>NC_000081.6:36444778-37044778 GCF_000001635.26 Mus musculus
CAAAGCAAAACAAAACAAAACCAAAGAATGGGAAATGGTCAGTTGGAAAGGCGCTTTCCTTGAAAGCACAGGGCAGAGTTCAATCCTAGAACCCACATAAAACCAAAGGAAGCAGAAACTACAAAGAGGGAGGAGTCCTGACTCAGTCGCCTTCAACTGCTGTGAATAGACACCATGACCAAGGTAACTCTTAGAGAAGAAAGCAGTTAACTGGGGCTGGCTTACAGTCTCAGAGGGTCAGTCCACCATCACCATGGCGGGAGCATGGCGGTACTGGTGGTTACATCTTGGTTGCTGGCCAAGAAAGATGTAGGCTTTTTAGACCCCAAAGCCCACCCACCAGTGACACAATTCCTCTTACAAAGCCACACCCCCTACTCCTTCTAATCCTGACTAAGCCTTTCTTATTCCCAACTCATCCTTGAGGTTAGGCGGACCCATTTTTTTTCCCAAGACCCTAGCCTAGGGAAGAAATTAAGAATTTTACTATTTTTCAATATTTATTTTTATTATTTATAGTTATCGCACAAATGTATAGCACTCATGTGCAGGAAAGGGTGTCAGATCTAGAGTTACAGGCAGTCGTGAGCTGCCAGACATGGGTGCTAGGTCCTTAATGCAAGTCAAAGAAGTAAATGCTTTTAACCACTGAGCCCCCTCTTCAGCCATGGGTGAAAAAGTGTGAAATCAGTGTCAGTGCTCGGTGACCTCACGGTTCCTACCCACAGATCTGCGGAAAAATGTTGTCAAAGTAAAGCTAAAAAAACAAAATACTCTTGCCCCCTGCCTTACTCAGTTGATAAAAGCTAGTGTCGGCTTCCAAACCTGAGCTATGGGGCTAAGAGGAAACACAGTTCAGAGACTAAACACCACAGGGTGGGAACGAACTGAAGGTAGCAGAGCTGAGCCGTCTGGGAGAGCGCCTACAGCTCTGTTACTTGTGGAATGAGATGTCATTACTCATTGCCAGACCCCTCAATAGTGACTTGGACTGGCAGTCATATGTGACCATCACTTGTAACACACAAACTTGAGGATCTCCTGGTAAAGTCTCAGGTGCGGCTGGCAGGCTGAGACCCAGAAGCCAGGAGGTGAGGAACCAGATGGGTCTGAATGCTGGAGGTTGGCTGATTTGGCTCCCCAAGTTCAGAGTGCGGTCCTCAACTCCTGGCCTTTGCTTGCCCCAGGCAGAGGATGAGTGACTAACCTGAGGATGGACTAACCTGAGGATGGACTAACCCGGGGAACCAGAAGGAGCAAGAAGGCTCTGGAGGCAGCGCGTGAGGAAGGAATAATGAGGTACTAGTTACATGGTACTGAGTACCACACCTCACACACTTGGAAAGTGTCATAAGTGTTAGTGATTTCTTATAGTCATGACTCCTGCAACATTGATTCCTGATAATGTTCATGTAAATTCCTGGCAGAGGAGAGCTCACAGAGAATGGACACTTTATGGTCACAGTGTTCGGCATACTGTGCTAGTCCTAACACAACAAGGGACAGGAACAGATGCCTGGGCGACACCCAAGCCCCACCCCGGGGTAGGGGGATTCCCACTGGGCTGTATTCACAAAGAACACAGTTCTAAAATAAATAAGGATATAAACTCACTGGTAAGATAGAGACCAAGAAATGCCGTTTGTACTTGCTTTCTGGTGGTTTTGAAGAAGGTGTTCCTACTTTGCTATCTGGAACATTGGGTACTGTCACAGCCTCAGAAAGAGACTAGCGGTTTTTAATCCTCACTGTGGGAGTCCGAAGGCTGCAACAAATGCAGCAGGAATCCAAGGCCTCCCTGAGTGACCATCTGGCCTGTCTCAACAGACTGCACCCCAGCAGACTCTCCCTGGAGGCAGAGATAACCTTGGATGTCTGAGCAGCTGGACCTAGTGTCCTTGTCAGCTTCAGCCTTGCATCGCTGGGATGTAGGAAGTGGGTTTGAGGGTGGTCAGGGTTATCATGATGCTGTGGAAGAGGTTCTGTACCTCTTTGGGTGCCTCAAAGTCTTCCTAAATGCTGTGCCCAAGGAGTCATGACAGACACAGAGCCTTTCCAAGCTCTGAGCATGATGAACATCTTCAGGGCTTCTCTTCCAGACAGGGAAGGAGGGACCCATACATGTTGCTGGCTTGGTCTGGACAGGGAATGTGTACCTGGCAACTGGGCTCTGAAGTATTTACATCTTCTGTAACATGTTGATGATATACAGAGTGTTCATGTGAAAACAATTCCCATGATCAAGTGACATGGGTCCATGGTGACCCATGGGACAGCAAACACCAAGACCCCACCCCATCCCCAACACATTTGTAACTTCCTAGTGAGCAGAAGAGATGCCCTTGAAGGCAGCCTCACTTAGCCAAGGCCTTCTGAGAGCTAGCCTCATCTCTGAGTGTCCCTCTACAAGGTCTGAGCCAGTGAATGCATGAGGTGGAGGCCTTACCCAGCTCAAGAGAGTGCCTGAGGTTTGGGTATTTGCCAATGCCTGGTGCCACAGTACCTCTGCAGCAGAAGCTAGCTGAGCCAGTATTTAGAACAGTGGTTCTCAGCCTTCCTAGTGCTGTGACCCTTTAATACCTCATGCTGTGGTGAACCTCAACCATAAATCATTTTCTTATTACTTCATAACTGTAACTGTGCTAGTTATGAATTATAATGCAGATATTTATATTTTTTGATAGCCTTAGGTGACCGCTGTAAAAGGGTCATTCAACCCAAGGGGGTCGCAATCCACAGGTTGAGAAACCCTGGCTTAGGCATGTTGGTTTTAGTAGGTAACTACCACAGCTGATTACTAGGTGTTCAAATCAGCTCTGGGAACAGCTTGGGTCCTATAGCTCTGACCAAGCAGAGAGAGGGTAGAGGGCTTGCCTGAGGTCCATCCCACAGCCCTGAGCAGAGAGAGGGCAGAGGGTTTGACTGACGACGTCCTACATCCCAGGGCATAATAGAACTCAAAGCTCCAAGCTTGTCAGAACCCACGTTTCCACATCTGGCCTGTGACCCCATGTGACCACACGGCACCCCAGCTCATCCTTGGGCCGGCCAGTGAGCACCACACTCGCACAGACACAGGGACATATGAAGGAGCTGGCAGCTGAGAGGTGGGCTGGCTTTCTCAAAGACCAACAACAAGGGCTCTTCAAGAGAAAGATCCAGCTGGGAAGCAGGGAACAGACTGAGGCTGGAGAGACAGTAGCTTCAGATTTGTTCCCTTGAGAGGACAAGGTAAAAGTCCTGGGCTGGGAGTGACCTGTAACAATCTCCACTTGCTTATTCCTGTGAGTGCTGTCTAGAGAAAGACACACTTTGTTTGCAGTATCTCATTTAACCCCTACTTGCTCAGCCAGTGTGGTGGAGTCGCTGCCCTCATAGCCGTTGGACAGATGAGGAATGTGAGAATGAGAGAAGGTGAGGACACAGTACAGGTGAGTGACAGATATAGCACATCAGACAGGGCCTGCTTCCAAGCCCTGATGCTGCAATTACACACACACACACACACACACACACACACACACACACACACACACACACACACAGGCCCACTTTTTGAAATTTTGATGGCAGAGAGGACATCTGGTCTGTGACTTACAGGCAAATGCCTGTTCATGCAGACAATGTCCTCAGTACTGCTGTGGACCGGGAGCATCTGCTGATTTGTTTAATCTACAGGTCACATTTGTGCTGAATGAATGGGTCTAGAGGGGTGGATCCTGCTGTCACTGGAGGATCAGGAAGAGGACGCGGGAAGAGGAGGGATGGCTGGTTTAGCTCCTTGAGTTTCCTGTGAACCAGACACTCCACTTGACAATAAGCCACGGTGTCTCCTGACCCTGCGACAGGACTGCAGACGGTCTTTGGAGACTGCAGTCCACACTTTGCAGCAGGGAGGAATCAGGACGCTGTCAGTGTGTCCCACACAGATGTCCCTTTGCTGGTCTACGAGCATCTCTCTGAAGCACAGTCTGGGCTTGGGGTTAGATCCACAGCAGTATTACAAAATGGTGGGTGGCAGGAGTCTGTTCTGCTTATGTGTGGGATCACGGTGGCCCTGGGAGCCAAACATTTCTGGAAACACGGCAAGCAGTTGAGCAGACAGAACTAAGGGAGAGCAGTAGGGCTGAGTGGCAGGGCGGACTGGACCAGAGAAGGTGCCTTTCTCTGCTGCTCAGCTGCCCCCTCGGTGAGGAGAAAGTGCTGCTGAGTCACAGCGAGAGGCAGGCTGGGTTCTGAAACTTCCTGTTGTCTGCAAAAATATCTGTGCACACAAAGACAGACACACAGACAGATACACACACACATAGACACAAACACATAGACACATACACACACCCACAAAGACACATACTGACGCACAGAGATACAAAGACATACACACATACACAAAGACACCCCCCACACACACACACACAGCATGCTGTGCCAGGCCCTATACCCTCTACACTGGGTCTCCTCTGAACCCAGGAAATAAAAAATCTGATCCCACGTCCATGGCAGCCAGGGGCTGTCGCCACGGGAACTGCATCCCCGACTTCTGTGTGGGGCTCAGAGCTCTGCAGATGTGCCACTGTGGTGATTCCTGCTTCTGGCTCTTTCTGGGGATGGGTTTGGTCTCCATCCAACAGAGCCCCAGGAACCAGTGAGGCCAGTATGTGGAGGGGGCTAGGTCCCCCTGGCGGGGTCCCTCCTGGCTGGGTTCACATTCTCACCGGGCTCTGCCTGCTGCCTGCACCCCCCAGCAACAAGAGAACAGAGCCACTGACAGACATCAGTTATTCCCTGTGGCTTTCTGAGCCTTTTTTTTCCCCCTTTTGGATGGCTTCAGGTCTGAGCCCAAGCCTGTAGTTTGCCATTGGCTTTCCTTCCACGGGACAGTGAAACCTCGCCCAGGCCTGGGAGCCAGCCCACGGAAGGCCTGCTGGCTGTCTCTACGCCAGGAAGCTTTTGAAAATGCTGAATGCAAGCTTCGGTTTTAATATGTGAAAGTGACATTGCCATGTGACTTCTAGAAAACCCTGGTGGCTCAAAAGAATCTTTTCTGTAATGAGTTTAAAAGTTTCTCACCAAGTCCTCTGAATTAGGGGAAATTGACACAAATTACTACAAGAAGCAATTCTGTTAGCCAGGTCTTCTCTTCCTCCTCCTCCTCCTCCTAATTACATTTCTTTATAGCACATGTGTTGTTGATGTTTGCTTGCCTGAGACAGGGTATCACCATGTAACGCAGCCTGGCGTGGAACAAACCATCCCCTGCCTCAGTCTCCTGAGTGCTGGGATCGCAGGTGTGCTTCCCTACACCCAGCACACAGTTTGTTCTTTAATCTCCTGCCCCAGATCTGACTCTTCTAGGCAGTGGGTAGTAGCCTCTCCTGTCCCCTAGAAAAAAAGATGAAGCCAGGTTCCAGCAGGAAAGAGGCTTTCTGCTTTGGTATTTAGGCTCTAGGATTCTGGGTGGTGGCCTGTCCAGTTCATAGGTGAGTGGGCTGGAGGTTGGAACAGGGCCTAGGACAAGTGAAAGGTAGTAACCGCTCTGGCTGAGTTCCAGGGTCCCCAGATAGCTCTGTCCACCTCCCCTCTTCCACCTTCACACCCTCCACGAATTCTCCTTGGCTGTGCAACCTTGTGTGAGTGGCTGAATCTAAAGGAACTGGACAGTCACGGTGACAGCATCTGATGGAGATGCCTTAGGGACTGTGAGCTCTGTGCTTCTGAGGTCCTGCAGGTCTGCAGGTCACGGAGCTAGGGCCAGAAGCCTGAAGTGCAGAACCCGCACAGACACAGGAGTGCCGCCTACTGCATGCTTAGCACCGGTCCTGTAGATGCTTATGGCTTCCCACTGCAGCCAGACCAGGGCTGAGCCCCTTGAGCTGGGTCTCACCTACTCCCAGTTAGGAGCCTCGGGGCAGGCATCGGCACCTGGTTTCCTGTGAGGCATAGGGAGGCCAGCAGTTTGGCTGAGGCCATACAGAGGTGGTGGGATGCACAGGGCATGGGTGGTCCTTGAACACAGTGTTTGCATAGAAGCAGGGTAGGCTCCCTCTGGTTCTAGGAGCCAGGCATGTGGCCCCGAGGCTAGAGGCTAAAGGCTGCCCAGAGTGGGGGAAGGTAAAGTCTGTAGGTGAGGTGGTGCATTCCTCTCCCCTGCATGGCACCCTGAACTGTTCACATAGCGCTGAGCCTTCTGGAGATCTAACCTCACACTACCCGGGCCAGTGCAGGACTGACATTGCAGCTGAGGAGAGAGACTAGAGTCAACTCAAAACCTAGTCGGGACCAGCCTACCTCAGGGAAACTTAGAGGGTAGGAAGAAGGAAGCGTATGTCTTCTTTACTCCCGCCAGGCTCAGGACTGTCTCCACACCAAATGATGGGCTAGCATGAAATGAGCATGATTCAAAAGTCAAACCTTCAGAAATGAAGGCCCACAGAAATAGGGGAAATCGTGTAGTGTCATGGTTTTGAATATATGTGTACTGAGTATGGGTTTGTGTGTGGAGGCCAGAGGACAGCCTAGGCTGCCACCCTCAGGAGCTGGGCATTGTTTTTCTGTTTTTGTTTTTGTTTTGGGGGGGGGTGTTTTTGTTTTGTTTTGTTTTTGAGACAGGGTTTCTCTGTGTAGCCCTGGCTGTCCTGTCTGTAGACCAGGCTGGCCTCGAACTCAGAAATCCACCTGCCTCTGCCTCCTGAGTGCTGCTGGGATTAAAGGTGAGCGCCACCACGCCCGGCAGCATTGTTTTTCTGGAGCTGCCATCTTCTTCTGCTTTGGAGATGGGATCTCACACTGTGACCTGCGGCTCACCATTTATGCTACGTAGGCCAGTGAGCCTCAGGGCTGTCTCCACTTCCCCAGTGTTGGGATTACAAGTGCATTCCACTATGCCTGTCTTTTTATAGAGGCTTGTGGATCAAGTGGGTCCCATGCTTAGATGACTGAGCCATCCCCCAGCCTCATCTTAGTGTATTTTATGCAGAGGCTAGAGTGGAGGACAAAGGAGGGACAGTCCTGTAGTAATGAGCAGGGCCAGGCCTGTGTGTCAGGGTTCTCCGTGGGTGTCTGGGTTTTCATTCTTTTGCTGTGACATAGAAGACACATGCTCTGATGACCTGTGCAAAGGGAAGTCTGAGAACTCTTTCAGGGCCTATGTGTGAGAAAGGCTGGGAGGAAGTAAGAAAGCTCCCTGATTCTGTTATTTACCCCATTGCCAAGATGCCATGTTTCGGGATAACTGGGCCAAAGCCCATGATGGGAAGTTACTAAGAAGAAACCTTTAGAGCAAGAGGGACTGAGATATATACTACCAGAGTTATGCTGAATCATGATGGGGCATGAGGGGGTAATCAGACCTAAGGAGTCGGGAGACACGCTACTGAGGGTGGAAATCCCTGGTCAGACTGACTTCAGCGAGAGGCATGCTAACCCGGACAACAGACATGGCCCCCAAAGCTGCAGGCCTCGTTGAAATAGTTAAGGGGACCCTGGGCAAAGAATTTTTGTCAGAAGCACAGGTCCTGGAAGCTTGAAAGTGTTCAATAAACGTATTCAGTAGGGTGATGAGCCGTTCATCACCATGCCATGCACAATGATGAGTCGTACAAGCCATCCTTCCACAGAGGCACCATCAGTGTCCCTCTGAGGACTAACAGCTGGCAACAGGAACACTGAAGGGATACAGGCTGTGCCTGAGCAGGGGCTGTGTGTGCTACAGTGTGCGTGAGCCATGGCACATTGGGCCTTACAACACACAATCTGACACTAGCCACACTGCCAGTTGTGGAAAGTGGCAGCCATGGTTTTTTTTTCCATCTCTTCCCGGCCCACAGCTCAGGCTGAAGGGGACATTCCAATTCAAACCCCAGCAGGCTCCCTGATGGAAGAGGTGGCTGGCTCTTTTGAGAGCTGTGCCCTTCTGCACTTAGACAGCTGTCCCTCCTAAGGCACAGGCCGATCGACTTGGGTTTGTAGACATCTCCTGCTCTCCTAGTCAGGGTCAAGAACACCTGGCAATCAGTTCTACCAAGGGAAAATTCCTGCACCTCCTGGGCCATAATTGCTCTGCTTCAGTGCAAAGGCTCCAGCCTGCGCTGCCCCAAAAACACTAAGAGCTGATAAGAAGGAAAAGATAAAATCTTGCCCCCTCCTAGGACCTGCAATTTCCCCATTCCAGAACCCTGGTTTCCCTGTCTCCTGCCTTATCTGACTGGAGGGTAGGGGAAGCAAATATCTGAGCTGAAGCACTATTGTCCAAGTCTCTACACAGGGACAGAGGCTGGAAGAGATGGCTCAATGGTTAAGAGCACTGGCTGCTCTTGCAGAAAGCCTGTGTTTGGTTCCCAGCACTCACATGGTGGCTCACAGCCATCTGTAACTCTAATTCCAGGAGATCCGATGCCCTCTTCTGACTTCCACTGGTATCAGGTATGTACATGTTGCACACACATATATGCAGGCAAACATACAACAAAAATAAATAAACCTTACAAATGAAACCTCTAGGGACAGCCTACAGAAGGCTGTGGGAGAGGGGGTTTTCCAAAGGCTTCCCAGAGACTCTGGGAAATGTGCCCCCTACACTCTACCCACTTTCTACTCTGGGACAAAAAGATCAGGGCTGGAACGTTAGCATATGGAAGCAGAGGGCAGCTTCGAGAAGGCACAGAGCAGGCAAACTGTTAGGGCAGGCCTAGCATCTGTGCACAGACCTGAGACCAGGCAAACTGTTAGGGCAGGCCTAGCATCTGTGCATAGACCTGATCCTTCCCTGAGGTCTGAGAGGCCTGCTGGCCTAGCACTGCCATCCCACAGAGGATGTTGAAGAAGACAACCTTCTAACTTTCTCTAAGCACAGAGGAAAGCCCCACAGAACACAGGCCACCCCCTCCTGAGTGACAAATGACAGTTGTGATCTTATCTCCAACTTTAGCCGCCATCTGATTATCCTTGGTGCCTGGGATTTACAAAGAGAATGCCTTCCTGGGACTGTCTTGTTTCCTACAGCAGATCTGGCCACTCGGGATTTGCTGAAATGCAGACGATGGTTCACAGGTGTGGAGCAGGGCTGTGCAGCAAGGCTATGGAGCAGGACCCAGGCTGCTGAGCTCCCAGCCACCTTTCAGGCAGTTGAGCCAGAAAGCAGGCTGAAGTTGACCATGGTGGATCCTGGGCTGCCTGTGGAGTGAAATTCAGTCATTTGAACCATGGTTCTGGCTTTTTTTTCTTCTTTTTTCCTGACAAACCATTACAAAGTGTTGCCCTTGAGCTTAACTTTGAAGTTCCAGCTGCAGGGGCTGCTGATGGCCCGTGGCAGCCAGGCACATCTTCCCTAGCCTAGCAACCTCGGAGAACAGCTGGGCAGATGTGCAATGAGGTGGTAGCAGAGATGCTACATCATACCACTGAGTGGACAGACCAGGAACCCTCTTAGGCTCAGCTAGCAGATCTCATTCTACCTGGGTTGCCTGGCCCAATCTCTCCTTGCCCTCCACCCCACATCCCCCACAGCATCCGTGATGGGGCCTCTGGCATCACCCTTGCTATTCCTCAGCAGAAATGCCATCCCTAACTGTCCTGGCTGCCGTGCCTCCCACTGAAGAGACTCGTCTGTGCATCTTCTCTACCAGGAGACAGGCAGGCAGACAGACAGACACATACACACACACACACACACACACACACACACACAAAGAGAGAGAGAGAAACACAGAGAGACACACATACACACAAATATACCTATTACACACACAGGCATACACACTGACACACACAAACACACCCTTTGCTAATACCATGACTTGATTTGTTCTGTTCTTCTCACAGGCTGTCAGGACTTATCTATCATTGAACCCCTGAAAAAGGAGGGCTGCAGCTTCTCTTCTACACTTAAGACTCATGGAGGGCAGGGCAGGAGGCCACCACCAACTCCCCTCTGCTAAGGTGCCACGTCCAGGGAGGCCCAAGACTGTCAGTGCTGCCTCACATTGCCGTCCTCCATGGAAAGCTGCTCTCTGGGAATATGCTGTCATCCTCAAAGCCACAGGCCCAGGGGCTCATGCATAGAAACCACAGAACATGGAAAGCTAAGCCTTACCTTGCTGGCTCGAACGGCTTAGAATCCCTCAACAGAGACTACAGCCTTCTCTCTGGCCCTCTGGGGATACCTGTTTGAATTAGTGGCATTTGATGTGAATAACTCCATTTTGTTTTGGTCCGTGGTGGTCAGGGCAGAAACTCAGCTCAAATAGTTGTCTCCTGTACTCTGTATCTAACTAAAGGCAGTCAGGAAGGGGAGGTGGGCTTTTTGGACCCCAGATCACCAAAGCTGCTCTTAGGACAATGCAGATCTTTATAGCTTCTTTCCACCCCAGCTCTGAGTCCCAGCCCCAATGCCTGCCATGGTGACTCTGAGAGGCCTGGTCTGGACTATGGCCCCTCCCCCTGTCTATTGAGATGCAGAGTTGTGAAGGCCAGATCTGGACAGTGCATCCCTCCCTAACAGGAAGCCCGAGGACAGATGCAGGAAGAGACAGAGCCATTTCCCCAAGGAAAGCCGGGAGGAAGCTGGGGAGCGGGGGTGGGGAGGGTGGGGGGGAGAGATGCGAGGTTGGTTGGGGGTGGGGGTGCGGGGCAGGAAAACAAAGGGCAGAGAACCAGGAACCAGCCCAGACGAACAGGCTTGGTGGACGGTGGCCTGCTGCCCTGAAGCCTTCAGCCTCCAGCTTGGACAACATCTTGGGTCCCAGGCTTTAGAGAAAAGAGCGGGCAGGAAGGCATGTGGGGCGGGGAGAGAGGGTTCGACACCGTCTTCTGGAGGAAGTGGGAATTTCCACACGGTGAGCTGCAGGGCTTGCACAACTTACCGCTGTCTTCTTGAGAAACCCGTGGGCAGTGGAGGAGCCGTCTCCTCCAAATGAGAGTTTACCACCTTCCTCTCAATGATAAGTTTTTCTGTTGTCCCTGCAGGGTGCCAACTGGTTTGTACAGATATACACAGTCACGTAGAGTAATGTTCCAGGGGTGGGGGGCTTATCTATCTGAGAGCATTCTGCAAGCTCAGAGGTTCCGATTCCACACTTGTGGTGAGTTGGAATACTGCCAGTCCAAAGCCAAATTCCCCAGAGCTGTCTTTGGTCCCACTGCCCACCTTCAGGACTGACTGTCAGGTAAAACCTTTTGGGATTAGTAGAACACTAGTGCCCACCAACCCCAAAGCTAAAAGTTTCCTCAGGCAGCACCTGAGACTCATGGCTGTGTCCCTGCTCCGCTGGGCCCATCTGCGGTTCCCATAACGTATTTGAAGGCTGCTTAGGTTTATGGCTTTCTTTTGTTTGTAACGACATAAAAAATTCAGGACAGACCACCTTATCACCAGCACCGGCTCCATCTTAATCCACGTACCCTGAGGCTGGGGTTCCCACTTGGAGACCAGCTAAGAGAGGACCCTGTGGTAGGAAGGGGAGGGGGCAGCTGCAGTGACCTACATCCTGTGTAGTGTTCCGTCTCCCTCTTCACTGATACCACTTGGATTTCTGGCCCAACCGACCTGGGTCATAAGTGCCTTGTCTTCCCTTTGGTGTCGGCCGACGATTCAGCCTTTCTCCTGAGCCCTGCACTAGGCTCCACCAGGCCTCACAGTTCTGCCCCAGAGCCTGGCTGCTCTGGGGCAGCCAAGGACTGCACGACCTCCTCCTTCCTCTGACCACTCCCCAGAGAGCATCAGCCCCCACCCCCATTCCCTCCCCACCCCGGCCCAGGCCCACCTGAAGCTCTCAGCTGCCCCGGAAAGATAACCCGTTTCTCTCTAAACAAGGGAAACACTGGCTTGTCCCAGCCCTGGAAGGTTGTCCCAGCTCTGGAAATCCCCACACGGCCTGTGTGGGTGAAGGGGTGGGGGGAGCTGGGGAAGAAGCGTTCTGCCTGCAAGCTCCTCAGGCCTCTACTGCTAAAAGAAACTGGATCCTGGGCAAGAGTGAAGTTTATTTTATTGTTATTTTAACAAAACAGGTTCTCCCAGGCAAACCTTGAATTTCTGATCTTCCTGCCTCTACCCCGACCCCAGATCAGCCCTAGAGCTCTGAGGATGCTATAAGCACTAGCCAGAGACTTTATCCTAGGCCCCAAGGAATAGTGAATTAACATTTACTTTATTCCTACTTTTGTGCATGTATATGTGTCTCTGTGGGGTAGGCACATGTGAGTGTAAATGCCTGTGGAGGCCAGAAGATGGCGACAGCTCCCCCAGAACTGAAGTTAAAGGCAGGTATGAACTCTCTGGTGTAGAGCTGGGAACCAAACTCAGGTCCAACACAAAAGCAGTTAGTGCTCTAACCACTGGACCATCTCTCCCATCCCCAAAAAGTATGTTTTTAAAAAGCATAAGGTCCACTGTGGTGGCGCACACCTCTAATCTCATGATTTGAGAGGCAAAGGCATGGTCATCTGGTCAGATTGGTGAGGTGGAGGCAGAGGCAAGTTACCTTGCCGTGGTGGCTAAAGGGAGGGAGGTGGAGCTGGGAAGATGACTGGGTCAGTAAAGTGTTTGCCATACAAGCACACGAATCTGAGTTCATAAACCCATAAAAAGATGTCCAGAGCTGGCAGCGAAGGGGAACCCAGACAGGCAGAGCTCTGAAGCTCACTGTCTGTCCATCATCCCTGCCAAACCACTGAGCACAGTCAGCAAGAGACCTGTGTCAAAACATAAAAGTGGAGAGCAACTGAAGAAAACACCTGATACTGATGGCTGGCCCCACACGTGCTGATGAAGGGCCCCACACATGCTGATGGCTGGCCCCCACACAGGCTGATGGCTGGCCCCACTCATGCTGATCAAGGGCCCCACACATGCTGATGGCTGGCCCACACACAGGCTGATGGCTGGCCCCACTCATGCTGATCAAGGGCCCCACACATGCTGATGGCTGGCCCACACACAGGCTGATGGCTGGCCCCACTCATGCTGATCAAGGGCCCCACACATGCTGATGGCTGACCCACACACAGGCTGATCAAGGGCCCCACACATGCTGATGGCTGGCCCCACTCATGCTGATGGCTGACCCATACACAGGCTGATGGCTGGCCCCACTCATGCTGTTGGCTGGCCCCACTCATGCTGATGGCTGGCCCCACACATGCTGATGGTTGGCCCCACTCATGCTGATGGCTGGCCCCACTCATGCTGATGGCTGGCCCCACACAGGCTGATGGCTGGCCCCACACCATGCACATACACTTGTACCACATAACACCCCCCGGCATGCACACATAAACACAGAGAGAGAGAGAGAGAGAGAGAGAGAGAGAGAGAGAGAGAGAGAGCACCGCAGCAGCTATAGTCCTAAAGTAGTCCTAAAGGCCCCTTCCCCTGTGACCTGACTTTTTCCTAGGTATCCCGCCTCCTAAACGGTTCATCATTTCCCACAGACTGGTGACTAAGCCTTTATCATATAGACTCTGGAATGTTTTAAGACCAAATGATAACACACCATAAACCTCATCCACCCCTAGTCTTTCCTAAAGACCTGATTTACCACAGGCCCCAAAACAAAGAAACAACACTGGTTCAACTTTCAAAATACAGCTGGGGTGCATCTTCTTACTACCCTGCACTAAACATTGTCTTAGTCATTGTTGTCTTTCATCTGGGCTGTTGCCATGGCTCCTTACAGTTGCTTTACCTCTTATGCTCTATTGTGTAGTGATTTCTCTAAAGGTCAGCCCACTAAGATGTTCTAAGAGGTGTGTGTGTGCGTGTGCGTGCGTGCGTGTGTGTGTGTGTGTGTGTGTGTGTGTGTGTGTGTGTGTATGTATAACATTGTGTCCTGCAGGGAAGTTCCTTAAAAACAGGAAATAAACAACTTCAAAGGCTTCAGGAAGTCCCTGAAACTGGCCACATTCACTGAGTTCCTTCCTCCCAAGGCTTATACAAGCGGGGAGGACTACTGAAAGACATCCTCAGCAAGAAAGCTGCCTACAAGAGGAAGATACCAACAGTCTGGAGAGTCTCAGACCAACTGTGCTGTATGGAGGAGACATTCTTCACCCTACCTGCCTGCACGTTATGCTCTAGGTTTCAGCGTTTGTGAACCATCATCTGTGCTGAGTTGGGTTTTATGAGGCAGCTGTCTTTAAGTCACTGCTGCTCCTACGAACCCACACTCCTGTAAGTGTTATGCCCTGACTCCGCGGGAAACCCAGGGGGCCCAAGAACTGTGAGTCCGAGTCCGATGCAATCATGCATAAGAGCCTTTGTTTTTGAGTCACACTCGGATCAAAAACCTTCCCACAGTGCAGGACAGGAGTGCGACCCCGAGCTTGGATGGCTTGGCACTTATATACAGCATAGTCAGAGATCTTTGAATGCTTAGGGTGATGGGGGAGGCAGGGAGATAAGTCATGACTCAGACACGATACCATTTGGTAGGGCGGAATCGCGAGGCTGAGAGGGGAATTCTTCCGACCTAAGGATGATCTTTATGGGGCTATCGGGAACTAGTTTTATGGCCAGCCATAACTGTCTGTGACCCCTGATCACCTCTCTTCTATGATTTAAACGTGGGACCCTAATCTGTTTGTTCCAAGGCCAGGCACCAGCTGCAGCTGGGAAGCGCCCAGCCGGTTATCAGGGAGAGTGCTAGGGGGAGCAGGGGTCGGGGAAAGCAGAACTTCTTTGAGAAAGCACAGAAGCTGCCTGTGCACCTCCTAAGTAACCCCAATAAAACACCATAGTTGGCTGGCGAGATGGCTCAGTGGTTAAGAGCACCGACTGCTCTTCCGAAGGTCCCGAGTTCAAATCCCAGCAACCACATGGTGGCTCGCAACCATCTGTAATGAGATCTGATGCTGTCTTCTGGAGTGTCTGAAGACAGCAACAGTGTACTTACATATAATAAATAAATAAATCTTTAAAAAAAAAACACCATAGTTCACCCAGTCAGACTTTGGAAGTATCCTTAGTTTATCTGTATCCTAAGTCCTTTCTCTCGGATGAATGGATATTTGTTCACATCTGCTCAGGATGGATGTTACACCTATATCCATGGAGGAAGGGAGAGGTGAGCAGGGGGGGAGGGGAAAGGTGAGCTACACAACACCCTCTCAGGATAGGAAACTGAGAAAGGTCTGGGCTTTTGGATCTTTTTGTTGTAACTCATAATAGGAACAATGGAGTCGTGCGATGGGAATTCTGAATGCTGTGAGAAAATTCCAAGAAGACAAGAGTCTTGTGACCTCAGTTTCATCAAAATATGGAATTGTTCTTGGAATGGCTCTGTGCTCCTCCCAGGTGTAGCAGATATGAGTGGTTTTTCTTCAGCTGTTACTATTCATGCGCCTCTGTGGGAAAACATGTTTTAGCTGAGTGTGGCTTGTCGTCGTGGTTGTACACTTTACACATGTGACTCCTCTTAACTCCCAGAGTATGCATTGTCTGAAGTTCTGAATAAAGTTGGCTATGGCAGGAGACTTTAGTCTGCCTTATCTTTAGGCCCCGCCTTCCCAGGGTCAAGCTGCCAACTAGAGCTACAAACACCTTGTGATGTCAGACAGATGGGGGTCTCTGGTCTGCTGGACCCTGCTGTGTTCTCAGGGTCCTAAGGTCCAGGAATTCTTGTACAATTCAGGAACACTGTGTAGATGACATCTGCCTACAACTGCATGGCCCACGTCCCGCCAGAGCTGGAAACAAAACCAATTCAGCTTCTCTCCTCAAGGCTGCAACCCAACTGTAACTCTGTGCTAGGCGGGTCATGTGGCCCTTGAGCCTCACAGACACAGGGCAGGGGAGTGCCTCTGAATGAACAACTAGCCCTGCACAAGTTCTTCTAGGAAGCCTTGCCCTGTAGGAAGTGAATTCTTCCGATCGCCCTTAAAGAGGCACTTATCAGGGCTCTGTTCCCATTACCACAAAGGAAGGAGGACTCATTATTGTAGTCAGCACACACGTAAGAAATGGCCTTGCCTAAGCCATGCCTCTCACTTACCTTGAGGGCCTCTGAGTCCCAGCTTCTATCTGCCTCTCTGAGTCGCTTGTGTGTGTGTGTGTGTGTGTGTGTGTGTGTGTGTGTGTGTGAGAGAGAGAGAGAGAGAGAGAGAGAGAGAGAGAGAGGCTATTCACAGCTTCATAAGGGATTACAAATTTGTTTCTTTTGCTAACCTGTTTTATTTACTAGCCCCCTAAACCCAAGAGGTTTTTCTCCACAGCAGTGATCATGCACTGTCTGGGATAGTGATGGGCTGTGTCCTTTGTTGGCCAAGAGGAAGTGGCAAAAGGCAAAGTTGCTGTTGGCTCCAGGAGTCAGTCTGGGGACGGGGCTGAGATGCTGTGGGACAGACTCTGGAAAGGGCAGCTCTGAGAACAGGTGGGGCTGTGGCTTCCAGGACACCTGGCCCAGGCCAGAAGAGTGTTCTGGCAAAGGCAGCAGCTGCAGGCCACAAGGAAGGCCTAGTGAGGAGCTTGGTGGTTTAACTGCCTTTTTGCATCTGAAGATATCTTGGGAGGAGGGGCTGAGCTATGAAGGCTTCCTGCTCCTCTGGATTCTATACTCACACCATACCAATTTTACCTTGTGAAGTTCAGCATCCATTTAAAAGCCGCCCCGGGGGGGGGGGGGGGGGCCTGAAGAGATGGCTCAGAGTTCAGCACACCTGTTGTGCTTTCTGAGGACATGGGTTTGGTTCCCAGCTCGCACACAGTGGCTCAAAACCACCTGTCACTCCAGTCTCAGGGATCTGACACCCTCTTCTGATCCACATCCACACATGCAAGCAAAACTCATCCACATGAAATAAAAAGAAACCTTTAAAATTTTTTACAAAACTATCCCTGGCATTCAATTCTCTGCCCCTGGTCTTTTAGCAGTGACTGCCCCTATAAACTCATAGCTGATGGCCTGGCTTGGGAAAGCACAATAGGATGTATCCTCTGGTCACTGCCTCTCTCACATGTCAACTGTAGGGGAAAAGGCAAGAATAAGAACAGCAGGAGTGACCTTGGGCCCAAACTCGGCATACATTCCCAGAGAGTCTCCAGAGGACTCTCCACCACAAAGGCACCCTAGCATGCCCAGGATCTTAGGATCACTGGTGAGTAGAACACAACATCTGTTCCACTATAATAGGAGTGCCTGGGGACAGCTGGAGCACAGACACAGGAACCCGGCCTGACCAGTGGCTCAGGTTCCTTCTGTTTTGACACTGGTCTACCTTGGTTTTGAACTCAGTGGACAGCCCCACGGTCCCCAGAGGAGGTACCAGTTAAAGGCACTCTAGCACACCAAGGATTTAGGTTCCCAGGATCGCAGGAGCTTGGTCACACCAGGATCTCAGGGTCTCAGAGGAAGCTTGACTGCCAAGAACTCTGACACACCCAGAATCTCAGCATCACAAGATCCCAGAATCACAGGGTCACAAAGAACCCTGGACTCTGAGAAGTTCTGAATCAACTGGGATCACAGGAAGGACAGGCTCCAATCAGATATATTGAGGGCAGGGAGCACTTGAGATAATCAGATGGCAGGAGGCAAGCATAAGAACAGAAGCAACAGAAACCAAGGTTACTTGGCATCATCAGAACACAACTCTCCCACCATAGCAAGTCCAGGATACACCATCACACCGGAAGATATGAATCAAAAGTCACTTGTCATGATGATGATGGAGGACTATAAGAAGGACATAAATAACTCCCTTAAAGAAATACAGGAGAGCACATCCAAATAGGTGAAAGAATTGCACAAAACCATCCAGGATCTAAATATGGAAGTAGAAACAATAAAGAAATCACAAAGGGAGACAACTCTGGAAATAGAAAACCTAGAAAAGAAGTCAGGAGCCATTGATGCAAGCATAACAAACAGAATACAAGAGATAGAAGAGAGAATCTCAGGTGCAGAAGATACCATAGAAAACATTGACACAACAATCAAAGAAAATGTGAAACGCTAAAAGATACTAACTCAAAACATCCATGAAATCCAGGACACAATGAGAAGACCAAACCTAGGGATAATAAATATAAATGAGAAGGAAGATTTCCAACGTAAAGGGCCAGTAAATATCTTTAACTAAATTATAGAAAAAAAAAAAAACTTCCCTAGCCTAAAGAAAGAGATGCCCATGAACATACAAGAAGCCTACAGAAGTACAAATAGTTTGGACCAGAAAAGAAATTCCTCCTGTCACATAATAATCAAAACATCAAATGCACAAAACAAAGAATATTAAAAGCAGTAAGGGAAAAGGTCAAGTAACATATAAAAGCAGACCTATCAGAATTACACCTGACTTCTCCCCAGAGACTATGAAAGCCAGAAGATCCTGGGCAGATGTCATGCAGACCCTAAGAGAGTACAAATGCCAGCCCAGGCTACTCTACCCAGCAAAACTCTCAATTACCATAGACAGAGAAACCAAGGTATTCCATGACAAAATCAAATTTACACAATATCTCTCCACAAATCCAGCCCTTCAAAGGATAATAAAGGGAAAACTTCAACACATGGAGGGAAACTACGCTCTAGAAAAAGCAAGAAAGTAATCTTTCAACAAACCCAAAAGAAGATAGCCACATAACATAATTCCACCTCTAACAACAAAAATAACAGGAAGTAACAATCACTTTCCCTTAATATCTCTTAACATCAATAGATTCAATTCCCTAATAAAAAGACATAGACTGAAAGACTGGTTATGTAAACAGGACCCAGCATTTTGCTGCATACAAGAAATGCACCTCAATGACAAAGACAGACACTACTTTGGAGTAAAAGACTGAAAAACAATTTTCCAAGCAAATGGTCCCAAGAAACAAGTTGGAATAGCCATTCTAATATTGAATAAAATCAACTTTCAACCTAAAGCTATCAAAAAAGATAAGGAGGGACACTTCATACTCATCAAAGGTAAAATTTACCAAGATGAACTCTCAATTCCGAACATCTATGCTCCATATGCATTAAAGAAGCTTTATTAAAGCTCAAAACACACATTGCACCACACACAATAATAGTGGGAGACTTCAACACCCGACTCTCATCAATGGACAGATCCTGTAAACAGAAACTAAACAGAGACACAGTGAAACTAACAGAAGTTATGGAACAAATGGATTTAACTGACATCTATAGAACATTTTATCCTAAAACAAAAGGATATACCTTCTTCTCAGCACCTCATGGTACCTTCTGCAAAACTGACCATATAATTGGTCACAAAACAGGCCTCAACATATACAAAAATATTGAAATTACCCCATGCATCCTATCAGATCACTACAGACTAAGGCTGATCTTCAATAACAACATAAATAATAGAAAACCCACATGCACGTAGAAGCTGAACAACACTCTACTCAATGATACCTTGGTCAGCGAAGGAATAAGAAAGAAATTAAAGACTTTTTAGAGTTTAATGAAAATGAAGCCACAACATAACCAAACTTATGGAACACAATGAAGGCAGTCCTAAGAGGAAAACTCATAGCCCTGAATGCCTCCAAAAAGAAACTAGAGAGAGCATACACTAGCAGCCTGGCAGCACACCTAGAAGCTCTAGAACTAAAGGAAGCAAATTCACCCAAGAGGAGTAAATGGCAGGAAATAATCAGACTCAGGGCTGAAATCCACCAAGTGGAAACAAAAAGAACTAGTCAAAGAATCAACCAAACCAGGAGCTGGTTCTTTGAGAAAATCAACAAGATAGATAAACCATTAGCCAGACTAATTAGAAGGCACAGGGACAGTATCCTAATTAACAAAATCAGAAATGAAAAGGGAGACATAACAACAGAATCTGAGGAAATCCAACACATCATCAGATCCTTCTACAAAAGGCTATACTCAACAAAACTGGAAAACCTGGATGAAATGGACAGCTTCCTAGACAGATACCAGGTACCAAAGTTAAATCAGGATCAGATTAATGATCTAAACAGTTCCATATCTTCTAAAGAAATAGAAACAGTCATTAATAGTCTCCCAACCAAAAAAAAGCCCAGGACCTGATGGGTTTAGTACAGAGTTCTATCAGACCTTCAAAGAAGACCATATTCCAATTCTCCTCAAACTATTCCACAAAATAGAAACAGAATTCTACCCAATTCATTCTGTGAAGCCACAATTACTCTGATACCTAAACCACACAAAGACCCAACAAAGAAAGAGAACTTCAGACCAATTTCCCTTATGAATATCA
Organism: Mus musculus; assembly: GCF_000001635.26. NCBI lineage: Eukaryota > Metazoa > Chordata > Mammalia > Rodentia > Muridae > Mus > Mus musculus. The sequence goes on from NC_000081.6 coordinate 36,464,972, forward strand.
ATGTAAAAATACTCAATAAAATTCTCACAAACTGAATCCAAGAACACATCAAAACAATCATCCATCGTGATCAAGTAGGCTTCATCCCAGGGATGCAGGGATGGATCAGTATATGGAAATCCATCAATGTAATCCACTATATAAACAAACTCAAAGACAAAAACACAAGATCATCTCCTTAGATGCTGAGAAAGCATTTGACAAAATCCAACAACCATTTGTGATAAAAGACTTGGAAAGATCAGGAATTCAAGGCCCATACCTAAACATAATAAAAGCACTCTACAGCAAACCAGTAGCCAACATCAAACTAAATGGAGAGAAACTTAAAGCAATCCCACTAAAGTCAGGGGCTAGACAAGGCTGCCCACTCTCTCCCTACCTATTCAATATAGTACTTGGAAGTCCTAGCCAGAGCAATTAGACAACAAAAAGAGATCAAAGGGATACAAATTGGAAAGGAAGAAGTCAAAATATCACTATTTGCAGATGATATGATAGTATATATAAGTGACCCCCAAAATTCCACCAGAGAACTCCTAAACCTGATAAACAACTTCAGTGAAGTAGCTGGATATAAAATTAACTCAAACAAATCAGTGGCCTTTTCTACACAAAGAATAAACAGGCTGATAAAGAAATTAGGGAAACAACACCCTTCACAACAGTCACAAATAATATAAAATACCTTGGTATGACCCTAACTAAGGAAGTGAAAGATCTGTATGACAAGAACTTCAAGTCTCTGAAGGAAGGAATCAAAGAAGATCTCAGAAGATGGAAAGCTCTCCCATGCTCATGGATTGGCAGGATTAATATAGTCAAAATGGACATCTTGTTGAAAGCAATCTACAGATTCAATGCAATCCCCATCAAAATCCCAACTCAACTTTTCAGAGTTAGAAAGGGCAATTTGCAAATTCATCTGGAATAATAAAAAACCTAGGATGGCAAAAACTATTCTCAACAATAAAAGAACCTCTGGTGGAATCACCATCCCCGACCTCAAGTTGTGATAAAAACTGCATGCTACTGGTATAGTGACAGACAGGTAGATCAATGGAATAGAATCGAAGACCCAGAAATGAACCCACACACCTATGGCCACTTGATCTTTGATAAAAAAGCTAAAACCATCCAGTGGAAGAAAGACAGCATTTTTAACAAATGGTGCTGGTTCGACTGTCATTTATCATGTAGAAGAATGTGAACTGATCCATTCTTCTTGTACAAAACTCAAGTCTAAGTGGATCAAGGAACTCCACATATAACCAGAGATACTGAAACTTATAGAGGAGAAAGTGGGGAAGAGCCTCAAAGATATGGGCACAGGGGAAAAATTCCTGAACAGAACAGCAATGGCTTGTGCTGTAAGATCAAGAATCGACAAATGGGACCTCATAAAATTGCAAAGACAAAGAACACAGTCAATAAGACAAAATGGCAAACAACATATTGGGAAAAGATCTTTACCAATCCTAAATCAGATAGGAGGTAATATCCAATATATATAAAGAACTCAAGAAGTTGGACTCCAGAAAACCATATAACTCTATTAAAAAAAAAAATGGGGCACAGAGCTAAACAAAGAATTGTCAACTGAGGAATACCAAATGGCTGAGCAACACCTAAAAATATGTTCAACATCATTAATCGTCAGGGAAATGCAAATCAAAACAACCCTGAGATTCCACCTCACACGAGTCAGAATGGCTAAGATCAAAAACTCAGGTGATAGCAGATGCTGGCGAAGATGTGGAGAAAAAGGCACACTCCTCCATATCTGCTGGGATTGCAAGCTGGTACAATCACTCTGGAAATCAGTTTGGCAGGTCCTCAGAAAACGACATTGTTCTACCGGAGGATCCAGCAATACCTCTCCTGGGCATATACCCAGAAGATGTTCCAACTTTTAATAAGGACACATGTTCCACTATGTTCATAGCAGCCTTATTTATAATAGCCAGAACCTGGAAAGAACCCAGATGTCCCTCAACAAAGGAATGGATACAGAAAATGTGGTACATTTACACAATGGAGTACTACTCAGCTATTAAAAACAATTAATTTATGAAATTCTTAGACAAATGGATGAATCTGGAGGATACATCCTAAGTGAGGTAACCCAATCACAAAAGAACACACATGATATGCACTCACTGATAAGTGGATATTAGCCCAAAAGCTCAGAATACCCAAGATACAATTTGCAAAACACATGAAACTCAAGAAGAAGGAAGACCAAAGTGTGAACACTTCGATTCTTCTTAGAATGGGGAACAAAATACCTATGGAAGGAGTTACAAAGTTTGGAGCAGAGATTGAAGGCATGACCATCCAGAGACTACCCCACCTGGGGATCCAACCCATAAACAACCACCAAACCCAGACACAATTGCAGATGCCAATAAGAGCTTGTGTTGGGAGCGACCCTGTTTGAATGTTAACTGCCTTGTCAGCCATAAGTGCTTACTTACAAAGTCTTGCTTGGCTTTAATGGAAAAGCACTAGCTTAGTTGAGATTTCTGTGGTAAAAGTTGAGGCCTCTGTAATACCCCCAGTTAAGAACAAATAGCTATAGATCTTGTGGACAGGTGCCTAGCAACCCATTCTGTTCTGTTCCTCCTGCTGAACTTCTTACCTAGCCACTATCCTGCTTTTGGGAACAGTTGCATTCCCCCAGAAACAAAGTGATTCTGCGTCATCCCCCTCCCCATAACCTGCTTCTATGGGTATAAAACCTGCCTGGGAAAAATAAAATGTGTCAGCTTGATCAGTCAGACTTGCTGTCTGTTCTTTGTGTTTCTTGCCCCCATTCTCTCCACAGGTGGTTCCTCAGACCCTGTTCAACTGTCCCACGGGCCGGGACAAACTGGCACCTGAACAGGGACCCCAGGGGATCACAGAGGAGAGAACGCTGCTCATCATTGGAGGGTAGACTTACCCGCTCATCTTGAGAAGCGCCAATGAGCCACTTTGGTTCTATACAATGCCCTGGACCAACCCACAGTGAGACAGTCCAGGAGGAAAAAATAAAGTGACACAGGTCTTAGGAGAAATATGGTAAGGCATGAGGCAAGCGTTTTTTTTTTTTTTTTAAGCAGTCACTTTTTGTGGTAGGACTCAAGGAGTCACTCAAAATGCAAAGAACTAGGGTTAAGAAAAAGGATTTAATAAAATTTCTAGATTTTGTGGGAGACATTTATCCATGGTTTCCCCAAGAGGGGATAATTGATGAGAAACAGAAACGCTGTTGCAGAGTTGGTGATTGTTTCAAAGATTATTATGAAGCATTTGGACTTACAAAAATACCTGTTACTGCTTTATCTGTTATAGTTGTCTCCTGAGAGGCTCTGCCAGTTCCTGACAAACACAGAAGCGGATGCTCACAGTCATCCATTGGAGTGAGCACAGGATCCCCGATGAAGGAGCTGGAGAAAGTACCCAAGGAGCTGAAGGGGTTTGCAGCCCCATAGGAGGAACAGCAATATGAACTAACCCATACCCCCAGAGCTCCCTGGGACTAAACCATCAACCAAAGAAAACACACACAGAGACTCATGGCTCTAGCTGCATATGTAGCTGAGGATGGCCTAGTCAGTCATCAATGGAAAAAGAGGTCCTTGGTCCTGTGAAGGTTCTATACCTCAGTATAGGGGAATGCCAGGGCCAGGAAGCAGGAATGGGTAGGCTGGGGAGCAGGGAGAATGGGGGAGAAGATAGGGGATTTTTGGAGGGGAAACTAAGAAAAGGGATAACATTTGAAATGTAAATAAAGAAAATATCTAATATAAAAAAGAAAGAAAGAAAGAAAGAAAGAAAGAAAGAAAGAAAGAAAGAAAGAAAGAAAGAAAGAAAGAAAGAAAGGCCTGGTATACAAAGTGAGTTCCAGGACAGCCTGGGCTATACAGAGAAACCCTGACTCAAAAAAACAAAAAAACAAAACAAACAAACAAACAAACAAAAAAAAACAAAAAGAAAGAAAAGCAGGAGCAAGTTCACAGGAGATGGCAGGGCTGGAAGGGAGAAGGAGGTGCGGGGACACAGATAACAGCGTAAGGAGAGCTGGGTGTAAATGGGAAGCCCTTTTGGCCAGCTTGCCCTACTCCAAATAGAAGCTCTCCAGGAAGAGGGCGTGAGCCTTCAGGAGAAGGAGGCCAGCTGTCTTGGTGCAGGGTGGATAGAGATCATCGGCCTCCGGCTGGGAGGTGCCTCTGCCCTAGCCTGCTTGCTTCAGGGTGCTTTTGTCTTGCAAACTCTATTTCTGGTTTCTTGGAATTTTCCAAATGAGGCAAGTAGTCTTTTTGCCTAGACTACTTTATTTACAACTGAAATTGAATCCCTACTGTCCTTGGGGACAGACAAAACAGCTTGACATCACCGGCCCGGGAGTTGCCATTTCAGACAGGGAGGCAGCCAGTCTTTTGTTGAAGATCAAGTGGACGTGATTTGCTTGGCATCGCAGAGGAGCAGGCGGAGAAGGAACTGGAAACCCAGGAAAGCCCTGGGTGCCAGGCCATCTGCACAGCAGGGCTGCTCCTGTATTTCTTCCTCCACACCCACAGGGCAGCAGGGCACTCTGCTTCTTCCCTAGCTACAGTGTGTGACGGCCCCGATGTGGCCACCCAACCAGGGTCTCAGCCTCCCTCCCTGATGGTGCCGGAGTCCCTGCTCCCAGCTAGGCAGGCACAGACAACAGTGACCGAGTCTTGCCTTGGCTTTCCTCGCCCTGTTCACTTGCAAGCCTCTGTTCTCTGCTCTGTACAGGCAGGGAAGGCAGCAGCACAGATGTGCCAGGCTCCCAGGGCCCCTTAGGGAAGGGCGTGCTGGGCAGACAGGCTGAGGCTATCCTCAATGTTCTTTTTAACTAATAATTATGGTATTACTTAAAGGAGACTCACAGAGCTGAAGCCATCTGGGAGCCTAACAGTCGGCATCCAGGCTGGGAGCTGACCTGTCCTTCTGCCTGTTAATGTGTTGGGCCCTGTCAGATTTCTAGATAGTGGATCAGAGGTAGGGAGGCAACACCACCACAGCAAACACTGAGGCTCATCTGCAGGGAGCTATCTCTTTTTGTCTCATTAACAAACAAAACTGAGTTCAGGGCAGGTAAATTGCCCAAGGTCGCACCATCTTACTGGAGTGAAGACTGAAGACGGGGTTCTGTGAGAGAAGGCCTGCCTAGCAGGGGAGGTCCTTGGTTCAATCCTCGGCACCACAAAAAACAAGACAAAACATAAAACTGGAGGCCTGGGGCCCAAAGCCAAGCCCGCCTGACTCTAAGGCACACACATTCAACACCACACAGTTCTGACTCTCAGAGCAGTGTGCAAAGTTGTGCCTTGTGCACTGTGCTTTCACAAGTCCCATAAATGGTAACTTCACAGCCCCTGATTTATTGTCCCACCCAGGACCTGGCTCCTTCTCATTTCTGGTGACATACACAACAGCAGACTGTATCAAGTGCTGTGGAACTTCTTGCCACAATCTGAAGGGAGGGCATCTCTGCAGGCTCACAGCTCTGCCCCGTGCCATCCCATCATGATGGCTAATTCTTACTTTATGATTTCCTCTGGACTGATGCTCCTCTTCAGGTTTTAGAGAGAAGCTGTGTTCCTTTAAAGCTTAAGTTTAAGGCCCTGTCTAAGTTAGGGTTAATGAAATATCATTACCAAAAGTAACCCAGGGAGGAGAGGGGTTATCTGGCTTACACATCCTGAATCAGTCTCCTAACGGGAGCCAAAGCAGGAACTCACACCAGGCCGGAGAGAGGATCTGCCACAGAGGGCCAGGAGAAGGAGCGCTGCTTACTGGCTTTCTCAGCCTGGTTTCTGAAAGCACCCAGGACCACCAGCCCTGAGGTGGGACCAAAGAGTTGGGTCCTCCCGTGTCAGTCTCTATTGAAGAAAATGTTCCACAGGCCTGCCAGCAGCCCAATCTTACGGAGGAATTTTCTCAATTGAGGCTCCATCCTCTCTTAACTGTTAGCGTTTGTCAAGCTGTTATAACAGCCAGCAAAGGCCCTGTCATGCTGCTTTTAATACATTTAGTGTTTCTTTCTAACATTTGCCCACCTCAAGGCTTGGTCATGGTCATGGTCTTGAGGCCCTTTCTCCTAATAAACCCCGGCCCCGACGAGGAATTATGTTGTCAGTACTGACCCTGAACCCACCGACCTGCGGTGTGGCCCCCTGCCCTCTAGCAGGCATCTTGGGCTTGGTTATGAAAGCAGTCTTGTGACTGATGTCACCACTGCCCTGGGATTTACTAAGGTCATATAACTGAACATGAGAGAAGTCTCGTGTTTCCTAAACAGAAAAGGCCCAACAACAAGAAAACGGCTGGACAAGTCACTGAGCGTGAGCACTGAGTATAGGTGGGGGATGGGGGGCGGGAGGGGTGGGGAAGGAAGGAGGCTGTGGCAAGCTCTGGAGCAACCATGGCAACTAGTGTCTTAATGTTTGCCAACCTCCACCAAAACTTCCCCCCACGGCACTCTGGCACTGCTCCTATGGTTATGAAAGGATGTTCTCCCGTGTTCGATGTACCCTGGGACAGCCTAGTGTGGGGCTACGAGCCTGCATGGTTTTCTCCACTGTTGGGTAGTCTCTGGGCTCTACTGCTTGGTTCTGCGGTTTCTTTGGTTCCACTCCTGGGCTGGCGGCGGTGGTGCATGCCTAGCAGGGGCAGGGTGGGGACAGCTCTGTGATTTAAAGTCAGTCTCCCCTTCTGTGAGACACACTCTCTCTTCTGTTGCTCTCTGCTGCGCCCCAGGCTTCTGGGTTTCCTCTCGTGTTGCTCCCATCTCTCTGAAGAGCACTGCGACTGTAGTCTGTACTGCTGAGCCCCACACTGAGGACCTCCGGCTTGTACATCACATACTTTATGAACTAAGCCATCTCCTAGTCCCACACTTAACTCTTTAACAATCATTCTCTTCATGGGGTAACAAGTTTCAACCCTTTGAAGAGCCTGACGCACCATCAGCAAAGAAACAAAGTTGTCATTAATTTTTTTTTAATTATAAAAACCTCAGAGGTCACTATTATTTCTACCCTTCACATAAAATCAGAGATTTGGAGAGCTGGGACTGTTGGCACCAAGTCTACGAGTTTGACAGCAAAAACCACTGGCTGATCCAAAAATCAGAGTTCATGAAAATAAGGAATACAAGCTGATGCTCAAACAAATGAAGTACAGATGTGACAGCTGCAGACAGTCCCACCTGCTGCTAAAGCAAGGTGCTTCTCCAGGCTAGAGTGTACCCTGAGAGTGGGAGGGGCTCTGGGCTAGAGTGTACCCTGAGAGTGGGAGGGGCTCTGGGCTAGAGTGTACCCTGAGAGTGGGAGGGGCTCTGGGCTAGAGTGTACCCTGAGAGTGGGAGGGGCTCTGGGCTAGAGTGTACCCTGAGAGTGGGAGGGGCTCTGGGCTAGAGTGTACCCTGAGAGTGGGAGGGGCTCTGGGCTAGAGTGTACCCTGAGAGTGGGAGGGGCTCTGGGCTAGAGTGTACCCTGAGAGTGGGAGGGGCTCTGGGCTAGAGTGTACCCTGAGGGTGGGAGGGGCTCTGGGCTAGAGTGTACCCTGAAAGTGGTAGGGGCTCTGGGCTAGAGTGTACCCTGAGAGTGGGAGGGGCTCTGGGCTGCGGAGAGGGTTAGGCTTCCTTCAATTCTCCCCTTTCTGGCATGGTGATTCACAGCCTGAAAGCACAGCTTGTGCCAATGGAACTGGGCTAACCACGACTTTCCAAACCAGCCTGCAATATTTTGCCAGAATCTGCACCAGTGACCTAGAAACTGTTTCAAACTTTATTTTTGTTTTCTAAGGGCCAAAGTTTTGGTGAAACAGTTCATACACCTCTGACCCAGAGTTTTTACATTTAGAAATTAATCCCTGGTCATGTGGGATAGTAACTGCTGTGTCAGAAAAATTATAGGAGGAAAAACCTCAGGCAGCACTTTCCAAAGTGTTTGCAGCTCAAAACAGAGATGCAGACTTTGCCTAGGTACTGTTACCAAATCTCCAGACAAGTCGCTGGCTTGCGGACATGCAAACACCCACTGTTTTATAGAAATAGTGTTGCAGAACACTTTATTAGTGTGTGTGTGTGTGTGTGTGTGTGTGTGTGTGCGTGTGGGCACACATGCTACAACACATGTATGTATGTCAGAGGTCAATCTGTGGAGTTGGTTCTCTCCATCCACCATTTTTATTTATTTTTATTTAATTTTTGCCTTTGAGACAGGGTCTCTCTATATAGTCCTGGCTATCCTGGAACTCACTGTGTAGACGAGGCTGGCCCTGTCTCTGACTCCTAAGTGCTGGGATCAAAGGCGTGTGCCACCACACCTGGTGTTGTTTAATCCACCTTTAATCTTCCCGATGTCCATTAGCTGTGGGTTCCTGGTATCAGACTGTGGTGTCCTGGCATCCACGGTGAGTGCCATCTCACCAGCCCATGTGCTATAATGCTTTAAACACACATAAAGATACTGTAAATAGAAACAAATGTAAATTTGCTGAAATGTTTTATACCTGGAGGGGACCTGTGGCATAATGTATGTGCGGAGGGCGAACACTGCCTATTGCTCCTGTCTTGTCACCTCAGAGTCTCAGCACGTAGATTGGGTTAGCCTTGACTGTGTGAGTCTCTTGTCTCAGAGTCTGCGTGCTAGGTCTACAGGCAGGTGCGTCACTACACTGGGATGCTTCTGAACAGCATTTACTTATTTACCTATTTGTTTACTCATTAATTATTTATGTGAAACTCACTTTGTAGCTGAGGCTGGCCTCTAACTTAAGAGATATGCCACCACTGCTAAACACCATCAACTAAGTCACTGCATGACCTCCAGGGCTTAGATGTTTGCCTGGTTCCTGTAATCACTGATCTCCTAAATTAAATCAAGTTTGCAGCCTGCAGTGAACCTGCAGAGACAGTGCTCTGACAAGAACGACAGTGCAGTGGAAGGTGTTGCCTGTGATTGACACGGGCCATCTGCTGAGTACCCGACACATCACATCTTGGGATGCTCTCTGAGAAGGTGGCATGGATGTGCTTTTGAGGAGTGGAAATATTGCTGAGAGAAACTGTTTATTGACGGGATGTTAGGTTTGCAGTGACTCTCCTGTGGACAAATGAATGGGAGCCGCTAGACTCCTGCATCTGTGGCTTCTTTTGCTATCAGCTTGACATAATGTTGTGAAGACTATCAACGTAGACCACAACAGCAAGACAGTTTAGTGTATCTGATATGAGAGATCTGTATTTTAAAATACCCAGATGAGCACACACACAGAGGTCGAGATCGGTAGACAAGAGGACAGTGCAGGTGCTGAGAGCAGTGGAGGAATCAGATTTCTTTGTTCCTGCTGTTTTCCTTTGGTGGGATCAGTGGCTCAGGCCCTCCCTGTACCCCACACCCACCCTGTGCAGGATTTCTGAACTTCCATGATTATGGCAACGTTGTTAATGCCCGTGTGTCCAGCTTCACTCCAGTGACTCACGGAATTCGAGGACAATGGACATGATTTCCATGGTTTACAATGCTACTTCCTTACTCGCTAACTCAAGTCCTTCGTTAGGAAGCAGACACTTCCACACTGGCAAGGATGCCTGGAGCCCACAGCTGCACTCTGAACAGGAGGCGAATGCAAAGTGTCAGCATGGCGGGCCCCGGGGAGTCAGAAAAAAGACCTTCTATTCTTGCTGACTCATACTAAAAGGGATTCCTGTCTTCCACCCTGTGATGACAGAAAATGACATGAAGAGAATTATGCTCATAGCAGAAACGAACAGCACAAAGTCCGTGAAGACCCACAGCTCAGCTGCAGCCTATCCTCCCCCACCCCACACGAGAGAGGAACTCTACACTCACTCACAATTTCCAGAGGATGTGGGGTGAAAGCAGGACTCCTGCTAGGGACCCACACTCTAGTCCTCAAGCTTGTTCGGCAAATATTTTACCGCCGTGCCATCTCCCCAGCATTTGATTGGCCAGTGTTGGATTCCCCCAAACAGCTCTGCTACTGTTCCAGCTGAGCTCGGGATGAGTGTGGTCAGGAGGAATCCAGACTGCAGTTCTTGACTTCAAAGGATGTGGCCAACTCACCAGGCCAGCGGCCATCCCTGTGCCTTGGGCAACAGAGGAAGGCAGTCCTAGTTAGCATTCTACCGCTGTGATAAACACCAGGACCAAAGACAACCTGGGTAGGGACGGTTTACTTCTAGCAGGTTACAATCCATAAATGAGGGAAGCTGAGGCAGGAGCTAGGACGGAGGCCACGGAGGACGCCTCTTAACTAGAGCACTCTGATTTGCGCCCCGCCAGCTTTCTTATTCAGCAATGTCCGCTGCTTACGGTTCATAAGATGCTCCACTGGGGCTGGGCTCCGGATCAGTTCACTGACATGACAGCTTACGACCATCTGTTCTCTGGTACCAGGGAACCCAGTGTGCTCTCCGGGCCTTCACAGGCACCAGGCACACAGATGGTATACTGACACACATGTGCAAAACAGCTATACACATAAAATGTTTTCAATGTAAAATGGAGTTAGGGTTAGCCTCCCACAGTAGCAGAATCTGTTTTCTTAACACAGGATTGTCCAGCACACTAGGACCCACACGGGGGTTGTACAAGCCTGTAACATGCACTTTGGGACACAGCACAACTATGACCCTTGCCCACTAAAGGCCACCCATCCACATCTATGGTCCAGATCCCATAGGTTCTAATTCTCCCATGGCACCAATGCTGAATTCATGCAGACAGGCTGCTGGTGAGAACTTGGTGCTCTGGGAAGCTTCTATGGGGGTGTCACACAGAAAGAAGTCATAGGAAAGACAGCTTCTTCTGCATGTTATACATGGATGAAACCTGAAAATTCCACCCATGCCTCAGAACAAGCCTGAGGATTCAGTAACCAGAGGGCAGAGCCTAAGTATAGAAGACCTAAAGACCTCAGACTGCATCACACACACACACACACACACACACACACACACACACACACACACGCACACGGGGTGGGGGAGGGTACCCAGTTGCTGGCCTTGAAGTGTACCACAAACTAATACATTTCCTCTTCTGTGCTGCTCAGATTGGACTTTGGTTCCTACAGCTGAGAAGTACTTCGTCACATGAGCAGTTTTCTCAGGTCAAAGGCCAATGCTAAGGTTTTGAAAGAACACCTGTAGCAGATAGTTCCCGTTGTTGTGGAAAAGGGCCACGGCTAAAAGCTACTTCCAGAGGAAAATGTTTATTTTGGTTTCCAGTTTCTGCGGGAGAGTCTGTCAAGGTGAATAGGAGGCACGACTACAGGTGGTTAGAGCAGGGGGCAGAGATCGATCACACCTTCGACCACAAACGTGAATCTGGGAAGTGAACTGGAGTAGGGAGCCCGCCGCCTGAACAGCACCACCAGCTGGGAACCATGTGCTGAAATATTTAACCTTTGGGGTACATGCCTCATCAATGTACCAGAGTAAACTAACAACAAATGGAGACAACTGCTCCTCGGGGGGTGTGTGTGTGTCCATCGAATGTGTGTACGCCTGCGGCAGGCAGTCCTGGTGAACATCCACGTTTCTGTAGGTAGGGGACCACACAGCATCAGCGTGCAGTTTACTAGTCATTGACACCTGTACACAAAGGCAGGCATGGTTCACACACAGTTCACACATGCTGCTTGTTTGGGCAGCATGTAACTTTAAAAGTTCCTGAGCCTGAAAATAAGTGAGAGCCGGGGATGTGGCTCAGTGAGTACAGCAGTGCCTAGGATGCCTGAAGCTCTGGGTTCAATCCTCAGCACCACATAAAACCAGACATGGTGCCACACACACACTCTTAGCACTTGGGAGGTGAAGGCAGAAGGGTCAAAAGTTCAGGGTTATCCTCAGCTACATAGGATGTCTGAGGCCAGCCTGGGCTATATGACACCTTGTCTCAAAATATATAAAGTGAAACACGAATAAGCAATGCTTCCAGAATTTCTGCACAAAGTGCTCTCTAAGATGCAGCAAGGGCAGAGGGTTATAACAGCAGCAAGGCCCTGCTCTCCTGAAGCTGTGACTCTAGGAACAAAAAGCCCACAGAAACGGGCCAAGAAATGTGACATGAATGTTCCACAGTGAGTGTGCTGCATCTGAGAACCAAAAGGGACAACTGTGGACCCTGTAGAGATGTACCCTGTAGGAAAGAGAACACAAGAGGAAGAAGGGATACTGAGTGATATCACTCGGAGAAGGCAGCAGTCCATGCTCTCAATAAACTGGGTACTATGGCCTGACACACCCCAGAAGCAGGGAGAGGAAAGCAGATAACCCGGGGACGCTGCTCTCTCTCCCTCTCTGTCTCTCTCTCTGTCACAGCTCAGCAGTGGGACCTTGGCCTAGATGGCCTGTGAATCTCTGCAGCAGCCTTCTCGTCTTCTGAGAAGGTACAGGTGGTGTCCAAAGCCACAGCAGAATGAGATGAGGGGTGCTAAGTGACCTACCTGGGAGGTGCTGAATCATGACGGTCACTACCACACTTCAGTACATATGCAATGAACACTGATTAGTTCTGTAGCATTTGTAAGCCAAGCAAAATGGAAGTCTCTATCTACATCAGCAAAAACCCTTGGCTTTTAAAATAGCTAACTGCAATCCATTACAAACTCTTGAAATTTGATACACTAAGAAAATGGCCGATGACGAAGGATTTATAAATGCATTTATTGGAAGCAGTTAAATGCAGTGTGGAACACATGATGCACAGAAACCAGTGCTGGGCAGGAAGCAGGGATCGTAGAGGCAAAATATTTACATATTACATATATTCTGACTTACAGAGGGTAAACTAACTCCAAAGCACTCGTCCTGAACATGCTTTGAACTTGAATGCTAGTGTTCTCCATGCAAAAGCAAAAGCCTGCGTCTACCAAACATGATTAGTTAAAAGCAAGACACTGCAAGCTGATTCTGAAACAGCCAGTGAAGACCTGTAAAACAGTTCCTTCAGACAGGATAAAGCCACCTGAAAGAAAAGTGTCAGGGCTATGTATCTGAAAGCAGAGGAGAAGATACCAGTAGCGAGAGGCTTGCAGAAGGGCCACTTTGCCCAGACAGGTGGCCAGGGGTGCCTTTGCTAGAGAAAAGAGAACCGTTAGCCCTTCACTGCAAGTTTCAAATTTTACTCATTATTAAACCTCCATGCTCTGTAATATCATAAGAAACATGGTTTCTATACCACAGAAGCAAAGAGGGCTTTCAGAGACGCTGAGAAGCTATGACATAGGGTCCAGATTCCTATTCATTATGTGAATGCACCTGTACACAGGGAAGACATCATAGCAGCAGCAGCAGAGTATCGTCCAGGACTCTGTACTCAGAAATGCTCCCCCATCCACTGCTGAACTCCTGCTGACCTGAATGTGTCCCTTCAGACAAACGGTTAACTGTGGTGAGCCTCATGACACGGCTGGCTTACAGACTCAAGTGTCGCTGTCTTGGTGGCACTCCTGAGTTTGGTGACAATGAAGGACAGGACTCTCTCTAATGACTATTCACTACAAAGAATTTCCTGGTATTTTTCTGAATGGGACATCTCAAAAGTAAAAATGGGAGGAGACTGAAGAGTGAGCTGAACTCATAAAACATTGGTTTTCAGACACTGCAAGCAATCAGTTTACACTGATTCAAAACTGCTCCATGGCAACTAAACCCTGATCGGATCAATCATGTCAGAGAGAAGACTGCTCGCTTTCCAAACCTGTCTACTATCTGACTACATACTTTTAAAGTCAAAATTCCTAACAGTTCTAATTTGTCATATAGATTGTAAAAGTAATTAAAATTCAAGTTGAAAGTTTTCACTCCCTCCTCTTGCCAGGAAAGTAAATAAAAACAGAATACTATTGCAAAAGGAACAAACGAGGGAAAACAAAGCCACTGGCAAATGGAATCCTAGAAAAAGAAATCCGCTTTCTGTCACTGCTCCTCCATCAAGGTCGGGCCCCACTGTGAGGCCTCCCAAGCCTCTGCCTTGAGTGTCCACCTGGTTATCACCACACTTGGGTCACACAAGCCTGGGGATGCCTTCCTCAGACACAGGCGGCATCAGAGGGTAGCATGAGAATGAGTCTAACCAGCGGCAGGACGAAGTTCAGTGGGACACGTCATTCCTCCGTAAGGATCACGGTAAATACAAATCCTAAACACAGACAGGCCTCGCTGCCTTGCCTAAGGAATAGTCTAAGAACTGAAAAGCCACACTGACAGGCCCCTTGCCTCTCCCCAGGAGCCCTCAATGCACCAGCTCAGGCTGGTTATCCACAAAGGGCAACACCCCACTCACGTAGTAGGCAATGCCCAGAGACAGCAAAGCAATGACCAAGATCAACAGCAAGACCCTCCAGAAACCCAGGTCTTCCACAAACTCCTGCCACGTGGTTCGGAAGCTGGACAGGACGCCTTCGCCTTGCTGGAGGTTGGGGTTGAGCAGAGAATGGCTTTCCATGGCACTGTGGGAGGAGCAAAGAAAGAAAGGGGAGTGAAAACACACTCCATCCGTAAGGCATGCCACAAGACGAGCGACTGTGCAAGGGAAGGCCAGCCTTGCTGCATCACTGGGGAACTCGCCACAGAGGCACGCTGTCCAGGGTTGTACTGGCTACTTACTCCTGGGGATCCGCGCATCAGCCGTAAACCATATACTGGTGAGTTGCACCAATTAGGTCCCTGGCTTACTTTCTAGCAGGCAAATTAAAATCCTAGCAGGAAGCCCCAGTGGGTGTCTGGGGAAGTGGGAGGGGTGAGCTGGGTGAACACCATCAGGATACACTGTACACAATACAAGATTGTCAAAAAATGCATTAAAAACATTTTTTAAAGGTGCCTCAAGCAGAGATCTTAAAATAGGTCAAATTCCTTGTCTCCATCAAGACATTAACCAAGACATATTTTGTTTTACATTTACAAGAGTCAAACAGAGGGGCTGGCGGTGGCTCAGCAGATAAGAGCACTGACTGCTCTTGCAGAGGACCTGGCTAACTTCCAGCACCCACATGGCAGGGCACACTCATCGTAACTCCAGTTCCAGGGATCCAACACCTCTTCTGGTTTCTATATATGCCAGCCACACACAGCACACATATACACATGTGAGGATAAACACTCGAACACATGAAATAAAATTTAAAACTTTAGAAGAGGGAATTTCTCTCTTAATTTAGTTCAGTCATATGCTCAATTAAGAATTCTCTAAATAAAATCTAGTCATGGAAGCTTACTGCTCAGCCTCCAGAACATGTAGACAGTCTTAAAAAGTCTTAATTATCTTCTGTGCATTTGCACACTGACACACGAGATGCCATGTGAGGTCAGAGGGCTGCTTCTGAGACTCATTTCTCTCTCTCCAACTCAGGCTCTCATGGCAATGCTTTTACCCACTGAGCCATCATGCTGATGACGAGGAACTATCATCAGCTTTCCCCGATGTTCATTTGCTCTTCATGCATCCATTCATTCACGGGGTCTTACTAGGCAGCCCAGCCTGGCCCAGGACCCATTTTGTAGCTGAGGCTTGCCTTGAACTCTCAATCTTGCCTCAGCCTCCTGAGCATTGGGAACATTGGTGTGTGTGTGTGTGTGTGTGTGTGTGTGTGTGTGTGTCCCCGGATTTCTTCTACTCACTTTATCTCTCTTATACCTCAACAGGAAATGAGTTTATTCTTCTTTGGCAAGAAGAGTGAGCCTAGCTGAAAACTATTAAATTAAGATAAATCCCTTTCAACCTTCACATCCACATACTATACTTGTTTATTTTTTAATTTACTGATTTTGTTATTTTTATGAACACAGAGCATCAAATTATGGATTTTCATTTTGAACATTTTAAAATGTTAAATGTTTAAATTAAATGTTAAAAATTTAAATGTTTAAAATGGTAATGGGAATAGTCTACAAACAGACTCAAGTGTTCATGACCCTATCATGAGCAGTGTGAATACCAGAGAGAAAACAGGGGCTCTGTCTTTGGGGTATGAAGGACACCCTGTGGTAGATTAAATGTTTACAGGGTACACTCAGCTATGTTACAGCATGCAGCCTAAAGCCATAAAGACCATGGTCACATGTATGAGCTGTCCACCGGTCACGGAAGCTCACTACCATCACAACCCTTTCCTTTCCTTTCTCCCAGACAACGGCACAGAACAAAACCAGCACGCAGCAATGCCTTAGAGCCTTGACATACATCTATGTACATATATGTATATGTATGTGTGTGTGTATATATGTATGAATACACACACACACACACACACACATATATATATATAGAGAGAGAGAGAGAGAGGGAGAGAGAGAGAGAGAGAGAGGGAGAAAGAGAGGTCTTATTGGAACAGCCTCAAACTTACTATGTAGACCAGGCTATCCTCAAACTTGTGGCAAACTCTTGCTTCTGTCTCCCAATGCTGGGATTTCAAGCATGGGCCACCACATCTGGCTTAGTCTTTTTTAAACACTTAGCAGCACTGTTTCTGTCATCCAATTGTCATAACAACAATACAGTTGAGGGCTGAAGAGATGGCTCAGTGGTTAAGGGTATGGGCTGTTCTTTCAGAGGACCTAGGCTCGAATCCTAGCACCATCAAAGCAGCTCACAACCATCTGTAACTTCAGTTTCAGGGGATCTTATGCCCTCTTCTGGCCTCTGTTGGAACTGTACACATGTGATGTATATACATACATGCAGACAAAACATCCCTACACATAAAACAAGTGTTTTCAAGAGAATAAAACTGAACTTAGAATAATATGCAGATGGGCAAATACTTTTCATTAACTTGATTTTTAAGTCCTACACAAGTTAACCTATGTCTCATAGAACCCTTTGGAAAAATACATCGCAAACACACTGCTTGGAAGGTGGTCATAGTTAAGCTATAATGCCACCTTCTACTTAACCCGCTAAAAAGTTCATTGTTTTATGTCCACTATATAGCCCTGGGTGGCCTGGAACTCACAGAGATCCTTCTGCCTCTGCCTTCCAGTGCTGGGATTAAAGCCATGTGCCCTGCTGGCTGGAACTTAGTGGTTCTGTGGACTTTCAAACAGTGTGAACTGTTTCTATTATGTAATTCCCAATATATCATCAATGCTTGTCTCAAACTCTGCACTCATTAGTCACCCTCATTGTCCTCTCAGATCCTTGGAACCCACAATTTACTTTGTTCCTATAAATTTCCCTGTTTGAGCATTTCATACCAACAAAATAAATAGTATGTGTCCTTTAATGCCTGCTTTTTCCATACAGCATTTTATCAATATTTATCCTGACTAAAGCATCTATCAATATTTTATTAGTTTTTACAGCAGAGTAATATTCCTTTGGGTAAACAGGTAATGTTTATTCTTTCCCTAGTGGGTAGACATTTAGTATGTACCTAGGCGTGGGACTGCGGGTTCACACAATAACTCTGTATACCTTTTGATAAGCTGTCAGATTGTTTTCCAAAGTGGCCCCCTGTTCTATGCTGGCTTCAGGAGTCTATTTTCCCCACAACCTCAATAACAGTAGTGATGGCATTACTGAAGCACGTGCATTCACGAGAAGCCTGGGGCTGGGAAAACAAATAGCAGTTAGGAGCATTTTCGTGCCATCTTGAGGAGTGGAGCTTAAACCCCTGCACCCACATTAGAGGCCAGCTCCTAGGGAGGGGAAAAAGTGGAAGAAACACAGGCCTGCATCCAGGAGAAACCCTGCCTCCAAAGAATGGGTGGAGAGTGGTTGATGGGCACCAGAAAACTCTTCTGGCCTCTCTAGTAGTGCACAGATGCACACATCAGTGTACACAAACGCACACAGTCAGACACACACACACAAACACACATACATCTTTAAGAAGCCTACAATAATCTATTATGTTATAGAAAGATGAAAACATGTTTCCCGTTACTTTGCAGAGGCAGAGTCAAGCACTGTTGCCTGCCCTTGGCACAGACTCTGAACCCCTGCAGAGGTGAAGGGGAGGTTGCCCATGCATGTGTGTGAGCCCGTTATTCTGCCTACTTGCCAGCATCTGGAAAACTTGGGAGCATCTCCAGTTCACAGTAAAAACCCTTGAGCTCCCTTAGGATGACAGGAAGTGCTTGCAACTGACACAGGGCGTAGAGTCACAGCCAGCAGAGGAAGGAAGCTGGCATCACAGAGCTGGGCTGGGAAGGGCTGACCCCAGTGATCCAGACAGTGTCTGGAGCCCAGAGGCCTGGACGGTCCACTATAGCTGCAAAGCTGGGAAGACACGGCTGAGCTCACCGAGTATTCGACGCTGGACACCAAGGACCACAGACTCTGTGCCATCTGGGCAGAGCAGGGCACTCTGCAGACTCTGACTGACCTCGCCTGTGTTCCCCACCCAGCTAGGTGACGGTGAGGAGCAATCACACATGAAGACCTTGTCAGTCCCACACCTGGGCTCCAATTACATAGAGCTTCCCGTCCGGGTCAAAGTTACTTTTTCTTTTTTGCTTGAGTTAGGAGCACTTGTGTATGATAGACCCCCATAATCAGGGTCTCACTATGTAGCCCAGGCTGGCTTAGAATTTGTGGGCATTCTCTTCTTGCTTATCCCTGAGGCCCAGTATTGCAGGTGTGATACTGGAGAAAGACTTTCAGTGACTGGTGTCTGCTTATGATGAGTCTTCCTCCTCCTACGGATTTCCTAGCACTCCAGCACCTCCCCTTGGAACACATTTGCTGCCTCTGATGCAACCCAACTTCTGTCTTTAATAAATCCATTCTTGTGATCTATACTTAAAACTCGGAAGTTCCTTCCCTCAGACTCTGCACGTAACTGTCTCCTGTCCCACTCATCCACTATGGTGCATCTATCTGACACTCTGAGTGACCACATGGTCACTGGGCACTTCAGTCAAGCTCTGCAACTGTAATGTGAAGCCACAGCACACACGTGGGGTTCAGACAAAGTCGCTCAGTGACCGGCCGTGCCCCAGGCAGCTGAGTACCTTTCGCTCTCTGCCGTCTGCATGGTCTCCAGCTTCGAGTGCGCGCCTCTGTTAAATCCCTTTACTTCCTGTTCTTCCAAAGACTCCAGCAGTCGGATGACATCTTTGTTCACACCCCGGCGCTTTGCCAGAACTAAAGGGGTAGCACCTTGATGATTGCTGAAAAGGATCACACACACAAAAAAAAAAGGGTCACTGCAGTGGCGACACCACGTGGCTAGCTCCCATCAGTGAGCAAAGTGTGGGCCAATGGCTCACAGGTCAAACACAGCAAAGCCAAGCAGGCCAGAAACTGACACTTGAATTAACTGGATTTTTCCTTCCAGGGAACTGAAAAAAAAAAAAAAACATTAGGGAAAAACAAAGAACAGATGACAGTAAATAAAAGAGAAAAAAAGAACTTCTAGGATGGGATTAGGAAGTCTAGTCCTACAGTCCTAGACTCGGTCTTTGTATACACTGTGAGTATATTAATATACACACACACACACACACACACACACACACACACACACACACACATATATATATATATATATATATATACACATACACATACACACACACACACATATGCCTCTCTCTAAACTCCTCGGTCCTTTTACAGACTGTGAGTATATTCATGTATGTATATGTTCATGCATACTTACACATATGTATGTATGCAAACATATATATTTATATATGTATATATACAGAGGTCTAAGAATGAAAGCTGCCTTGAGTGCTGAACTATCTGACTCTAGCGAAGGAAGAGCAGAGCAGACTCGACCATGCTGACTCCACTGTCAGCTGCTGCCCCGCTCTGTCCTGCGGCCATGCTCTGAAAGCAGGAACCTGCAGCTTCAAGTTCAAGCTCAGCTTTGAGGGGAGCTGGCCCTTCCACGCAGGAGATCGGGTGTTACTGTCCAACAACACAGACCCCCGCAGTGTCCTCCACCTGAAGAGGACTCAGGCCCACAGCTATGATGGGCCAGCATGCCTGACAGGAGACATAGGACTCCAGTCTCTCTAAGCTAGATGACTTCTTGACATGCCTGTCTCGTGTGTAACATGAGAAAAGGGAGGGCTGAGGAATAATGCTCAACAGACAGATACCTGCATACAACAGACAGATACCTGCATACAACAGACAAACAAATACCTGCATACAATAGATACCTGCATACAACAGACAGATTCCTGCATACAACAGACAAACAAATACCTGCATACAATAGATACCTGCATACAACAGACATACCTGCATATAACAGACAGATACCTGCATACAACAGACAGACAGATACCTGCATACAACAGACAGATACCTGCATACAACAGACAGATACCTACATGGGAAAAATCTAAAAAATAATTCAAATGAAGCCACTACAGGGAGCACTACTGTGACCTTAGAACAAGCTGATAAAACCGTCCTCTTCCTTCTGTTGTTGAGTTATATGTTCATAATTAACAGAAACCAGCTACTGTTTCACACACATGCACACACACACACAGAAGCACACACACACATGCACACACTATACACAAACACAGGCACACACACATATGCACACACCACAAACACACACAGGCACACACACAGGCACACCACACACACACACACACACACACACACACACACACACACGGGTGCACGGGCACACTTGCACGTACACACACACATGCACTTGCACATGGAGCTCTAGGGCTCCCACACTGCCCTACTGAGTGCACAGGCTTCCGTACCTTCCAGAACTTGTCATTACAATGGATCAGGTGGTGGTCAGCCCATGGCCTGCACATCTATCTAATGGGAACAGAGAACTCACCAAATATCAATTTTGAGTCCGTTGGAAACTAAGAACTGAATGGTGTCCACATGGCCACACAGGTGGAGGGCCGTGTTCCCCTGGTAATCTGTGGCCAGTGGATCAGCTCCAAACTTATGCAGCAGCTGGCAGATGTCCACATTCCCTCGGGCCGCGGCGAGGTGAAGGCCCGTTCTGCCTCTGCTGTCTCGGATATTTGGATCAAAGCCACTTTCCAAAAGCCTCTTGGAATAGGTGAAGTCCCCATCGATGCAAGCTTGGAGCAAGGGCACGTTAGTCTGTGAAGAATCATTCACAAAAACGTAGGACATCGTCTGTGGTGGACGGCCACTCCTGCAGTGGAAGGAGGCGAGGGACAGCTGGTGAGGCCTGTGGCAGGCAGGCAGGCAGAGGAACTCTATCACCATTCTTATCTCACGCTTGGAATACATTTCCTTACCAAACAAACAACAATCACAAAAGTATCTACTGTGTCTTATTTTCCGCTAAAAGAATTCCTTTTCTTCATATCTGCAGGATCAAAGTGGCAATTAAATTACTGTAAAACTCTTCATTTTTATCACAATAAAGGGCTGAAATATTTTTAAAGCTAAAATACAATTAGATTTTAAGTCATGACCTTAAAAGGGAACTCGTGTGAACTTTGAGCTGTAGAACGAGCCATCGCTACGTGTGCACATTACAGCTGGCACTCTTACTGCGTGGAAATTCTTCTTCAGACTCTTCCTTCTTACGAGAGATGCTCTATAGAGCTAACAAAAGTACCCGTGGGGAAAGCCCACGAGCCAACGCAATCTACCCTGCAGAACACTCTATCTGAGGTGCAGGACTTAAGACTTCGTTTTAAAAGTTAAAGGAACCAACACACTGATTTTTAAATGTCATTAAATCAACAGACTTCTACAGAATTAACCTCTTCTGCTGTCTTATGGTCACCTCAGTACTCGGTTTTTCGAAACTCCCAGTGTCTAAGAACTGAGATGAGGAAGACAGACACAGGCCAAGGCAGCAGCTGTGCCCAGGGTACAATTCACAGCACCAAAGCCCCCACTCCACCTGGGTTCTGTGATCTGAATTCCCTGGAGGCTAGGCACATAGTAGGCAGCTCTAGTACCAAGTCCCATTAGTGTTCCAGAGAGCTCGCACTGAAAAGCTAGCCCTGTGCTGCCTTAGCCACGGTGTGCTGCCTTAGCCACAGCCCACCCTGCTTCACCAGCTCTCTCCTGCCCTTCACTTCAGCTGAGAAGAAAGTCAAGTCTCTCAAAAGGAACTCTGAAGAGAGACAGCAACGCAGAGACCGGGTGTTTACAGAGAAGGCTCTTTAAAAACAATTCATTTATTTTTCTATCATGTGTATGTCTGTGCACACCATGTGTGCATGCCACTGTACATGTGAGAGGGCCAGAGAACAGCTTGTGGAAATTGGTTCTCTCCTTCTACCATGTGGGTCCCAGGCATCAAACTCAGGCCATCCAACTGGGCTGCAAGCAGCTTTATCTTCTGCGCCATCTTGCCAGCCCCTGTGGAGAAGGCTCTAATTCACAGGCTCAGCTTGCACAGTTTCTCAGGTGAAATCTGCCTGGAACACTAATGGAACTGGGTACTAGGCCAACTGACTGTATCTAAGCCCCTTCCCGAGGGTCCGGGAGTGCAGAGCCCAGAGGCACCGAGCCTGGCAGGTTCTCAGCCTCTCTATTCGGCTCTGCAGCCCAGGCTGCCTGGCTCCAGAGCACTGTGTCTACCTCCTCTTGGCTCTGAGGCAGGCATCAGCCCGTACACACTGAGGACCTGTTCCTTCTGTCCCTCCAGTGCTGGGCCCAATGGAGCAGGCATATACTTGGGGTTTTTACTGAATGTTATGTAACCCTAACAACTTCAAGCTAAGTTTCACTCTCCATGAATTTCTGGAAGAGTCCCTTTAGACTTCAGGCCAAGGAGATGGGTGGTCTTCCTGGTCTTTCAGACAGAGACCTGGCAGAAATGTGCAGGGTTATACAGAAAAGACTAGAGACAAGCAATCAAGGAATGTCACCTATAACAAGGTGCAGTGTGATAAAGAGCGCACTGTTCCGTGACACACACGGCCAGGGGGCCTGTGCACATTCCCCAGAACACCTGAGGTGAAGCAGCCACTGGCCAGGCCACCCAAGTGACGGCCAGGCACTCAACTCGGGAGTGAGAAGGAGAGTACAGGGGCGTGACTGTGACATGGAGCTGTGACTACTGACAAAGTGCAGGCAGGAAAGAGTCCTCCATGTGTCATCTTCAGGGAGAAGCCGGGCTCTGGAAGTCACCCTCAGCCTCTGGATTCTCAATGCATATTGGCCACAGAGTAAGTGGAAGCTAACCTCTAACTTTAGCTGATTGATTTTTGCAGGGTCATGAAATTGGAGCCCAGGGCTTTGCAAAAGCAAGGTCAACCACTGAGCTACCCTAGCTCCACAAATAACTCTTAGAAAGAAAATGCTGTTCATAAGTGGGGGAAAGGTTCGCAAAGACCCGGAGCATATAGCTCTGCCAGACAAACGGTCTGGCTCTTGTCTCTGCAGCAGCCCCTGCACTTGCCAGGCCTTGTTCTTAAATCGCTTGTCACCCACCCTCAGACTTCCCTTGGGCCCATTTGGTGCAGCAGTGTACCCGGCTCAATTCCTATGAAGAACTGTTGAAGCAGGGTGCTGGGCAGCAGCCTGGGTCACAGAAGCGCAGCATCAATCACTAAACATTCACTGTGCCTGAAATCCGTCATTTGAGCTGGTTGTACTTAAAGTCCAAATCCAAGAGAAGCAGGAGGGAGAGATCTGAAGTCTGACCCATGCGAGGAGCAACTCTTAGGACTGTAGAGCCAGTTTTCTTGTTGCTGGGAGCTGACAAAGTTTGGCCACCCAATCCAGATGTGTGTGGTGCTGCGCTGCCTGGGAGTGAAACCAGTTTGGATCCTTCTCAGCTGTGTGACTTAGTCCTCAGGCTGCAGTTATTACAGTCCCAGGCACTACAGTACCCTGCTGTGCGGGAAGCAAACTTGAAAGGCATGTCCATCCCTGGGTAACAGAGTAGCTTCTAGCAATGGGGTGACATCTAGTGGGGAGAAAAACCTTCCAAGAACTGGCAGAGTAAAAACACAACATCTGGAGTAGCCTACAATGGGGGCAGCCAAGCCCCAGAAAGCACACTGGCTGTCACGGAGGCCCTGGTTTGTAAGGGCAGTGTGCATGAGGCCTGCCCACAGACAGGCACACAGGCAGACTTGTGGGCACTGCCATAGAAGTATGCGGTCAGGTGTGAGGGGTGGTGCAGTCTCAGAACTCTTGCCCTGCGTGCAGCACTGATGCCATCACTCACCCTACCCTAGCTGTCCTTCAGGCCTCAGCTGTGACCGAAACCTAAACAACAAGCAAGGAGGTTTGGGTAGAAGCTTGAGAGCTGCCGACTTGATGGTAAGTTCTATGGAACATGATTTTCCATTTACATCCCAAATTCTAGATTCACAGTCTTGGATCAAAGTACACAAGTTCTAGGATCAAATTCTTCATGGCCGGAAACTAATGGGAAGTGACGTGCTTTCGTCTGGGCTGTGCTGGAAGCCTTACATTTCTTTCCCTATCCAGAATCAAGAATCAAGTTCATACAGTATGGATTTGATTTTCATTTTGAAAGTCACTGGGAAAGCATGAATAAGTGCGACAATCCTGGTTCAAATGCACTGGTGACATCACACCTATGGAGGAGCAATTAGAAGCAGGTATTAAAGCTAAGATGCCGGAGCAAAATGTATACAAAACTGGCATGTTGGGGAAGGGGGCCATGAGATCTCAGTGCACAAGGCAGGGAGGGCTGTGGGGAGGACTTTGGGGAGGGCCGAGGGGAGGGCTGCGGGGAGGACTGTGAGATCTCAGTGCATACGCTGCCTAACATCACAGAAAGCAGCAGAGGGAAGTAGTGTGTGGGAGAGGGAGCCCAACCTGGAGTCTCCGTGCTCTTGGTTGTTCTTATCCCTGTAAAGGAGTCCAGTGGCTTCCAGTTAGAAAGCAACCACCCATGCCCGTGCGCACTCCTAGATCTCCCAGGGAGCGGCGACTGCTCATAACCCAAGTGGACACACACCACAGACCTCAGGCCAGGGGATAGACACACGTGTTCACATTCCAAATGGACTCCCTCATCCCAAGAACAATCCAGCTCTGCAGGGTCACTGCTCCACAGGAAGCAGCCGGCACAGCGTTCTGAAAGCAATCCTGTCGTCACTGAATACAAGTAAGGTTTTGTGGAACAACAATAACAAAGTCTTTGACAATGTCCTCTAGTGGACAGGACGTGACTGAATTCCTGGCCTTGCTGTGCCTAAGCATTTCTCACTGTCTGAGATAACAAGAAACTAAAATCACTAAGACAGGGGCGTCTGCTGTATTCTGGCAATATTTAGATTATTTATTGCTTTATTGACTAGAGTTTAGTCACAACTCAACTTTTTTAGAAAAGATAATAGATTTAAATCAATCTAAATAAATCTCCATAAAAGTAATCATTGCTAGTTTAGATAGGTTAATACTTTTGTTTTCTAGATTCTTTGCTATGTAAGTCTGCAGTGTCTGAAACTCTCACTACATGGGGTCCTTTTCAGTTTATGATCTATACTGAACTGCCTGGACATTAAAGGCCTGGGAGGTGGAGCCTTCTATGTTCTGCCCCTCGCTGATAGACAACGGCTGATTTAACAGCATTTCTCATATCCAACAGTGACACCTTGTGAGGCATCAGCGTGGTTTAGTTTTAGAGACAGCCTTGCCTTGTACGTGAAAATAGAATTATGCAGTGGCTGGCAGGTGCTGCATCCTTCAGGCAAAGCCTCTATCTGAACAACACGGGGAGCGACTTCTTCCTTCACACAGCCGCGAAGACGGTCTAGTAGACATCTCTGGGCTGTCTGACTGCCATGAGGCTACACACATCATAGTATTACACCAAGTGACCTTTATAGACCCTTAAAACCCAGCCACTCTTACAAAGTTGGTATGCTACCCCGGAGGCCTCGGTTGGACCTAACACATAACTGCAAGCGGCCAGCTTTCCTTCCCAACAGCTGTTAAAACAGCATTGTTGCTAAATGACCCTGAATTGGGAGAAGGCCCTGGCACACAGCTGTTGGATGTCTAAAGCTGAAACCTCTCTGATGGCCGGGAAGTATCTCATCGTTACAGGGAGCTCTGGCTCGCTCCTCTCTTGGCGATGATGTGTAGGGGTCATCTTTTGAGACCTAGTGAGGTAGGATGAGTTCAAGGACCAGGATGTAATAAGAAAATGAGGAGTTTTCTCCTTCTCACAATGCCAAGCCCAGATAATGGGCTAAGACTACGTAAGGGATCCCAGGCAGGCATCAGGTTGTAGCTGAATCATTCTGTCACGTAGGAAACTGTGGTGGGGTGGAAAGCGGGGAATGCCTGTAACTGAGGCAGAGCAGATCCAGCAAGTCCTGGAGTTCCTCCAACAGAATACTTTCAAGTAGAAGAGGAACAAATCAAAGCAAGTCTCCATTCCACTAAGCCAGCCTGCGCACAGCCTCTCCCAGCAAGGTGTCACACAGGCAGGCGGGTGCAGTCTCTCAGAGCTCTGGGGAGTCTTTCAGAGACACGGACTGAGTCTGGCAGGTCCCACGTCAGCACCCAGGAATTATGGATATGTGGTGGGGGTAGCGCTGTGCATGTGTAGAGAGGTCAGAGGCGCAGGCTCCCCTGGAAGTGGAGTTTCAGGAGGCTTTGAGTCACCGCACATAAGTGGGTCCGCTGGAAGAGCACACTACTCTCTTAGCCACGGAGCCGTCTCTGCAGCCTCCACTCCGGCTATCTGTACAGACTGTTCAGAAGCTCAAAGGTCAGTGTGGCAGCACAGGGAGAACGAGCTCCCTGAACGCAGAGCACTCCCTACACAGCCACACTCAGACCCGCCAGCCTCAACTGTGAATAATATCTCCTGCCTGGGCGGATCATCCAGTGGAGACTCAGACCCCAGGAGTTAAAGCTCCTTGCTATTTTACATACATGCCTGAGTTCTCTTCCAGTTCTTATTCACTATCTCTTAAAACCACATTTTGTCATTCACACTATGACTAATACTAAGGAGACTGGCGATAATGGTAAATGTTCTCACTTTTCAAAATGTTCCGTATGACCTGTCACTAGAGACGTGACAAACTAACTCTTAACAATTCTTTCTTTAAAGTTTGAATAGCTGCTACTCTGAGCGCTGTTCTGGCACTCAAGAGGACCACACTGTTCAGAAAGGTCACGGTGACATGAGAATTGTTCTTGAAGAGGCTTTTAGAAGACGATGACCTCACGGGCTCCAGATGCTATAACAAGTTTCTTACTGTTGAGCTCATGGGACAAATTATACCCCAGAAGGCACAGGTTTTGGATTCTGGAAAGTGAAATGAATCAGAAATGTTTTGTATCTTAAGCTACAGAGGCATAAGAAGAAACAGCGACAAATTAAAGCCATGCTTCAGGTTCAAGACAGCTTGAAAATATGACTTTGGCCTTCAGCCTGTCTCTCCAGCAATACTCATCCTTTCTTCTACCTGGACTGAGCTGATCTTGGTTTGTAGCTATGGTTTATCAGGTGATTATAGGTGTTACCACCACTTCAGAAACAGATACACCCGGGAGGCCTCACCACCCTCATAGCTGCCACTCCTGGTTGTAATGCACAGGGATATCTGACCATCTAAAGGCCCCCCCCTCACTTTATGGATATTTCTTCTATATCCTTCAGTCTCTGCCTGAGCCCCCTCTAGGGACCAAACAGGGAGAAATCTCTGGCACACCTGCTGCCAAGGCTCCAGCCAGCTTCAAGGCCGCTGCTGGCACCGTCCCTGCTGGTCTTACTCAGAACACCCTCTGATCCCCGGTTACTGACTTCCTACTCCAATACCACAGGCTTCTGCTCTAATTCTCTCCTTCTCCTTACTGCAGATATCACTCTTCTTGAGGTTTACTAAAGTGGTAAATTAGATGAAAGATTTTAATGATTATTTATAAATTCTGAAGGAATGCTGACAACTGTAGAATACACTTAGTACAGCCAGGGATGTTACTTTTAATATGTAAACAGACATATGGTCTCAGCTGTTACAGGCAGCGTAGCTCCAGCACATAACACGTTGCTGTTCGTGTCTGTTCCCACTCTCTACTCCATTCAAGCAGGGTTGCGATGCCACAAAGTCTTACCTGCCTCTGTTCCATAACAGAGTTCTTCATTTCTTGTATAGCAAACATCCCAACATTGTTCGTACAACCACCTTGTCATCTGCCACTTTTATGTCTGCCACAGGGCTCATCCAGTGAGCGGGTGACACAGCCGGTCCCTGCACTCCCTTCCCTCAACGATTCCACAGTTTCTCCCCGTGTCCTTCAATGACTGAGCATAAAGGTTCCATGGCTCAGTGCTCAGTTCCTTAGTCTCCTGCCTTTAACCATACCTACTATGGTTTGGATACAAAGTGTCCCCCAAAGGCTCAGGTACTGGAGGCCTGGTTCCCAGCGGCTGGGGTTACTTGGAGAGACTGTGACATTTTCAGCTGTGGGTCCACCTGGAGGAAGTGACCACTGCAAGCATGTGACTCTCTCTCTCTCTCTGCTTCTTGTCACCATGAGGTGAACAGCCCTGCCACCTGTCCCCAGCCCCGTGGTGTTCTGCTTCACAGTAGCTCTAGAAGCAGCAGAACAAGGACTATACACTACAATCTCTAAGTTACGAGGAAAATACATCTTTCCTCTCCTCAACTGGCCAATGCCCCATCTTCCTGATAACTTCCTCTGTCTTGAATCCTAGTCTCTCCTGATGTATCTGAGCAGGCATCTCAACTATGACTAAACCCAACTTCTGCTTCGTGTGCCACCTACCCCCACATGTGCTTTCAGTAGTCAGCACATCGTTTTCTCGAACATGACTGCTCTTACTACACAGAGCCCTTATTCATGGCTTTACTTTTGTTGCTTTCAACAACCCACAGTCAATCATAGTCCGGGACATAGATGGGAAACTGCAGAAAGAATTCATCAGTTCTCCGGCCTTCCAGCTCTGTCCCAGCCTGGGCATGTATCACTCTCTGTGTAGCAGGCCCTGTGTTTACCACGGGCATTTAGCCACCATCCAGACTATCAGATCAGCTGCCACAGCACTGGCAACGCAATGCTTCTGGCTCCTGTGGAAATGCCTCTACCATTCACCTCGCTTCATCTCACCATGCAGACATCTTGTCACCTCAAACCCCTTAAGGAGATGGACATACAATATATATTCTTAAATAGGCAGAGACCAATTCATGTAACTTTTATTATAGCATAATGCTATTTATTGTCCTATTTTGTTACTGTTAATAACCTCTTACAGGTAATTTTATCATGTACATGTATATAAAGGAAAAACAGCACTCTATATAGAGGACCTGGTACTATCCAAGGTTCCAGGTGTTCATGGAGGTCTTGGATTATATCCGCGGGAATAATGAAGGGCTATGGTGCTTCCGTCTCTCTGACTCCGTCTTTGGTCTCACAGTCAGCCTGAACACGTTAAGTCAGCCCTGCTGCTCTGCTGATCCGAGCACTCCGACCACCTCCTCCTGCCTGCGGAGACGTCCGTCTTTACTTGCATCCACCAGGCTTCTAGCTTCACTCCTCCCTGACACGCTCTGCTCAAACCCAGAGGCTCCTTGTGAGTCCTCCAGCAGGCTGGTGTTCTCTAGGTTTCTGTGTTTGCTGTGCCCTCGTTTGTTGACCCTTGCCCCTGCCTGCACCATCACTATCACTTCAGAGCATTCTCTCGGACATGATTTCCTACTGTAAAGCTGTCTAAGCTCCTCTCCCAGCACGGCCTACCCCTGCCCTGCTTTGCTCTTCTTAGTCATTGTTACCATCTAGCTGGATTTATTTCCACTTTTAAGCAGATCACTTTATTATCCCCATCTTCCTGCAGGGGACATTAACTCCATTAGATCAAGGACTTAGGTTACCCCTGGTTCTTAGAATTGCCCCACCATGAAAATCAGGCTGTGGGTCAGCTGTATGAACCCTGGCAACGCAACTCTTTATGGGGTGGGAGGGGCAGTATGAGCCAGGGTTTCTCTGTGTAACAGCTCTGGCTGTCCTCTATGTAGACCAGGCTAGCCTCTAAGTTTCAGAGATCTGCCTGCCTCTACCTCCCTCGTACTAGGATTAAAGGCTTGTGCTGACACATCTCATGCAGCTCTGGACAACACAACTCTTAAATCCTAATGAATTAAATCCTAGTGTATGAAATCCTAACACATTAAATCCTAATACAGCTAAGCAAATTGGGACTCGGTGGTGGTTAGCTTTGGTTGTCAGAAGGAGAAAGCCCCGGGAAGGGAGTGTCAGAGGAAGTGTCTAGGTTAGGTTGGCCTATGGACACGCCTACGGGGGATTTGTGACCTGCAAAGCTGCAATCCGACTAGCTGCCTCAAGTCCCTGTCACCATCACTTCTCCATGGTGACAGACTGGAGTCCTCTGTCTTTGTCTCCGCAATAGTAAAGGAACTTAGTTAGACTCTAACGCCCCAGTCTCTGGGACTGGGAAATCACATCCCCAGTCTCACAGTGCAAACCCTTGATCCTGCAGTCACTAGCTCAGTTTGCTTACAGGTTGTGCTGTGTATCCTTCGTTCCTCACCACGTAGCAGTTCTCTCCCACGTCTCTCTGGTATCCTGTGAGACACTAGCTTCTTGTAGGAGTCGGGGAATCTTTCTGCTTGGCAGAATGCTATGTGTGCAAGGTACACTCACTAGAACTGCTGTGAAAATACAACTAACCAACACACAGCTAATGTGGATAGACAATCACAGACGCACTCCTCCATCAAATCAACCTATGCTGAAACAGTAAGAATCCAGGACATTTAACTTTATTATCACTACAAGGCTTAAAGAACAAATGCATTTCTCATTAAACTCCCTTGAAACTAAAAGGACAGTGGCACAGGCTCTTGCATACTCCATAAGCATAAGTCTAAGAGAAACCAGTTCAGGCTACGAATTCTATCAATAAACAAAAATCTTAAGGAACACTACTACCTTTGCAAGGTAAAGGGATGCTGGCGTGAAGTCTTGGGCGTCTCCGGTCCCACTTAGTCTGCCAACTGTCTGGGCTTGGACAGGTTGACTTAAGACTCTGTGCCTCAGCTTCTTTATCTGCAAATCAGAGATGGTACTTGTCAGGGTTGTTGCAAAGATTTTAAAAAGGACCATTAGGCACAATATCTGACATGAAGATAGCCAGCTGTTACTGTAACATGAAAAATCACCACACCACTGATGGCACCTTGGGAAGCGCCTAAGTACTAATGCCACGTTCTGAAGAGTGGGCAGTGTTATTTACTCTTCAATAACACACACTTATTACATTCCGCAGCCAATTCTAGAGTCTGTGGAACGCTGTTAAAATAAATGTCTTCTCCCTAAGACGGTTGTTGGGAAATCCGGAGAGGAAGCAACTGCGTTTTAACGACGCGTGTCAAGTGTGAAAGTTCATGATCACCTGAGGCCTAAGCGCAAAGTGTGCAAATCTTTTCTCTCCGCGGATACCCTGGGCAGTGTGACAGTCCGGACAGATCACACGCACCTCCACAGCGCCCACGCACGCCCGGGCTTCGGTCTCCTCGTGAACCGCTAAGGTGTTGACAATTCCTAGCTATGCTTTGAATCCCTGCCTGGGAAGGACGCCGCCATCGGGCTGGGGCGTGGGCTGCCTGAGACCCGCGAATACCCGCGGGCATCATCCGCGCAAGCTCCCAGGCCTGACCCGGGCCCTCCTGCCAGCATCGCCCGCGCGGAAGCCGCTCGGACCCGCGCCGGGCTCCACGGCCCTCAGAGGAGCTGTCACCGGCTCCCGCCCAGCTGCTGCCCACGGCCCCGGCCCTGGTACCTGCGCCCGCGGCAGCAGTGATGGCAGCAGCTCCTCCTCTCCAGCGGCGACAGGCGGGGCGCGGACGACCACAGAGGTGGAGCTCGCGAGGGCAGAGCGGCCTCGCACCCCGCGGCGGCGCGCCCCCTGCAGGCGGGAGGCTCTCATGGCGGTTCGGCCTCTAGCCAGCATCGCGCACATTCACCCCTTTTAAAAAACATACATCCCATTCCCTCAACTAAGTAGAAATTTAAAAGGCAGAAACAAATATATTAAGTGCCACGCGCATTAATTTATTAGTTTAGGGCTGCAGGGGAGGTGTTTAAAATCTGAATCCACAAGTTAGCAAATAATGGCTGACAAGTCTACTCTAAGCTATAATCCTGCCGAGTTATTATTCAGAGTGAATGCTTACACCCACTTATAAGGGTTCCTTGACTTATCATGACATGTGAAAATGATGATACACCCATATATGGAACATTCTTTCACAGAGCTTCTCTCTCTCTCTCTATCTCTCTCTCTCTCTCTCAACTCCAGTCATATAGCCAAGGTGACTTCTTTTAAACACTGTTCTACAAATTCTAGTATCATCCAACCCACCAGATGACCCTGTAGGGTGTTGTCTGTTCAAGAATTACATCTAAGTCGTCCTCCCGCCCCCAGCCCCCGGCAATGTCAAATAGATGTATAGGAGTATTGCCTGGCTTAAGGAAACCTCATATTCCTTTCATTTAAGGATTATAAGAAGGCTGGAGAGATAGCTCAGTTGGTAAAGGACCTGCATTGCAAGCATAAGGTCCTGAAGTCACCCCAGAACCCACATAAAAAGCCAAGCATGCTGGCATGTGGTAATCCAAGTTCTGGCTAGTAGGAGATAGCTGGGTCTCAGTGGTCCCCCTGACCAGTCTGCCAGCCTGGGCTATTCATGGGCTTTAATGAGAGTCCTCTCAAAAAAAAATCAAGATGATTGGCTCTTAAGGTATGTCACCTGAGGCTGACCTCTGGTCTCCATGTGCAAGTGCATGTTAAGTGTTTGCACACTCATGTTTGTGAATGCATGGGCCTGTGCACATATACACACACAGGCCACACACCAGGGCAGGGTGAGCTCAGCCATCCCCAGGGCTGCCAATCATCTTTAGCTATTTAACATTTACTTGTGCAGTGACTGACTATAAATATTCTGTAAATTGGGGATACATTAATCAATTTGTCAGTGGCTAAGTCCATAATATCTTCATATATGCCCATGCACTGTGCCAAATCATTGGGTAATTTAAATGATAATTCTATTCTTACAATTTATTCTTCCCCGGTTGGTGTATCAAACAACTTGAGAGTTTATTGATTGTATTCTAATTTATCTTTTCTTCTTCACGAATTATGGCTTCTGATCAATGGGGAAAATGTAAGGACTGTGAAGGCAGCTTTTTTTCTTCCTCTGAGGAGATTAAGGAAATGGACTGTGAGTTGCCTGTGCTCTCTGAATCCTTGTCCCCATGTCTGCGGACTTGACACAGTGAAGACTGAACATCTTCATAGATGATACTTTTATATCCCAGCAATATCTTGATACTTAATGGGAGTGACCATAAATCAAAGATTATATTTAGTCATTTTACATGCCAGGAAGGCGCACAGTGTTATCACCCTGCTAAAATCCAAGTGCTACATTGCTTTTCGAGGCTCTTCAGAAACTCCCTACCTTACTCAGCTTCTAAAGCCACCTCTGTCCCCCTGCTGTGGCCATTCCTCCATTCGATGCCTTTTCTCTTCCCTGGATTTCGCCTCCATGCCAGAATCTTCTCAGACTTTCTCTCACATCTTATCACACTCCTGTGCTTTGTGGGAGACTCTTAGATGCTCTAGAATGATCTCCTCATCTCAGGACCCTCGTTTGGATGATCACTCTCGAAAAGTCCCCTTTCCCTGGAGTGACACTATCTACATGGCGTCTAGAGTCACCCAGGAGGTGCCCTGGGTGGGCCTGGAGAGCATTATCTTGGTTACATTAACTGAACTAGGAAGACCCATCCTTTTCGGGCAACACCATTCCCTGGCTGTGACCTTGGCCTGTGTCCACAGAGAAGGGAACTGAGCAGAAGCAGGCACCCGTTGCTGTCCACTTCCTGACTGTGGATGCACTCTGACCAGCTGTCTCAAGCGTTTATGGCCACAGCTTCTCTGAAGAGATGGACTGTGCCCTGAACTATGAGCCAAAACTAAGCTTTTCATTCCACAAGCTTTCTTTGTCACCTTTCTTTATCACAGAAACAGAGAAAGAAACTAAGACACTACGCAGAGCTGCATGTGTGTAGGTTCTGGAGACTGTGGGGAAGCGGACATTTAAAGGCTGCCATCTGTGTCTGATCTTAGACTTTAATCAGGAAAACGTCCCTCTGTGTATTCGTCACCACAGATACATTTGGTTGCAAGTTCCAACTGGGATAAGATAATGGAATAAAGGAGCCTTTTCCATTGAGGAAAAGACAGCAGTGATGTGTTTGGATAAATGTTTATTCTGAGACTCCATATTTATTCTTCGGAGTTAGAGGGCACCACGTGTATGGCTCCTGTGGTGATAGCGAAGGATCGATCTGTGTTACAGAGTCCCACGTTTACCCTTGAATTCTCAGCACCTCCACAAGAGGATGGGCACGTGGGCTGCATTGGGGATTATTTGCTTAGTGGGTCTCCACCGAGTGGCACAGTGGAATCACCCCAGGAACTTTAAAATCACCTGCGCCCAGTCAAGACCGATTCAAAGTTGTACAAGAGCGGAGTGTGGGCGGCTGTGTTTCTGCTGCTCCAGGAATCCGAATGTGTAACAGGGCTGGGTGGAGAAGGCCGAGTTAGATCCAAGCAAGGCGAGGACAGAAGATTGCTCAGAGCAGGAAATGAAAGTCTAGGTTGTGCTGATTAAGCCTTCCTACATGGTCTCAGAAAATGCAGAAGACTTTTAAAAATACAAATGGGGACCCTAGTCTGAAGAATACAATCCTCTAGTCAGAACCAGTTCTCTGTGCAGAAAGAGATGTGTTCAGAATGCTGAAGTGTTTTTTAAAAAACACTCAGGACTTGTAAAGAAAGA
This sequence comes from Mus musculus, assembly GCF_000001635.26. Lineage (NCBI taxonomy): Eukaryota > Metazoa > Chordata > Mammalia > Rodentia > Muridae > Mus > Mus musculus. The sequence continues at coordinate 36,499,800 of NC_000081.6, forward strand.
GGTCCCTCCTAATGCAGGGTTAACAGTGCATGCCTTTAATCCCAGCTCTCAGGAGGCAAAGGCTGAAGGGCCTCTGTGAGTTTGATGCCAGCCTGGTCTACAGAGTTGTATGACAGCCAAGGCTACATGAAGAGACCCTGCAGTCGTGTTCCAGGTCTTTTTTTGTTTGTTTCTTGTAGTACTATATATTGACCAGGAGAGGGCGATATGCTCCTGAAAAGCGTGGCTCCCACAAGTCTCAGGTCTGGTAACTAACAGTGAAATAGGTGCAAAGGTCCCTGGGTTCTCAGACAGAACCACAGACTGAGCTGACCGAACGCCATACTATAGCATGTATTCATTGGCACTAGGCTGGATCAATCTCCATCCCCTAACAGTCTGAAACACTTAAACCCATATAAATATATGTGCCAGGCAACATCAGTTTTCTTTTTCAAAACTGAGGAAAAATTCAAAGCCAAGAACTAACACAAGAACATTTTCTTCCAAGAACCAACACAACTAGAAAGTGTCGCAAGCCAAACTTTCAAAATAAGAGTTCTTTTCCTTGTTAATTACAAAATAAACATCTTGCAACTTGATTTTGTGTGTGTGTGTGTGTGTGTGTGTGTGTGTGTGTGTGTGTTTGTTTGTTTTAATTAAGAACGATGAAGCCGAAAGCCTGGAAAGGAGATGGTTGTTTTTCTTTGCCATGCCAGAAGCACCGAGAGCCACCCAAAGCCATCCCGGCTTTCACTCAGAGGAAATGAGCACTCCACAGAAACACAGATAGTGTCCAGCAGTAATTTCCTTCCCTCCCACAGTTGCTCAACAGCCAACACCCTGCAAACCCTGCTCAGGGGACTGTGCTGCCAGGCTGTGGGAGTGCAGAACTACTGTGCGTGTTGATCAGATAAAGGGTTTGTTCTGGGAGCTGCCTTATGCAACTGTACCAGCTGCTCAGGGATGGTTTAGAAAGGAGTGTTGGAGGATCAATAACCAACAACTGGCTGCCAAAAGTTCTTTTGCCACCAAACCTGCTGGCCTGAGTTTATTCCCCGATGCTTGTTAAGTCTGGGCACAGAAAAAGCTAAAGATTCCCACTGGTCCCCCAAAGCCTGGGGACGTCTGCTCAGTGAGCAGCTCAGAACATTCCAGTCCTCTAGGTTGTCAGAGGGCTCACTTCAGCCTAAGTGTGAAGCTGAGCTCAGCGCAGGGACTCCAACAGAACTGAAGATTTACTGCATAGCAGCCTTAACTCTCCCCATAATCTCAACACACACTCCCAGTGACCGTTACACAGAAGCAAAGGCATTCTTTAGTCCTGCCTGAGCTGGCCTCTGCCATGCAGTCCTTTCAAAACGCTGGTCCTCTGCTACATTTCCACTTTTATAATACTGTGACCTCACTGACAGGGTGAAGCCGAGGTCTGTTCACCTGAGAGTCAGAAGGGAAGGCTTTTTCTGCACAAACAGACTGAGACGTCCTCAAAACCCATGTTCCTGACCAGGAAGAATGGAACCTCTGACTGGTTTGTAGGGGGAGATGGGGCAAGCCTGAGAGGCAACTCTGAGCCTATATATTTGTTGCTCCAACCTGTTGCTCACATCCAAAATGTGACCCTTAACAGTGACTGCAGATTTTTTTAAGAACCCCAAAGATGTACCCTGGGTACATCCTCTAGCTCACAAGGAAGGATTAAGAAATAGGAAAAGAAAAAAAAAAAAAAAAAAAAAAAAAAGCTTGGTTTTGTTGTATCGTCCCCAAATCCACATGTTGAAATTCAGTCACCAGTGTGATGATATCAAAAGGTCAGGCATTTAGGGAATGATCAAGTTACGGAGGCAGAGGCCCCTGGATTAAATGGTTACCTTGCAGAAGAACTTAAGGGGCAAGTTCCTTCCTTCCTGCAGGCCGCATCCAGCAGTGTGCAGATGGGGAACAGAGAACATCCTGAACTAGATGGTACCAGTCCTCCCAGCCTCCAGATCTGTGAGAAAGATATGTGTGTGTTCCTTTGTTTGTTTTGTAAATTATTCTGCCTCAGGGATTTTCTTATATTAAAGAGAAACTTCTTAGCAAAGTACAATTGTACCTCAATAAATGTTGGGGCACATATGAGACTCAAAAGTACATTTGTGGAATAACTGGTCATAGTTTTTCTAAGTCACTGCAACACAGTTTAATCCTGTGTGGCAGGCAGCACAGAATACCTTTGCCCTGACACTTTTTTGGCTTGCAAGGACAGGAACGAGGTTATCCCAGAAGGACAGGCACTCTCCACTGTGTCTCCCATAGCCAATCTCTGCCAGCCTGGTTGGCACTGCACACACTGCTCCTAAGGCGGGGAATAACTAAAAAGCAGCCAGGAAAGTCCAGCTGCCCCCGCACTGAGGTTTGTATGGGTGTCTTCCATTTTTGTAAGGTAGGATCCTTCACTTCAGGGCTTTCTCACCAAAGCTTGAAACCTGTCTGGTTTTCCACAAATTTAGATCATAAGTTTTCTTAAACTAACTTTGGGGATGATCTTAACTTCATCTCTAACTGGAATGAGTAACATAAAATTTGCCTAATTGCTCACAAGAGGATGCTCCCAGGCTGTGAGTTCCTGGAGCTCACTAGTCGGACGGGACCACAGTGCGGCAGTGGGAGATGCATGGGAGATGCCCACCTCGCAAACAATGCATCCCCTGCCTCCTCCACAAGAGTCCACGGCTCAGACAATGGCTGGCTACAGGTAATCAGCTTCCCTTTCCTTCTACTCCAATTATGCCTTTGAGAAATTTCAAATTCAAGTTTACTTATGGTAGTTATTTTGGAATGTAGACCGCAGTTTTAAAGAGCACAGCTGGGTGTGGTGGTACACACGTAGAGTTTCAGCGCTGAGAGGCAGAGGCAGGTGGACATCTGTGAGCACAAGGCCAGAATGATCTGTACAGCGAGTTCCAGGTCAGTCCAGGCTACATAGAGAGATGCAGTCTAAAATTAAAATAACAACAGCAGCAGCAACAACAACAACAAAACAACAACAACAAACAACAACCACCCTAGCTCTAGTTCTATGGGATAATGTTGGAATGTAGTTATGTCAGGAGAAAGTACAGCTGACTGATAGGAACCTTTTTTGACAGGTACAACTAGCCCTCAGGATCCATGAAGCCTAAAACCCACAGACGGTCACATCCTTTGTGGAGATCACATGCCATTGCATGAAACCTTCACGTAGCATCCCATACATTAAACCCCCTCTGGGTCACACAGGATACCCAATACAAAGCAAGCCCAACTGAAAAGCCCACTGCACTGTATTTAGGGAACAGTGCTGAAAAAGCGAAGTCCGTACCTGCTCAGGACCTGTTCAGCCTCGGTGGATGAAGGTGGAAGGGCAGCAGAATCCGCACAGTATGTAAATCCAGACTGCATGAAAGGACAGCGGGCGTATGCCCGGCATGCCCAAAGCCACAGGGCACCCCTTGAGAGCTGCTTGCAGCCTACCTTATAAAGACTGTGCACTGACTGGTGACTTCTCCAGGGCTGAGGTGGCCCTGTGGTGGCAGGGAGTCTCCATAGAGTTGAGATGTTAGTTCCAGGACCTGTGGGGGCTCATAGCACTCCGGCCTGCAGCAGGGCTGGCCACCCCAGCAGGTGAGATTCAGGCTCACCAGCTGATAACCACTAGGTTGATTCTGAAGTAAGTCAAACTTCCAAACTCCGAGATGCTGGGGATTTGATCCTTCTAGCTTTGTCCTCCTCAGTAAGGGGCGAGTGCTGCATGCAGATAAGCATGGGGACTCAGGGAGGAAACTGCAGACAAAGGCTCTATTAACTGCTGGGAAGTTGCCGCCTGGTGTGGCACACACTATTTTCTTTTATCCTGTATGGACTCCCGTAATTTTAACTTAAAATTATAAGTGCTTTGTTTTGGACAGGGACTTGCTGTGTAGCCCAGGCTGGCCTTGAACTTGTGGCCTTCCTGCCTCAGCCTCCTGAGTGCTGAAGTTTCAGACAAGCACCACACACCTAGCCTTAACCTGAAGCTCCGGGGAGAGCGGCTTGGCTCACTTCCTAAGCACCATTCTCTTCCCCATCGCGGATGGTCCTTCCCTATTGCTAGTGGGTCCCCTCCCCCGCCCGCTCTCTACTCTAACTTCGGGGTCTCTCTTCTTGGAGCCTACCTGATGGCTCACAACTGTCCTCGGTGCACGGCTCAACTTTTCCTTTTGACATCAATTACACATTCTCTGAGCTGACTTACCCTCATACATCAAATTGAAACACAAAATGGGCATCAGATTTTTTTTTAATCTACAAAAGCTGCAGTCACATACTGTTCAACCTTCTGATCTCAATACAGAGTCTGGGTTCCTGCTGTCTGAGACGGCCCCTGTGCTGTGCTATCAGGGTTAGATGGACCCTCACTAGTCTTAAGTCGGTGTGACAGTTGATAAGCTTCCATTAACTCTGATGGTGACGCCAGCATACTGACCTGGGTGACACAGATATCTCTGCAGAGATCCTACGACAGCCTAAAACTCAAACTCATAGGCATTGATTTATAGATATTAGAGGACTCGTAGATTCCACATTTCAAAAGATGCACAAATTTTCACTAGCAAACTCTGTATTCATCGGATTTTATATTTATTTCATAATTAGCTAACTCAGAAAAGAACATTAGTTATTTTTGCATATTTATCTTCCCCTCTCTATTTTGCTCTTAATTCCATATCTAATTACGTTAGTATGGTACACCTGAAGCTGTTTAAGGAAAACTATTGTGGAAAAAAAAATACACATTTGTAAAGCTAAGAGATTTGCTACGAGTGCAGGACTATTGATTTCCAAAAGAAAAATATTCAAATTGGCGAGATGATTATTGGTCAGAATTCAATTTTATTTATTTTTATTATGTGTATGTGTGGGTGCCAGAGGAGGCCAGAAGAGGGCACTGGGTCCTCTGGAGCTGGAGTTACAGCTGGTTGTTAAGTACCATGTGGGTTAAGGGAATTTAGTCCTCTGCAAAAGTAGCAAGTGCTCTTAACCACTGAGCCGTTTCTCCAGCCCAGAGCCCAGTCTTCTAATAGTGGAACAGAACCATACAGTGAGGGACGCAGGCCAGGGCAGCCCGGGACTTTGTGGTCATCGTTTTAGTAGACTAAGGAGTGAGTAAAGGTGGGGATTGGAATTTTAGCTCCTTTTGCTCTCTGGATAGGTCAAAGAAGCCATACTTTCCCAATCTGGTGAATCTACTTTGGTGCCAAACATATTCCTATAATTTAGAACAAGCTTTTTATCCCTGCAATACGAGAACATACAAAGGGCTTCATGGAGCCAGGTACATCTATCTTAGAGGGAAGATAGAACAAACCTCCCATTGGTTGATTTGAACCTGCCCACCTGCCACTTAAGTCAGCTCTATAGCGTTGGTTCCTACACCATGTTAGCCCTGAGAGTTATGGAGTGCTGAAGTTAGACTGATCAGCACAGGAGACTGCAATGTCAAAGAAAGAGAGAAGTGGATAAATGCCTGGATGGTGGGAAGCCCACCTCCCACACCCACGCGCTGGCACTGTCTTAAGACAGCCGTAGAGATGAGATTCCTTCAGAGACCTTCTTCCATCAGGGTATCCCAAACATAGTCACCTTCGGATCTCTTCATCTTGCCTTTTCTCAGAAAATTAAAATAGACTTTCTGCTGAAAAATAAATAGGTAGAAATGTAAACTAGAGGGAGAAACTTCCACAGTAACAACAAGAAAATGCTCAAGGAGTTTGAAATACTATCAAAAGAGAAGCAAAAGGTTATATCTGTTTAAGCAAGGATGACTTTAAAAGGCACTTTTATCCTGCACTGGGGGAGGTGCCCTTCTGGGGAGACTGAGGACAGCACCCCCTGCAGGCTTGCTCAGGAAGCTCTCTAGGCTCTGGGGTGCCGCCCAGGCTACATTAACTAACTCCTGCCTGCCTTGTTCCTCACTATCCTTTCACAGTCCTGTGAATTTCAGTTCTTCACTTCATTTTCTTGTGCACAGAAACACAAACTTTTTAAAGTATCGTGTAAAGCATCTTAAGACGGTATCTGCCTTCAGGACTTAATGAGCTCTCAAAGCGTTATTTTACAAGTCAGCATCTCTCACAAGTCTCTGGGATACCTGGAGGGTCTGACTCCCCAGTGCTGGGATCCTGTGTGCACGCTCCCACTCCCAGCCTTCACACAGACCTCAGATTTGCACCGCGAGTGCTTATGGACTAAGCTAACCCCTCAGCTCCAGCTGAACCGGACTCTGCGGTGAGCCAGCCATCACTGGCTTTCAGAATTCTCCAGAAGGTTGATGCTGATGTGCAGCCAAGGCTGAGATCCTAGAGGCTGGCTATCAGCATGCTGTGCAAATGCATGAACACTGGGTTGATAATCACCTACCTTTGCAGATAAAGAAACTAAAAGCACGCACTGAGTCTCTCTACGGCGTTTGTGATAAAGCTGACTTTCAAGGTTCTCACCCCAGTTCTGCTACACCTGGCCTTACGGTAAATACCAAGAATCAGCCTTGTCGGCCACACTCGAGGATTACCTAGCACACACTTAGGGTTTGGGTCTGTCTGAAAAGAGCAGGCATGACAGGTTAGCTATTATGAAAGAGGAAGTTTGTGTATAAAGATTTAATTCTTTATTTATTGTTAGTGTATGTGTGCGTGCAGGCCGCCAGATGCACATGTGGAAGTCGAGGGACAATTCTGGGGAGTCAGTTCTCTGCTTCCACCACGTTTCTCCCTCTTTGTGTGCTCCGGGCAGGGTGGCCCTCAGGTTTCCGGGCAGTTCTCCAGTCTCTGCCTCCTATCTCACGGTGAATGCTGGGGCCACTACAGCAGCTTTTCCCTGCAATCACTGGCTTGAGCCATCTTTCTGCCTCCTATAGCTGGCCTAGTTGTTTATTATTGCTATTCTTGTTACTGCTGTTATTATTAATAATTTCTCTATGTGTGCACACAAGTGGAAGTCAAAGGACAGCTTTCACCCATCAGTTTTCTCCTTCAACTGTGGGACCCAGGGATTGAACCCAGGGTGCGAGGCTAAAGCAGCAGGCACTCTTAACTGGGACCACCTCACCACCAGCACCGTGCTGTTTCCTGAGCTCATTTATTAAAGAAAAGCATCTTCTCTATTTAACCTATTTTAAGGGTCTCTTTCTGTATAGGCACATGTATACATCCACCAGACCCTGTACCAGGTGCAGGCTCAATAGCAATCCCATTACAATGCTAGTTATAGGGTGCCTTTGTCTCATTCATTTTGTCTCCCTGGAATTTAGACATAGACAGAAGGGTTGGCAGGGTAATTAAGAGAATGGTTCTGGGGGCAGAGACCCTGTTTTCTTCCACTGTCCATTACTGTTCAACTTTTGTTTGGGCACTTGATCTCTCTGTGTCAAGTTTCCTCAGTGGATTTGCAACATGCAAGAGGATGAGAGTATTAACTTACAGAAAAGTGCACATGAGGCTTGGCTGATTTTTAATAGTGTTCCCTACCAATAGTCTTTCCTGCACCACAGAACTAATGTGCAAGAGAACTTACAAATGTAAAAGTGGCTTCACATTGCAGAAAATTCATGAGACTAAAATACACTGATAAATCAAAATCTTTTAAATAGAAAGAGGATTTTCCATGAGTGCTCAAGATGAAGACAATCACAGAGGAATTTTGTGTCCCAAATTTTTTTTGTCCTGAGCCCAGCTAAAGCAGCAGTAGAAACAGGCAGTCTGGGCCTGTCCCTCTCCCACCCCATCCACATAGGGACTTCTAAGAAGCAGGAAGCTATCTAACTTAGGCTTGGATGCCAGTGACTTTGCTTAAAGTAGACTGGGGGGGGGGATGTTATATAATAAATTATAGCACATCAATGATGTCACTTTACTCACAGACCTGGCTAGGTTGGCTCGGGTGCTTTTTACTTCTGCCTTGTTCTGGAACCTCGATCTGCTAAATAGATTTGCAAAATGTCAGCACAGCTCAAAGAAGCAAGCACATGAATAATCATTAATTGACATGTCTCCCTCTCCACAGTCATATTTCTAATGACCCTACAACCGCCAGTCATGGAGTATCCACACCTCCACACCTGCCTGGCAGCTGCACACCTGCCTGGCATCTCCACTCCTGCCTGACATCTGCACACCTGTCTCACATCTGCACACCTGCTTCACATCTGCACACCTGCCTCACATCTGCACACCTGCCTCACATCTGCACATCTGCACACCTGTCTGCTTCACATCTGCTTGCCTGCTGTTCCTATGGCAGAATTGAAGTCACCAAAGTGACAGGAAACTTCTATCTAACAATGGTGGCTGTCTGTGGATCCTGTAATTGAACACAGCCTTTAAAAGAATTTCAAAGGAAACAAAATGTCCTTCAAGGTCCTGAGATCATCTATGCAGTTCTGATGAATTCACTGAAACAAAGCCATGTGGGGCTTTGGGCAGACAAAAGGCAAAATTAATCAAACCAGAACCAGAGTGAAGGTTTGGGCTGGGCCTTGAGTGAATAAGGTGCAGCTGTTAGGGACCCAGAGGAGGGAAGTGATAACCTGGGCTGAGGGCAGGGTTTAAAGTAATAATAATGATGATGATAATAATAATAATAGATAGGTAGATAGATAGCCATAGTATCGCATTGTTATTTGTAAATATCACTCAGGATCCTGGGCAAGGCATATACTCAACAAATGGCTTAAATCCTGAACTGTTGTGAAATGTCCTTATGTTGTTTGAATTCTGATGTTAATTCTGCTTTCTCAAGAGGGATTGCCCCTGATAAGCAGTTGACCCCATACTCAGGTGATCTCATATGACCCTTCTCTCCATTTTAACTGGTCAATAAAGGCTAAAACCTGTGATTGGGCAATGAAGGGGAATGGTGGGGCAGGAGATCTTTGAGATGGCAGGTAGGGGAGAGAGAGGACAGAGAGGGGGAAGGTGGAAAAGAGGAGAGGGAAGCCAAGATGGAGCAGAACCACGTGGCCAGGAGAAACTGCAAGTAGCAAAGGGTCTCATAGCTGGGAAATAAGTCAGTACAGTGCTAGATCTGCCCAATCTAGAAACAAACGTATAAATATAATAACTAGATTGTGTATTTTTATACAGCCTTATTGGAGTTAGAAATCTACACTATTTGGCACCCAATGTGGGTCTTAGAACTGAACTAACCTAAGATAAAAGCTCCCCCACCTCCAATGTAAGCTCTAAATCTGCATCAGGGTAGATATTAAACATCAAGTAGGGCTAAGGGGTTTTCAGATAACTAACTGAGAGGCTCCTGCCCCAAGCCCCAAGCAAACTGCTACAACCAGAGGTAGCAATCCAGCCCAGAGCTGGGACTTAGACAGTGCTACAACATGGTTGGGAATCTTTGAGCTTAAAGAAGGACTAAGGACCCTGGGATGTGACTGCCTGTGAAGACACAGCTGTGAGCCTTCAGAGGCCTTATCATAGGCACAGCGGGCTGACCCAGGCATCTGCACCTGAGCAAGCCTTTCCGTGCTCACTTTCCCATATGCCCCACATCTAAAGAGGACACAAGACAGCCAGATCTGTTCTACCAACAGCCAGTACTACAGACTGTCTGAGATCAGCGGAAATGCAACTGGCCACAACCCAAATAAAGACAGGACAGCTAGAAGCAAACTGCAGTGTCCCAAGCTGAACAATAGAAAGAAAGACAAAGGCACAAGAAGCTCCAGATCAGGTAATAAGAAGTATAAACTGATTATTTATGTATATAGCTATATATCTATCTATATATTAGATACTTAAAGATGAAAACCACAATAAATACCTCTTTATGATTTTATGGGAAGATATTTTGGATGGTTCAACAGGGATGAATTTAAAGGAAATTGACACCTTCCTAGTTATTATTACAATTTTAAGTATCTTGGTACTGTGTTGTTTTGTTTTTTTTTTTTTAAGTCAGGGCCCTAGATAAAAAGTGACGAGGCTTAGAAAAGGGATTAGAGGAAACACTGGAACTAAAGGAACAGGAATTTATAGGTCATGATAAGTGACAGAGAGAGATAAATGAAGATTAGAAACAAGAGCTGGAAGAGATGCTTTAACAAAAGAAGAAGAATTTCATAGATCAGACTGAACAGCAAGGAGATAGTGATAAAATTTGGAAGCAGAGCCTAGAGGATGATTTACTAAGGGTAGTAAATCAACATAAGGCAGATACAACAATATCAAAATTACAGCATAAAGAAAAATTAAAATCATGGAAGCAGGGCCTATAACAGAAGATATAGGAATTTATATGAACAACAGAATGAGAAATCTAAGGCTTAGCAACATGTCCTAGAGGAAACACTAGAACTAAAGGTAGAGGAATTTATCTGTCGTGATAAGCAACAGAGCGAGGAAAATGAAGGTTGGAGACAGGAGCTGGAAAGGATGTTTAAACAAAAGATACACAAGTTCACAGACTAGATTGAGCTGCAGAGAAAGAATAATGGATATTAGAAGCAAGGCTTGGAGGAGAACCTTTTAAAATTAATCAATCAAAATAAAATAAACAGCAGAACTTCAGAATTACAATATTAAAAACAAATTAAAATATGGAAGCAGAACCTTAAACAGAGAATACAGGAACTTATGGAACAGGAGGAACAACAAAAGGAGATATGAAGCATGGGCACAGACTTAAGGGAGGAACTTAAAATATTAATTAGGGAAAATGTTCAGGTAGAAACAGAAGGTAAAATTAGAGAAAGCCAACCAAAGGTTGTTAGAAAACAAACTTTAGTTTACCCTGTTCATATACAGCAAAGACCCCCCAGAGATAGATTACATAGTGCTTCATTAACCTTAAATTTTTAAAATGCTAATGAACAAAAAACTATGTCTGATGATTGTAGAAAAAACTGCTGAACTAAACCAGCCTGTTTATTTTAAGGATGGAAAGCAGGAAATATGTTATGCTGGGGAAGGGGTTATGCCTATATTTCCACTGGAAAAGAAATGCTATGGGTTCCTTCTAAGTTGATAAAAATCAGGCATGACAAATGGAGACCCACTGAAGACCTTGGCTATGGACAAGAAGAAGAAGATTGACAAGATTACAAGACAGGTGATATACATGTCTCTATTCACAGGGACAGCTCTGGGACCAGATGGCACTTAAATGTCTATACACAGCCAACAACTCTTATTTGGCACAAAATTCTCATGACTTATTATTACATACCATCTATAATTCCTAAATAACCAGAACCATCCACCATAAGTGGAAATTTATATTGTAGTTTGATTATGTGATCAAACTAACCTTTAAAGAAAGGCAGTTATCTTCTTATTGATCTTCCTTAACTGATCTGTGCACCTTGCACATTCCATACGAATGTCTTTACAGAACTATGTGTTGCTTAGATGTTGCAGAATGGAAGAGGAGGAAGACAGCCCTGAGAAGATTCACACTCCGGGATGCTGAGATTCTGGGACCTTCCATTCCAGCTCCTTGCTTGACTCTACTTCAACCACATCAAAGCTGTTTCCCCTAAAGACTTGCTTCCAGAACAGTTCCAGAACATCTTGACCCTTCAGCCTTTCAGACAGTTATAGTCAGGACATCAGCTAAGCCATGAACTTTCTCAGCACATAGAGACTGGATGGCAAAAGATGCCGGCTAGCCTTCCTTTAACAAGGTCAAGTTTCCTGTTTCCCTCTGGGCCCCCAGAGGGAATTATTTGCCCCAATTCAGCTAGAAGCAAACAAAAGAAGAGCATCTTCCCAGTTCCTTAAGTTGAGGTGGATGGTTCTGGTTGTTTAAGAATTATAGGCCGGGCAGTGGTGGCGCACGCCTTTAATCCCAGCACTTGGGAGGCAGAGGCAGGCGGATTTCTGAGTTCGAGGCCAGCCTGGTCTACAGAGTGAGTTCCAGGACAGCCAGGGCTATACAGAGAAACCCTGTCTCGAAAAACCAAAAACAAAAAACAAAAAAAAAAAAAAAAAAAGAATTATAGATATGTTGCCATTTAAGGGAGACTTTACAATGTTGTAGCTTTGGACAGAGAGGAAACTAGAGAGCTTAGACTCTGGGATTTCTGCCCTTTCTTTCCTCTTCTCTTCCCTTCTTTCTTAGATGAAGGATAGGGGTGGAAAAGAAAGGTGGATATGTAGTATTATAAAATTAAAGAAATAGACAAATAGGAATAGGTTATTAAATTTACTCTTAAGCAAAATATTGTATAGCCATAATCCTACATTGATAGAAATCTTTATCTTGGATACAAAATTAAAGTTATAATTTCTTACGTTGGTTTAAGGTTTTCATTGGGATAAAATTTTGTATATTTATACAAAATTTAAATTTACTATTGTTACTCTTAGATAGGCATTATGCCTATGTATCTTATTTAAGAATTCAAAGGATTAGACCCAATCTTTCTAATGGCTGCTATTATAAGCTGTCTAGGATGATTAACTAATGCAAGTTAATAGTCAGATAGTGAAACTCATGATCATATTAGATTCTAATTTAGTTAATTACAAATGTTTTCAAGATTATTCAAATAGTAAATAGCGAAGAATAATTAATGTTTGATAATTCAGTTATGCTTTATATGTAACCTTCAAAAGCATCAGAGATCCACAGAATATGATATCTAATATTATGTCATTACTAAAGATCAATTGACTATGAGACATGTGTGCTCCTGACAGTGTCCCCATTCCACTTCAAGGACGATACTGTGCATCATTACCTCCAGATGAAGTAGCTTCAATCATGGCAAGGTAACCACTAGGCAAGAATTGTCTAATTCATCTACAGACAAAAATACTGTTCCAAAAGGACACACAGATGTGGGACAGTCAACTGCTAAGCTCTGCCAATACAGAGTAAGCAAGTCCTTCAGAGTTCCTGCTTCACTTAGATGGTTCTGGGCCAGAAGACTGAAGACAGATGCTCCAACATTATAAGAAGTTAGGGTACTGTCCAGACAGTCAGCTGTCTCTACAAATTGTATAGTTTTGGAAGCTATGTGTTTGCTTTCTACACATTCAGTCAATATTTAATTCCTTCTCAGATCTCTGGCAGGGTTGAAGACTAGTTATAGTCTCATAATTGAACTTACACTGTTTAGCATTAAAGAAGATGTTCCAGATTTGAAAGGACAGATTTCAGATGGCAATAACAATTAAAACCAACATAAATCAGGCACAGAATTGTCAACTCCCTAAGTTAGGATAGATGATAGAGTACTTTATCTAAGTTGACAAATATGATAGACTGGATATTAAATCATAATTTATAATTTACATAAAAGAGCCTTTTTAATTGGACAAAGGGGGAAGTGTTGTGGGTTGTTCTGATGCTGTTTGAATTCTGATGTTCATTCGGCTTCAAGAGGGGTTGCCCCTGACAGCCAGTCGATCGCATGCACAAGTGATCTCATGTGAAACTTCTCCCCATTTTAACTGGTCAATAAAGGCTAAAGCCTGTGATTGGGCAGTGGAGGGGAAAGATGGGACAGAGGTCTTTGATAGTGGGGGCAAGTAGAAAGGAGGATGAGGAGAGAGGGGGGATTGGGAGTGGGGAAGAGGAGGAGGAAGCCAAGATGGAGCAGAACCACTCGACCAGGAGAAACTGCAAACAGCAAAGGGTCTCATAGTTGGGGAACAAGTCAGTACAGTGCTAGATCTGCCCAATCTAGGAACATAACTTAAAAGTTAATAACTAGATTGTGTGGTTTGGGTTTTTTTTGTTTTGTTTTGTTTTGCTTTTTGTTTTGTTTTGTTTTTTTTTTTTGCAGCCTTATTGGGGTTGGAAATTACTACAACAGTGAACTGTTATTTATAATTCTATTTGTTTGTTTGTTTTGTGTGTGATTTGGGTTTTTTGATTGTTTTGTGTGTGATCCTGTTTGTTTTCTGTGTGTGTGTGTTGGTGTGGGTGTGGGTGTGTGTGAGATGCTATGCATATGGCCATCAGAGGATAGCCCCAAGGAATCAGTTCTCTCTTTCCAACATGTGGGTCCTAGGCATGGGACTCAAGGCTTGGCAGCAAGCACCCTTAACCACTGAGCCATCTTGCTGGCCTAAAAATTCCTTAAGCAAGTCAGGGTCTTACTGTTAACTTGGGCTGGTCTTGTACTCTCTGTAGTTCAGGTCATCCTGAACCTCTCCACCGTCCTGCCTGAGATTAGTGAACCCTGAGATCGCATCTCTGTACCACCACACTTGACACTGTAGGGCTTTTCTAGAACCATCTGCATAGCATTTGACGGAGGGGAGGCAAATGAAGGAACTGAGGTGAGGGAGGCTGTGGTGGCTGCAGAAAGGGGGTGTATGACAACTGTAGTCTTCATCAGGGAGATATGAAGGCACAGAAGGCAGGCAAGGAGAGACTGGAGGCATACATATGCAACCTCTTTTCCCACTTGGTGGCTCATGGGAAGCAGAGTGACAGAGCACCCAGAGGTTATGGGCAGGCACAAAGCAGGGTGAAGAAGGGCCTGGCACCTCTAGTGGATGTAACCAGCTAGTCAGGAGCTAGGGGAGGGCTTCTGGATGCGGAGAAAGAAAAGAACTATTAGACAAGCAGAGACTGTGTACACCCTGGCAAGGATGTGGAGACATGAGCCCACAAGAGGTGAGAGTTCGCACTGAGGATAGAACAGAAACGTCTCTAATTACACTGCGGTGCCACAGGCCAGCCCTGGGCTAGGCCTATCTCTAGGATGAGAGAGAAATGGGCTTCTGTTTTGTTTAGGACATTTGCTGTCCTGGTTGGGTTTGGGTTTGTTTTGTTTTTTTATCTGTCAACTTGGCACAAACCAAGACATATCTGAAAAAGGAATTTTCAGCTGAGGAAGGTTTCTATCAGACTGGGTTCAGACCATTGTGGGCAGGGCCACCACCGCAGACAAGTGGTCCCAGGGTGTATAGGAAAGCAAAGTGAGGAAGCCATGGGAGCAAGCCAGGATGGTCTCCGCTTTAGTTCCTGCCCCACCAGACTCCTGCCTCAACTTCCTTGCAGGATGGACTGTAAACTGTATGATGATGTTAACCCTTTCCTCTTCAGGCTGTTTTTAGTGTTTTTATCACAGCAACAGAAACTCAGCTAAGATGCTTACTTTGTTTTCTGTTATATGCAGCTAAATTTAATCCTCACCAATACACTTTCTTTTAAAATAAAATATCTTTATAGTTCTGCTCTTGCTCTCCTCCCTCCCAAGCCTTCACACTGTGCTTATAAATAAAAAGCAAAAAGTGTTAGAGAAACTCACTTAGGAGTTTTGTGTGTGGGAGGAGAGCTTTAAAATGCTCTAATCTGCCCCCACCCTAACACACACACACACACACACACACACACAAAACCTCTCTGGCTCATGATTAATATTGCCTTAAAATTCTAAATATTTGGGGCTGGAAAGAAGGTTGAAAGCATCTACGGCTCTTGCAGAGGACTTGAGTTCAATTCCCATCACCCATATGGTGGCTTACAAGCACCCGTAACTCCAGTGGCAGGTCCAGTGCTCTTTCCTGACCTCCACAGGCACACATACGTGCATACAGGCAAAACACTCATACACACAAAACAAAACAAATAAATGATTTAATTTTCTAAATATTTTTTGTAGTGTGTGTTTATGTTATTCTTCACTGCAACAGTTTGGCTCAAATTTTAATGATGTCTGTGGTGGTGCAGATCTATAATCCTAGCATTTCAGAAGTTGAAACAGGCAAATAGCTGTAAGTACAAGTCTAGCCTGGAGTATATAGCAGGACTCTGCTAAAAAACAAACAAACAACAACAACAAGCCTCATAAACATTTTAAGGCTCACTTTTGTTTTGTTTTGTTTTTGTTTTTGTGTTTGTGTGTTGTCTTTGCACATAAATGCAGATGTGTGTGCCTGCCTGTGGAGGCCCAAGGTTGACATCCAATCTTCCTTAATACCTCTCCACTTTATATTTGGAGGCAGGATCTCTCTCCAAACTTGGAGCTTGCTGGTTCAGATAGTCTACTAGCCAGCTCGCTCTGAGGATCCATGCCTCCACCTTCTGTGTTGGGGTTACAGGAGGGCTGCCACGACCAACCGGCTTCCATGGGGCCTGACAGCCTGTCTGCCTGAACTCTCTGAGTCACTGTCCTATTTCAAGCTGTTCTTTTGAAATCATTGCACAAACTAACAGGCCACTAATGAATTTTGATTTGATACCAAATGTCTTTGCCCTCTTATCCCCTCTGAATGGGAAATTCCAGTATTTTAGGGTACTGGGTAGTTTAATCATGGGGCTCATTTGGTTAAAGTTCCCCAGTGTTTTCCTCTTTGCCCCAAATTCTTCAAGATTATCAAAACCTTAGACTCAGATCCCCTCACTAAAGAGAGATCTGTGTGTGTGCCTTAGACAGCAGAGGAGTTCTATAATATGCATCCTTCCAAGAGTGTATTTGTCTAGAAAACAAGCAAACATATATATGGCCACTTTAAGTCAAAAGTGACTTTAGTCCACTGTCCTCTGTGCCTGCACTGAGCTCTAAAGGCTAGACAGAGGTTAGCTGCCACTGGGGCACCTTTTACTGAATGTTTTGGGAGGAAAATTCAGCAATGAATGTGTTTTCTCTTTGAAGGCAGTTTCTCTCCAAGAATCAAAATAAATCATAACAAAAAATAAAATAAATGAAGAATTTGTAGAAATGAAAATAGTTGAATGTTTTGATGAACGAATCCATGTCTCCTGGCTAACGTGCTGATTCTGTTGTTCACTGAGATGAATGTGATGTGCTAGGACACATTTGAAGTGATGTGCTAGGACAGATGAGGCTCCTTAGCTGCTCACTGCCCAAGTACTTCCTGCATCAAGTGGCCGCTGCTTTGTTTCCTCTGTGTCTGAGGGCACGTCTTTCTTTTTAAAAAGCCTCCTTTAGTTAATTACTTTTCTTTCCCCTATTATAAACATATAATAATCAAAGCCTACGAGAGACTACTGTGTCTAAGAGGGCACTCTAGTTTAAAAGCATCCCCTTCATGGATGCTCTCTGGTACAACCTAAACTGTTAAGTCACTAGGAGGCAGAGAATTTATTCTCCCTGGAAAGATACTTTTAGATCTAGACGAAAAAGAAATTAAGTCCAAAAGACAATTTGTTTCTTAGAAGAGCCGTAAGATTAATGTTAAAGTAAAGATGCCACCTGCCACATATAAAGAATTGAGTTTAAATAAAAAACACTATGGAAAGTGTTCAAATGTTTTGTGTTGTAATTTTAAAGATCAATGTATGGGCCTGAGATGGCTCAGTGGTTAGAAGTACTTGTTGTCTTGAAGAGGACTGAGCTTCAGTCCCCAGTAACCACGTGGTGGTGCACAAACTGTAACTCCAGTCCTATGTGATTTGATGCCCTTTTTTGGCTCCAGGGAAACCAGGCAGGCACATGTTGTATATACATACATGCAGGCAAACAACTCTCACACATAGAATAACATGAATAAATCTTTTTTAAGAATCAATGTAACTTTCTAAAACATATTAAATTTACCAATACAAATGTCCATATTCAGTAGACAGGAAATCTGGGGGGAATAATAATGTCTTCCTTCTCTGCTTTTCCCCACAGCCTGTCAGTCTAATTAGCCTGTTGGGGACAGGTGTTTGTAAGAGGGGCCAAGACCCAGGCTCTCACACTAACAACTCTGGTAACAAAGTCGGAGTTACCTGCTGCGAGCTGTGGCTGCCTCCCTAGAGGACAAGGCCCGCAAACCCTGGGACTTCAGGGGTGAATTTGGTCTCCGTGTGTCAGCACACACAAGAAGATCTCAGAGTTCTTACCATCTCTGGGCTCTGCTCAGTGAGCTTTGTCATCCTCTCTGAGATCATCTTCTTCAGGCAGCTGCTCAGGAAAAAAGCCTAAGAAACCCAGAAATAGAGATCACTCTTAGGCCAGGATGGTGGTGCACGCCTTTGATCTCAGCACTTGGGAGGCAGAAACAGGAACATTTTTGTGAGTTTGAGGCGAGCCTGGTCTACACAGTGAGTTCCAGGCCAGCCAGAGTGTTATAAGACCCAGTCTCAAACAACATACAAGCACATAAACAAACAAACAAACAAACATACACCAGGACCAGGAGAGATGGTTCAGCAGTTAAGAGCACTGCCTGCTCTTTGGGAGGACTCAAGTTTGAATCTCAACATCCACATGGTGGCGCATAACCGCCTGTCGGTTCCAAGGGATCTGCTGCCCTCTTCTGGCCTCCTTGGGTCCTTCATGCACACTACACAGTCAGATGAAACATTCTAACACATAAAAAATAAAATAAAAATAAAAACAAACAAATCTTCAAAACAACGAAACCTGTCCTCAGCTCAAGAGGTTCTCCTCCTCCTCTTCCTCCTCCTCCTCCTTCCCTCCCCTCCTCTTCCTCCTCCCCCTTCCCTCCCCTCCTCTTCCTCCTTCCCTCTCCTCCTCCTCCCTCTGCATAATAGAAGATAAAACTCACCAGCACATTTTAAAGAACTTTGTCTTTAACTTTCAGAAATTTGCTTCAAGTGCTATTAGCAGGCAAGCATAAGTTTTCTCATTCACAGCAATGTACTGAGAGTATATTTTAAGACAGATGAATAAAATGGCCAGAACCTCACTCCTAGCCATTCCCTTGTTGACCCTGCTTCTGTCCCATGTTTCTGTTACTCAACGAGCAGCTTGTGTCTCATAAGCAATAAGCAACACACTACTTACACACTACGTCATCACATAAGCCAATCTTCCATTTAATGATACAATAATTATCGAGAGGCCTTTCGTTAGGCAAAACTACTAACTTGTCTATTTGGAAGAAGAAATTAAACCTTTTGATTTGGGGAGTGGGGAGGTTAAGGCAAGGTTTCTCTGCAGACCAGGCCAGCCTCGAACTCAGAGATCTGCCTGCCTTTGGCTCCTAAGCGCATGCGCTATGTGCCTGGCTTACTGAAAATTTTAAAACTCGCTGTTCATGTTCACTTATTTTCTCCGGGATTTTTAACTGCTGCTGCCACAGCCTCCCCACGGCTTAGTCCTCAGTGTCAGTCACAGTAGGTCAGCTGTACATCTTCCAGAGACGCAAGGGATCCTTCTGCTGTAACCTGTGTAAGGCCCGATGTAGGGTCCCTGGGACTCACCATACGCTCTCTCCCACACAACCCTTCTCTTTATTGTCCTGGTTTCTTTCTTTTTTTTTCCATTTTTTATTAGGTATTTAGCTCATTTACATTTCCAATGCTATAGCAAAAGTCCCCCATACCCACCCACCCCCACTCCCCTACCCACCCACTCCCCCTTTTTGGCCCTGGCGTTCCCCTGTACTGGGGCATATAAAGTTTGCGTGTCCAATGGGCCTCTCTTTCCAGTGATGGCCGACTAGGCCATCTTTTGATACATACGCAGCTAGAATCAAGAGCTCCGGGGTACTGGTTAGTTCATAATGTTGTTCCACCTATAGGGTTGCAGATCCCTTTAGCTCCTTGGCTACTTTCTCTAGCTCCTCCATTGGGAGCCCTGTGATCCATCCATTAGCTGACTGTGAGCATCCACTTCTGTGTTTGCTAGGCCCCGGCATAGTCTCACAAGAGACAGCTACATCTGGGTCCTTTCGATAAAATCTTGCTAGCGTATGCAATGGTGTCAGCGTTTGGATGCTGATTATGGGGTGGATCCCTGGATATGGCAGTCTCTACATGGTCCATCCTTTCATCTCAGCTCCAAACTTTGTCTCTGTAACTCCTTCCATGGGTGTTTTGTTCCCAATTCTAAGGAGGGGCATAGTGTCCACACTTCAGTCTTCATTCTTCTTGAGTTTCATGTGTTTAGCAAATTGTATCTTATATCTTGGGTATCCTAGGTTTGGGGCTAATATCCACTTATCAGTGAGTACATATTGTGTGAGTTCCTTTGTGAATGTGTTACCTCACTCAGGATGATGCCCTCCAGGTCCATCCATTTGGCTAGGAATTTCATAAATTCATTCTTTTTAATAGCTGAGTAGTACTCCATTGTGTAGATGTACCACATTTTCTGTATCCATTCCTCTGTTGAGGGGCATCTTTCTTAATCTTGGTTTGGCTCTGTTAAGGTCCGAGGCATGGAAGCCAAAGGCTGCAGCTGCTAGACTTTACTCCTGCCCTGAGTTCAGCGCTCGTCATTTTGCTGGGACAGATGATGGGGGAGAGATAAGAGACGACCAGGCTAGAGTGATGGCCAAGGGTGCTCAGGGTCCCACAGAGACACGAGAATGACTGGGTGACCTGACTAACAGCCTGAATGGCTACAGAACATAAGAAGACGGAGGCTGCTCCCAGGGGAAGGATGAGGGAAGAGAGAAAAGGTGCTAAAGAAAGAGTAACATCTGCGGTATGTCTCGGTCTGCCTACCAGAGGCTATCCAGGGAGATCTCTGGTCCCACGCAGTGGAAGGGTTCGAGGAAGGGAGAAGGGGGCAAGCAGAGAGGGGGAAGCAACTCCACCACCACTGCTCTGGCCTGGTGACCCAGCCGCCTCTGTTGTTCTGAGATGCTGCACTGGCTGAGCAGAGCTGAGCTGAGCCAGCAGGAGGGAGGGGGTGGGGGCAGTGGGCTGGCGAGCAGAGTGCAGGGGAGCGTATGGTAATGGAAGTTTCAGGAGAGCGTTCTCTTCCCAGGCAGTGCTACAGCTCTTGTGACGGATGCTCTCAGATGATGGAGTCATTCTCACACAACTCTATTCCTTCTGGATAGGAGCTTATATACAGTTTGGGGTGGGTGGGTCTGACAGCAGGTGCTTCCTACTGGCTCGGCCTGAGATGCCTCATCTACAAGAGAAGGGACTTGTGGGCACTGCCCCTACGTGACTGATAGCCACGATTCTCTCTATGGAGAGCTGTGGCTACGTGGAGTCGGGAGCAAGCAAAGCTCCTACCATCCCTTCTGGGTCTCCGGGGCTTCAAGCCCTGGCTTGACCTTACCAGGCTTCCTCTCATGGTCCACCACACCATAGGTATGTTCAAGCCTAATTTATAATAACTAGTCCTGCACATAAATGTAACTTTCACATGCAGGTGGTTTGGACATTTAAATGGCGTTCCACAAGATATGAACTGATCCCATTATTTTCCTATGCTGTTCATGCAAGCATGTAGGCTAGGGTCTCTATCAACCAGATTAGGCTTGCTAGGTACAAATAAAACAAAACAACCCCCCCACCCCGAGCTTGTGTTTAAGGAGCACGGAGAGAGCTTGTCCTCCACCCTCGTCTGTATTTGGAATGCAGTCCCATTCGTGGCTTCTGTAACAAGGAGCCCTTTGGGTATCCGCCAACACGATTCATCTTCCATAGAAAGCACAATCTCACTAGAAATCCGTTTTTAAACTGTTTACTGTGCTTCTCTGCGGAGGCTTAACCTCATTTGCGGCTGTTTAGATTAAAAGACTAACAAAATTTAACAGCACAGTATTCTGAGGAGAGAGTGAAGGAAAGGCGGTTTCAAGTCTCTCTGTCTTCCCAAAGACCTGCAAATTGCACAAAACTTCCTATTTTCTTCCTAAGGATGCTTCATGCTGAAGGAAATTACTTTGTGGCTAGTTTTATGTCAACTTGACACAAGCTAGAGTCATCAGGAGGGAGCCTCAACTAAGAAAATGCCTCCGTAAGACCAGGGTGTAGGAAAACTGGTAGGGCATTTTCTTACTTAGTGATTGATGTGGGAAGGGTCCAACCCACAGTGGGTGGCGTCATCCCCGGGCTGGTGGTCCTGGGTTCTATAAGATAGCAGGCTGAGGTAGCCACATGAAACAAGTCAGTAACTAGCACGCCTCCACGGCCTCTGCATCAGCCCCTGCCTCCAGGTTCCTGCCCTGCTTGAGTTCCTGTCCTGGCTTCCTTTGATGAGGAACAGTGATATCAAACTGTAAGGCAAATTAACCCTTTCCTTCCCAAGTTGCTTTGGTCATGGTGCTTTATCATAGCAACCGTAAAATCCAGGCTAAGCCGTCTCAGGAGCGTTTCTCTCCCTAGGACTGCAGTTCTTTTTGCTTTTCAGAGGACACTGATGTGAACACAGCTGTGTCAGGTGGTTGAAAGAGGGCTTTGGTGACCAGAAACCAAAATTCTCTGTGTAACTAAGCAGGACTCACGTCGAATACAACATTAATGTAAAGTTTACCGCAGTATTTTTATTAGAATTTAGAACCTAAAACTATTTATTAATTTTAAGATTTATTATTTTTATTTATGGTATGACCTTTGGCCTGAATGCTAGTGCCCACAAAGGCCAGAAGAGGGTGTTGAATACTAGAACTGCAGTACTGATAACCAAGTGAGCCACTGTGTGGGTTCTGGAAATGGAACCCAGGTCCTTTCCAAAAGCATTAAGTATTCTTAACTGCTGAGTCATCACTCCAGCTTCATCATCACCATCACCACCAGCATTACCACCACCATCACCATCAACATCATCACCATCATTACCACCACCATCACTACCATCACTACCATCACCACCATCACCAACACCAACATCACCACCATCACCATCATCACCATCACCACCATCACCACCATCACCATCATCACCACCATCGCCATCACCATCACCACCATCACCATCATCACCAGCAGCAGCAGCAGCATTTTAGTTTTTCAAGACAGGGTTTCTCTATGTAACTCTAGCTGTCCTGGAACTCACTCTGTAGACCAGGTTGGCCTTGAACTCAGAGATCCATCTGCCTCTGCCTCCTGAGTGCCCCTTTATTATTTTTTAATTAAAAATTTTTTTCATCTGGAGTTTTGACTCCAACTTGAAATAGCTAAGATGGGGGTTTGTTGTGATTGTTTCTTTTCCTTTTGGGGGTTCCTCTTCAGTTTAGTTAGACACTTATGATCTGGATGTTCTCTGCTAAGAGATTCTGGTTTTGTTCGGGGTCTAAGTGTCTGGCTCTAACCTGGTCATGAATTCTGTTCTTCCCTGGCTAGCTGCTTGATTCCTAGACTCCTCTGAGCTGTGAGTGAGACAGAGGCAAAGCTGGGAGGAGTTTACTTTTCAGCTAAGAGGCAAATGCTTATCTTCTCAAGTCAAGCCAAAGGAGTATTGGAGATGTCAGGTGCGCACTCTCAGCCCTCTAACAGACACTCTGTGGTCTAAGCCTGGGGTCAGAGAAAATGTCCCACCCCACGGATTGCTTTCCTTGATTTCTGTTTGGGTCAGGCTGGCTTCAGGCAGAAGTAGGTGATAACTGGGAGAAAGTAGATCATTGGAGGTGTGACCTTCAAGGGAGCATTAGGACCCCACCCCTTCCCTCTGTCTACTTCCACACTGGGACAGTTTGATCCACTACGTGTTTCCACCATGATGTTTTGCCCTGCCACAGGTCATGGGACCAAGTGAATGCATTGTCTGAAGTCTGAAGCCATTGGACTTGAGAGTTACAATAAACCTCCTTTGAAATGATTTTCTCTTCTCTCAGAGCTGGCTAAACTAAGTTCTCTGAATTATGACCATGGTGACCAAGAAAATAAAGCAAATATAAGAGCAAAGTATTTCAGTCCCGTGCCAGTGAAGGACACACACACACACACACACACACACACACACACACACACACGGGCGAGGTGAAGTACTGTGTTCTGTTCCCATCAGCCCGCAAGCCATGCTCTATCCTGAGAACTCACCTGTTTGGTGTAAATAACAAACCACTGCTGGCAACTATCTTCACTATACTGAAATCTCAGCTCTAGGTTCTGGTTGAGAGTTCGCTGGGGCCCATCGGTATCCAGCAGAGTTCCCTACAGAGGAAGACACCATGAACATGCCTTCGGATATAGTGCTTGTGATATCAACACAGCAACAATTCCCCCAAAGGCTGTCGGTCTCCCCAGGAGCCGTGGCAGTAACTCAGCACAGCACAGCACAGCACAGCACAGGAAATGTTATTAAGGGGGCAGGTACAGGTCTGGGAGGGTAGGAGCACAGAGGAAGGCTTCCTGGAAGGAGGGGCATGAGCAGGAAGAGAGGCCATCCAGAGGGGCAAAGTTCATCAAATTTGGGGCCACAAAGTAAATTTCCACAAGTTTGAAAGTAATAAAATCACATAATTTATCTTCTTTGATCCTAAAGGAGGGTCAAAAGACTGGAGCGGGCGGGGGGGGGGGGCAGTGTTAAGAGTTGGTCCCACCCATTGTGTGGGGAGGTGGAGAAGCAGCCATGAGATGAGGGAGGGAGAGAGTTATGAGGGATAGTGAGATGGTTGATGAGACGGTTCTTCATCAGCAATGAAGCAAGAAAGAAGAGTGGAGAGAAAAGGCAGAGAAATTTCTGCATTCGAGGTGTGGCAGCCAGAAGCATGGAGTCACATCCGTCAAGACCACAAACACAGCAAGAAGAAGTGCAGATGAACTTAAGGACAAGGGACAGGTCTGCTGTGGGAAAAATGAGGCTGCAATGTCCCTGAGACCCAGAGGGAGGTGGCCAGCAGTGGGAGGAGGGAGACACTGGGCAGTGGAGCAGTCTTAATAGCTGTCCTGACTTCAGAGATCATATAAAGATGCTGGAATAGAACCTGGGACATACCAGGTTTCAGAAAGCCAATAAGTAGGGAAGGAGAGATAGGCTTTTTAAAGGAAAAAAAAAAATAGACCACAGAGATGGTTCAGTGGGGAAAGGTGCTGAGTTCCATCGCTGGAACCCATGTAAATGCAGGAGAAAATGGACTTCATGATGTTGTCCCTGACTTCCACATGTGAGCTATGGCACACACGCAAGCCCCACACCATCTCATCTCATCTCATCTCATCTCATCTCATCTCATCTCATCTCATCTCATCTCATCTCATCTTATCTATCTATCTATCTATCTATCTATCTATCTATCCATCCATTTATGCATCCATCCACCCAACCATACATCCATCTATCCATCCACCCATCCACCCAACCATTTAGCCACCCAATACATCCATCCATCTCACATGCATGCACACAGTACTTAACAATTTTTAAAGGAAGAAATGTTTGGCAGTGTCAAGGACAGCGAGTGAGCATTAGACTCAGGGAGTGCTGCTGTAGCTCTCCTGATTTAGCAGCTTTTGTCCTCTACCAGTGTTCTGTGCACACAGGACAAACACAGTCTGCTCATTGAACACTTAACAGAATTCAACTAACAGATGTGGCCATTCTCATTACAGTAGCTGATACATCAAGAAATCTGATGCTAAAGATTTGTCGTATAAAGGAAGTAGTTGTATAATCTCAAGCAAGGACTCCTTCAGAAGGGCTCTACTGGGCGTTGTCCCATTTCTTGGTGACACTAAGCACACAGTAGGTGCTCAATACGTGGTTACTGTTGTTACCTGTATGCTGTGACTCTAACTTCCAAGCCACAAGGAAGCCTGTGAGAAGGTAAAAAGACTGCTATGTGTCTCTCTTGCTCTGTCAGGGAGTCTGTACTGACCATAGGCATGTCCTACCACCACATTGAGATGCCTGTCCACCCTAGCTACTGATTCTCCTGCAAGCCTGTCTGCCCAGCCCAGCTGTGACATCCAAAGTGACAGAATTTTCAGATCACAAGAGGAAATTTTATTTTATTTTATTTTATTTTATTTTATTTTATTTTATTTTTATTGAAACAGGGTTTCTCTCTGTATCCCTGGCTGTCCTGGAACTTGCTCATAGGCTAGGCTGGCCTTGAACTCAGAGATCTGCCTGCACTGTTTCCTGAGTGTTGGGATTAAAGGCTTGTGCCTCCACCTGCCACAGGAGGAGACTTTAAATGATAGACAAAGCAGGGTGCCAGATACTCACAAGGAAAGTGACCTGCCAGCACTTCACTCTGCTCATCTGGAAAGCAATGTCCTGGATCTGGCCATTAGGCAAAGTTATACAGCAGCTGATCTCATTATTGCCGATGGAAAGCTGGGCCCCACAGCCAGGTTCCGGGTGGTTGCAGGTGCAGGGATCCAGCTGAACATACCCATAGTGCCGGACCTCCTGCGACAGCTCCAAAAACTGCTCCAAGGTGGGTGGGGGCAGAAGGAAGCAAGAGATCAGTTTTCACATTTATGGAGCTCACAGCGGGGAGGGGGCTGCTGTGCTGTGCTCATGAACCCCATAGGATGGGCTCACAACAAACCCCTGGCTTCTAGAGCATACAAATGAGGCCCCCAGTGTAAACAACAAGCCCTAGGCGGGTCACTGTGCTCTGCCTTGCAGGAGTTAGTGCCTTCCGAGTCCCCACTCTGACTTCTGACCCTGCTCCTGTTGAGAACTTGGAGCCAAAATACTCAAGCAATGAACAAAGAGTCGAGTTGAGAAAACCAAAGAGTGGACGTGATTCTAACTCATCAGAGTGATTTGCCTGCAGGTATCGCGCGTGTCACATGTATCATGTGTGTCCCTGTGGAGGTCAGAAGAAGACATCAGATCTCCTGGGGGAGCTATGAACTATGGTGAACCAATGTGCGGGTGCTAAGAACCAAAGCTGGGTCCTCTGCAATAGCAGCAGGTTCTCCTCACCACTGAGCCATCTTTGAGCACAACTCTTGCCTCCTTTTTATTTGAGATGAGGGCTGGGGGTAGTTCAGAGGCTGAGCACTGGCCAGTGTGCAGGAGGCCTGAGCTCAATCCCCAGCACTGAAGGAACAAAAGCAAGGAGGAAGGGGAATGTTTTAAACATTCAATAACCTCTTAGATGTGGTGGGCTAAAGAGGTGGAGGGATTTAATTAAAGGTAGAGCTACATGCTGCTTGTTAATGAGTAAGTAATTTACTCAAATGCTCTTGGCATTTGCCATTCATGAAGAGGTACTAACACATAAAAACGAGAGGACAGAAAACTGCAAGGATTATCCACTTGACAACTCCATTCTCTTGAGAACATTGTACCTGGGGCTGAGAGATGGCTCAGTGGGTAAGAGCACTTGATGCTCTTGCCAGGAGGACTGGAGTTCAGTTTCCAGCACCAGGTCAGGCAGCTCACAGCTGTCTGAAACTCCAGCTCCAAAGAATCTGATGCCCCCTTCTGGCCTCCATGAGCACCCCCACCAATCACACACACACACACACATCATTAATGTAAAACAAATTACCTTGAAAAGTCAACTCAGCACATATAGCCATGGATAGCATGTTTATCTATTTTCATTTCGAGATTTTAAAGAAACATATAACCAAGGCTAAGGGTTGGGGCTCAGTGTGAGTGCTTGCCTACATGTGTGAGGTTCTGGATGTACTCTCCAGCAATGGCTTTAGGAATCTACTGTCTCTACAATGTCACACCTCTTTCACTGTAGCACAAAAGCGACTACTGTAGACACACATAAATAAGTGCCTCTGTATGCCAATAAAATTTTATTTGAAACGACAGTGGCTCGTGAACCATAGTGAGCTCATCTCTGGTTTAGGTCAAATTGCTTTGAGTTATTTCACTCATCTCTGTTCAGTCTCCTTGCATGTGTGCATAAGATGAGGTGATGCCAGCTATCATGTTTGTTCCAAAACCTGAAGCTCACACAGGAAGAGGAAGTATAAATTAGAGTCCTGGAACATGATTCAGCAAGGCTGTTAGCAACTTGACTTCCAATAAAAGAAAACTGGCTGGCTAAATGGCAACATAATCATAAAGGAGAATACTCCGCGGTTATACAATAATGTGGACGATCTAAGTTAATTAACGTGGCCAAAGACTCCGTGTGTGTGTGTGTGTGTGTGTGTGTGTGTGTGCGCGCGTGCGTGTGTACATGCATACACATACATATAAATCCTTACACAGTAAGGTTTTACTGATTACAGTCAGAGAGGCTGGCAGATCCTCTCTCACTTCAGTGCTTGGTGGGTTGTGAACAATAGTAACAGCTGATGCTAGGGTGTGTCTGGAGTTCACCATAAGGAGCCCTCTCGGTGCTGAGCTTAACTCACCTTTGTTTGATTCTCTTTCTTCTGCAGTGCCTTTAGTTCCTCCCTCTGAGCCTGTGTGGGTTTCATCCATTCTTTTTCAATGTCCTGCACTGCCTTAAGACAACATAATTAACAACCTTAGTAGAAATAAATTAATCTGCATAAAGGGCTAAAAACTTAGACCCACATGGATGTACATAATGATCTGACAGATTATAAAGACTGCTTTTTTTGTTGCTTTGTTCTGAGACAGGGTCTCAGTATTGGGCGCTATTTATGTAGGTCAGGCTGGCCTCAAACTCATGATTTTTTAGTCCCAGCCTTCTAAGTGCCTGGTTAACAGAAAGTGCAACCACAGCTGGTTTAGGGTCAGTCAAATTACTGAGTCAGAAAAGAGTGCTCCACAGTGTGGGACAATTAGAATACTTGGCAAAGAAAGTCATGACATCCGGTCAAACAACTTCCTAAGAGATTACAGTTTAAAACCATGCTGAAAGGCAGAAAGGGGGTGGGAGAGATATCTTAGGACTTAGATGGGCCTGTAGAGGACCGAAGTCAGCTCCAAACATTCATGTGAGATGGCTCACAGGCACCTGTGACAGCAGCTCCAGGGGGTCCCATGCCTCTGGCCACCACAGGCACCTGAACTTCCGTGCACAAACCCACAGACAGACATGAATATACGCATATGATTTTAAGAAATGAGTCTTTTTAAAGTAGAAAATTAAACATGAATATGTTTATCTTGATGGAAAGACTATCTTTTTAAGGAATGATGGCAGAATATGAATGTAGAAATAATTATATGTAATTATATGTAAATGCAACTTTCTGTACACAAAACACCAGAAACAAAACTAAAAAGAAGATGTCAAACCAGACAAAGTGTTAACATTTACAGAAAACAGTGGGACAAGTGTAAAATCACCAAAAGCAGACCCTCAGATCAATAATGACCATTGACCAAAAGGACTTTCAAATGGCAAATGCACACATATACACAGCCTCACTAGTAATCAAAGAGAGACAGTGGTCTGTAAAGGAGGGGTGGATTCAATTCATATAACGTTCTAGAGGCAACTTGACAATACAAATCTACAAACCACATATAAGAATAGTAAGTATGTTCCACCTGTAGGATTGCAGTCCCCTTCAGCTCCTTGGTTACTTTCTCTAGCTCCTCCATTGGGGGCCCTGTGTTCCATCCAATAGCTGACTGTGAGAGACCCATTGGTCTTGCAGACTTTATATGCCTCAGTACAGGGGAACACCAGGGCCAAGAAGTGGGAGTAGGTGGGTAGGGGAGTTGGGGGGAGATAATGGGGGACTTTTGGGATAGCATTGGAGATGTAAATGAAGAAAATACCTAATAAATAAATTAAAAAAAAAGAAACTCAGAAAAAAAGAAAAAAAAAGAATAGTAAGTATGCCGGGCAGTGGTGGTGCACACCTTTAATCCCAGCACTTGGGAGGCAGAGGCAGGCGGATTTCTGAGTTCGAGACCAACCTGGTCTACAGAGTGAGTTCCAGGACAGTCAGGGCTACACAGAGAAACCCTATCTCAAAAAACCAAAAAAAAAAAAAAAAAAAAAAAAGTATAAGAACCCCAGCACAACGATGCCTGACTTTGACTCCAGAACTCAGGAGGCAGAGGCAGGTGGGTCTCTGTCAATTTAAAGCCAGCCTGGTCTACAGAGAACCTTCCAGGCCAGCCAAAGCTACATAGTGAGACCCTGACTTTAAAAAAAAAAGTGTAGAAAAGTATATTGCCAAAGCTATTACTGCTATTATTTACAAAAAAAAAATAATAATAAGATAATTTGTTTATGGCTGGTAGCAAACACATACAAAGTCTGCACTCTGAATCCACAGGCTCCGTATCCCGGCGTTAAGTGAACATGGGTGAAAGGGTCTCAGGAACAAAGCACACTGGCACTGGGTGTGTATAGATTTGCCACGTGACTCTCAATGCGCTTCCCGTCACGGCTTCCTAGACAATGTGTTATAACTACTTATGTGACGTTTTCATTGTATTCAGTATTGTCAGCAATGGAGAGGTTGAAAGTCCACAGGAGTAGGTGTACACGTTATGTGGGAATGCTGTCCCATTCCATAGGAGGGTCCTGAACATTTCTGGAGTCTGTTGCTGAGAGACGCAGCATCCTCTGTGCAGCACTGAGAATGTGTCAGGTTGTCCTTATGCTTTCAACCCCACACCTACAACTACTGTGTGAGGTAGTGCATTATAAGGTACCCTGAAACAGGAAACCAAGTTGGTGTATAATCAAATATTAGGTTATTCTAGTTTTCAAAGTCATCTAGGAAAATTAACACCATGAGGAAAAGTCTTATGCTATTTATACATGAAAAATGCTAAGTTGTAACAAGTGTAGCAACAGACTCCAATTGAAATTATTGGTCTCATGCATTTCAGGCTGGCATGAACTCTTGAGTTCCTAACCCCCCAGCCTCTATCTCCCTACCACACCTGCCTTGTTTGTTTGTATATGTGTGTGTGTCTATATGTGTGTGTGCACATCCAGTGTGTGCCTGGTGCCCATGGAGACCAAAAGAGGATGTCAAATCCCTGGATCTAAAATTACAGTTATGAGGCGCCATGTGGGTTCTGGGAACAGCATGGGTCCTCTGCAGCAGTAGCAAGTACTCTTGACCCCGAGACTTCTCTCCAGCTGCACTCTAACCATCTTTAGTACACAATCGAGTGGTTTCATATACACGGTAATGTTGTACAACCATTACCACCGCCTACGCCCAAACCTTTCATAATACCCAACAAACACTCCAAACTGGAGTCACCGTAGTGACTCGTGTCTATTAACTCCAGCACTTGGGAGACTGGAGCAGATGAATCAAGAGTTCAAGGCTAGCCTAGGCTTCATAGTGAGGTCCTATTACAAGCAATACAAACAAAACAAAATAACAACAACACAAAAGAAAACAAAAACAAAACCCTGCATCCCCATTAAACAATGTTGTCCTTCCACTCCCATCCCAGTCCCTGGAAACTTCTCTAGATTGTCTCGTGACTTGCCTATTCTATATAGATTCTCAACTACTAGGGAAATACATAGAGTTCCAGGCGACCTCACCTGCATGTACAGCAAGTCTCCAGCTGCTCTGCAGTCCATCAACATGGAGTCCAGAGCTGGGTCCAGGTACCTGCACAATTACAAGACATGATTACATAGGCCTAGGGACACAGCCAGATGTTCTGGAAAGCAACAGCTTTCCCCTCGAGGAACTGGGTCCCCTTCTCTGGTAAAACTGTACCACTCTACTTGCCTAGCCTTTGATTTCTTCCTTTAATCCTTCTGTGTCCTGTTTTCTCCATATGGTGAGCTTTTGCCTGGTGGGCTCTAGAGTAAAGGACGGACACACACACACGCGCGCGCGCGTGCGCGCGTGCAAAACTTTAGGAAAATGATGTGCATTCCTGTTCCCCATTGCATTAACACCTGCCCTGTCCACCTGTCCTGTCCACCAGCCCTGTCCACCTGCCCTGCCCACCTGATCTGTCCACCTGATCTGTCCACCTGCCCTGCCCACCTGATCTGTCCACCAGCCCTGTCCACCTGCCCTGTCCACCTGCCCTGCACCTGCCCTGCATCTGCCCTGCCCACCTGATCTGTCCACTGGCCTGTCCACCTAATCTGTCCACCTGCCCTGTCCACCTGCCCTGCCCACCTGATCTGTCCACCTGCCCTGCCCACCTGATCTGTCCACCTGCCCTGTCCACCTGCCCTGCCCTGCCCACCTGATCTGTCCACCTGATCTGTCCACCTGATCTGTCCACCTGCCCTGCCTACCTGATCTGTCCACTTGCCCTGTCCACCAGCCCTGTCCACCTGCCCTGTCCACCTGCCCTGCACCTGCCCTGCCCACCTGATCTGTCCACTGGCCTGTCCACCTGATCTGTCCACCTGCCCTGTCCACCTGCCCTGCCTACCTGATCTGTCCACCTGCCCTGTCCACCAGCCCTGTCCACCTGCCCTGCCCTGCCCACCTGATCTGTCCACCTGATCTGTCCACCTGCCCTGCCTACCTGATCTGTCCACTTGCCCTGTCCACCAGCCCTGTCCACCTGCCCTGTCCACCTGCCCTGCACCTGCCCTGCCCACCTGATCTGTCCACCTGCCCTGTCCACCTGCCCTGCACCTGCCCTGCACCTGCCCTGCACCTGCCCTGCACCTGCCCATCCATACTCAGCATCCTGTACCTGGCCACTGCCTTCTGCCTCTGGAGCTACTCAGGAGGCATCTCCACCCCAGGCTTCTGATCCTTCCTCCTGCTTCATGTTCCTCCCGGTGAGACTTTTCCTGAGCAGCCCTCAGCTCTCAGGTTATGGGGACTGGATCATTTATCCTGCTCATGTCTGAGGCTCTTTGTGACTCCCTTCTCTGTTCATTTCCTGTCTATCCCTTACCACCCCCACATCAACTCTACATTCCAGCCATGCTTCCCTCCCCTTTCTCCTCCTCTCCTCTTTCCTACAAGGTCACTGCCTCAACACCCTCCTTCCCAGACATATTCTTTCTCTGAAAGCCTGCTCTGCAGATCCCTCTTCCGTGTGCCCTGCTCCCCATCCTGTGCTAACACTCCTCCTCTGTGCTTTGTCAGAGTCTTCAATGTATCCCAATTGCTGCTTTGATCAACTTGCTTTGACACCAGATGTGAAGACTCTAGCCCTGAAGCCTATGAGACGCCCTTCTGGGCTCAGGAGAGTGACTGGCACATATCGGGAGTCCATGTCTATCTGTCAGATCAGAGCCACCGAGATAAACAGACTCGTGGTGTGCAAGCACACTGGTGCTCTGAGAATGGACAGAAACGGAAAGAGGAGATGTGGGTGATGTACAGCTGAGAAGACAGAGGTGAGCAGCTACTGCATGAAGAACAGCGTGACCACACGGAGAAGTGGGTCAGACTCAGGAATGGATGAAAACAGGATCTGAAGGTCCAGCTCACGCTGACGGAGAGAAGCAACTGAAATATTCTGACTAACTGTCCCCTTAGCTAGTGTTCACACACCTCAGAGGCTCCGTGTGGCTTAGAATTGCATCACAGTTGGACAGCCCCGAGATACCTTTCGCAGTGGGGTTCTGAGCTACCAGGGCCAATACCCTCTGATCTAGAGGGAACCATATAATCACTAAAGAGATGCATTCAGAGAAGTTCTGGGTGAAGACAAATCCTTTAAACACCAGCCAGGCCCACCCATCCGTCAGAATCTTGCAGCTTGGAGCTGGCCTCCTTGTTGCCACTGGAAAGGCCCCCAGTGGACAGGGGGCTAGACATGCCAGGGTGTTATACCCTCTGGACAGGGGGCTGGACACGCCAGGGTGTTATACCCTCTAGGGAGGAGGCTGGACATCCCTGGGTGTTATATCCTCTGGACAGGGGGCTAGACACCCCAGGGTGTTATATCCTCTGGACAGGGGGCTAGACATGCCAGGGTGTTATACCCTCTAGGGAGAAGGCTGGACATCCCAGGGTGTTATATCCTCTGGAGAGGGGCTAGACACCCCACCCAGAGTGTTAGATCCTGTTGTTCCCGGGTGGAAATCTGACCCTAAGCTTCAGCTCCAGCAGTGTGCCTCTTTTCTTCCTATTCGTGAGCAAAGTCAGGTGTGGGGAAGCAGCCTGGCCACACTCTTTTGCTCTCCAGCCCTCAGGAAAGTGTGAACTTGAGAAGTCTCCACCCAGGGACTTTCTGTTATTGCTGCTGTTCTTACCAATGACAGTAACAAGCAGGTTTTATTGAGTATTTGGGATTGCTTTAATCTTCACAATAATATTCTTCCACTTTACAAGCGTGTAAGCTGAAGCTTAGGGAGCTCGCAAAACTTGGCAAGCTGAAATTTAGCTTCTAGGAAAGGCCACACACAGACACACAGAAATGGAAGCAGCACTAGAAGAGCTATTGTCTAAACCCTTAAATGGAAGCAGGGTCCTTTTCCCCTTCTCAAGTACTCAAGCCACAGGTTTTAATGATTTCTCAAAAGTTTCTGAGTAGCTTGGACTAGCCCTTCAAAATTCAAAGCCACAAACTAGACCCAACAAAATGGCACTGGGTCAGGTAAATCACTATCCCTAGATAGTACGATGTCTTTTCTTTTTTTAAAGCTAGTATCCTCAGATTACAGAAAAACTGAGCTGGACAGAGCCAACTTGAGTAGCAGTTCAACACAGTCACAGTAATAACTGGGGGCTGAGCC
This sequence comes from Mus musculus, assembly GCF_000001635.26. Lineage (NCBI taxonomy): Eukaryota > Metazoa > Chordata > Mammalia > Rodentia > Muridae > Mus > Mus musculus. The sequence continues at coordinate 36,533,900 of NC_000081.6, forward strand.
TGGGGGGGGAGGGGGAGGGCGGGGCTAGGAAAGCAAGCTGCCTTGCCCTGTGATTTTCTGTGTACTTGTTCTTAGTAGGACTCCCCTCCCCAGGAAAGTAACAGCATTTTCTGCAGGGACACTTGTGTCCGTTTAATGTGGTGGCCCCTGTATATAAGCCTTAGGAATATTAGCCACACACATGAGGGGTCATATTCAGTGTGAACTGTTGGAGCTACCCCTTCTGCCTTCCAGGCAGAGCCCAGTCCAACAGCCATCAGACCTGCTTGTAATTATCAACAACTCCTTCAGCTACTACAGCCCAGAGCAAAGCCAGTTTTTATTCCAAGCCCCCATCCACTACACACACACACACACACACACACACACACGCACATGCACACACACATGCACACACACACACACACGTGTGCACACACACACACACACACACACATACACACACTGGTTTCTCAAGCTGTGGTGAGATTGGCAGGTTCTGACCCACAGTGGCTTCTGATGCTATAGGAACTTACCACTTTCTGAGCCCGATCTTACAGTTTTCCATTTCAGAACTCTGAAGACTAGTGTAAGGCAGCTCAAAGTCGGCCAGCTTCTTCACCACTAGAAGGAGGAGGGAGAAGGCAGGGTGAAGACCAGGCTGGCTCTGCTTTGCCTGACCCCACACTGTGTAACACTGTCCTTTAAGCTGCACTGTGCCCTTGGGAGCTCCACTGTACAGCCTTCTGCTGGTGGTTTTACTTCCTTTTGAGGATGCAAGTCAGGGTGGCAGCACACACACACACACACACACATACACACACACATACACATGTACACACACATGCACACACACACACATACACACACATGTGCACACACACATACACACAAGCACACAGACACACATGCACACACGCACACTGACACACACGCCCATACACACACATGCACACACGTACACACACACATACACACATGCACACAGACACACACACACATGCACACACGCACACTGACACACACATGCACACACATACACACACACATGTACACACACATACACACACACACATAGGCACACACATACACACACATGTACACATACATACACATACACAAACACACACACATACACAAACACACACACACCACCATCTGTCTTCATCAGCTTCCCAGCACAGACTGATAAATGACTTATTCTTCATAGTAGGATGAGCTGAGGCTGTAGAAACACACGGGTTCATTAAAATTACACTGGGAAAACAAGGCTCCAAACCTTCTTGTCCACCCCAGACCAAGGAAAGGTTAACTCCCTCACCTGGATCCCATCAAGTGATTAATGCCTCCTTTCTCTGTGATGGTAACCTGTCAGCTGAAACCCTGTGTGTGCAGCAAGGAGCTCCCAGGAACCCCCAGCTAACTGTCGTAAGCCTTCGGCACACCTTGGTTCCCCATGCGGATGGAGCCCACACGAGGCCGCTGTCTATCTGGACATGCCTTCCTGTTGGCCCACTTGGACCTGGAACTTCTGTTTCTGGTCTGGAGCTGGTTCTGCCCTTCCTTCTCTGCAGCCCAATACATCTTTACTGAAAACCCTGTCTCTCCTGAGGCTTGATCTCTGCAGCAGCAGCTTCTTCCCCGCTACCAGCCTGGGTGTCCCATCTTGACTATGCTGACTCTACAGCATTTCTATTAGCAGCTTCTGCAACCTCTGATACATTCTCTTTACCTTGTATTCATTATGGATGGAAACCACATATAGACAAACGCAGAGCTGTATTACCTGTGTTCTCTGATGTACGGTGTGACCGTTAATATTCGTAATTAAGATACAGAATAAAAATTAGTAATTAAGACCCAAGGAGGCAGGATAGTCCAAAAACTGAGTGAATTGAGTGTCATTCCATAAACTCTGACACTGTAAAAGGCACAAATGTGTGTTCTGGAATAGCGTGCTCAGGACAGGCGGTCTTAACTGGTTAATTAGCATTCACAGTTTACAAACAGCTTTCAAACAAGAAGGTAAGGCAATGTTGTTGGTGGCAGGGAGGAGCAAAAATATCCTCTTGCATGTGTGTATTTTTAACTTTCTGAAATTCATCCCCCCCAAATTCAATATTTTATTTTCATCAAATCCCAGCCTATTGGGCAGGGTATTTTACCCTGGGGTTCAGATAAATAGATGGGTCTAGAGGTGCCCAGAGCCATGCCGGGACCTGTGAGCCCCTAGAGCCAAGCCTAGCCCAAGTCCTTTGATGTCTACCTGCAAACCACCTCCCACAGCTGTAAAGTAACCAATCCAACTTCACAGCTTTAAAGGCCTTGCGCCATCTAGACTGCAGTGGAAAGAAAGCAAAAGTCACATGAGGCTGCCATCTTTCACTGTATTGTTGGAATTCTTAAAAAGAATCTAAGCACTTACTTATTATCCACATATTATAGCGAATAGTCCCTAACAAAGAGGCACTGTGTTGTTGTGAGATGTCTGTTTTGGTGCCAAGAGTCTAGCACCCTATCAACCAGGAGGCTGTGGCATAGCTAGTCACTAATCCATGGATGAAGATGACAGGGCACAGAGGTTAGGACCACAGTGAACTCCAGTAGACTCCACAACTGCAGGTACCACACCATGTGGGATAGCCTCCTCCTCCTCTTCCTCCTTCTCCTCTTTCTCTTCTTGTTCCTCCTCCTCCTCCTTCTTTCTCGTTCTCTCTCGTGTTCTTTCTCTCTCTCTCTCTCTCTCTCTCTCTCTCTCTCTCTCTCTCTCTCTCTCTGCGTGTGTGTATGTGTTTAGGTAGGGAAGGACTAATCTCATCAATTTGATTACATTAAAAAAGCCTAGGAGATTGTAACAAAGCAACATGTGTGTGTGTGTGTGTGTGTGTGTGTGTGTGTGTGTGTGTGAGAGAGAGAGAGAGAGAGAGAGAGAGAGAGAGAGAGAGATGGTATTTCCAGACACAATTACATCATAAAGGGTCTAGCCTAATGCATCGCTTTCTTCCTTGATGTAATAGTTGGAGGCAGTGGACCCCTGCCTTGTGTCTTTGTTTTGTTTTTCTCTCCCTAGTCTTTTACTCTACCCCCTATCTGCCATGATATGAACTGCTCTGCTCTGCCCTCTATCTGCCATGGTGTGAACTGCTCTGCCTTGCCCCCTGTTGCTTTCCCTGTCTTGGGGGAAAAATGAATAATTCCTTATGTTGTTTCTATCAGGCATTATATCACCATAATATGAAGTTGAAATGACATGCTACCTATCTGGGGATACATTGTCTCTGAGCAATGACAGTCTTTTATTCTCCAAATAGTTTGCTCATTTAAGACAGGGCCTCACTGTGTAGCTCTGGCTGTCCTGGAGTTCATTATGTCCTTGTATGTGCCCCAGCTGTCCTTGAACTCACAGTGATCTGTCTGCCTCTACCTCCAAATGCTGGAATTAACAGTGAGCACCGCTACACCTGGCTACATTCTCCAAATCTTTGATTCGGAGCTGAAGACAATAGTAGAGACCACACGCTGGAGGGCAGCCAGTCCCTCTGTGATACTTTCCACATTGTGTTGTCCATCTCAGTGCCAAGCTCCTGCTCATACCTGTCCAATTCCTGGGCTCCTCTTTTCCAACTTACCAGAGAGCTTGCCCTCCGGGAAACACTGGATAAGGAAAAGGCCGAAGTAGCCCACCAGATCTGGCTGCAATCCGAGTTTGTGGGCCATCACCTTAACCAGGAACAAGCAAAGGGGGAATATTGGGTTAATAGCCATACTTGCGGGCTGTGACGGCAGGCTCTAGTGCACACCAACAGCGAATGCTTTTGCAGGCCAGTAGACATGCAAAGAAATGTTTTGGAATCTAAAAATGGCTCAATACTTCTTACAGTTTGAATCTGAAATGGCCTCTGCAGGGTCATGAACTCTCAGTAGCCAGCAGGAAACACTGAATTTGGAGATTATGGACACTTTTGGCCATGATGCTATTATAAATTCACAGGGCTGGGACTTGAAGGTTCTAGGCCAGTTTCACTTCTGGCCCAAGATTCTCTGCTTCCGGGCTGTACATCCCTGTCATCATGAGCTTCACCATGATGGAAGTACCCTTCCGAACCATGAACTAAAGCAAAGCCATCCTCCCTGAACCTGTTTCTGTTGGGCCATTGAGAGAAGTAGCTAACAAAACATCAGTTCTAGAAATCTTAGGAAAATAGAAAGTCAAAGTGAATAGAGGCAAAGTCAGTGCCACCTGGGCCCCACTGAGGCTGGCTGTCCCTCCTTGGGTGTGGACATAAGTCCTGGACTGTTCTAGAGTTTATTGTCTGATGGGGGACAGCAGCATTCTCCCTGAGAATCTAGCCCTGAGGTTTGCCTTCCTGTATGCATCAAGCAAAAGGCATCTCCCACTACTCAGTGGCGTATAAAATCACCCGTGCTGGTGTCCTGTTTTGACACCCAGGCCTGCTTCTCTGAGATGCTTCCTGCCATGGTCAAGTGTGATTGGCTGTGAGTTTGTCCAGTGTAAACCATTAACTGTAACTTACTGCAACCATGACTCCATGGAACCTCCAACTCCAGGTCCAGGGTGTTCCTCTTTGAAATCATTTCATTTCAGCCGCTTTCATTTCAAAATATGTGGTTTTATGCTTACTACTAAAATGTGGTCTCACAAAAAAATTTAAAAAAGAAAACCCACAAATGTACCTCCATTCACTTTTCCTCAGTGGGGACCACAGACTCCTCTGTTCTCCCCCACCTAGCCTCCACGCTCAAGGCTCGGCTTGGGAAGAAGGCATTGCCCCTGGAGTGCAGCTGGGCAGAGGGACAAGGCCTTGCAAGGCAGAGCTGCTGACGGCCACATCTGAAGCAGAGGGGATGCTCTAGGGTCTTATCTCTGTCATCCTCAAACTGACTCAAACTCGAGTCAGGCATTGGAGCATGGCATTAGACCCCTGGACATGGCTTCTAGGGCTTCCTGTGTGTGTAAGAAAAGTCTTCAAGAAACCCCCTGCCACTCTCTGCCAGGCAAGACCTGCCCCTGCCCTCTTGGGTATGGCTGTTCCAAACTCTGCCAGGCACTGCCCTCCTTCCCAGTCCCACACACGAGGCATCCTGAGACAGAATCTTCTGTATATGGCCAGGGTCCAGCCTGCTGGATGCCAGGGAGGTAGCCACAGCCTTAGGAAAACCCTCAGAGGTTTTAGGAAGGATAAAATCGAGCAGGCTCCTGAGGATGGGCTATACCTTGGCTTCCTCAGTCAGTTTTCCCTTTGTGGGTGATTTATATACAGCACCTCTGCAGATACATCGTCCACAGAGTAAAATAATTGACAAGGAACTCCTGGAAGGTAATCTCACCTCATCCAAGTCTCTGCCTCATAAGACCTGTTTCTGCATTTCTAGGAGCTGGGGCCAAGCAAAGTTTACCTCCAGGACCCTTTCAGCCGTATCTGATGTTAGACCTTCTACTTTAATGCTCCTTCCATCAGGCAGGAATACAGCCAGCTCGACATTCTGGATGGTGATATTCAATGTGTGCTATAAATAAAACCACAGACGTCAGTTTCCACACTCATTATGGAGAGGCCTAGCACTCCCTTCCTGTCCCCATCGTGTGCAGGTCCATGATGCCTGAAGTGAACCAGCACCCAGTGCAGAGGTTTTGGAGGTCCTTTGTAGGACTGAGCAGAGGAGAAGGGGGCTCTGCAAAGGCGTCAATGCAGAGCAATAGTGTGAGGTCTGAATTGCTTCCAAATAAACAATAGAGCATCCATTTTGGAAGGTAAATCTTTTGCTAAAAATCATCCATATCTTGCTGATAAACTCTGAATTAACATACTTTAGACATGTCTAAGTACCCTAAAGTCTGGCTCTGTGGCATACACGATGGGTGGAGCTTTTCCCCACAGCAACCAACTCCATCCTCACCCCACACCACCTCACCTCACCTCACTCCACAAGACAGGGTCTCGCTATATAGCTCTAGCTGTCCTGGAACTTTCTCTGTAGACCAGGCTGTCTTGGAACTCACAGAGATCTACCTGTCCCCAGAATGTGACTAAAGGCATGCACCATGTTACCTAGCTGAATTTTCCAGCACCTGAACACCAGATGGGCACTCAGAAATTCAGCTCAATGCTGGGATGATTTGCCTTGCATTCATATAAGACACTATGAGTTAAGTCTCAGCACAACAAGCTTGCCTTACTGCAGGCACCTGGGAAGTTCAGGCTGCCCATCTTTCTTCTCAGCTTATTACAAATTCTGGAGGCTCTCACGACTCACACTCAGTCTCCACAGTTTGCTTGAAGGAGCTGAGGAGTCTGAGGAAACACTCTCCTTACTATTGCCAGCATATTATAAAGGAGATGTCCAGGAAAGAGCTAGATGGAAGAGACAATTAGGGCAAGGTTTGTGGGGTCTCTGTCATCTCAGCACCTCCATGTCTTCATTGTCCTGGAAGTTCTCTCAACTCCACTGTTTTGGGGTGTCTTGTGGTGATTCGTCTATCCCTGGCTATCATGTGACCTTGTGTAAATCTGGTCTGATCACTTCCCTCTATACCTCATTCCTTCAGCTCTACAGTAAGGAGTATAATGCCATCCACCTCAGAGGATATGGTAAGGGCTCAGGAGGGGACGCTGGAGAAACAGGAGCAGAACTCATCACAGACAGTCAGTTGCCACAATTATTGCTTTTCTGTTGTTAGAGGTAGGATTGAGGAGAAAGTCACATTGGTTTCACTTAGTGGTGACAGATATTAAATAAAGGAGTCAAGAAAGCTCCAGCATCTCAGTTGGTATCGTTCATATCTGGAAGGCACAAAGCTCCAGGCTTGATCTGCGGCATCTCAGAGACTGTACAGTGGAGAAGTCCGTTCCTGAGGTAGTTAATCCAAGAAAGCACAGTCATGACTTCACATCTGCCACATTTCTGCTGCTTCCACAACACACCCTATCATTTCACTGCCAGGGAAATGGAAGACCTGTGCTTCTGGAAAAGGGGGCCCCGTGACTTCCTGGTGTCCCCAACAATAACCCAGTAGGGCAAACTGCCTAAATAAGGAAGTTGCGTTTGGTTCCCAGGGCACAGAAGCCTCCTCGGCCTCCTTTGTCCTCTAACCCACTTCTCATGGCTCCTAGGCATGCTGAAGTTTGTCAAGCAGGAACATGAAGCGGTCCTCAGTCTATAGACTCTAGCTTTGCCTTTTCAAAATCCCTTTGTTTCTAAAGTACACACGGAACGAAAATCCAGGGCATGGTCAGTTGGGGAGTGAATCCTGGATACACAAGCCAGGGACGATTACATGGAGGCACAGGGAGCTGCACTCGCCAGAAACACTCAGCAGCACAAAGGATCAGAGGCTCTGTGGGTTTGGATCCAGGTCTTCTGCTTACTAGAAGCAGGTCAACCCAAAATAAACCTCTTTCCTCACAGACTGAGAAATAAGAGGGCACCCAGAGCCTGGCGCACCAAGCATAGGGTCAAATCCAATTTACTTTTGCAGACGGGGAACAAAAGTTGCCCTCGATGGAACCTTTCTCATGCTCTCCCCCTGCTCCTGAGCCCTGAAAGGATCACGTGACTACTTGGTGTTAAACACTAAGAGACAGCAGGCACCACACTTATCAAATATTCTAGCAGCAAAACTGCCTCATGCCTGCTTGGTGGGCTTCTCTGCCATCTGGCAGACCCCACACTCCTGCTTATCTCGGCTCTTCAGTCTCCCAGCAGCTCAGTGGGGCAACCTCACTGCGAGAGCTCAGCAGTCCCTCCTTTTCTGCACTGATGGCTTCTGTGTGTTGCAGATCCATCACCTGGCTCCTGTGGGCGGTCAGCCTGAGCACTGGGTACAGTGAGACTCAGACCCACACTCCATGGGAACCAACTACTGATTTCCTTTTACAAGTGCCAGCCCTGAGCCCCACAAAGAAGCCTCAAGAACCTTTGTTGTGGTTCTTATACCCTATGAGAGGGGTAGCTAGAGAATATATACTCTCCCTCATGCCCACTCTGGAAACCTTCAAGACCAGCTTAGACATCACCTTTTTTAGAACACCTTCCCAACTGTGATGGTTTGTACATGCTTGGCCCAGGAGGAGGCACTATTAGGAGGTGTGGCCTTGTTGGAGTAGGTGTGTCACTATGGATGTGGGTTTTCTGCTAGTGGCCTTCGGATAAAGATATAGAACTCTCAGGTCCTCCTGCACCATGCCTGCCTGGATGCTGCCATGCTTCCCGCCATGATGATAATGGACTGAACCTCTGAACCTGTAAGCCAGCCCCAATTAAATGTTGTCCTTATAAGAGTTGCCTTGGTGATGGAGTCTGTTTACAAAGTCAAACCCTAAGACAGCATCCATGGTCCCTCGTCTTAGGTCTCACAGTACCTCATAGCAACAACAGTATGTGTGGACTTCATTCAGGTAAATGGGTATAAAGCCACTGGGACCAGCAGGGCCCACCAATGCTGTGCCAGGGCTGTGACAGGTTGCTAACTCTCCAACATTGGGGCCATGCACCAGAGTGCTTGATCAAAGTCTGTATTCCTGGGACACTGCAGCACAGGCCTAGGACATTTATTTATATGCCTGGAGATTTTTCTCTCACCCCAAGTGAGCAGAGGCCACGAGCCAGCCTGACCATCATTTACTGGTGCCTCTGTGTCTCTAGAGAAGGGCTGGCAGACAGTCACCCCTTAATACATATTGGTTTAATGTAGAAGATATGAGATAAAACAAGACATGGTGTATAACAGGACAACCTTCCCAGCTCAAACTTAATTTTCTTTCCAAATTTTTAATATAAACATCTCTTAAAGACAACTTCAAGGCATTGGGCACTTAGCTCGGTGGCAGACTGTTGCCTAGCAAGTGCCTAGGTTCAGACCTCAGTCCTAAAAAAGGGGGTAAAGGGGTAAGGGCAGGCACATTTAGGAGGAAGATACCTCTGCCTTGTGCTCCTTCTGGAGTTAAGGTGAAAACATCAAAAAGAAAAGCCGGGAGCTGGAGAGATGACTCAGCAGTTAAGAGCACTGACTGCTCTTCCGAAGGTCCTGAGTTCAATTCCCAGCAACCACATGGTGGCTCACAACCATCCGTAACAAGATCTGGCGCCCTCTTCTGGAGTGTCTCAAGACAGCTACAGTGTACTTACATATAATAAATAAATAAATCTTAAAAAAAAAAAAAAAAAAAAAAAAAAAGGAAAAGCCATCTTTGAAAGTTGCCAGAGTCCCAGGCCTGAGCCCAGGACAGTCTGAGAGTGTAGTAGAGTGGTACATAGTAGCCATGACGCAGGAAGCAGAGGACACAATCCATTCTACTTAAGCCGTCTCAGGGTTCAGCCAAGCCATGAGCACCGCTCAGGGACCATCACAAGAGATAAGTGTCACTTTTTGATCACTAAAAACTGCCTTCCAGCAGGATCCAGAAAAGGGAACAGGCCTGGCTTCAGTCACAAGGGTGCTGACCCCCTACTGAGCACCGTACCTCCAGTGAATGCCAGACAGTTTTAGTTTAACCCTCAAAGCAACCCCAAGAGGCAGGAGCTCTGCTCCCCATTTTCAGCTGCAGAAACCATACGTAAAGAGGTTAAGCAAAACCAGTGTTGTTGCCATCGTGATCCCAGCAGTTGGGGGCAGAAGCAAGAAGATTGCAAGCTCAAGTGAGCACTGTCTCAAAGAATAGGAAAGGAGAGTGGGGACTGGGAAGTGGAGTGAATGGGATGGAGAAAGCAAGAGAAGGGAGGGGAATGGGAAGGGGGAGGGAGGGTAATGGGGAGGGGAGAAGAAGAGTCTGAATGTATCACCCAGAGTCACAGAAATTAAAATCTGACCATCACAGCCTGCCTCCTGAGCCAGATTCACAGTCACCAGGCTGGGTCTGGGGCTGCTGACTGCAGTGGACAGAAGCTGCTGGGTCCCTGAGAGACACTGTGGCTTATGCATTGCTGCTAGACAGACCAGACTGCACTAATCTTAGGACAGAGCATTAATGAGAAAAGGCTCAGAAATGAGAAGCAAGATCCAGAATTAACCCACTCCAGTGACTCAGTGACAGCCACCTTCCAGCAGCATGCACAGCGAGCTGCAGAGATGGGGCCGATGAGCTGACAAGAACTGGGCTGTGACCAATCAAAGAAATGCAAGGGAGGAAAAGTATGGCCAACACATGGCACACACGTGCAGAGGAAGCAGGAGGCCCCGTGCACATAAGGTCAGTGGTGGAGATGACATGTCTCCATATAGAGACAGAGAGCAGAGAGAGGCTCCGGCTGAGAGGTTGGGGAATTAATATAAATGTGAGCTGGTAACGCTCAGTGGGAGACAAGCACGAAGCCGGGACAGACATCAGAGCTCAGAAGAGAGACAGCAGAAAGGACAGCCGCTGGGCAAAGCTCTCCTAGAACATTGGGAAATCAAAGTACTAAAGATCCAGAATCAGGGAAAAAAAAACCCTTTAAAGTTCCTGGAAGAACTAAACACAAAAACAAAATTCTACAACACTAATAACTCATAAGAGATATTTTCTGAATGCAGGAAGGCAAAAGCTGTAACGTAGCCTCAAGCTTATGTTTATATGTGCTAACATACAGTGAGCTCCAACAGGTCATCATGAAGAAAGAAAAAGAGTACTTAAAAATCAAACCACTAATACCGTGGTTCGTTTCTCTGTTTGACTAGGTCAGTTAACACGTGCACAGAGGTGGATCCTTGTGTTTGTAAAGCTTCCTCATGTCTCTGTGATTCTGATCAAGGTATTATTCCTCTCCCTCTTAGGAGCTGACAGGAGGTCCTGGCAGGCTCGAGGTTTAAACGTTTGCTTCCCACCTGGGGGCCCTTTTTCAGGAGAGTGTGGACCCTTTAGGAGTTTACCTACCAGCTCTGGTTCCACTGCTGTGCTCTCTGCTCTCTGTCTGCAGTGGTCTGAGCAGCACTCTCTCCTGATGCTGAGCCCTCCCTACCTCGATGGACAGAAACCCTCTCCTGAGCCAATAAAAGCAGTTTGTCCTTGTTTCTGTCAGGTATTCTGATCATAGCAGTGTGAAAGTGATTAATACAGTGATCCAATAATGACTGACTTACTGTGTAATTCCATTCTCTTCCTGGTCAGTCAAGGTCCCAAGTACAGGCACAAAAATGCTTGCACACGTACAAAGGAGCGAAAGGTTTCCTGACCTAATGGCTTACCAAAATTTCAGCTTACACCGTGAGGGACTTGTGGTTCCTTTGAGAGTCCCTGGAAAAGGGTTGGTTGCCTTAGGCCACATGGTTCAGGCTGGATCTTGTCCATGAACATTAAAGTTAGAAAGACAGACAGGCAGCAGCCAGCATGGCCTGCTGCCCCATGTCTGCACCACAGTGCCTTTGGAGACCTTGGCTACAGCTGTTGGGTCTCATCTCAGTACAGGGACCCAAGTACTAAAACGTCAGCTCATTCTCTTCCCTTCTGGGGACCAGCGTGGGCATTTGAGGCTCTCAGGCTACAGAACAAGGTATCTGCTTAAGCTGTAAACCAAAATCTGAGGCACACTTCATCTCCCCTGTAGGATTCAAACAGGAAGCAGCCTCCAGACTACTAGAAAGGAAACCACTTTACCCAAGTTCTGAAATGCATGCGCGCCTGGGAAACAGACTGACTGCCGAGGGCGACAGCCTTAGTAAGGAAAACAAGCTTACCAGCTGCACCAGTGTTAAAAACTCAGTGAAGACATCACTCCTTGTCACACGGGGATCCGCAGTTACTGAAAGATATGGGAAGCAGACCAGGTGAGCACAGGCTGAGGTGGTCTGTTAACTGCATCTCCCAGGAACTCTGAGATCTTGCCCTCGCAGTGTGGCCTTCCAGGATGCAAGACAATTGACAGTCTGCCCCCTTGAGGTGGCCTTGGCAATATGAGCCTATCAAGCCAACTCAGGAACCCCACTCTTCTCCAGCCACCCACTCTGCTCAGAAGTCACCTTGTTACCCTCGGGTTGGTTGGCTCTAGAGAGTAGGTTTCATGAGACATTTGGTAATCCGAATATTTTAAGTCTTCCCAAAGAACCAATTGAGTTTTTCATCACATGGTAGGAGCTCTCTGCTAACAACACAAGTATTGGTCCACCTTACAGCATAGTTGAGCACCATTTGTCGGAACTCCATAGAGAGAAATGCACCAAAAACCTGGTGGTGTGCCGTAGTTTCTTGCTGCTTCTGCAGATTCGGGCTGATTGACCGAGTGATGCCAGCTGAGACAGACTCGCATGCAAGGCAAGACCCGTGGAGGACATGTGATGTTTGGAGGGAGTATAAAAAGGACTCGGCGGACAGTGACAGAGGCTGAGCTAGGCTGCTTGCATAGCTAAATGCTTGTTAATCTTGTTAGTCTTCACTGACCTTCGCTTCTCTGAGAGAGAAGCCTAGAACTTTCCCTTTGGCCTTGGTCCCTCCTGCTGACTTGTGCTGAGGCTAAGGCCTGGCTGTCTCAGCTAATAGTGCCACTGCTCCTGATTCGTGTTTGCTATCCCGACTCTGCCAAACTGGACTGCTGGTGAAATGTTTGCAAGTGGATCGAGTCGTGGTCGCTGACCTGTGAACAGAACTGCCAATTTCCAGACAACGCAGGCAGGAGTTGCTCCAAAAAACCTTTTTAAACAGGTCTACTTCTCCCGTATCCTTTCTTTCCCACAACCTCTGGTGGGTGGTGGGCTAGAAGGGAGGTTAAAGCATTTAAGAACCATCATTAAAAATAGGGTTTGAAAAATTAAAGTCACAGACAGACATTACTGCCAATGGACATGAAGTCTCCTGTCGGGATAATGGAAAACGTCTAAAACTAGATGGTGGTGATGGTTTGACGGCTTTTGTGATGAGGAGCTTACGCTGCAATAAAGCTATAAAGCTATAAAACAGAGTTCAAGCACATACCATTTTGCAGGTAGCGTTCCAACTGGTCCCTCCTCTCTTCAGCCATAGCAGTAGTCATTGCCAGGTAGTACTTGGGTGGGAAAGGGGGCAGGCAGTTTCCAAACACCCGTCTCAGCTGAAAGGTGCCAAGACACAACCACTGTGAGACACTAATGCAAAATTGATGAGACACAAAGCCCTGTCTTAGAGCACTTTATTTAAACAAAAACATAAAATTAACCTTGTTGGTAGCCAAAGGAAGGGAAAGAGGCCGTGAGCATCTTTCAGAAGACTGTCTTCTAGGGTGTGTGCCCCGCAGCAGCCCAGAGCGCTAACTCCAGTCTTGCTTTGGGGAAGCCAAAGATTGGCACTCATGACATGCATGTCCTTACATTTTATATAGGAAAGATCAGAGATTAGAGTCAGATGATTATTTTTTGAATTATCTCACTTTGTATTCCTGGCTGTTCTGGGACGTGCTAGACCAGGCTGGCCTCAAACTCATAGGGATACTCCTTAGATGCCTTCTAAGTCAGATTAAAGCTGTGTGCCACCATTCTTGGCTCCTTTTACTCTTATTAAGGTGGCACCTAAACTTAAATTGTGCCTTCTGTGTCATTTCTATAGGGTGGTGCTAATTACAGAAGTCCCACAAGGCCAACATAAAGTCCAGGCAGCCCCTTTTCCTCCTCTGACTAGAGACCTGAACCCTACAGTGACAATCGCTTTCATAGAAAATAAATAAAAATTATTTATTGTTTTAGTAAAGGAAACTACTCAAGTGTCAGTGTTGCACCTGGGAGGCAAAGGGGCTGAAACCTGACTGTGACCAGAGCCCCTGGCTTAAAGACTAAAACCAGATGAAACCTGCTGAAACCAGCTGCAGGGGAAAGGAGGCCACAGACAGACAAGACCTTAAACTTCTGTTTAGTTTTAGTCGCCTTGGCCATGATCACGGTGTGTATCTGACAGTTCACGGAGTCCCTAACTTCAAAGCACATGGAGATCCTGACCACTTCTCCCCACTGCAGTAACCACTGAGCCGGTACAAGCTACCACCTTCTAGATCCTGGGTCATGAGAGCAGCCTGCTAAGCTGTCTCTCTGCTTCTCTGAGTGGCCTCCTATCTATTTCTAACACAGAGCATCTCGAGTAATACTTCAAAAATGTAAGTGGAATCCTCACACTGCCTTGCTCAAAATCCTCCATGGCACCTCACCACCCAAGTCAAAGGCAGAATCGTTCCAAGGACCTCGAACTTGTGTGGTGCAATTTAATACAAATGATGGTTTCCACAATTACATAACTATGGCTTTTGTGGAGAAGGACATGTAAGTAAAGTTATACTTAAATTACTTAAATGAGATTAAAAAAATTAAATTAGTTTCTAAGTCATACAAGCCACAGTCCAAGTGTTTGATGGACAGGGATATGTGACAAGTTGCTATTGGACAGAGCGTGTATACAGCATCTCTATTGGCACAGACATTTCTAACGGCCAAAAGTTGGTCTGAGTATGGAAAGGTTACTAACTGTCAGACTATGAATGAATCATGGCTTCCTGCTGTTTACTGCTTGGCTGTTGTTCAATTCCTAGAGAACCCATATTTGATGCCAGCATTTATTTTTGTGATTTAAATTTTAAAAGTATATCCTGCAGAGAATACACAATATTATTGCCACGTTAGAAGACAGTTTGGGAACCAGGCATAGTGGCGCATGCCTTTAATCCCAACACTCAGGAGGCAGAGGAAGGTGGATTTCTGAGTTCAAGGCCAGCCTGGTCTACAAAGTGAGTTCCAGGACAGCCAGGGCTACACAGAGAAACCCTGTCTCAAAAAAAAAAAAACAAAAATAAAAACAAAAATAAAAACAAAAACAAAAAACAGTTTGGTCATTTCTTACAGTGTTAAGCATAGTCTTACTATAGAATCCATCAGTCACACTTGAAACAATTTACTCAACACATTTAAAGACTACATACACACAAAACCACATGTGCTCAGTTGTTAAGAACACTCTCTGTTCTTCCAGTGGACTGAGTTCATTTCCTAGCATCACATCAGACAGGTCAAAACTTCCTGTACCTCCAGTAGCAGGGGCTCCGACAGCCTCTTCAGGCCTCCAAGGGCACATGCACACAAATGCACACGCATGCACATGCACAAACAAGAAAATACGTCTTTAAAAAAAATATGCTTGGACTGGTGAGATGGCTCAGTGGGTAAGAGCACCCGACTGCTCTTCCAAAGGTCCGGAGTTCAAATCCCAGCAACCACATGGTGGCTCACAACCATCCGTAACGAGATCTGACGCCCTCTTCTGGTGTGTCTGAAGACAGCTACAGTGTACTTACATCCAATAAATAAATAAATCTTTAAAAAAAAAAAAACAGGTTTTAAAAAAAAAAATATGCTTGTAACTGGGTAGTGGGGCATAGACCTTTAATCCCAGCACTCGGGAGGCAGAGGCAGGTGGATCTCTGAGTTCAAGGCCAGTCTGGTTTACAGTATGAGCAAGTTCCAAGACAGCCAGGGCTACACAAAGAAATCCTGTCTCAAAAAACAAACAAATAACCCCCAAAAATTGCTTTATCTGGAACCCTGCAAAGATGCCCTTCAAACTATGAGTGGATAAATGGTGATCTCCTTCCTACAATAGAATATTGCTCATCCATGAAAAGAAGTGATCTAGCCACAAAAAGACACAGATGAGCCTCAATGCATGTTAAAAATGAAAGAAGCCAGTTTGAAAAAGTATGAATTCCATTATGTGAGCATCTGAAAGGGGCAAAAATATAAATAGAATAAAATGGTCCCTTGTCGCCAGAGCTGTGGGACAGAGGAGTAGTGAACAGGCAAAGCACACATTTTAGAGCAAAAACCGCATCCTGGGGTAGCATATACCACACTCATCCAGGCAAGCTAAACTTTGTAGAACGAGCTTGGCATATGCCATATTTTAGAACCATTTAGGTAGCCTGGAGAATCTCAGGATGGCACACAGCATGTAACAGAAGATTCTTTCCGCACTACAAACACACCATACCACTTCGCTGGAAGGAGTGTGTGTGTGTGTGGGGGGGGGGGGGGGTTTTAGCAATATGTAAGACAGGACAGAAGTGTGTGGGGTCCACAAGAGAAATGCACAAAAATCCACTGTGCATAAGCACTGAACTGTTGATGAAGCTGTTCTCCAGGGGCGTGTGAGTTAATGCTCACGCTACTGTGTAGCATACGGACTCAAGCAATGCAGTAGGTGAGGGGCAGGGTTCAAGCCAGATTTCTCGCTGCAGGAGTGAATTTATAGATAAGAGCAAGAGGCTAGAGTGACCCATGTAAACGCTTCACTATGAACTCCTGTTTAGTGTAATTAAGATACAAATGGTGCATGATTGGATGTGCAATGTCCCCCACTGGCACCGGTACTTGAGCTGGTGGTATTTTCTATGTCATCTGGGTGCAGGGTCTGGTCGGCAGCAGTAGGTCACTAGGAATGGGCGATGAGGGTTAGACACACTGTGGCTCAGGGCTGCAATGGCTCATATGACAAGCCTCGGCTGCATGCTCTTATCATCATGAATGTCCTCGCTCCATGATGGGTTATGCCCTATGAAACTATGAGCCGTAATAAGCCCTGCCTTGCTTTGGTTGTTTCTGTCTGAACTTTATGGCAGCAGTAAGAGAAGGAGCTAATGGGATCGGACAGTGGTAGAAACCTGGGTAAGAAAGCCTGGGCTACTGCACATGGTGCCTCCTTCCTAGCTCTGCAGGGAGGCCTGGAAGCAACACTGTAGCGGCAGTGAACACACCTGCACCTAGATCCGAGTCTCACTCCTCATTGAAAGCCACCACAGATTCATGGAGAAATTCCTGTTCTAAGACGGAGCCTGGACCACCTTGGAGCAGAAAGTATGGACGTGTTCAATAGCTGAACATAAAAGAGACATGGGAACCAAATGAAACACTCCTGTGGCCATTGCTCAAACAACCGGATCAATAAGACAAAGCAGCATTGATGCATAATCCAAACCATGAATAGCCTACATTCCGTGATGATCTAACTAAACCCTGAATAAATGAATAGGAGAGAACAGGCAGGCGTCTGGTGTAGAAGAATTCCCGACAATGTGTGTGAACAGGAAACATAAACTCCCATTGCTTAACTTAAGGATACATTGTGCACAGAACATCCTTCCAAAGAGTATTGGGGGGGGTGCGGGGGGGGGGGGCAGGGAGGATGGCGGTGCTTCGTATGGGAAGACCAGATGGATGCCTCCTCAGCCATGAGATGGGCAACATCAGCAGTGAGCGCCTTAGCCTGGCAGACGCCTGAGGCAATGTGGGTAGAATGTGCTTCGGTTACCCCTGGGGTCCTCACTCTCAAACCCCACTGCTCACTCTTCATCAGATGGAAACAAAGTCTCCAAATAGAAGGACTTCCACAGATCTGACCAGCAGCCCTCTAAGCTGTCAGGGTCATTAAAAACACAGAGAATCCAAAGAACTGCCATCGTCAGAGAGCTAAAGGGGACATGACCACGGGGTGGAGTGCTCCCCAGTCCTGGACAGAAACTGGATATCAGATATAAACTAGTCAAGTCGGAATAAGTTATGGACGCAGTTGATAACAGTGCATCTTTGCTGACTGGATCAGTGTAACAAGTGTACACACTAAAGGTGTTAACATAGAGGATGCCAGGCTGGAGAGATGCCTCAGCAGTTCAGAGCACTGGCTGTTCATCCAGAGGGCCTGGGTTCGATTCCAATCACCCACACGGTAGCTTATAACTGTCTACATCTCCATTTTCAGAGAATCTGATGCCCTCTTCTGAAACCTGAGGGTGGAGCACACACATGGAGCACATGCAGCAGGCAAAGCATGAACAAGTGTTTAAAACATGTAAAAAATAAAGCTTTGAAATGGTTTAAAGAAGAGAGGAAACTGAATGCCTGGTGTGTAGAAACTGTTGTACTTTTTTTTTTATAAACTAAGACTGTTACTACAAAAATTAAGCTTATTTTAAAACAAAACAAAACACCCTGATGTTCTGGATTCCCTCCAGAAAATGAGAAGATCTTGAAGTGACAGGGTCACGTCCTCAGGCAATTATCAGTTGAGAGGCAGCATAATAGCTCCCATCATGCCCCACTGCCTCTCACCAACCTCACCCCTGTAGACCCAGCTCTCATCTGATCCTGGTATCAAATATTCTCAGAGCAATTATGTATCCTTTAAACTCAAGGAAATGTCCCTGCCATGCCAAAGACTCAAAAGGCTGCCCGCCATCAGCTAGCTGCTCCACCAACCGGGACACTGTCTCAGCATCTCTGTTGCTGCCATTCACTGAAGCAGAAATTTGTCTTCTTTGCATGCAACTGTGTCTTGGTTAGTTGATAGCTCATCAAGTGATGCCAAAAATGGAATTATCTTCCATTGTGTACATAACTGTCACAGACATTAGACTCTAATCGGCTCTAGTCACAGCAGCCTTCAGACAACAGGGCTGCCTGAGTCACCCATCTGTCTGAATCTACGCCCCCCCCTCCGCCCCCCTGAGGTCAGGAGGTGGGAAAAGTCAGCATGGTGGAGAATCTAGGGCCTGACATGGAGCAGAATACCACCCAGCAGGTTTTACAGCAAGGACAGGTTCCTCAAGAAATCTTGTGGAAGGAAGTCTGGGGCGGGGGTGGGGGGATGGGAAATATTCAGTGAGTTGAATAAATTCTGCCAAAAGTCAACCTTCATCTCCATGGTTCAATTTTACCAGCACAGGCCTCTCACCGGTCTCAGGTGGAGTTGCCTGTGGCAGTCACTAGCATCCCAAGACTTGGAGAGTTCACCTCAGACTCATCAAAGCCTCCATGAAAGACCTCAGAAGGGAAACTCGGTTCCCCCACTCCGTTACTGTTTGAGGGGTTTGGTTTGGTTTTTGTTTGTTTTCTAGACTGGCCTAGAACTCAGTACGTAGCTGAGGATGATCTTGAACTATGCCTGCTTCACAAAAACTGGGGATCAAACTCAGGGCTTCAAATGTGCTGGGCAAGTGATCTACCTGCTGAGTGGGTGCATCCTCAGCCTGGTGTGTGTGTGTGTGTGTGTGTGTGTGTGTGTGTGTGTCTGTGTGTGTGTGTCCGTGTGTGTGTGTGTCTGTGCGCGCGCGCGCGCGCATGTGCATATGTATATGAGAGAGAGAGAGAGAGAGAGAGAGAGAGAATATTGTAAGTGACTGTGTGACTGTGTTGTGTGACTCTGTGTGTGTGTGTGTGTGTGTGTCCTCTCCAAGTCTGGCAAAAGTTGCCAAGGGTTTTTCAAGATCCTTCTCTGCCATTTTTTCTTCTTCTTCTTCTTCTTTTCTTTTACTTTTGTTCTGCTCTGAGACAGGGGTTTCTCTGTATAGCCCTGGCCACCCTGGGGCTCTCTGTAGACTAGGCTGGACTCAGAAATCCCCATTTCTCTCTGCCTCCCAAGTGCTAGAATTAAAGGTATGGGCCACCACAGCCTGCTTCCTCTCCCTCTCCCTCTCCCTCTCCCTCTCCCTCTCCCTCTCCCTCTCCCTCTCCCTCTCCCTCTCCCTCTCCCTCTCTCTGGTGGAAGTGGAATGGTCCCAAAATCCTTTTAATTTTTTATAATTCCATTTATTTGATTGTGGAGTGGGAGCTCATGCGTGAGGTCAGAGGACAACTTGCAGGAGTTAGTGGTTTTCTACATGAGTTCCTGGAATTGAACTCAAGTTAACAGGCTTTGCAGCAAGTGCCGCTGAGCCATCTTGCTAGCCCCAAATTCTTATTAGTCTGACCAAATATAAGGTACCATAAAAAAGGAAAGGCTGTGTATACTTAAGAGGGGCGTATAAAGTCCTTGCCAGTTTATTTCCTTATAAGCTCTGTGTGACACTCTATGTGTATTATGTTAAATAAAGGTTATAACTTTGCTAACAAGGGATTTGGCTGTAGGATTGAATTTAACCAGGCACAGAGGCACACACACCTTTAATCCCAGCCCTGGGAGGCAGGGTCAGATCTCTCATAGTGAGGAGGTCCAGGACAGCCAGAGCTACATAGTAAGACTGTTTCAAAAAAATTAAAGAATTGACTTTCTATCCTGTAGGAATAAGAAGGAGTTCCTGTCCAGGTGGCACGTTCCTGAGTTCTTGTCAGCCAGGGTAATTCATAAAAGGCTGAGTCTGATAAAAAGAAGGGTCTCTGTGAGGTGCCATGTGACCTGTGCTCTCTGACAGCATCAGCTGCAGCCCTGTCCCCAGCAAAACCCCCTCAAGGGCTGCAGCTGACCCTCTGATGTTGAACCCTGGTAACATCTGCTGTGTGAGCTCTCTGGCTGGCTCAGCTCTCTGTGCCTTTAGATAAATACAGCCAGTTTAACTGACGCCCCCGTGATTTGCCTGGGATACTTTCCCCAGCTCTGAAGAAGCCTGTGAAGGCAATGTCAGCTTGTGGGGACCCCGTTGCACAGGGAGCATCAGCAAGAGGGGAACTCCAAAAGCCTTGCAGACCATTGGGTGCTCCCCTTGCCAGGTGCTGGCCTCCCCAGCTCCCCCATCATTCTGAGCTAATCTGGTTTTCCTATCCACCTCACACTCTTTTCTTTTTTTTTTTTTTTTTTTTTTTAGATTTATTTATTATTTTATGTAAGTACACTGTAGCTGTCTTCAGACACACCAGAAGAGGGAGTCAGATCTTGTTACGGATGGTTGCGAGCCACCATGTGGTTGCTGGGATTTGAACTCTGGACCTTCGGAAGAGCAGTCGGGTGCTCTTACCCACTGAGCCATCTCACCAGCCCCCTCACACTCTTTTCTTTTAGGTCTGAGACAAGTCTGTGTAGCCCAGGCTGGTCTTGATTTCTCTATCCCTCACCTCAGTCTTCCATGGGCTAGGACTACAGGAATGTGCCACCCTGCCTGACTTTTATCTTCTTCCTCTTTGCCTATTTACACCCCCTGTTCCTATCTGCCACTGTCACATCCTCTGCTTGGAAGACAGCTCCTGGACCAGTCCCTTCCCAAGCCCCAGTCAGTCTCCCAGAAACCCCCCCTAGATTGCATAAGATGCTTTTGAGTCTTGTGACACTTTCTGACTACCACAAGCCAATCTGTATCGATGTAGCTCATGAGTCTTGGGTTTGCTAACAAAGGGACTTGGAAAGGTGGGCCAGATAAGACCGTGTTAGAACTAGAAGCTGTACAAAGCACACTTGTCCCAGTTGACTCTACTCTGGGATAGGTCTGAGGGCTCTGAGCGCAAGAGGCTAGAGGAAGGCTATTACTCTGCAACTGGTCATTATGGTCTTGTTCATGTTATAAGGCTGACCTGAAGTTGAAGATGTTGGTATAGGAGATAGCTCTGGGATTTAAAGAGTGCCTATAGTTCACAAATCAGGAGCCTGTAGCCAGCCCTCCTCCTCTACCACCACCACCACCACCACCACACCCACACACACACAGTCCAATGTCTTTCAGAGTAACACAATCCAAGCTCACCTGTTCATCCCAGCGGTGCAGCTGGCTGTAGCGTACTTTGCAGAAGAGGAACCCGTCCAGGTACACGGAGTACAACTGAAAGCACAGACACCCGCCTGTTATCCTAGGCGAGGATGAGGACTGGGGTAGGAGGTGCCCAGGGTCACCGAGCCCCTCCCCACCCAACCGACCCCGGGCCCCAGACGCACCACGTAGCGGCCCCCCAGCGCGTCTGGCCGCTGCTGGGACACCGGGATGCAGAAGTGCATCTTCATGGCTCTGGCGATGACCAGGGACAGCGTGGAGAACAGGACCTGCCGCCTAGAGTCTGGGCTGGGTCCTGAGCTCCCACTCCTGCCTTGGGTCTGCGGGTGGGCGGGGTCTGCGCCTGGCTCCGCCCCACCCCGCCCCGCTCCGCCCCGCCCCGCTCCCTCCACTAAACCTCAGCCTGATTCTCAGGCTGGACTAGAGACGTGCGCACACAATCAGGGTTCAGAGGGACCTCAGGGATGCCAGATCTCAGGCCAGGGTCACCCTGGAGGCCAGAGGCTGGAATTTTAGAGACTTTTGAGGAGGAAAACGTGCCTCTGTGGTGCAGGGAGGGAGGGACAGTGTCGAATTCATTTTCAGAGAGCTCAGCCCACAAAAGTTAAGAATCCTGTCTCTAGCCACATGAACATTTTATACAGCTGCCAGAAAGTCACTGATCCAACCCTGCCCCAAATCATCAGAGCCAGGCAGCTTGCCTAAGGAAACAGAGCTTCTCCAGGGGCCACTTCAGGGGCCAGGTCTCCTGTCTGTGACCAACAGAATGTCCACTTCCAGAGTGAGGGGGATGAGATGGCATTCAGATCCGCCTCATACCGGATCTCCTGGCATTTTCTACGGAGGGTGCCTTGATGATTTGGGAGTTTCCCATCACCCCAGCGCTGGCTACAGTATACTGTGGATTAAGATTAGAAAGGGGAAAGGAGGTATACCTTGGAAGTACCCTATCACAGGAGCATTAGGCTCAGGGTTTTTTTGTTTGTTTCTTGTTTTGTTTTTGTCTTAACCTTTTTAAAATGTATCATGGTGTGCAGTCCATATGTAACACTGCTTTGATGGTTTATTGTTGCTGTTTTGTACATATGATTTTTATTTTTTTGATTGGAAGTGGCTTGTTGTCTTATTCTTGTTTTTTAAGTCTTCTTTCTCTCATTATAGGAAATTTAAAACATGGATGTGGCCTGGGTCTCTCTTACCTGGGGAAGCCCTGTTCTTGAGTAGATACCGCTCTCCGTGGCTGGGTTCTTAGGAATCTTTGTTCCCAGAATCTTTCACCGACTTCTTGGTTTTTCACTGTTGATATTGATTAATTCTATTAACTTGTGAATATGGTAAAAACTGATTGTGAACTTGGTGGGATTTAGAATCACCTAGGAGCTAAACCTCTGGGTACATCTGTGAGTTGTCTGTCAACAGACTGAGCGGCACCTCCGACAGGGGACCAGGGGACGGGAAGGAACAAAAGAAGAGTCAGCTTCGCACCAGCGTTATTGATCTCCTGACTGCAGAATTTGAAAGTGGTCAAGCAGGGAAAAAAAGGAAGTGGTCTGACGCTCTCACCAATGCCCAGAGACCTCCTCTTCAAGGACCACATTTGGAAACCTGGAGAAACAGGCCAGAGTAAGAGCACACTGCTCTTCTAGAGAACATGGGTTCAATTCCCAGCACCTACATGACAGCTCACAGCTGTCTATAACCCCAGTTCTAGGAGATCTGATGTTGTTTTTGCCTTCCTTGGGCACCAGGCATGTGCACAGCACAGACACCCATTGAGGCAAAACACTCATATACAAAATATAATTAAAATAATTTTTAAAAATTAAAAATAATAGTATTTGTACCATCATTCTATCAGCATGACTTTGGAACTTTTAAATTATTTTAAAGTTAGATTTACTCATTTGTACTGGATTTACTAGAATGTGTTGAGGTCACAGGACAACTCACAGAACTCTGTTCTCTCCTTCCACTCTGTGAGTCCCAGGCTCAGGTCTCCCAATTCCCCCCACCTCCCTCAGCACAAGCAGCAGGTCACCTGATTTGTCATGATAGCTTAGTTTACCATTTTGAATATAAGTGGAATCAGGCTGTGTGTACTGTGTGGCCCAGCTCCCTCTGCACAGCATAGTTATTTAGAGATTCCTCTAGCTCATATGCAGAGTTTGCACTTCTTTTTAAATTATTTATTTATTTATTTATTTATTTATTTTTGCTTAGTGGTGTTGCATTTTATAATTTGCATCCTTTTTCATTGCTAAGTAGTATTCCGCTGTATATCTATGTCACAAAGTGTTTATCTAGCTCTATTGGTATGCTCACTTGGATTACTTACATAGAGTGAGTTTGGGGCTTATCATTAATATTTTACAAATATTACTTTAGGCTAAATACTTCTTACAACTTTATGGAAGAATACTACTCAGTTTGTGGTGAGATTAATTCCTCATAAGTCTAAGGTAAGTTAGGAACACAGTGGTAAGTGGTTAGTGCATTTAAAGTGTGTTCCCTAGCTTAGAGAGACAGCATGTGGTAGTGTCATGATTCAGCAGCTAAGTGCAAGCTTCCACTGCCCACAGTCTCAGGGAGGGCTGGACCATGTGCCGACAGCCAGTTGTGGTGGTCAGTGTTAATTCTCAAGTTGGCAGGATCTAAAAATCATCTGGGAGATGGGCCTCTGAGCATGCCTGCGGGAGTTATTCTGACTGCAGTGGTTGATTTGGGGAGGCCTGCCCACTGTGGGTGTTGCCATTCCCTAGCCAGGATCCGAGGCCGCAGAAGGTGTCAGAGGTAGGCTCATGTGCATCATTCTCTGTTTCCTGAGTGTGGGTGGGATGTGATGAGCTGTTTCACATGCCTGTGACCTTGGCTTTTCCACCATCACAGACTGACCTGTCTCCTTTAAGGTGCTTTCCTCAAAATATTCTTATCACAGTAAATGGGGGACGGGGATTAAAACACTGAAAAAGTATTAATTTTTTATTATAGTGTGTTTCTGCTGAATGCACATTGCTTTTCCACCATTGTAAACTTTAAAGAGTTAGCATCTTCACATTAGGTCATTAGTCACCCAGCCAGAGCCATGGCTGGAGACAGATGCTGTTCTGCCCCCTTCTTGGGAGCTGAGGTACTGTGCATTTCAAGAACCTAACAAGGACCTGCAGCTGTCAAGGGACAAACACTCAAACCCTGAGAGGAGAATGGGAAAACCAAACTAGGTCACTTGGCAAGGTATGCAGGGATATGGGAGGGGGGGGAAAGGGGGGAGCATGACACCATGCCTCATAGGTCTGTGATCCCTACACTCTACCTGCCGTCCCTCTGTCTCTCTGTCTCTCTCTGTCTCTGTCCCTCTGTCTATCTCTGCTCCACATCACCCAGCTGCTGACAGGGTTCTTGGGTGTGAGTTTGGTCTCTATTCCAACAATAGAAGATCAGAGCTCATTTGGCCTAATTTTAAAAAAAAATAATAAATGAAACATTTTTGGTTTTTGCAAATAAATTAGTGAAAACCAAGAACATGTGATTTTTGGGGAATAGCATCCAGGTTTCCAGGTTAAAAGCAGAGACAGATCTCCTCCCTCCATAGCATTGCTGGGAACCACAGCAACTCCTTTCTGAGCCCTAGGGTTCTCGAAGAAGGCCTTCCTTGCTGCAGAAGTCACTGTTTCTGGTTGGCTCCTGAGGATGCTCCTGGATTACAGATGCTCCACAGCATCCTGGGAAACAGGAGGAGCAGACCTCCTGTCTGCCTGTGGACACCCATGAAGAGGATTTTGATTCTTCAACAGAAATGAGAGTCAGGGCTGGGGTCAAGGAATTATATCTTCAGCCATACCAGGTGCACTGTAAATGAGGACAACCTGCTGAACCAATGCAACCACTCAGCTATGGCATTTGTGACTTGGGTTAAATACACACAAACTGGGCACAACCGGCCTTTCTGCATCTTCAGGCAGGGAGTGGTAGGGCAAGGTGAAGGTTGGCTCCTCAGTGAGGAACTCAGAAGGTGGCCTGGCCTTCAGCCAAGAGGGGAGAGGTGGTTCATACTGCATATATCTCCTGTGTCTCTGGAATCTGGCCTGGGCTGTGGGACCCACGGTAGACCTGCTAGATATCGTCCCAACATCTACAGTCTTACACGGAAGCAGACACAACAGTTGAGTCTAGGGACAGGAAGTTTATCAGAGCCAGGGACTCAGAGTGGAAGTGTCAGCTGAGGTTGGCTGACAAGAGGGATGTAGATGGTGAGAGGAGCCTTGGAGAAAAAGAGACAAGACTTGAGGTTGAGCTGAGCCAAACATGGCCTGATGGGACATGTCTGTAATCCTATCTAAGAAGGCTGAGGAACTTCAGTTCCTGGCCAGACTGGGTACACAGTGAAACCCTGTCTCAAAAATACATAAGAAAATTGAAGTACTATGTTAGTTGCTGCGGTGGTTTGAATATGCTTGGCCCATGGGAAGCAGCACTACACAGGAGATGTGGCCATGTTGGAGGAAGTGTGTCACTGTGAGAAGGGGCTTTGAGGGCTCCCGTAGTAAAAATATCAAAAATCCCAGCCTGGGGCTTCTTTACCCCACCTCTTGTTATTGAGTTCCCCTGAAGAAAGACACGCTCAGTCTTTGTATTTGCAGTATGCCTTAGGCAGCACAATAGCGGGGCAGCTGCCTGCCCGCCTTGTTGTTAGAATCCACTTCCCTGTCAATAACCTGAGATTTACTTACTATGTTCCATTTGGGATGCTCTTAGCTCCAATTAGGCAGCACGCAGGCCCACACTCTCCTCTCTCTTATGCCATGGCTGCTCTCCTTTCTCCTCTCTTTTCTCCTCTCCTGCATCTTCTTCTTCTATCTTGCACTGGCTTCTTCCTCCTCCCCTCCTCGTGGTCCTCAACACCACCTACGGCTCTTCTGCCCAGCTATTGGCTGTTGGCAGCTTTATTTACCAATCACAATGAACTGGGGGCAGGGTCACTCAGTGTCCTATGTGTGGGGTAACTAGTCTTAGGGGCCCCAAATTTGCATTAGATACAAGCAGCATTAAGCCAACCCACTACAGGCACAAGCTCCTCACAGTGCAGAAGACAGTCTCCTCCTCCTGGCTGCCTTTCGACCAGGAAGTGGAACTCTTGGCTCCTCCAGCAGTGTCTGTCTGCAGGCTGCCATGCTTCCCACCATGATGATAATGAACTGAACTTCTGAAACGGTAAGCCAGCCCCAATTAAATGTTGTCCTTCATGAGAGTTGTCATGGTCATGGTGTCTCTCGCAGCAGTAAAACCCTAACTAAGACAGCTGCTGACTGGAGTTTCATTAAATGGAGACAGGAAGATCAAGAGTCAGGGTCATCCTCTGAGGCACCTCATGTTCAAAGCCAACCTGGATTGCATGCGATCGTATCTCAAAACAAAACGAAAACAAAAAAATTGTTCAATAAATTTGGCTTGAGATTAGAGCAGAATTTCCAACAATTCCTGTAACAGCCCAAAACATATATCTACCATATGCTAATTAGTGTTCTCATTGTGAATAATCAGAATTCCAAAAATGCTGATGACCTACATCCTTCAGTACCGAATGTTCAGCCGAAATTTAATTCTTTATGAAAAATAAGTTCATTCATCTTAGTATACAAATTCAGCTTCATCATCAATAATGAAAGCTGTATAAATATTAAATAATTAATTTAAACAAATGTCTGGTTTGTGCAACTATTTTATACATGAGTATACTTGGGGGTTCGTAAAATCTTCAGACGAAAGGGAGAGAAAATTAAGCCCCAAACCAGGCGATCTCTAAAATGCCCCTCCCCCACACTTCTATCATTTTGTGCTTAAGAAGAAATTCTGATTATAAAAGATAAAGGTGCTAATCCCCTTGGGAGCACCCTAGCAGCCTCCCCAAATCTCACAAGGTGTCAGGAAAAGAGGGGGCCCCTGGGGGAAAGCACTTATGGATACCTGACCTGCTAAGCTTAAGCCCACTCTAAGTGGTGTATTTTTACTGCCTCATATGTAAAGAGTAAGGGAGTTAAGTAACATACCAAAGATACAGAAATCATGAAGGTCAGCACCCAAATTCAAATACAAAACAATGTGTTTGCTTTGTGTGCTGACTTTTGGTGAAAGCCAAGGGCTGCACTGCTTCCAGTCAACTCCTGTAGCCCAGCCCAGTGAAGACCACTGAGGGATGACCCTATCATGCTAGGGAGTGCCTTGCCGATTCTGATCTGATTTAACCTAATTTGATGAGAAGAGAGCCTTCAGAATACCATAGGAATGAGGCATGAGCTAGAAACCCACTGGAGACAGAAACAAGGCGGTGCCTATGCTCAGTGATCCGGCTCTGCCCAGCACGGAGGGCGGGAGTGGGGCCTCGAGGAGGGAAGTCGTGGAAGGAGCATTGTCAACGCTCAGGTTTTCCTTTCTTCTTTTGGGATGGCACAAGTCAGCTTTCCCTAGTTCCCTAGCTCAGCTGGCAAGCTAGAGCCACTTCCCATCCCCCACCCCTACACATTCCTGGGGTGTTTATACCAGCAATGGTCCCAGTCTGAGAATCTGGTCCCGTCCTGGCCTTTTGGTTTTGGTTTTGGTTTTGGTTTTTGGTTTTTCCAGACAGGGTTTCTCTGTGTAGCCCTGGCTGTCCTGGAACTCACTCTGTAGACCAGGCTGGCCTCCAACTCAGAAATCTGCTTGCCTCTGCCTCCCAAGTGCTGGGATTAAAAGCGTGTGCCACCACTGCCCAGCCCATTCCTGGTCTTATCGACAGCATCCAGAAAACGTGGCCATGCCCTATGAACATACCTGCAAGTGTATCTGTGCATAGTCTCTGATCTACTAGACCATAACACCTCTATTCCTGTATTATTGAATTTAAAAATAAATTAATGCTAATAGTGGTCAGATAAAATCCATAGGAAGCCACAGCTTATACTGAGTTCCTGTGCTAGGCCCAACTGGCAAACCAAGGTGGGGTCACTCACGCTATGTTCCACTGCACTGTGAAATAACAGGGCTGCTTCTCCAAACGTCCATAAAATGAGGAGAGAGGGGAGAGAGAGGGGTACGGAGAAGGGGGTAGGGAGGATGAGAAGGGGAGGGGAAGAGAGAGGGAGAGGGAGGGAGGGGGAGAGAAGCAGACAAACTGTAGGACACCCGCTGCTCTAGCCTAAGGAGAGTGACTGGGAAGCAGCTGATTTGCATGTGCCTACATGCATGTGCACACACACAAACACACAACAGTATGCGTGAGTGCACATACAAGCACATGCATACATAACTCAAGCACATGTCCACAGAAACAGGAACACATGCACACACATGCACACTTCCACAAAAACATGTATGCACTCAGATAATGCAACCAAGTATATGCATACACATGAACTCACACATATCAGAAATGCATAGATACACATATACAATTGGACTCTTGCATGTAGGCAAATACAAACATGCCTACATGCACATTCACATACATACATGAGCACACCCATGTGTATACATACATACACACATGTGCACAAGTTAGGAGCTTGAGTCTTTGAAGACTGCTAAGGAGACACTGTAGTGCCTCCTTCAGGACTCACAAAGCATCATGAACAGAGCACCAAAATGACCAAAATGGAAAAGTGCACAGGAAGGAAGGCCGCAGGCCACAGAAAAGAACGGTGAGGAAGCCACAGCCCACAGAGCTGCCTGCTAGAGAATGGTGGGAATCCCAGCTCAGTGAGCATGCTCAGGGGAGACTCCAGCGAGCAGACCTGGCCACAGGCTCCTGGGCTGAGCACAGAATCCTCCCTTGGAACCACCACCAAAGCACTCTTTTGGTAGCCCTGGAGGCATGGATGGAACGATGCTAGAGGAAACTGGGCCCACTCTCTTAACAGAATCAAGCACAGGCCTTGCAGTGGCAAATCAGTGGACATCTGGATGCTGCTGCTGCTGCTGCTGCTGCTGCTGCTGCTGCTGCTCTTCCTCCTCCCCCTCCTCCTCCCCCTCCTCCTCTTCTTCTTCCTCATCTTCTTCCTCCTCTGCCTCTTCTTCTTCCTCCTCCTTCTCCTGAGCTGTGGACTCTTTTATTTTTTATGAAAACGAAGTCTGGGGAGGCCCTCTCAGTTGGGTTCTGCATAAAGCTAGCGGGGAAATAATTGGACCTGCAATATTAAGATGCTAATTTACTCATGAGGGATAAGACATGGCTAGTAATTAATATCCCTTTATTGAATAAGCATTTAGAGAACGTATTTCATGACTCTGTCTAGTGCCATGCAGCTTGAGGTATCCTGGTGGGAGATTGGCACTCACACTCAGGAGCTGCAGGCTCAGTGGGCTCTGCCTGTGGCTTCTATGCAGTGCCCTCCTGCCTTCCTCCTCTTGGATGTGGACTACCCACCTCAGGACTTTGCTTCAGTGTTTTCTGACTCCTGAACACTTGATGGGTCCTTCCTCTTTCATTCTCACCTCTCCTATCCCCTAGTCAAATTTATTTTCCTTCAAGATGTCTTACCCCTAAAGCTAAAAAAAGAATTTTCTCTTTATCTGATATTAAAATCATGGCGACTGGGGTTGAAGCAAAGATTGTTACTTCTTAGTATTTTTTAGTTTGCTAAAATTGTTTGGAGGATTTTATACTCCATAAATTCTGTGTGTGTGTGTGAGAGAGAGAGAGAGAGAGAGAGAGAGAGAGAGAGAGAGAGAGAGAGAGAGAGAGAGAGAGAGATTCATTATGTAGCTCAGGTTGGCCCAGCAAGTACTGTAGACCAGGCTGGCCTTAAATCCTGGATCAGGGAGGGAGGGGGGAGCAGGAAAAGGCTTTCTATACTAGAGAAAAGCCAGCAGCTCTGGGATTGTCTCCAAAGAGGATGATTGACACAGAACTTAGAACTGGAGCTTGCTTGAAATGAGGCAAAGCCAGACACTGGGTGAAAACTGCCCTTCACCTTGCTCATCACCCTGACTAAACTGTGAACAAGCAGGACACTGGGGAGTTGATTGCTCTGCTTTGCCTAGACAAGGCAGGACTCTACCCCAAGTTCCTACTCCACAGGAAAGTCTCTTGGATCTTCTGGGCCTAGTGGTCAAAGCCTGGCACTGCCCTGAGACCTCTGCCCACAGAGAAATCCCAATTTCCACAGAGGAACCTAGGAACTTGTTGTCCAGGTTAAGTCCCTATCGTTTGTAATAGACTCAGGAGCTGCTTGGTCTGAACTTCCTGCTTGCTCGGGCGGCCTTTACTCTTCTCAGCTCTCTGATGGTGTCGAGGACTAGGTAGTTACCAGCTTTGGCAGTTTAACATCAGCTAAGACTTCAGCTGCCTTCTTAGTTCTCCGGCCTCACTGGAGAACCACTACTAGGTCTCCAGCAGAAAGGCATTGTGTGCCTTGTTATCAGACTCTGAAAGGAGTTAAGTGGACAAAGCTAGTTTCAAAGTAACTTTTTACTATTTCACTATTTAAAGGTGTAGTGAGTTGGCCTGATGCTGCTTGTATTCTAATGCTAAATACTGGCTCTCGGGATGAGGTGACTGCTCATGTGCAGATAGATCCTCATCACACCTAGTGATGCTGTGTAAACCTTGCTCCCCTATTTACCTGGTCAATAGAGGGCTGGACCCTGTGATTGGGCCGTGTAAGGAGAAAGGTAAGAAGGACTTGAGGATGGAGTGAGGGGGATGCAGGTAGAGGGAGGAGAAGAGGAGACTGAGCTGGAGGAAGCCACAGTGAAAAAAGATGGACCATGAGTCCAAGGCAAGTGACAAGGGATAAGGGACTTTATAGTTGGGGAATAATTAAAAATAGCTCCAAACCTGTCCAGGCGTATGACTTGTAAATAAAATAGTGTGTTTGTGTATCTTTTATACGGGCTAGCTAGAATTACAAATTCATTTTACATAAAGGAACTTGCCTTACAATGACTGCTTTCTTACAGTAATCAACTATGGTAAATGACTGGATATAAAAAAAGTGTAAATAAAGTTTATGTAAGGTCTAAGGATATGAAAGTGAAGTAGGTTGTAACGGTTTAAAAAGTATTTTAGCATCTGTAAATGCAAGTTATAAAGGTCTAAGAAAGTGTTTTAAGGTGTGTAGATTGTAAAGGTCCTACTGAAATGATTTAAAGTATATTTAAAAATGGAAAATGTTTCTAGCTTTCCCCTTCTCTATGCTATTTTTTTAAAAGATTTATTTCATGTATGTGAGCGCACTGTCACTGTCTTCAGACATCAGAAGAGGACATCAGATCCCCATTACAGGTGGCGGTGAGCCAACATGTGGTTGCTGGGAATTGGAGTCAGGACTTCTGGAAGAGCAGTCACACCACTCAGTGCTCTTAATCGCTGAGCCATCTCTCCAGCCCTACGCTATTGTTATGTGAAAAATATAACAATATTCTTCTGGCTTGAATGTGCTTGGTACACAGGAAGTGGCATTGTTAGGAGGTGTGGCCTTGTTGGAGAAAGTGTATCACTGTGGGGGAGGGCTTTGCGGTCTCCTGTGCTCAGGCTCCTCCCAGTGTGGAAGACAGTCTCCTGACAGCCTTTGAAACAAGATGTGGAACTCTCAGCTCCTCCAGCACCACGGCTGCCTGGATGCTGCCATGCTTCCTACCTTGATGATAATGGACTCAACCTCTGAACCTGCAAGTCATTCCCGATTAAATGTTTTCCTTTATAAGAGTTGCCTTAGTCGTGGTGTCTAAGCAATGAAACCCTCACTAAGATAACTTCAAAAGTTCAGAACAAATGGAGTTCTGATAATCTATTAATCTGCTCTGGTAAGCACTGGCTGCTACCATCAGAGTCACACCACTCAAGATCATAAATTCCCCTTGGTTGTTTTCTGAGTATAGACTTATTGCTTCTCAATGTGCTAAAAAAAAAAATCTGTGTCCAATATATATGCCCAGCCCTCTGGAAAGAGTGTTCATGCTTTTAACTCAGAATCATTTCTGGGTCTCCAAGCTTCGACTATGACCCAAAAGCATGAGTCCACTGCTCTTTCTACAATGCAGATTTCAGTACAACAGTGGTAATGTTAACAGATCTAAAACTTGTATCTCTTTTTTGTAAACTTAAAAAAAAAAATCCTTGTAAGCTTCGTGGAATCAACTCGAATCCACCTCTCAAGGTCAAATGGACTCCAGATAAGTACTGTCAATCAACGCATGTTCCCCACCCACCTACCCCTGAGGATCAGAGTCCCACCCCCAACCCCTGCTCTCACTGGTCTTGGGACTCCTCTCCCCTAACTACCAGGATCATTGAGCTAAACATTTCAAACTATATACCTAAAAAAAAAAAATTTCCCCTGAACTTTTGAGACAGGGTTTCTCTGTATAGTCCTGGCTGTCCTGGAACTCACTTTGTAGACCAGGCTGGCCTTGAACTCAGAAATCCGCCTGCCTCTGCCTCCCCAATCCCCTGAACTTTTCACCTTTACCTTCCATCTCTAATATATATCTGTTCCAGCAGATTTCCAATCATTCAGAGACTGCAAAGTGATCCAACCTAGTCTGCACTTCCCTAGCCCCAAGGTCCCAGAGCCTGAACAGAAACGCCTTGGCCAACGGTCCAGCTTTCTTGGGTCCTCCAAGATGCCAATGCCCCTAGACAACAGGAAACAGTCTAAAGAGGACGGTGGTTTCTACCACCACCCGTCCCCATCTCCTTACCTTTTAAAATAAACAAAAGGGCGGGATGTTAGAAGCAGGTGTTCCATCACCCCATGCCTTTAATCCCAGCACTTGGGAGGCAGAGGCAGGTGGATTTCTGAGTTTGAGGCCAGCCTGATCTACAAAGTGAGTTCTAGGACAGCCAGGGCTATACAGAGAAACAACCCTTACACTTATTTCTTGCAGAAGACCCAGTTTCAGTTCTCAACACCCACTTGGCCGCTCACAACTGTTTGCAATTCCAGTTCCAAGGGTACACTCTGTCTCACTTCTGATATCTGAGAGATCATGGGGTGCATACATATATAGAGATGCAAGCAAAACACCACAAAACACGAAAATAAAACCAGTAAATCTGAAAAAGAAAATCCCAGCAACAACAACAACTGTTGACCCTCCTGCATCTGCCTCATGAGTGTGGAGATTGCAATGTTTTGCCACACTTGGAGACATGAATTAATTCTTTTTTTTTTTTTTTTTGTAATTCAAAAATATATTTGCAAATAAAAACTGTTAATACCTCAAGAAAGGTCACAGGTAAGAAGATGAAGAAGATGTGGGTGACTATAGCTCCAAGAACTCAAGAAGCTGGACTCCAGAAAATCAAATAACCCTATTAAAAATGGGGTACAGAGCTAAGCAAAGAACTCTCAACTGACAAATACCTAATGGCTGAGAAGCACCTGAAAAAATGTTCAACATCCTTAATCATCAGGGAAATGCAAATCAAAACAACCCTGAGATTCCACTCTTTTTCTTTTTTCTTTTCTTCTTTTTTTTCTTTTCTTTTCTTTCTTTCTTTCTTTCTTTCTTTCTTTTTTTTTTTTTTTTTTTTTTTTTTTTTTGAGACAGGGTTTCTCTGTGTAGCCCTGGCTGTCCTGGAACTCTCACTTTGTAGACCAGGCTGGCCTCGAACTCAGAAATCTGCCTGCCTCTGCCTCCCAAGTGCTGGGATTAAAGGCGTGCGTCACCACCACCTGGCTATGAATTAAGTCTTAATTCTGCTTTAATGTGCTGGTACTATCACCATCTCGTTCCCCAGGAACGGCTTTATTTTTAGAGTAGTGGTAGGTTCAAGGAAACTGTCAGAATGGATTCCATCAGTCTTCCCATTCATCCACGGGGGAGTCCTCCCTAGTGTCCATCACAGGTGAGTCATCCCCTCTGTCCACCACGGAGGACAGTGAAGAGGACTCCATGTAGTGGACAGTGGGGAGGATGTCCCTGTGGTGGACAGTGGAGTGGACTCCCCTGAAGTGGACAGTGGAAGAGGACTACATGGAGTGCTCTTCTCTGTCCTCTGTGGTAGACAGAGGAAATAACTCACCTGTGATGGACAGTGTAGAGGATGTCCCTGTGGTGGACAGTGGGAAGGATTCCAATGTAGGGGACAGTGGGGAGGGCTCCCTTGTAGTGGACAGTGGGGAGGACATCCCTTTGTGTACCACAGGAGAGTCCTCCCCACTGTCCACTGCAGGATCTTTTGCTATAACCCTTGTGGTGGCTTGACTATGCCTGGGCTAGAGACTGTCACTATTAAGAGGTGCGATCTTATTGGAAGAAATCTTTTTAGAGGAAGTGTGTCACTCTGTAGGTTGGCTTTGCAGGCTCCTGTGCTGAAGTTCCATTAAGATACTTCTCCTGGCTTCCAGAAGACAATCTCCTTCTGGCTGCCTTTTGATCAAGATGTAAAACACTCAGCTCCTTCTCCAGCACCATATCTGCCTGGCCTCTGCTGTACTTCCCACCATGATAACATAAGCCCCAATTAAATGCTCTTCTTTATAAGAGTTGCCTTTGTCATGGTGTCTCTTCACAGCAATAAAATCCTAAGACAACCAGAAAACCTCCTGTAGTTAGCTTCCAAAGTTCACAGGTCAGACAGGAGTGATTCTGTTGTGCATTTGACTTGCTCATTTTGTAGATGAGAAGGGGACAGAAAGGGTTAAATGATGTCCGTGATACCCCCCAGTGCTGTACTTGGCCCCTCCAGTAACTGGAGTGTGGACTCTGACCCACACAATGCCATACTTCCACTATCTTTGGGCTTGCACACTTGTCTGCATGTTGTCCACACCAGAGTATAAGAGATGCTCCAAGAGACAGAGATCTCTATTGACCCACCATGGCACCCAGAGCCTGTGGAGCCACTGCCACCAAGTTGGTCCTCCCCAGTGCTGGCAGGTACAGTGA
The DNA here is from genome assembly GCF_000001635.26 of Mus musculus. Lineage (NCBI taxonomy): Eukaryota > Metazoa > Chordata > Mammalia > Rodentia > Muridae > Mus > Mus musculus. The sequence continues at coordinate 36,569,150 of NC_000081.6, forward strand.
AAATGGTAGGTGTCAGCCCTGGTCCTGCGTACCCCAAGGCTTTAAAGAGAGTTCCGAGTTCAGTTAAAAGGATGTGGGGAGGTTTCGCTGGTCAGCAAGATCCCCCATTTCCAACGACCCTGGCTGCACCTGGAATTCTCTCCAACTCTGGAACCTGAATAGTAGAAGAGGAAAAGTCCCCATGGTAGAACGGTGTTGGCGGCACTGTGCTGTGTCACACGAGGCGCCTACACTTTACTTGAGAAATGAACATCCACGCTGTGGTTCTAGAATCTCACCGACGGTCACACGGCTTTAGTGGAGGGGATATTTGGAAGACTTAGAAACACATTACATGAACTTGTCTTCAGCTAGAGATGCTGTGTAGCACACTGACCACCACCCAGCCTCTGCTCTCTCAGTTAAAGACGGTCTTAGGGCTTTACTGCTGTGAGCAGACACCATGACCAAGGCCACTCTTATAAGGAAAACATTTAATTAGGGCTGGCCTACAGGTTCAGAAGTTCAGTACATTACTATCAAGACGGGAGCATGGCAGCATCCAGACAGGCATGGTGCAGGAGGAGCTGAGAGTTCTACATCTTTCATCTGAAGGCCACTAGGAAAAGGCTGGCTCCCACATGGTTAGGAGGAGGGTCTCACTTCCCACCCCCACAGTGACACATTTACTCCAACAAGGCCACACTTCCTAATAGTATCACTTCCTGGGCCAAGCATATTCAAACCACTACTGGCCCCCATAGACGTGTTCAAACATATGGATCTGTGGGAGCCATACATACATAGCATAGTAAAAAATACATTTAGTCCAACTTCCAAAGCCCCCATCGTCCATTCATGCAATCTCTTAACTGTAATCCCCTATAAAATGAAAATCAAAAGCAGCTCACACACTTCCAACATCACAGGATAAACATTACCATTCCAAAAAGTCATAGTGAAGAAATACCAGGCCAAAGCAAGACGGGAAGCCATCTGGGCAAACTCCAAACTCTGCATCTCCATGTCTGATGCCTGACTCCTTTCACTGTCATTGACTGTAGTTCTCTTGGGCTGATTCTACTCCCTGTTTGCAGCTTTCTTCAACAGGTATCCCGTGACTCTGGCATGTCAAACATCTTGGGGTCTCCAAAGCAACTTCAATGTAGCTTCTTGTTCCAATATCTGGGATCCACACATGATCTTCTGAACTTCAAAAGGCTTGCTTCACTTCTCCAGCTTGGCCCTCTGTATTACTCTAGGCTCTGTTCGACTTCACTCCACTGCTGTTGCTGTTCTTGGTGATCAGTGTACTGGCATCTCCAGTACACTGGGGGTCTTCTGCTGTAATGAGGCTTCACCAACAGCCTCTCATGGGCTCTCCTCGTGGTACCAAGCCTCAAATCCTTTTCATGACCCCTTCAGTCCTGGGCTGTCAACTACAACTGAGACTGCACCTTTACCAATGGCCTTCCATGGCTTCTCATAGTGCCAAGCCTCAGCTGCTCTGCATGACTCCTTCATGCCTTCAAAATCATACCACTTGGGTGACTCTTACGCATTACCAAGTACAGCTGCATCAAGAGGTACAACCTTGGCTATCTCTGGAACACAGTTTCTTTGTGCTCTCAGAAAACACTTCTTAGATTTCACCTCAGTGATGATGCTCTCTCTCTCTCTCTCTCTCTCTCTCTCTCTCTCTCTCTCTCTCTCTCTCTCTCTCCAGATGGTTGTGAGCCACAATATGGTTGCTGGGATTTGAATTCAGGACCTTCAGAAGAGCAGTCAGTGCTCTTAACCACTGAACCATTCTCTCCAGCCCCTGATGGTCTCTTCTTAATCACTGATAATTTCTTAGCTCCAGGTAACCAGCATCAATTGTCCCAGTAGTCCCTTCTATTTTTTTGACTCTAAAGCCAGAGCCACATGGCCAAAGCTGCCAAGTCCTGCTGCTTGCTGGAGCTGGAACATGTTTTTATTATAAAATCTTGCTTTATTATATTATCACCAGCTTTTTGTTTTCCAACTCCTTCACTGCCTAAGCTTGGCTGTCCTGGAACTTGCTCTGTAGATTGACCTTGGACTCAGAGATCTGCAGACACCATGACCAAGGCAACGTGTATAAGGACAACATTTAATCGGGGCCAGCTTACAGGTTCAGAGGTTTAGTCCATTATCACCACAGCAGGAAGCATAGCAACATGCAGGCAGGGATTGTGCTGGAGGAGCTGACAGTTCTACATCTTCATCTGAAGGCCTCTAGAAGACTGGTTCCCACGTGCTTAGGAGGAGAGTCTCATTGCCCACCCCTACAGGAACACACTTCCCCTAACAAGGCTACATCTACTCCAACAGGCCACATGTCCTAAGAGTATCACTCCCTGGACCAAGCATATTCAAACCACCACAGACGTTAAAAATAAAATCTAATCCTACAATCGGACAGCTGCAGAAGTGCATGCCAGTAAAGTCCACATGGTCTTTCTCACTCTGATGACTCCTGTGTGTGCCTTCACTGTCACACAGGAAGTGTCTTAGGGCTTCTTTAGCCCTGTGAGTGACCACTCTTAGTCTTTATGGCCATAAAGAATAAATTGAAAGCAATGTGCTACTGTGACAGGTAGCCAAGGGCTGAGGTGACTACTAAGAGACCAAAGAGCAAACTCATGGATTGAACCCAAAGTACAACAGTAACTTACCACCTCGCCTCCCCCGATAAGTGATGTATGACTACACTTTGATGTCAGCATCTTTGAATATTAAAATAAAACAAAACAAAACAAAACAAAAAACCCTTGAAGGCCTGGCCCTCACCTCACATTAGCAGAGTCAGGGCCATTGGCTCTACTCCAACAAAGCTCTTCACTAATCTGGGAAGGAGGGACAGTCAGTTACTATTGTACTTTGGGTTCAATCCAAGAGTTTGTTTTTCAGTCTCTTAGTAGCCATGTCAGCCCTCAGCTACCTGTCACAGTAGCCCAGCTTTCACACTACTCTAAATTGAATTATCCTGCCATGGAGTCAGAGTTGAGAACCAGTTAAGTCCAGTTAACCAATAGTGCAGCAAGCTGGGTGGAAATTATAAAACCCTGTGTTTCCAAATCCTGATACATAAGCAACAGCAAAAAAATAATTTGAACTTGGAGATTAGACCTGTAAACCACCTCATCCTTCTGGAAGAGCAAGAAATGAAAGCTTTCCCTTTGGCATCAACTCATTCTTCATTGTTGTCTAAATATATGTGAAAACAAAGGATGGAGGGACTGGGTGAGGGAAGAAGGGATGGAGGGAAGAAGGAGTCATTCTCCCAGAATCCTCATGTCTTTAACTTTGATTGATTGATTGATTGATTTTTATATGTGCTTCTGTGTTTGTATGTGCCATGTACATTCTGGTTTCTTAGAAGTCTTGAAAAGGGCATCAGATCCACTGGAACTGTAGTTACTCAAGGGCGTGAGTCACCATATGGGTGCTGCAATTGAACCTGGGTCCTCTGAAAGAGCAGTATGTGCTCTTAACTATTGGGCCATCTCTCCAGGCCCTAACCCCCACCCCTAGCCCAGTGTCTTTGAAATTTGTGCCCCAAAAAGACTATCTGATTGGTCCAGAATCAACCCAAGCAATAGTGGCCATCTTCCACACACCAATGCCCCCCACCCCTCATGTGCCCAGATAGTGATACCACTCACCCCCTAAGGATGTGACTTTACCCAGAAACTGTTGGTCTCAGAGTCCAGAGCTGTGCCCATTGTGTTAATACATAGTGTTAAATTTAGAATTAGTCTACAGAATGTTTATCAATTGATACCCATGATGTGTATGACACACAAAATAACACAGTAAGTCTAGTGTGTGACATATGAGATTTGTGGTCCCAGGCTCAGGTACGTTAAGGAATAATCAGGATGTAACATAGCTTATTAAAGAAAATGTAGCATTTGCAAGCCACTGCATAACTTAATTCATTAGCTATTTTGTAGCTATTTAAGTGTTGAGGGGGTGTTATTCATTAGTCTAGCATTAGATGTTGGACATTGGTTCTAATGCTTTGTCTTAATTTGGCTTCCAAAATCACATAAGAATCTGCATGTCTAGAATATGAAGGTCCCTGTCCCCAATTGGTTTTTGATTAATCAATAAAAAGCCAATGGTCAATGGTTGGGCAGTGTGAAAGTGGCGGGTCTTTTAGGGTCTTTTTCTTCCTAAGCAAGAAACGCCAAGGAGGGATGGGACAGAATCGCCATGATGCAAAAGCAGAGAGATCAGATTTAAGCGCTTCCAGCAATGTGGGTGCAAAGGGAAAGCGGCTGCATGGGAGGGCTGCCCAGAAGGAAACAGGGCCGCAAAGATAAAATAGAGATTTAGAAAGTGTTAACTCAGGAATACTGAAGAGGAGTGTGTGTTAGCCTCAGGGAGGTTTGGAAGGGACCAACTATTTCGCGTGCGTGCGTGCGTGCGTGCGTGCGTGCGTGCGTGCGTGCGTGCGTGCGTGCGTGCGTGCGTGTGTGTGTGTTTCTTTCATTTGAGAATCCAGAAACCACCCAGCGCCTCATCTCCCCCCCTGCCCTCTTCTCCCTTAAGCCCTGAGGCTGACTGAGCTGCCCCGCTCCCCACCCTGCCCCGCTTTGTTCTCAGATCTTCTGAAACACACAGCGACATCTGGGATGTCCAAGACTGTGAACCTGTCGTCTCTGGCCTCCATGAGGCCCAGAGGCCTCGGATTGCTCCCTCTCTACCCCCTCAGACAGGGTTCCATGTCTTCCCACAGCCAGACGCTCACCCAGGCCGTAGAGAGCATGGCAGTCAGTCCCCGGTGTCCGTCCGCCCACCGCAGCTCTAGTGGGACTCCAGTTCTTTCCTTTATTTCCTGTGCGCGCTGCTCTGCCCACTGACGCTCTGGACGGGCGCTCTGCTCATAGCCTCATCTTCCCCTTAAAACAGGTTATGTTCCTGCCCCTTGCTTTTCTGATCTCATTTTTTTTCTACTTTCTCTGGAGCCCACCTCTGACCTGGAAACTGTGTTCTTCCTGTTTCCTACCAGAATGCTCTTTCACTTGATGGCCACATGACCCATTCCTTACCTAATTTCTTTTAACATAGGGTCTCATGTAGCTGAAGCATCCTCCAATACACTGTGTAGCCAAAGATATCCTTGAACTTCCAATCCTCCTACTTCTACCTCCCAGATGCTGGGATTATATGTATGTACCACTATTCCAGTCTATCTGGTGCTGAGATCTGAACCCAAGGCTTCGTGAGCGCTCGAAAGCTTTCTACCAACTGAGCTACAACTGGACACCACCTCACCCTTCACTTTCTTTAGGTCTCAAGCAAACGTCACTCTCTTCGCAGTGTCTCCCATGCACTCCATCATGGCCTCCTCCTGCCCTTGGCTCTTGCCCCTTGCCCACTTCAGTTTGTTTCCTCATACCAGATTATGGAATGAACAATGGGTTAAACTGTTTCCCAAATGCTGAGCCAAAACTGCCTCCAAAAGAACCAATAGACTTCACACTGGCACGCCACTAAGGAATGACCCTCCATTTAGAACGGCCTCGGGTTGAGATTTTTGTATTTTTAACATAGATTATTCCTGTGTTGAGAAACAAAAAAAATCACCAAATAAGTAACAAAAGCATTGTGACTGTAGCCTGCTGGGCAGCTCTGAGTGTGGATAAACTTTGCTCTCTCCACCAAGCAGGCTGACTTCTGTTTTCTTCTTGTTGTACTGGGAATTGAACCCAGAACTTTGCTCAAGTCCAGCAAACATTTTATCACTGGGATATAAGCCCAGCTTTTAAAAATTTGTTTGCTTTTTAGAATAAAGTATTTTATTTTACGTTTGTGTGTATGTGTTGAGGTGATCTTTTTGTGCACTGTGTGAGTTGTGTGTGTGTATGTGTTGGGGTGATCTTTTTGTGCACTGTGTGAGTTGTGTGTGTATGTGTTGAGGTGATCTTTTTGTGCACTGTGTGGGTTGTGTGTACATGGGTTGATCTTTTTGTGCACTGTGTGGGTTGTGTGTGTATGTGTTGAGGTGATCTTTTTGTGCACTGTGTGAGTTGTGTGTGTATGTGTTGAGGTGATCTTTTTGTGCATTGTGTGAGTTGTGTGTGTGTATGTGTTGAGGGGATCTTTTTGTGCACTGTGTGAGTTGTGTGTGTGTGTATGTGTTGGGGTGATCTTTTTGTGCACTGTGTGAAGTTGTGTGTGTATGTCTCGAGGTGATCTTTTTGTGCACTGTGTGAGTTGTGTGTGTATGTGTTGGGGTCTTTTGTGCACTGTGTGGGTTGTGTGTGTATGTGTGGGGTAATGTACACTGTGTGAGTTGTATCTTTGTCCTTCCTCTTCTGCTTAAGGCATTCTCTGATTAGCTTTAATAAAAACCTGATGGCTTATAGCAGGACAGCAAAGAGAAGGCAGAACTTCCAGACAGAGATATGGATTGGAGAAAAAAATCAGGCGCTAGGGATTCACATTTCATAGAACTCTGCAGTTTGAGGCTGAGTGTCTGTGCTAGAGCTTTTAAACACAGGCCCTAGAGCTGTGGGGGTCTTAGCCACTTGGCACACCTTCACAGTTTCAAGCATGTGTACCTGGAGATAAGTGGCCTGCCAGACACATTCTTCATGTCTTTCTGACTCTTTTCTTTTTCCCCCTCGGTATTCTATAGCAACATCTCTAGGGTAGAGAATTAGTCAAGAGGGGATGTATGCTGCTGGTCCAGGAATGGTGGTTGGAACATCTACCCATCTGATGATGCGCATATAAGCTTAGGCCATCCCTTCAGTCTTCACAGGAGAGGAGCAGCCCATGAAATCATTTGGAAGACCGGGTGAGAGCATTGAGTATCTAAGTCGGGAATCTGTAGTTGGCTACCCCTGGATGTTTGAATCTATAGTACGGTACCCCTGGTGGTGGAGCATGAGGGATGGTGTTTATGCTACAGCTTTCTGACCTGAAAATGGATCTCTCAGCGACAGTCACTGTGACTGTGACTTGGTTATGCAGGTCTGTACTCCCAACTCCTTAGAAGGCTAAGGTGGGTGATACAGAGGTTCACTGTTAGGGCCAGTGAGATGCTTGGCAGAAAAGCACTTGCTGCTCAGCCTGATGACCTGAGTTTGATCCCCAGAGCCTAAGTCAAAAAGCCCTGGACACACATTTCTATAAGAATAAATAAAAATTACTTAAAGTTTAAACTACATAGAAAGCTCAAGGCCAGTCTGACTGGACCCACCATTCCTGGACCCAGCAGCATATGTCCCCCCTTGACTAATTCTCTACCCTAGAGATGTCACTATAGAGTACTGAGGAAAAAAGAGTCAGTTAGAAAGACATGAAGAATGTGGCTAGCTGGCCACTTATCTCCAGGTACACATGCTTGCAATTGTGAAGGTGTGCCAAGTGGCTTCCAAGACCCCCCCCCACACACACACACACAGCTCTAGGGCCTGTGTTTAAAAGCTCTAGCACAGACACTCAGCCTCAAACTGCAGAGATCTATGAAATGTGAATGGCTCTGACTTCTTTGAAGGAGTTTTTTAAAAGTAAGGGTAGCTTTTCTTTTTATTTGGGGTACACATCTGTGGGAGTCAGAGGTTAAGTTTTATGAGTCAGTTCTCTGCTCCCACCATGCAGGGCCCCGAGGATTGAACTTACGTCATCGGGCTTGACAGTAGATGCCTCTATTCCCTGCTCCATCTCACACCCCAGGGATGGCTCATAGAAGTTTGAGGTCATGTAGATACAGTTCCAGCAAGAGGGAATAATCCATAGAGCCTCCCAACCCTGTCTGAGGCAGGCCTGCTCCTGAAGGTGGGAGCTTCCCCCTTGGCGTGCTAGCTGTGTTCACAGGGTTACAGGTGGTTTCCCATGAGCTCTTAATGACATTTAGTGGCTTCCCCAGAGTCAAGCTAATTGCCACCAGCAGCTTCTGTCCTCCAGAAGGGACAACCAGAAACTCTCCCTACATTGCCACTCATTCAGGAGAACACTTTAAGGTAAAATCTCTCTGCACTGGGGCAATCACTCAGTCACGAAAGTGTGTCTGCCTTGCAGACCTGAGGCTCTGGGTTCTGATCCCCGGAGCCCACATGAAAGCAGGGCATGGTGACATATTCCTGTCACCCCAGCACTGTGGGTGCAGAGAGAGGCAATCTCTAAAGCTCACACCAGCCAGAGTAGCAGAAGCAGTGAGCTCCAGAGACTGTCTCCAAAAATAAAGATGATCAGGAAAAGATGAGGGGTGGCAACCTTTGGTTTATACACACGCACACGCACACACATGTATATACATATACTTGCACACCCATCGACACATATCCACACTAACAATTACATATACTACACATACACATACAGGTGCACACACATAGGCACACACAGGCACACCACATACACACACAATAAATAAATCAATCTTGTCCCTACAAGAACACATATATAAAAGGGTTGGTGAGCTCACTCAGTGAGTAGCAAGACTTGTTATACAAATCTGGTGATGAGAGTTCAATCCCTGGAACCCCCAGAAAGGTGGAAGGAAAAAACAGCTCTGCAGAGCTATTCCCTGACCACCATACCCCACATATAAGAATAAATAAAAAGAATAAATGACTATTCTCAAGAGAATAGTCCTAACAACATCCTTCATAATAAATTAGAACACAGAAAAAAATCATTAAATAAGGACCCAATAAACAAAATGTGGATTTTGTTTATGGATTTCACACAGTGAAATAGAATTCTATTGCTTAAGACACTGGCATGAGCACCGCTGCATGAGCCTCAGGGATAAAGCTTGCAAACAGGGAGACAAGCCAGAAGCAAAGGCACTAAACTCATCACTTGATTTATATCAATCTCCAGAGTAGGTGACTCTGTAGACTCAGAAGTAAAAACTGTGTTGCCTGGGAGTGGGGTTTTGGGAAGTGAGATCACAGACAGAGGGTTTTTTGAGTTTTTTGAGGGATGGTTAGGGTGGTGGTTGCATAACCATGCGTGTGTTCAGCAAGCTCGTTGAACTGTACAAATTTTTTTAAAGATTTATTTGTTTGTTTATTGTGTGCGTGAGTACATTGCCACTCTTCAAACACACCAGAAGAGGGCATCAGATCTCACTACAGATGGTTGTGAGGCACCGTGTGGTGGCTGCAAATTGAACTCAGGACCTCTGAAAGAGCAGTCAGTGCTCTTAACCGCTGAGCCATCTCTCCAGCCCCTGAACAGTACACTTTAAATGGGTGAGTTACAACATATGTAAATAACAGCCCAATAAAACTGTCACCAGAGGAATTAAAAAATAAGCCATCAGACCCCTCGCTGCTCCATCCTGTCCTGTTCGACGCCAGATCTTCTGACCGGGTCCTCCAAGGGGCAGGCCCTGAGGAGTGGATGGATGTCAGCACTTCCTGGGAGTTCGCGATGCCGCTGAATTGTGTAGTCCTCAGACTGGATGGCTGATCCTCACTTTCAGATCCGGAGAGAGCAAGGGCCAGAAAGCCAGCCAGGGCTCCCTCGGCAGCAAGCAGCCGCACCAACACTGGTCTCTGCATAGCAGTTGCTTGTGAACTTCCGCCTCTTGACAGAATCTTACAGATTAAGATTGGCACATGGCGCCCCCCTGTGGACTACTGCAGAAGGCTCCGCGTTCACACTGCTGCCAGGCTTTGCAGCACTCATGCTCCTGAGGGAAAGAAGTTCCCGTTCTCCCTCCCACGGTGGGACTGGCTAACAGACAGACAAGCCTCCACTCTGACTCCCTCTTGCCCAGGCAGTTGTCCTTTGTGTGCAATGTCTTTGCTAATTGCCCAAATACTTCCAAGAGAAAGATACAATCAGGGGGAGCCATCAAGAACTTAGGCAGTCCACGATCAAGTGGGCACAAAAAGTACTTATCACAAGTACAGCAGTGCCCTGTTCTCCAAGTTCAGTCTTTGCTGATCAATTAAACTGATGTTTTTCTTTCAATTTTGAGGATTGAGCCCAGGGTCTAGGCAAATGCTGTACCACTGAGCATATCTGTAGACTGTGTGTGTGCTTGTATGTGTATCCATGTATATGTGGGGTGTGTGTGTGTGTGTGTGTGTGTGTGTGTGTGTGTGTAGGACCAGTACTTTATTCTACAAAGAAGAGGGTCTTTCACTGGGTCTGGAGCTGACTGAATGGCTAGAATAGCTGACCAGGAAGCCCCCAGTGATCCTTCCACTTCAGCTCTCCCAGGGAGGGGATTACACACACCCAGACTCTCACGCTAGTGCTGGGATCCAAACTCAGTCCTCATGTATGTACAGTGAACACTTTACATCTGAGATCGATATATATATCTGTCTGTCTACCTATATAAAGTGTGTGTGTGTCTGTGTATTCTATCTAGCTATCACCTACCTATCTATCATCTATAGCTCTCTCTTTAAATTTTACTTATTTTGACATGGGGCTCAATAGGCTGTCCCAGCAGACCTTTGACTTGTGACCCTTGTGCCTGTCTCCTGAGTAGCTAGGATGGCAGCCCTGTGCCACCAGGCCCATTCTGATTGGACTAGTTCTTGATAAAGGCTTGCTGTAGTGGCTCCACTTGCAAGTGGTGAGGTTGCCCTTTAACATGGGTCTTCTAGAAATCACAGCATACATTCTAACACCAATTCCTGATGTTGGTTATTCAAGTACAGCTTCCAAGGAGAAGAGAGAGTGTGATTTTAGGCAAAAGATCTCCCAGGTAGCCCTCATAGTACTGTCCAGGGCATATAACAACATTTAGTTCAATCTGTTGATTACCTGTCTACTGGACAGCTTATGTATCTTATCTGCACAAATCTTCCCGATAACCCACAGGAGTTGTTATCATTGCTTTACAGTGGAAAACACTAAGAAGGGCTGAGTGGGGTGAGCAGTAGAGTAGGGTTCACGCTCAAATCTTTGCACCTGTTTGTTCTCTCGCTGCCTCCGACCCCTTTCTGACTTTAGCACCACAAGTTATGAACACTCCCTGTCCTCCTTAGGTAGCCTTTAGCCTCTAAGGAAACCAACGAGACTTCATTTACCAAAACTTGAGTGCCATCAGGCAAGATGCCAAGACACGAAAGTGAGGTGTGCCACTGTCAAGGTCACTGTGGTGGACATACAAGTGCACAGGCATGATCAGGATCCTCAGCCCAGGCTCCAAGACAGTCTACAGTGTCACAGCTTGGCCTCAGGTAACAGAGTTGAAAAGGTAGAGGGATTGATGCCAACAGTGCCAGCCCAGCTGGCAAGAGGCAGGCTGGCAAGTGGGACGGTATGCAGCACTCCATTTCCATTTTGAAGAAGCACAAAGATACAAACATGCAGGCTCTCCTGGCATTCCTTAAGGGCTTCACCCTGATGTTCTGGATCTGAAGAAGAATTCTTTGTATATCTTAGATATTTCTAGAAGCCTTTGGCAAACGTGTTAGTGTTCTAAAGTCCAATGCTTAGGGAAAGAGGAAATGAATATGGCAAGAACTGGTCTTTCAAGATCCCCTGGGTACTCAGGCAAACTGACTGCATTCAAACCAGTAAAGGTGGCCAAGTTACCCGGATGTTTGTCTGAGACAACACAATGTTGTGTTCTGTATGGCCAATTCATGTGGACTTATCGAGGGGCCATGCTGGCTGCAGGCTCTTATCTCAGAGAGCATGTGAACAAGGGTGACTGCTGTAAACACCATGACTGCTTGTTTGCTTCAAGGGATTTTGGGTTGGGTTGGTTTGTTTTTCTGTTCTAAAAATAAAAATAAGAATTCAAGTAGTCAAGAAGCAGAGGCAATCTCAGACAAGTAAAAAATGCATCCACAAAACCATGGTGGATCAGGAGAGCCTTGGGGACTGACCCCACTGAGGTGCACAGCAGGAAACAGCTGCTGTGCTCTTTGCTAAGCTGGTGAAAACTGCTGTGCTCTTTGCTAAGCTGGTGAAACACAGGGTTAAGCAGATGGCACTTAGAGTCAGGGGTTGTCACACTTCCTGCAGAACAGGTCCCTGGCCCAAGCCCAACAGAGATCTGGCCGTCAGCTCCTGGAGAAGAGTCTGTCCCTGCTTGAGAGGCCCTGCTCTACTGAGGAGTTGGTGTTCAATGGCACTGTCAAGTTTGGTATCATAGTTTATTTCAATTGTGTCTTGGTGACAACCTGGGAGGTCACACTACATGGCTGCCTGGCATTGAAAACTGTAGAGGAGACAGAACTTCCTGCAGCCCTACAGTATAACAGAAGGGTGGCTGCATAGCAGGGACACCTGGTCAGGGACTTTCTCCTTGACTCTGATGCTCTCCTTGCCCAGCACTGGCTGTGGTTACCAGCAATTTGCCAGTGGGCCAAGAAGATACAAGGGCTGCCACCAAATAAAGTCAGGGGACAGAGATACTTGTAAAGTATCAGTAGCTATCACCCATATTATCCATCAAGACATATCACAGGGCAATGAGCCCCATTAAAAAATCAGATTGCCACCAAGTACTCAGGCCTACAATTCCAGAATTTAGCTGAGGCAAGAAGATCACTAGAAGTTCAAAGCCAGCCTGGGCTATTTAGTGAAAACAGCGTGGGCTACAGAGTGAAACTCTTCTCAAACCCCTCCACTATCAGAGCAGACCTATATTCCCTGCCCTCCCTGCATTCATCATGTGACTACATTCTAAGCAATGAGAGACTGGAAGAACTGTTCTGAGACCCAAGGAAGGAGGCTAGCCCTCAGTCCCCATCTTCCTCCCCAGAGACCCAAGGAAGGAGGCCAGCCCTCAACTCCCATCTTCCTCCCTAGAGACCCAAGGAAGGAGGCTAGCCCTCAGCCCCCATCTTCCTCCCCAGAGACCCAAGGAGGCCAACCCTCAGATCCCATCTTCCTCTCAGTACCTGCAGTCAGATGCACAGGCTGGAACACCCCCATAACTTCTTGGATGCTGAAAAAGCAGGGTTTCCCAAGCCTTGAAGAACCTGTGACTCACCTGGACACTGGTCAAAACTGCGTACTGGTTCAGTCAGCTCCTTTGCACCCTAACAAGGCTAGGTGCAGACCCAGTGGCACAAGCATATGGGATAGTCAGGCCTGAGATTCTAAATTACACTATGCACTGAAAAAATTCTTGGAATTTTTTTAATGGAAGTAGCAGACGATAACTCATTAAGAAAAAAATAAATAAATAAACCAGGGAGGCATGAATCCTCACAGCCATGTCAATGAATACAATGAATGGTTATTTGAACCAGATGTCTGCCTTTTTTCAAATTACTTCCTTAGAAGAACCCATTGATCACAGAGAAAGGCCACAGTTTTGCCTTGGCAGATGGCAGCTTCAGTATTCAAAAGAGGTGTCCTCAGCAGTAGAACAACATAAGACCACTGGAGAACTGACGACCCAATGAGGAGAATTCAGCATACGATGTGTGATGTCCCCCACTAAGCCATCCATAAATGCAGTGTGATAGTAAGAAAACCCCAGGCCAGCTGGAAGTGAGGGCAACTCCACAGAATGACAGCTCCTGGATGTTCAAAAGTGTCGAGGGGAGACTGAAAAATGCTTGCAAACTAAATGAGGCAAAAAGTCACAAATTGAACACCTGTCAGCTCTGAACTAGGTCTGTCACTACATAGGACATTACCAGGATGGCCAGGGACATCAAGGGATCTGAGGACAGAGAAGTTACAGTCACCTGGGAGACCGCCCTTCTTCAGTGTTCAGGGCACGAGGCATCAGGCTGGCGACTCCTATACTATACTCGTAAATTTCTTTTATACCTCGTGTGATAGTGTCAAATAAATAAACTTTAAAAAGTCACCACTCCACACTAGAGGAGAACATTTTTCCACTCTGTCACTAGGGGTTTGAGGCTTGGATGTGAACATGGCTGTTTGGGTCTGACTGTGTCAAAACTCTCCTTTAAAAAGTCAGTGGGCTGGAGAGATGGCTCAGAGGTTAAGAACACAAACTGCTTTTTTGTATCCAAGTTCAGTTTTCAGCATCCCTCCTAGGCAGCAGCTCACAGTCAAGTGTAGCTCTAGACTCAGGGGATCGTCTAGACTAGACTCCATGCTGGACTCCACAGATGCTGCACTGGAACACACACATGCCCCCACACAGACACACAAGCACATAACAAAGAAACTGGAGGCAGGTGGAGTGGAGAGATGGCTCAGCTGTTAAGATCTAGTACTAGCCTTGCAAGTCGAGTTCCCAGCACTTCAAGCAGGCTCACAAGCACTTGTGACTCCAGTTCCAAGGGATCTGTAGCAGGCACACATGTGATGCACATACTATATGCAGGCAAAACACTCATACACATAAAATTTTTTAGTTTTTTAAATCAGTAAAAAAAAAGTTATGTTAAAATTACTTTTGAGGATACTAGACATGTTTGGGTATTTATTTATTTATTTATTTATCTATGTTTTTCGAGACAGGGTTTCTCTGTGTAGCCCTGGCTGTCCTGGAACTCACTCTGTAGACCAGGCTGGCCTCGAACTCAGAAATTCACCTGCCTCTGCCTCCCAAGTGCTGGGATTAAAGGCATGTGCCACCACTGCCCGGCTACATGTTTGGATTTTAATTTCTTTCCAACTCCCTGCTCTCAGGCTCCAACTCCAGTTACAAGAGACTTTCTACTCACACTGAGCTGACTTCTCAGAGCTTTTACTGTTGGAGAGGGACAAGGCATAGAGATTTTATAGCTGTTACTAGGCTAACCTCAGGGTTGTGCTGCTTGTCACCAACCCTCATTTACACACTTATTCATATGAAGTGTAATGCTTCTACCTTGCCGAGTCCTGACAAAATATACCAGGAATCATGTACAAAAATCAATACACTCAATTTTATTAAAATGCAATTCTTTTGCTCATTAAAAGACACCATTTAGAGCAGAGCTTCTTAAAATTTGTTCCTCTCATGACCCTTCCCACCTGAGGAGCAGCCGCATGGTCCTGGGTATACAGGTAGATTAACAACTGCGCAGCTAACATTTACTGAGAAATAGATTATGGTAGATCATAAATTTATCCTAAAACAATTATGTGTTACACATAAGTTCAGCATATTTATTTAAACTGGGATGCATATGCTTGTTTATTTTTTAATTAGCTCGGGTTCTAGAGTATCTTCAGTGTTCACGAAGCTCATCTGTCGTCTTACGATTGTTAGCGCAGAGAAGGCACTGCCCACGGGCATGCAGGACAAGGCAGCAGGACTGGTAAGGCCATTACAGACAGTGCTGGAAATTCTAAATTCAGGCCAAAATTCACATGTCAGTTTTCTGGTCTTCATTTTTCTACTGAAGCTCAAGTAGACAACTCAAGTGGCAATTGTTGTTGTTGGTGGTGGTGGTGGTGGTGGTGGTTGGTTGTTTTTGTTTTGTTTTGTTTTGTTTTGTTTTGTTTTGTTTTGTTTTGAGACAGGGTTTCTCTGTGTAGCCCTGGCTGTCCTGGAACTTGACCTTTGACTGGACTGGCCTTGGACTCACAGAGCTCCACCTGCCTCTCTGCCTCTGCTCCCAAGTGCTGGGATTAAAGGCATGTGCCACCACCACCCAGCTTCAAATGGCAGTTTTAAAAACTAAACATAAACCAGGCATGGTGGCTCATGCCTTTAAACCCAGCACTCAGGACTGAGAGGAAAACAGAATTCTGACTTCAAGACCAGCCTGGTCTACATAGTAAGTTCCAGGACAGGTAGAGCTACATAGTAAGAGCCTGTCTCAAAGGACTGAAAATAAACAAGTAAATACAATATAATCTAGACTGTGCTTACCTGACACGGGCTTCAGAGTGGCAGGAGGGAATATTCATGGCCCATGCTTCCCATAACTGAATCATGTTTCTATACAGACAGAAACCATCGTGTGTACAGTACAATGCTACCATCATAACACCCAAGAGTCACAAACTTGAGCTGAGCCATTTCTGGCAGGGACTATGGGTAGGGTGGGACAGCATGCAGAGTCTGATGTGTGCCTGCCGTATGCTCAGAATCAAGGCTGCGTCAAAGCCACCATGCGCAGTTTGCGCGCACAATGCCAGAGAGGCCTTAGACCCACTGTACATTGGATTTCTGAATTATTTTCTGCTTGCTGAACTTTAAAAACCTTTTGCTTTTGCCACATTTTCATGGTGTCCAAGTTCAGTTATCCCACATGGGGTGAGGTCAAGAGGTCATGAAGTATTGAATGGGCATAATCACGAAACAGAAGAAAACACTCACAGCACTCATGTGGCCTAGGGCTGGGATCCAGGACACACAGACAACTACACCTCAACAATAAACAGTCAACCCAAGTTTTAAAAGCTGGAGCCCACTGTGACGGCATACATGTTTAATCTCAGCTGCTTGAATGACAAGACTCTTGAAGTAACTTTGAGACAGGGCTTTTCTGTGTAGCACTGGCTGTCCTGGAACTTGCTGTGTAGACTTTGTTGGCCTCAGAGATCTGCCAGCCTCTGCCCATTCAGTTCTGGGATTAAAGGAGTGTGCCACCATCACTAGACCCTTCAAGTGAAATGTTTAAAGGAGTTGTAGCTGTAGATGTGACTCAGTGGTGGGACCACTTGGTTCACATGGTCAAGCCCCAGGGTCAAACCTCAGAACTAAAAAAAAAAAAAAAGGTGGGAGGGATTTGGAAGAAGGAGAGAAGGAGGAGGGGAAAAAAGGAGGAGCAGGAACAGGTATGGGAAGAGACAGGGGAGATGTACAGTGGGACAGGAAATTGAACAGAGGTGTATAGCAATAGGGGATGGGGAACTACAAGTAGCCACCAGAAAGTCCCAGATGCCAGGAAAGCAAGAGCCTCCCAGGACCCCATGGGGATGACATTAGCTGAAATACCTAACATAGGGGAGATAGGACCTGTTGAGACCATATCTAGAGGTTAGCCATGCCCCTTGCCTTCTGGTTTAGGGATGGGGCCACCCACTCATCTCCAAAATTTTAACCCAGAATTGCTCCTGTCTAAAAGAAATACAGGGGCAAAGAGTGGAGCAGAGATTGAAGGAAAGGCCATCCAGAGACTGCCCCACCTGGGGATCCATTCCATATTCAAACACCAAACCCAGACACTATTGCTGATGCCAAAAAGAGTTTGCTGACAGGAGCCTGATACAGCTGTCTCCTGAGAGGCTCTGCGAGATTCTGACCAAGACAGATGCGGATGCTCACAGCCAACCATTGGGCTGAGCACAGGGACCCCAACAGAGGAGTTATGGAAAGGACTGAAGGAGCTGAAGGGGTTTGCAGCCCCATAGGAGGGACAACAATATCAACCAACCAGACCCCCCAGAGCTCCCAGGGAATAAGCCACCATCCAAAGAGTATACATGGAGGGACCCATGGCTCCAGCTGCATATAACAGAGGATGGCCTTGTCATGATAAAGCCCATAATTATGGATAATTAACATATTTTAATTAAAGTGTTGAAAAAGAAAAATATGACTTTAGATTGAGTTACTATACTTTTCAAAATAAGATTTATGTCAAAATTCATATCATATTAATAACAATATTCTGAGTTGGGGAGGTGGTGTAATCCTGCATGGCAGGAACCTGATGCTGGGAGCAGAAAGCAAAGTCAGAAGTCCAAGGTCAACCTTTGCCCCAGAGCCTCTGCCCCACAGCCTCTGCTACAATAGCCTCTGCCCCACGGCCTCTGCCCCACAGCCTCTGCCACAGCCTCTACTACAATAGCCTCTGCCCCAGAGCCTCTGCCCCACCCTCTGCTACATAGCCAATCTGAGTTCAGTTTAGGCTACATGAGACCTACAAAACAAATGAAAGATGTCATTTAAAATGTACAGACCAAGCCAGGTATATTGATCTAGGACCATAATCCTTGCACTGGAAAGGCTAGGGTAGGTAGACTATGAGTTCAAGACTGAGGGATACAGCCTTTAATCCCAGCACTTGGGAGGCAGAGGCAGGTGAATTTCTGAGTTTGAGGCCAGCATGGACTACACAGTGAGTTCCAGGACAGCCGGGGCTACACAGAGAAACCCTGTCTCAAAAAATAAATAAATAAATAATAAAAGATTGGGAGATACAGAAGACTTCAAGTCTTGGAGTAGAACAGTCAAAAACATAAAAACTGGCAGACAAGAGGAAAAAAAGTTTCAACAGGAAAAGCAGCACAGGGACTCTAAAGACAGCTTGGTGGATAAAGAGCACTGGCTGCTCTTCCAGAGGACCTGGATTCAATTCCCAGTACCCACACGGCAGTCTGTAACTCTGGTTCCAGGGGACCCGACACCCTCACATGAACATACATGCAGGCGAAACACCAATGCACATAAAATAAAAATAAATAAATCATTTTTTAAAAAGAGCAAAAAGAATAAAAACATGAGGGCTGGAGAGATGGCTCAGCAGTAAGAGCACTGTCTGTTCTTTCAGAGACCTGAGTTCAAATCCCAGCAACCACCTGGTAGCTCACAACCATCTCTACTGGCATCTGATGCCCTCTTCTAACCTGCAGCTGAACGTGCAGATAGAACAAAAAGAATCACACACTTCTTCAAATAAAAAGAAATGGTAGTGAGGATTAGTGAGGATGTGCCACATCAAAACTCGCCACATTCCATGTCACATTCCGTAGTTAGTGATAACAAGTGAGATGAGAATCCCTTGGTGACCGTATCAGTGCACGTGGGCGGATGACCTCACTTGCCTGGAAAGCATCTATTTTTTTAATTGGCTCATAAATATTCAAATGAATTAAAGAATACAATTCGTAGTAGACTTCTATATGCACACATATCCACACAATACTTAATTTCTTTAGCATGATAATATATGCACATATCATATTTGAACAGTAACCTATATGAAGTTAGTGTGTCTGTATGGAACTATCCGTCTCCACTCAGCAGACAGCATCTCACTCAACGCTGAGACATCAGAAGTCGTCTCAGCATGATCAGAGGAGTTGCACAGAAGTGAGTCAGAAAACCGGAATCTACCTCAGGATGAATGCCGTAAGGTAAGATAGGACTGCCAAACTCCACAACAGTGGTTCCCAACTGTGGTGGTTTGAATATGCTTGGTCCAGAGTGGCACTATTAGAAAGTGTGGTCTTGTAACACGTGTGTCACTGTGAGGGTGGACCTGGAGACCCTCCTCCTAGCTACCTGGAGAACAGTAGTCTTCTGATTGCCTTTGGCACAGGAGGTGGAAGGGACTCTCAGCCCCTCCAGCACCATGTCTGCCTGGACGCTGCCACACTTCCCACCATCATAATGGACTGAACCTCTGAACCTGTAAGCCAGCCCCAATTAAATGTTTGTAAGAATTGCCTTGGTCATGTCGTCTCTTCACAACATTGGAAACCCTAAGATACCAACCTTCCCAGTCCTGTAAACCCTTAATACAGTTGCTCAGATCATGGTGACCCCCAACCATAGTTGTCGTTGTTGTTGCTGCTGCTGCTTCATGACTGTCATTTTGCTACTGTTGTGAACTGTAATGTAAATATTTGATATGCAGGCTATCTGATGTGAAAGGGCCATTTGACCCCTAGAAGGGTTACAACCCACAGGTTGAAAGTAACTGCTCTAGGGAAAGAAATAATTTAAAAACCCATGTAACTGGATGTAGTTAACATACAAACAAATCAATGGGCTGGCAGATGGTTCAGTCAGTCACTGTGCTGGCTGCTAAGCCTGACAGCCTGAGTTTGATCCTCGCACAGTAGAAGAGAACCAACTCCACCATGTTGTCCTTGGATAACTTTGTGTGCTCTAGCACATACACAAAATAAATGTAATAAAAAAAATGAAAGCTTGCATTAAAAATAGTAACCAGTTGGAATATAATGGGAGAAACAAGCATTTATAAGTTCAACCACAAAGTATTTCTAAGTATTAATACTTTAAGCATTAATGAACTTTAACAAGAAATGTTCAATTACCAAATGAATTAAACTAGGAAGCACTCTTGAATATGTAAGAGTTCTGAAAATATCTTTCCTGTTAGGTATCATGTTGCTGCAAGTGGAACGGACCGCCTGAAGAATCAAGAGTACAGGCTGCAGAAACGGCTCAGTGGCTAAGAGCACTCACTGACTGCTCTTCCGAAGGTTCTGAGTTCAGTTCCCGGCAACCACACAGTAGCTGGGAGGAGCAAAAAGCATGGGGCCTGCTCCAGAGCCAGGTGCTGCAGGGAGCACTGTGCACACTGCGGCTGGGGAGCCTGGGCCGGGCCGGGCGGCCTGGTCAGGTAGTGAGCTCCCAGTTAAGGAAACCTGTCTTTAAGGTCAGGTACTTGGAAGGGGAGGAAGGAGGTTGTGAAGACTGAGACCAGTCAAACCAAAGCAAAATCAAGTCCCTTTCTGCCGAAAGCCACCATATACCAAGCTAAGACAGAATACAAATTGAAAGCTATCTCTAACATGCATTGTAAATAAGTGACCCATACCCAGTACAGAAGTCTTAGATGTGGTAGTGTGTCTAAGATGCCTATTAGTCCAGTGCCTCTCAGCCTTCCCACGGCTCCGACCTTTTAATACAGTTCTTTATATTGTCATGACCCTACCCATTCAATTACTTTGCTATGTGATAACTGTAATTTTGCTACTGCTACCAATCATGATGTATATAACTCTCTGTGACCCCTGTGAAAGGGTGGTCCCACCCAAAGAGCCACTATGCAAAGGTTGAGAGAGACCCCTGCTATAATCCAAACACTCGGAAAGCTGGGGCAACAAGTTCTGAGGCTGGCCTAGACTACACAGTGAGTTCAAGGTCAGCCTAGGTAGGCTACACTGTGAGACCCTGTCTCAAAAGAGAAGTCTTCACAATTAAGGAAGGGTGGAAGGCAGGTCCAGTGGTTTAAAGGGAAGGGTGCTTGCCACCAAAGCCCTCGTTCAATCCATGAAAGTTGTCCTGATAGATAGATGTGTACACTCATCCTGACACCACCCACACAGACAGAAACACACATCCCACATGCACAATGTCTAAAATATGTATAAGATAGATATAGTGTCAGGTTCTAGGGCTAGGATGAACTTAGGTATAAATTATAAACCTTGAAGTTAAAACTCATGAGTGGGGCTCACAGGATACAAGAGCGCCTTACAGACAATGTCTGAGAAAGTGAGAACATCCGAGATCTATCCAACATGATAGATTGTAAACTGAGTTTAAAAGTATTAATAGTGGGGTTTCCCTGGTAATCTATCAGCAGCTGTGGAGATAACCTTCCTTACCATATCAAGAGCTATGAAACAGAAAGTCACCATGCGCAGATAGGCGACTCAACCAAGAAGCAAGTGCTGGTGCTGTTAGGAGGAAGAAGCTTGGAAGGACAGGGAGTTTGAGAATCTCTACAAACTGCTGGTCAGGAGAAAGAGTTTAGTGAATGACTGCTGAGGCGAGCGAGGGGTGAGGGTGCAGCCATGTGCAGACTGAGAGCCCTTTGCCTGGAGCTAATGTTAAGGACATGACAATGAACTCAAGTTGAAGAACATTTATAAAATAATCTCAATTACAGAAAAGAAAGCAACAATAAACAAACAACAAACAAAAATCTGAGGAGCAGTAAGAAAGACAACTTAATTCCAGAGTTGCCCTAGACTGGCAAAGAGAAGGTGTGAGGTCATGGAAGGACTGACTGATTAGCTGCGTATCTCCCCAAATGGTGCAGCCTGTGTAAGATAACTCAGGAAGAACTCCTTCTCCCAAGGAAACAGATACGAGTGGGTAAAGGGAAGCAGCATCCATCAGACTGAGTTAGTGGTATCTGGAATCCCAGGGGTCCAGGAGACCGAAGTTACTGCCCAACTCAGCCAGACCGCATCAATACACAGACAAGCAGACAGGCAGACAGACAGCATGGTGGTCCCTGGTTTAATCTTCGTTCCATAAAGAAAGATGGGTGGGGATGCACAAGCAGCAAAGGGTTCAGCCTAGTCTGTGAGGATCCCCAGCACTCTCCTACACCGAGCTGTGCCTACAGTGAGCAGCACCTGCTGCAAATGCAGACGCTCGCCTCCGCCTGGGTGCTTGCTGGGGTGGGTCTGCCTGCATCCGCCTGTGTCTGCCTTCCAGAGGCTAAAGCCTCCCTCATCTAGAACCCCAGCATTCAGGCCAGATCTCATTGCAAAGCTCTGGCTTGTCTCTGCTGTCATCATAGGCCTCTTCTTGCAATGGCAAATCTCCTTCCTAACCATTGACAGGAGGTGAAAAGCAAAGTTATCAATATGAAACTTTCCAAAAAATTAAAAAAAAACAAAAACAAACCTAAACTAAAATTTAGGGCTGGAGAGATGGTTCAGAGGTTAAGAGCCATCTGTTTTTACAGAGCAGCTAGGTTTGATTCCTGGCACCCACAGGGTAGCTTGCAACTCCAGTTCCAAGGACTCTTGATGCTTCTGGCCTCCAGAGAGGTACCAAGAATGAAGTGGTGCAGATGTGCACATAGGTAAAGCATTCACAGTTAAAATAGAAAGCTAATTTTCAAAGGAGAAATTTAAGTGTAGGTTTAAGTTCACAAATAGGACACACTTTACGACATTTAACTTTATAATCCATTAAGAATCTACATTTTAGCCTGATTTTTCAGACACTCTGAAATAACTTTTCTCTTTGGAAATCATATGAAAACACTAATTGTCCTTCAGTGATGTGTTCCACTGTCCCAGGAGAACTGGGCCTTGTTCCAGTGCAATACATCAAATCGCAGCAATGTTCACTGTAGCCTAACACCCAACACTGTTGTACGGATTCCTGCCTACACACAAGCTTATCTTTATAGCCAAGAACTAAAACCACAAGTTTATACACACAAGACAATGGATAAACTTTCATATATTCACATGTTGTCTCAAGGTAGCCAACAGTACTGCTATATATGATGTAGATAAACAGATATACTAGCCCACAGAAACCAAGCACAGGAACTTGTAAGTTCATTTAAAGTTTAAGAACTACCATACACACACAAATGAATTCCATCAGCAATCATAAACATCTATTAATGTGTTCTATCAATGGACATGTTTATGTAATATACAAATCCCTTGACTACAGAAGGAATGCTAATTTGAGGTTAATACTCCACGCTACCTAAGTTTTCCTGGACTATTGTCAGCTTGTATGTTTTCCTACCCTTTTAGAGGGTACAAACTTGCCCAAACGTGCACACACAACCTACAGCAGGTAAGCCACATCAACAACACAGCACTTGAAACCAGGCATAGTCACAGCCACATCTGAAAGGTATCCAAGGGGCAGGAGTGAGAAGGTGGCAGTGCAGATAGGTTCTAGTTGCATCAGAGTAAACATAAAGGCCTGGTTTGACTGTGCAGGCTTATTCCATGGTCTCCTCCACTAGCCTAGAAGAACCAGACAGTGCACTGCTGGACTTGGCTTCCATCAGAGTTGGAACACGTTCATTAACCTGTTCTAAATTGAGGCTCGCCATAAGTGCATAGCCTGGACCCTCACTTTATCTCAAGAGTAAGAAATTCAAAGTACATAGTATCTCACAGGAGGTTGACCTAAGCTGGAGCAAAAGGAGTAATGGCACGTTGCATCCTGGGAACAAAGCACATTAACCTCACTTTTACCTGTGTGAGCACATGCAGAAATGGAAAGTCTAGTTTCCAGTTGGCCCTTACACAGTTCCACTTCAGCATATCAGTTGTCTTCACTGCTATCCAGCTCAAAATCTATCGTGAAGCTATGCAAGTTTAAAGTCATAATCAAAAAAGTAAATTAGACAAAAATGATAGCTTCTGGATATACTGTCAACACCCTTGGTGTTTCCAAGTCACCCTCAATTCTCAATAAGCAAAAACTGTTCCAAGGGGAAACTGGTTAAGTTTAAGACATCTTTAATGTTATCAACATAGAACTCCTAGCCAACAGCACTGCAACACTATGTTGCAAGTCTCCTGTCCAAACTTACATTACGCCCATTTCTCTGAAGGGCATGTCATTCTTCCTACTGCTTGTTAAAATGACTTGTCTTGGGAGCTGGAGAAGGGGCTTGGTGGCTAAGAGCAGTTACTGCTCGTGCAGAGGCCACCCATTATTCATGGTGGCTCACAACTTTCAGTTGATTTGAGGCCCTCATCTAGGTTCCCTGGGCATCAACCAGGCACACAGATGGTATAAACTCAGCACATAAGATGAAAGCAAACAAACATGTCTGCATCGTAACTGGTACTCACTTTAAAAGGACAAAACATGGAGGTTGGAGAGATCAACAACTCATTACAACAGCCATGTGTAATGGGATCTGATGCCCTCTTTGGTGACTGAAGACAGCTACAGTGTACTCACAGTGTACTCGTACTTATGGCCCTAAACAAATCCTCTAACATGTATAACTCAAGCAGTAAACCGTAAATCTCACCTGTAAGAATACTGTTAGGTGCCGGGGCCTAGCAAACACAGAAGTGGATGATCACAGTCAGCTATTGGATGGGTCACACGGCCCCCAATGGAGGAGCTAGAGAAAGCACCCAAGGAGCTAAAGGGATCTGCAACCCTATAGATGGAACATTATGAACTAACCAGTACCCCTGAGCTCTTGACTCTAGCTGCATATGTATGAAAAGATGGCCTAGTCGGCCATCACTGCAAAGAGAGGCCCATTGGACTTGCAAACTTTATATGCCCCAGTACAAGGGAACCCCAGGGTCAAAAAGGGGGAGTGGATGGGTAGGGGATTGTGGGGGTGGGTATGGGGGACTTTTGGGATAGCATTGGAAATGTAAGCGAGGAAAATACCTAATTAAAAAAAAGAATGCTGTTAGGTAGCCGGGCAGTGGTGGCGCACGACTTTAATCCCAGCACTTGAGAGGCAGAGGTAGGCGGATTTCTGAGTTGGCTACACAGAGAAACCCTGTCTTGAAAAACAAAAAATCAAAAATATACTGTTAACTCAAGTCCTTGCCACAAGCTACTGTAAGTCAGTTTCAATTTCCACTTGAAAAGCCCAGCAGTGATATCACACACCTTTAAAACCAGCACCCAGGTGAGAAGCAGGTGGGTCTGGTTTACAGAGCTAGACCCTGACTCGAAAAGCCAAGTCAACTCTGCAAATAAACTCTTTACATATCTGTAACAATTTCTGTAGGACATAGATTTTGCAGACTTACTGCTTCTGCCCATCATCTATTAACAAAGCTGTTTAAAACAAATGTGCTGTATTTTCCTATTCCTTGAGAAATTAATTCCAATCACAGAACAAAAAAAGCCAGTCTAGGCATACCCTATGTCCCTGAATGTCACAAAAACAGCTTTTCAAATTAGAACCTGCTTCAAAACATCAAAACCTAAAACTTTACTAAATTTAAGATGCTTATTATTTCTCTGCCTTCCCAAGGAATCTTCAAAAGCCAAATCTGGTGATATTCTGTGATCCCAACACTTAAAAAGATGGGTGTCAGGGTGACCAGAAATTCCAGGCCAAATAGGGCAATATGGAATCCCTGTTTCAATCAACTGAAGGACACAGACCAAAAGCAAACCAGGATTCCCGGTCTAGTCAGGCCAAAAGTGATTCCAGGGAGAAGCCATAAGATGAGGTGCCATTTTATATGCATGTATTTGACCCCAATTTTAGCAGTCCTAAAATGATATGCAGCTAGTGGGGCCAGAACTGGCTATATGATAGTATATGCCCATAATCCCAGCATTCAGCAAAACTGCCAAATTTGAAGCCAGCCTCATTTAGATGGCAATAGGTCAGCCATCTAAATAATTACAGGCACTTTTTTTTTTGAGACAGGGTTTCTCTGTGTAGCCCTGGCTGTCCTGGAACTCACTTTGTAGACCAGGCTGTCCTCAGAAATCCGCCTTGCCTCCAAAGTGCTGGGATTAAAGGCATGCGCAACCATGCCCCGCTACAGTGGGACTTTTAATCCCACCAGGTTGGAGGTAGAGGAAGGGCAATCTCAATTCTAGGCTATCAGGGCTACATATTTAGACCATACCTCAAAAAATAAAGCTGTATTTCCAAAGTACAAGTTGCTTGGGTACAAGCTTATGTCAAGGTCATAAACCAATCCCAACTTGTCCATCTTTACTTTCCAAGTGGTCTGGGTGAGGCACAGACGGTACTTAACTACCTCAAAGCTGGTAGGGTTAAAAGTAGCACAGGGTAGTCATGGTGCCTACTATGCCATTTTTCCCAATACATTGGGTAGCTACTGTGACTCACATCTTACCAAAAAAAAAAAAAAAAAAAAAAAAAAACCAGGTGAATTTATTTTGTAGCACAGAAACCATACTAATGGTAAGTTGGTATGTTAAAAACAAGCTAACTATACACAGAAGAGCTCAATAAATTAATGTGGGTAGCTGAGAACACACTAGAATTGTGAAAACGATGAGACATACATAACGAACCCAAAACTTGAGTGGCTAAGGCTAGCCAGCAACAGAGAGATTGTCTAAATCCACACCACCCCCAAACTGCGTATGCTTCACAGAATTGGTAGCTGCTTTCAGCTCTGTACTATTAAGTCAGCAACTACCGCTACATCTGCCAATTGCCCAGAGAATCAAAGTAAATAAAAGCATAACCATCTACTGTTTAAGGAATTTTTATTAAAGCAAGAATTTTATAATCCAAATTACGTTTCCTTGCTCAGTCATCAGTTCTGCTCCTTAAAACAGAGCTGATGTCCCAAGCTATTCCACAGTAAAGAATTACAAAATTAAAGAAAGGAATGCTTTAAATTTTTGTACTTTGCTGAAAATTCTTTTCCCAGGGTCTATAAAACATTAATTTGTTTTTATATTTTACTATTTTTTTGTATTTTTTTGTTGTTTTAAATCAAGTAATCTAGGACTAGCACTGTTTGCTAGACCTGGCATTTGCTCGGTACATAAGGTTCAAAGTTTCCTTTCCTTTTTTTATTTATTTTATATTTTGCAATGTTTTTTTTCATAATATTTAAATTTTTCGATGTTTAAGATATTTTTCTTCGGTGAAGCACGAGTTTCTGTTCGTGGTCCCTGATCAATCTGTAAATGTTAAAAAAAGACATAATTAAAGCCCCTGCCTGAATTCAGTGGGTCAGTCTGCTGCCTGTTTGTACTGGCACAGCCACACCCACTCCTTTAATACTCACAGCTATCACATCACATACAACATGGCCCACAAAAAACAGGATTCTAGTATCTTTTTACTACTGACCTTACTATATATACTCAACCAAGCACTAACAGTTTCCTGGTAGTGGGACAGAGAGAGGTCCAAGAAACTGCTTAAAGCCATCACCCAATTTTTTAAAAAGTACCGATTATGAAAGCCAACTTCCGTTACAGGGCATTGCATACAATTTACTATGCAAAATCTGTTTCCAAGTATTGACTTAAAATTGCTGATCAGTATTTAAGGTGAAAAAGATTTCGTTATGTATATACCCCTCTGGAAAGCTGACCTAATGTCCTTATGTCTGGAACAAGCGGGCGAGGGAGAACTCACTTAGACAGTTGGAACACCAGTGGCACTGTTCACTGCTTTCTGGGCAGCCTCTTTCGCTTGGTGGGCTTGTAGTACAGCTACAGCTTCATCAACCTGGAAAACATAATGGTTCAAGGAAATTAATTCTCACCCAAACACTTTAAAATGAGCCCTAAGTAGCAGCATTCATGAATCCGGCTGCAGGAGCTGAACAAACTGATCTGAGCAAGCTTTGCAATCTACTAGCAGTAAGCTTTGAGCAAGTTACCCAAAATAGAGAAAACAAGCACTACAGGTTTATCACAGGTTTGTAGTCAGTATTTACATATAAAGCCTAATTGTATACTCATTTGTATAAGGGCTCCATTTACATGTTCTGAAGAATAAACCTGTGAAGGACATAGGCTGAAAGCACAAAATACCTTTGAGCGGAGAGACTCTGGAGACTCGAGCATGTGAAGTAATTCTGAGTTATCAATCTCCAACAGCATGCCAGTGATTTTACCAGCAAGAGAAGGGTGCATGGCTTGGATAAGAGGAAACAGCCGTTCACCTAGAACAACAGACACTCTAATCAGAGTGGCAATGGCTATTATCAACCAGGGGTTTAGGAACCTACCTTATTTAATATAGAGTATGTACTAGCTACCACACCCGTATGTATAGCACAATCTGTCACAAGGCAGTCACTTCTCTGGTGGTATCAGTTCCTCAAGTGTTTGGTATTAACATAGACAATGCTTCTTTGTTTCAAGGCTAGAGTGGAATGTCAATGGCAAACAGTAGCCCACCATGTTTTCTAGTATTCCTTCACATACCATCCTAAGCCATCTCATTTTAGGTGCAAAGTGTCTAAGTGGTCCTTGTTATTTTCGTCAACTCTAACTGACAGACCAAGACAACAAAGTTACTTACCCAACATTTGCTTCTGCTCTTGCGGGGGCGCAGATGCCAACATGGAAGCAGTTAAAGGTTCTTGACCTTGCACATGAACAGCAGGCTACACATAAAACAGAAAACCCTCTTAATATTGAAGTAATGAGACATAAACCAGCCATCTCTCAACGGATAGTCATAGGAAGGACAGAGTGCTACCTGAATTTGATCTAGAGAAGCTGAGAGAAATACTGACTAAAGGTCAGCAAGTACAGATAACCAACCCCATGTGGCACATCTGTGCTTGAGATGCAATTACATTTTAGTCTTCTTTATAGTTTTTGGTTCCAGGACTAGGAAAAAGATTAAGTCTAATACACCCATCCTAAACAAGACACCACATAGGGAGACTGCTGGCTGCCCGTCAACTTTCTTCACATAGAACCTTAATAAGATGGCCCAGGTAAGTCTATGCTCATAGCTTGTGCAGTTACCATCAGACCTTGGATTTCAGCTGAACATTATGACCCTTGCAAATAAATGATTAAACTGTACCTGTTGCATGGTAACTTGTGGCTGTGCATTAAGATGTTGCTGGGGATTGCGGACTCCCGCAGCATATTTATACTGGGGAACGGTGCGGACAGCAGGAGTGGCTGCAGCAGCAGCAGCTGCAGGACGTGGACCCATTGTCTGTGTTGATGTGTTAGCTAAAGAGAAAAATGACTTTAATTGTGCCATTTTAAATTGGGGATCAATCTTTACAGAGAGGTTTAAGACTCACCAACACGCTGTGTTGACATGACTCGTGGAACCTGTGAGGAAGCTGGTCTCATCGTACTAAATGGTGGTCTAGGAGCAGCTGGGCGGATAGCACCGGGCATATTCTGGAATGCTGCATTCAAAAGAAAGACCCTGTATGAACTAGGAACTTCACTAAGTGAGTCAAAGCCTAAGCTTTCCTAGGGCCAAGGGTTTATGAAAAGCCAAAAGACCCTTACAGAAAGTGAGTTTCAATTTAATATCTGAGATTAAAATTTAAAAAAAAAAAAGCAGGATTAAAAAGTAACACCAAGTGCTCCTGAAACCCAGCTTGTTATATACCATGGCCAAGGACCAAAATGCCACACATTACCCTGTAGAATGAAAGCTATTGCTACCAAGGCAAATTAAGAATTGAAGCAAATACCCACTGATGGCATTTTTTTTCCTTTGTTTTTAAACTTGGAGCTGGGTATGACAATCAGTCCAATACCCATCTTAGCAGTCACAAAGATAAGGTAGGAGGCTTGCTAGTTCAGGGCCAGCCTAAGCTACACATCTAAAAATCAAAAAAAGCCAAATCTAACAACTATAAATTATCAGGAGCAATTTAATCACTACAATAGGACAAATTTGCCTCATATGATAGCACTGGGGAATTGAACCCACAGCCTAGCACATGGGAAGTTAATTGTTATATCACTGAGCTACACACATGCCCCCACTCCCACCCCAAGTCTCCAATTCCCAGACACAACTAAATGAGGCTTACGATGAGGTCTGGCACCCTGAGCAGTCCAGCGAGGACTTGGTCTTAGTTGAGCAATTTGGCTAGGAGGATAGTATGCAGCACGGTTCTGAGTCTGGGTAAAGAAAATAAGTCCACAAAACACAACTATCATTACATGCTCTCAAAACAACTGACTCTACCACCCTTGTCATTTGTCTTCCCAATCGAATAACTTAGTGCTTTATCGTGGAGAGCTTATGAAGCCAACCTGACTTAGTTTCTTCTTCACACTCACCTGTGGGATAGCTGCCATGAAGTAACCTGAAGGAGGTGCTGGCTGGTAGGGGTTGATCACGGGGTTGGGCACAGCTCGTACACTTGCCATCCTCTGCATATACTGGTTAGTGAGGTGAGCCTGGCGCTCTTCTTTGCGCTGAGCTAAAGCTACATACAGTGGCTTCGTGGCCACAATTCTACCATTCATCTCTGTAACTGCTTTAGTGGCTTCTTCAGGGGATGAGAAACATACAAAACCAAACCCTTTGCTGCGCCCACCCTCCATCATTACCTATAAAGAAAAAAGAAAGTTAGGGAAATGATAGAATAACCAAGAACTGTCTCTTATACTCAGTCATTGAACCAAATAATCTTGTTAATGCTAGAACCATCCTGTATTAACTGAGTTAGTTCCTTACAATCAATACTTAAGAGCATTCAAGGTATAGACATGTAATATTACATCTATTATCTGTGGTAGCAACGAGAATAGAATTGCACAATTAAAGTCCAACATGAAACAGTCCTCCTTAAATCAAGACAACCACACAGGCACATCATTAAATGATTTAAACTGCATTCAAAGGACAAGACTACTTCTTATTCTACTGACAAATCTGTTAAGAGGAGGAGATGCCCAGGATTGTCTCCATCTGAACACACGTCACCTCAGCAATTCCAGGCAGTGTTGGAAGTTTTGTCACCAGGACACAAAGGACCTTTATTTGCCATTTTAATCATCCCTTTGTATTACTTGGCAAACCTGGTTTTATTTTAGTAAATAAAAGCTAAACTCATGTCTTTAGTTTAGTTTTGTAGTTTAGTTTGCCAGCCCTGTGACCCCCAGAAAAGTTTATACTATATTTTATGTCCCTACCATATACTACCAGCAAAAGTCAATTCAAACACCATTCAGGTACAACACTGAAATGAAAGACCTTCAAAAACACTAGAAATACTAAATCTAGAAAAAACTGCACGCTAAAACACAGGGCAAGCCAAGCATGCCTATGTTTCTTATTTGCATTTACCCAATATACCTGTAAATATTTTGTTTCTAACAAAGTCTAAGTCTACGTAAGTCTACGGACATGTCTGGGAAATCAGAATTAAGGGGCAAGGTAGCCACAAATCATGGACACTGGATAAAACACCCACAGCTTAAGTTCTTAAACCAAAATCCTAGAATTTAGGTTAGAATCCTATTGCTTTGCAATCTGACTCCCAAGGTTTTTTTGAAATAGGATCTTTTCTACTTGGGGGGAGGCTGACTACCCAGAATGAACTATGTAAGTCAACAGGTATCAGTGAACACAGTTAGTGATAGAGCAGAACCTAAGGATCAAAAACTCCCTAGCTTAAAAATTTACTCACACAATCTCAACTCAAAGTATAGTGCACACTTACTTTTGCACTGGTGATTGTACCAAACGGAGAAAACTCCTTCCGGAGACGCTCATCATCAATCCCGTCATCAAGATTTTTCACATAAAGGTTCACACCCTGAAAAGAAGAGAACTATGAAGAGAGGCAGGAAGACTATCGTGCTACCTAAGCACACCTGTTACTGTAGAGCCCACATCTCTTCTCTTCCCTCCCAACCTGTTACCTGGAAGTAACTGAAATGAACATAAAACAGGTTTCCTCATCCCTGTCTTATGTGCTTGTTCGAGTAAATATGAACCTGATATCTGGTGATCCTATCTTGCTTCATCTGCTCAAATTTGCGCTTAAGTTCCGTCTGCCGTTCCACTTTTTTCTGAGCTCGTCCAACATAAATCTGTTTTCCATTGAGCTCCTTCCCATTCATCTCATCCACAGCCTTATAGAAACCAAAAAAAAGGACAACAAAAAACACTTCCGTTACTTGCGAAATACATATATCTCATTAACAAGAAAAATTTGTCCAATTACTAA
The DNA here is from genome assembly GCF_000001635.26 of Mus musculus. NCBI lineage: Eukaryota > Metazoa > Chordata > Mammalia > Rodentia > Muridae > Mus > Mus musculus. Next base: position 36,601,103 of record NC_000081.6, read on the forward strand.
CATTAACAACAGACTCATCCCCAAATCTCCAGGCTATAAAGGGCGTACACACTCTAATACATAGAATGCAAATAACTGATTACAATACGGAAAGCTTCCATTAATGTCCGCATATAAATGTATACACATTTCAATAATGTATATAAATTTCAATACCAGAGCAAGTTTTATACCCGCCTTTGATAGAATAAAAAATGATTTAAGTCTCTTACTTTCTGCGCATCTTCATGCCTTTCAAAGCTTACAAATCCAAATCCTTTGGATTTTCCACTTTCATCTGTCATTACTTTCACACTTAAGGCAGGCCCTAAAAAAAGTAATTCAGAGTAATTCAGTAGTCCACTTAATGTACACATTTCATGTCCTAACATGTAACACAAAAGTCCCAGCCCTCCCAGCCCTAAGGTTTTACTGGTCTACCATATGCACTTCTAAATACTGTTTGATTTCTTTCAAGCTTATGGAAGATTTTATTCTTAGCTCAGTAGTTGTCCCTTTACATCATTAACTTGATTTTTCTTGTTCAAAATAATCCTTCAAAGCCTTCTGTTTTTCAACAGTAAGTACAGAGAATGGCTAGATCTGCAGGCATAAAATACCTGAAAGAATGTTTCTTAAAACACAAGTTCTGCCTTCCCCTTTTGTGGAGACCATAAGCAGGCTCAGGCACAGAAAGAACTAGGAGTGATTGAATGATGGCCCCCATACATCTCAATACTTGGTCCTCAGTTGATTGGTGGGCTTTGAGGTTTCCAAAGACCCATACCATAAAATGCTTTGTGGTTGTTGTAACAAGTAAGCTCTCAGCTGCTGTTCCACTGTCATGCCTACCTGCCACCATATCCCCTGCCATGACGGTCATGGATACACCTTAGACTGTAAGCCCCCTTAGCCGTAATGTCTTAGCACTTAGCAAAAGAAAAGACAGTGGTCTATAGCCAGGCTGTACAAGAGGTGGTGTAAGGTTTTTTTAAAAAATAAAATAAATTAAATTAAATAAAAATAATCCAATCTGCCTTTGGGAGGCAGCTAGTGGATCTCTCCAAGTCCAACCTTGTATATACATAGTAAGTCCAAGGCCAGAGACCCACCCCATACCACCAAAAAATGTTTTTTTATTTTAAAACTCCCAGGTGCAAGACAAATGATATACAAGAGAAACTTGACTGAATGAGGTGCAAAAAACATGACTGTCATCTTACATGATTGGTACTTGTGAAGAATCACAATTCCTTTTGCTTAAAAGAGGATTCAGCCCTGTGTGGTGCTTTGTGCCTTTAATTCCAGGACTCAGGAGGCATCTCTTGGGAGTTGTGTGCCTGCCAGAGCTGCAACTCTGAGGTCCTGTCTTTGTCAAAGCTCAACACAGCTTTATGATGTTAGATATAATACAGAACTAGATAAACAAACAAAAAAGGCCATTCCTAGGCTCAACAGAAAGGGAGGAAGTCACCTACAAATAATCCTGCCTTCCTCGTCTTTTACTCCAGGATCCCGACATCACCCACCTACCTCACACTAATGTCTGCACTCAGAGGATCTTACTTAATGTGGCAAACCCTTTACATCTCCTCAGCCACCCACGGCTCGTGTTGGTCACTGTACAGCATTCCACTTGCATATTACTCTTGTGCAGTGAACTATAGCCTAATTCAAATCAAGTGTTAAAACTTACTAGTCAAATATTAGTCATTAACTTTAGACAATTACTCTAAGTATAAAGATTTAACTTTGACACATTACCAAACTTGCCAAAGAGTTCCTTAAGGCGCTCATCATCCATGTCTTCTCCAAAGTTCTTGATGTAAACATTGGTGAACTCCTTTGCCCTGGCTCCAAGCTCTGCTTCTCGTTCCTTCCGAGATTTAAATCGTCCAACAAACCTAGTAAAATGTTTCATAAAGCTCAGATGAAGGCTGATGGTTTACAAAATATATCACAAAATAAAATGTCTTCACTGAATAAATTTTAAAAAACAATTTATAATTACAAAGGGAAGAGTTTTCTTTCAATGCACATTTGATCAAGTTAGCCAAGGGTTAAAGGGTTCACTCCTGTCAAGAGAAATAACTGTTCTGTGCCAAAAAGCCCTGCATACACGCGCTTCTTCATAGCTGTTTCAGAATGGTCCTACATTGTACCACCTCCTTAAACAGAAATTCTCAATTCTCTCTACTAATACAAGAGCTTGATCTAATTGCAGTATTATCAACATAACACTAAAACTCAATTCTTCCACATTATTAAATAAGATGACATAAATAATAAACACCAAAAGAAGAATACAAACTTCTGTAACCCCACACAAAAAATCAAAGTCAACTTGAAGGCTTCTTGTTCTCTGTTCAAAAGCACAGAAAACATAATGAGATTTAGTTTTTTTTTTTTTTTTTGGTTTTTCGAGACAGGACACAAAAAATCAAAGTCAACTTGAAGGCTTCTTGTTCTCTGTTCAAAAGCACAGAAAACGTAATGAGATTTGGTTTTTTTTTTTTTTTTTTTTTTTGTTTTTCTGCAGCTCTGGCTGTCCTGGAACTCACTTTGTAGACCAGGCTGGCCTCGAACTCAGAAATCCGCCTGCCTCTGCCTCCCAAGTGCTGGGATTAAAGGCGCGAGCCACCACGCCGGGCCAGATTTGATTTTTTTAATCCTCAAAATCATGGGCTTCTTCATGTAGTTTGGTAAAGAAGAAAGGATTTCATTGTAGACCAAACTTTCTGGTCTAAGTAATGCTTTAGCTTACTATGTCTTAGGACAGTCACCAAAACCACAGTTCAAAAGAAGAGAAACTGTATGTACACATTTAAACTGCTTTCTGATATGGTGCCTCATTATACACTTAAGCCAGCAACCAATTAGTCTTTACTTGGATCTTACCAGTACAGTATAGACATTCTTTTAATTTTTACTAAAGCACTGCCGTTGAGTTTTCCATTATGGTTACAAGTTGGGGCTATAGTCTTGGGTTTCAGTATTTGTAGGCTTTATGAGCTAAGCACCTCTACCTGAAAATCAAATATGCCAAAATCTCAAATTTTAAAACTGCTGGATTGCAAAGAACACTTTGGAGTTCCTATTTCTACATCTGAGATCAGCATTTCCTTCACTTTATAAATGAGTATTCTAAGAGTTGGGAGGTGGTGCGTGTCTTTAATCCCAACACTCGGAAGGCAGAGAGGCAGGTGGATCTGAGGTTGAGGCCAGAATAATGTACAGAGTTCAAGTACAGCCAGAACTAGAAAAGCCCTGGGGTGGGTTTTTCTTTTCTGTTTATGAAACCAGACCAATGTAACTTCATATTGGTTTCCAACTCGTGACAGGAATATGCTACCAGAGGTAGAATTTGTCATGAAAATGAATGGCACTGTCAACGATCATGCCACCACTGGAATTTACACATCTAGAAAGAACTTTCAGATCACTTAATAAGTGACCTTACACACTTAATGCGTGAGCTCAATTCTCCCAGATTAAGAGAAATCAATCTGCAAATTCAGCTGCGGTGGTAACATACCATTGATCCCAGCACTGAGGGGACAGGCAGGCAGATCTATTAAGTTCGAGGCCAGCCTGGTCTACAGAGTGAGTTCCAGGACAGCCAGGGCTACACAGAGAAACCCTGTCTCAAACAAAAACAAAAAAATAGATCTCCACTGACAACAGCCTTTTAATTTTCAGTGCCATTTGCCAAAGTTTTTAACTTGTGTTAAACCAGTTTATTTCAGATAAGAGAACAATACTTCAGAAAAGATGAATGGAAACCACCAGTGAGCTCTGAACTCAGACTACTGGGTGTCTTCTTGCAACATCTATCCATTTCTTTAGCTAGTTTCCCTAAACATGAATGAAATAGGCTGATGAACTAGTTCCTTAGTTTTTACCTGGTTCATTTTGGGTTTCTATGATGAGTAACTGACATTACTGATCATGAATGATTATGAAACCCAGCAAATATGAGTCAGTGCTATATGTATGTAAACACAGTTTGATGGATCTTTTTGAGATATTCTCATGTAGCCTAGCTAGGTTGATCCTCTGCCTCTATCTCTCAAGTGATGAAATTACAGGCATATACTAATCCAGTTACATTCTTTTGAGACAGTTTCAGTATGTAGGCCTGGCTGTTCTAACCTATGTAGACAAGGTGGGCCTCAAAGATCTTACAGAGATCTGCCTGCCTCCACTTCTACCTCTCAATTGCTGGGATTAATAAAGGCATGCTACTAAGTCCAGCTCCAGTTCGCTGTATTTTAAGAGCACATATTTACTTGTTTTTAAACTGATAGAGAACTATTAAAAGCAGACTGACCATATCCACTGTAGACGTAGCTATACTTACACTTTACGATCATTTAGAAGCATCCCATTCATTTTTTCAATAGCTCTTTCAGCTGCTTCCTGTGTTTCAAAGTGTACAAATCCATAGCCCTTGGAGCCATTTTCATCACAAACCACCTAGGGTGAAACAGAACACTCACTTTTCACTACTTGCTATTGCTTTCCTACTCTGTAGAAATGTTAGCCACCCAATCCCAGGAACTTCAGAAATAATGACAGTATTTAACAGACAGCACAAAGATCTCTTCCAAATCTAAAAGTAGCACAACGCTGCAAATACTAACCTGTTATAGCTCAGCTTACCTTACATGAAAGGATGTTACCAAACGCAGAAAACGTATCATATAGTGCTTTATTGTCGATGGATTTGTCCAAATTTTTAATGAATATGTTGCCTACTCCACTTTTGCGAAGTGATGGATCACGCTGAGACCACATGATGCGTACTGGCTTGCCCTTTATAACATCAAAATTCATGGTGTCCAAAGCACGTTCCGCTACAAGAGACACATTTTCAGAGTAAGTATTACTTCTAACACCTCATTAGCCACTTTGTATAAAATTACCAGTGACAGGGAGTAAAAGGATAGCCATGTGGCCTCAGCTCAACTTCCTCTTTAAAGTCAAGTCTTAATCATTGTAATGAACAATTTATCCCACTTATTTTTGGATAGTTATGCTTCACAACAAAAAACCTAGCCTATAATTTCAAGGCCCCAAAAAAGATTGAATACTTGTATTAAAAAAAAAAAGTGTACTATAAAAAGAAGTGCTAAAGCTGAAACTTTTTTTGGATACAGGATCTCTATGCAGCCCAGGCTGGCCTGGAGTCCAGCCACCTCTGCCATGTACCCATTACCTGTCTTAAATGAAAAAAAAATACTATCATTAAGTAAAGAGATGAGACCTTCAAGGGGGAAACAGTCCACTTGAACACCTGAAGCAAATTTCAAATCTCATAATAATTGTAGTTATTGACAGAACAAGTTTTTCAGCCACCTTTTCTCTTTTTCTTTCTTTTTCTTTCAGATAAGGTCTCACTGTGTATCTTTGGCTTTCCTGAACTCATGTAGCCCAGGCTAGCCAAGAACTCAACAGACAAACACATGTGCTGGGTTTAAGTGCAGAAAGCACCACAGTCCCCCCAACCACTTTTCTGTAAATGAAATTTCTAGCTCCTAGAGCACAGTAATCAGCAGCCAGCTCATTATCAATTGGCCACACCTCCTAAGCACCCCTGGTCCTGCTGACTTTGCTTGAGCTTGGGGTTTTTTTTAATGAGTCACATCTCCCTACAAAACTGAAAACTGGTCACTAGCAGAACCCTAGTCCATTACTGCAATCGGTAAGGAAATACTGTAAAAAGGAAAAAGCTGGTTTAAAAAAAATTGGTAAGATGGAACATTGAACATACAGCCACAAAATAAATGGAAGAAAGAAGAGGCAAGATTCTGAGCAGTTGGAATATTGGTCCACTGACACAAATGTATAAAGTTAACTATAACCATGGCAATTTGAGGTTCGGCTTTTCAAATCCCAGGACCTTTAAAACCTGGGCATGTCTGGATTTAAAAAAGAAAAGAAAACCACTAAGTTTCAAGTCTTTCAAGTTTTGTTTTCATAGAAGTTCTGGTTACTCTATCCCAAGCTACCTTCCTGTACCTTACATTCTGTCACCTGCCAGAGTTGAAAGCTGTAATGAAGTGACACTAAAAGTGCCCCTTAGAGAGCAAGGGGCAGGCCACCTGCTGTGCCCTTCTACAACTTCTGGCTTACCAGAGCATCACTTAAGATGCTGCTTACCCCAAATCTCACCTTTAATCTAGTGACCACTCTTTAATTCCAGTCTTCCTTACTAAAATAAAACCCAGAGCTGACTTCTAAATCAGAGTCATCTAGATTTAAAAACCCAACGATATCAGGCCATAGATCTTATCTGATTCTTAGATTTCTGTTTCAGTGAATTGTCAAACTTAAAACAAACTCAATGTGTTACTTCTTAATTATTGCCCAAGATTCATGGATATTCCAAACCACTTTACGAAAGAAAAATCAAAGAAGCTTTCATTAGTTGGATGCTATTAACTCAGCATAATTTGATCCAGGTTACCCTAATATTTAGGACCAAAACTGGTCAACATGTTTAAAATTCATAACCACAGGTGCTATTTTAGAAAAAATATACATATGTATACATTAAATAACGACTTCTATTAAACTTAAGATCTAATTTGTTTGAAAATGAGCCAAGGAGTCTGGTGCCCTAGAGTCTTCCACATCCCCTCCTCCACGGCATGGTTAAAGAATACTTCATCTAGGGAAAACCCCAAGCAATTATATATGGTATAAGGTGCCTTTCCTGGTCCACAGGTCAGAGATGTGCTATTAGGAACGAGCTTACGACCCTAAGGACCACCACCACCAGGCATCACCCTATTTAACTTTCTTCTAAAGCCTAGGGCTCCTCCCAGCGATTGAGCCACCGGCAGGAACAGGCCTCGGGCCTGTGAGGTTACAGGGTTCAACACGTGGTATTTCCCAACACTGAATCGTACTTCCTCCCCGGCCTGACTGCCGGGCCAGGGCAGGGGATGGAGGGGTACCTCCACCCGCCGCTCCAGGAGGGTACTCGAAACCCCCGAATCCCACAGCTTGTGGCGGGAGCGCGGTGAAGGCTATCTCAACCACCCTCCGGGCGCGTCATCGCCCTAAAGTTTGAGAGCGACCGATGGCGAGAAAATGGTCGCAGAGGAGGAAGTGCCGGCCCGCGAGGGGCTGCGGCGCCGTGCCCTCCCGCCCCCTCGCCCGCCCCGCTAGGCCCGCCGCCCCGGCCGCATGGCCGCCCGCCCGCCACCCTCCGGCCTGCCGCTCACCGTCCGCCGGCTGCTGGAAGTTCACGTACGCGTAGCCCAAGGAGCGGCGGGTGATCATGTCCCTGCAGACCCGGATGGAGAGGATGGGCCCGGCCGGGCTGAACTTCTCGTAGAGCATCGCCTCGGTCACGTCGGGGTGCAGGTCCCCCACGTACAGAGAGGCCATGGGGTAGCTGGGGGCGCTGGGGTTCATCTCGGCACGGCTGCCCGCGGGGCCGCAGGCCGCGACCTTTCCCGTGAGAGGAGGAGAGCGAGTGCGGGGCCGGGGGACGGAGCCGGGGGGAGGGGAGCGGGGGCGAGCGCAGAGGGACAAAATTCAACCGGAATCGACGCGTACTCAACGGCCGTGGAACCGGGGGAGCGAGGCTGGCGGTGCTGGGTCCGGGCGGCAGGAAGGCCTCGGTCTCTGGGTTCCTGCTTGGAGCTGCGGGGCCGCGGGCGGGCGGGTCGGTCTCGGCTGCTTCACCGGGTTATTTTATAAAAGAGGAAGAAAAAAAATAAAAGTCTCCGGCGGGGGAGACGCGGATTTTTTTGTAAATTTTTTTTGGGTTTTTTCAAAGGATTTTTTAGATTTTTTTTGGATTTTTTAATAATAAATGTGTGTTCCGAGCCCGGAGCACACACTCCGCACTCTCAGCACTAACCGCCGGGGAGAAGGGGAAGCACCGCCTCCTGCACCCTCTACTTATACCCCCCGCCGCACTCGCCCCGCCCACGCGCGTCTGACGCCAGGGCCCTACGCGAGCGACGGCGCCGGAGGAGGCGGAGGAAAGCGCAGAGGAAGGGAGAGGTGGCGGCGGCTGCCGCTGCTGCGGGCGTGGGGGTTGGGCCCGAGGCGGGGCGGGGCTTCTGCGCAGGCGCCACAGCCAGGGGCCGACTTCCCGCTGCGCAAAGCCAGGAAAGGGCGGGACGGCCAGTGGGCGGCCTCGGCGCGGCCGCTGGTCACGCCCCTTGCGCACACGCCCCGCCCCCGCCCGAAAGAGCGTTAACCCGTCAGCGCAGCGGGTGGGCAGCGCGCGGGGCTTCCGGGTTTCTGGGCGCCAACCGCCCCCCACGTGCGCGTCTAGTGGCGGCCTCTTCCCTCCGCCCCGGCTGAGGTTCTGCTTCGCTAGCCCCCCACCCCCGAGCGGCGCTGGAAACGGGTGGGCGGGCGTGAGCCTTGCCGGCCGGGTTTCCTAGGTGTGCGCGGAAGGAGGCAGGGTAACTGCCTCGTTCTCCTACCCGGACCGCACTACGAGTCCCAGCGGGCAGCGCCGCCACGCGCGTGGGCCGCGGAAGCGGTGCCTGCCGGGAGCTGGAGTTCTCAACGGCCGCGGGCTGGCTGACCTCAACCGGACCCCAACCGTCCCGGGCGTGACCCAGCACGGGTCCGCGGCCCCGACGAGGGGGAGGGGAGGGGATGGGATAAAGGCAGTTGGGAGTCTGGCGCTTAAGATGTTCTGTTGGAATCACTTAGCCACTTCCTACATTTTTTACAGTGGTAAAAAGGACTCGAAAAAAAAATTTTTTTTCCTTTAAAGTATGCGTTTCTCATAATTACTCGGTATCTGTCACTCTTACCCAAACAAACCTGGATAGCCTGCTTAACTAGGCGTGGTTGGCCACGCTTTTAACCCACTTCACCAGGCGTGGTGCCCACGCCTTTAACCCAGCTTTGGAAAGGCAGGAGGGGTTTGCAGATCTCTGAGGTCAGGGCCACCCTAATCTAGCTCTTGGATGCCAGGGTTTGGGGATTAATATAAATGATTGATAGGCACAAATATATCAACTCGTAGAAATGACATTACATCAACCCAAAAACTCCACTTTAGTAGGTTTTACAGTTTTTGAAGTCCTCTATAAACATCCTTTGACAATGATGTGTGGGAAGTGAAGCAAATAGTACTATTTTTACCGTTAATGGTGTCAGAAGTTAAATGACTGCTCAGCTCTTCAATGATCGTTAGCCTAGCCTATTGCCTAGTGTAAATTAGTTATAACTCTTCTCAGTTAGAATTTAAGTCCGGAGACTCTTACACAGATGCTGTCCCCTCTCCCCCATCTTCACCTCCCCACCCATATTGATGGAAGATAACAGTTTTGAAAAATATGTTGTATGCTTAACACATGAGTATCATTTAAGGCTGTTCTTTGTTTGTTTGTTTGTTTGTTTTTTTGTTTTTTCGGGACAAGATTTCTCTGGAGCTCTGGCTGTCCTGGAACTCACTCTGTAGACCAAGCTGGCCCGAACTCAGAAATCCGCCTGCCTCTGCCTCCCAATTGCTAGGATTAAAGGGGTGCACCACCACTGCCCGGCTTAAGGCTGTTCTTTAGGAAGACACATTATGCTATGTAATCTAAATCTGTTTACTCAAATAAGGCTCTAGTTAAAACAATAATTCATCAAAACACCACCGTTCAGTCTACTAGGAAAGTAGTTTAAAATCAATCCATTAGTATAGTCATTGAATGTCCATCGTGTGCTGGGTACCCTAAAGTAAAGATAACGAAGCAAAGTTCTTATCCTCAGGACGTTAATAATGGTTTTTCTGGTCACCATAAATATAAACCTGAAGGTGTAGTGAATATCGAATCCCAGCACTTTATCAGGTGGGATATTACTATTAGAATCTATTCTAAAATTTTTCTTCAAAATATGAAAGTGAAAATTCCATTGTTAGTGTTTAAAAGAAAACAACATCATTTTAGTACTTAAGCTCCTAGGCAAAGAGCAATATAAAACGAAATGAAAACGGAAGAGGCCTTTGAGAAAGCTGTCAGTATAACTCAGTGAAGGTGTTTATTGCCCTGCCTAACCTGAGTTGGATTCCCCAGGCCCAACATGATGGGAGGTAAGAACCAACTCCTGCAATATTCCTCTGAGCACACATTCCAAGGACATGAACATAAGACCGTTGTAATATGCAAAGATGGCAGCAAAAGTTAAAACCAGGTACAATCACTACCTTTACCTACTGTTTTTTACATATCCTCTTGAAAGAAAAGATTACCTTTAAAAATAAAAAGTGTGTGTTTGTGAGTGTATGCCACACATGAATGATGCTCACAGAGGTGAGACGAGGGTATCAGATCTGGAGCTGGAGATAGAGTTGGGTGTGAGCTGCCTAGTGTGGGTCCTGGAAATCAAACTCGGGTTCTTTGGGAGAGCAAGTGCTGCTACCCACTGAGCATATGTCTCTAGCATATGTCTTCTAATGGACCCCATGAAGACATGATTGTAAAGGGCAGAAGTAGGGGGAAATGGTCTACTTTGTCAGAGAGCAAGCATTTAGCAAGCACTAACTTAAATGAGGGCTGAGTGTTCTATAGCTCCCAGGTCTTACCTTCATTTTCCTCCAGAAAGAACTGTTACACATGTTTTAGCTGCGGATCTATTTTGTACACACTTCCAAACGGTTAAGTCCAATTAATAATTCAGCTTTCAGGATAACTTGGTACAGGAAATGGATGCTCTGGATGGTGGAGAGAAGAAGCATTCTACAATAGTCTTTCTTTCCACATTAATATATATATTTTAAAGACAAGATGTGTCTATGTAGCCCTGCCTGTGCTGGACTTCACTAGACCAGACTGGCTTCAAACTCAAAGACATCAGCCTGCCTCTGCTCCAGAGTGCTGGAATTAAAGTCATACACAACCACACCTGGCTGAACATTAGTTCTTTGGAAAAAGAGCTAATAATTAGGACTCCTAAGCCACTGCAGTTATTGACAGGAAGTGGATGCCAGTGTCCTATTCTAAGGAGGGATAATTGTGCAAAGAAATCTAGAAGCAGAGACTTCCTTGAGAAAGATAGCTAGGAGAGACACAAGGGAATTGGAATCCACACCATTGAAAGTAGGAAGGATTTGGACCTCAATCGAGAGCTTTGTTTTTATCTATGGATGATGGCAACTGTTGCTTATCTGAGTGGTTTGGTAGGCTGAGGCTTCTGATCACTTATCTTTCACTTCTAACCAGCTGGTTCCACATAGTTTAGTATCTTTTTTAACAAAACAAGGACCATCTTCCATTCACTTTCTGTTCATAGCCAACATTCTTAGATTTTGTGTGTGTGTGTGTGTGTGTGTGTGTGTGTGTGTGTAAATCAGAGGACACCTTGCTTGAGTCAGTTCTCTCCTTCCCCTTGTGGGTTCTGAGAGGCTTAGCTGTAAGCACCTTTCAAGGCTAAGCCATCTAGATGGTCCCTCCAGAGCCTTTCATTTCCATATACTTTGTAAATCTCCCCTTGATTCCTTAACCCACTACAGTATTGCTCTCTTCACCTCACTCAAACTGCCCTGTCAACAGTTGTTAAAGATCCCACTGTGGTTTGACAAATCCAGGGGACTTTTTCAGACCCATTGGACTCAACATTTACAGAGGCTGTCTGTTCTCTTGTCTCTTTGTAAACATTTTCTTGGCTTCTGTCACACATCCAGTTCCTAGAAACTCCACAGCATCTCTCTCTTCTCCAGCAGTCCTTCCTGATCATCAGCTTGGGCTGGTACCCTTCCTGACATTACATTTCCTACTTTAAATTGTTCACTAGCTGCCTCCTGAAATAAAATTCTAATGTGCTCCAAAAGAAGTGTATGCCATGTTTATCTGTATCTCTACATCCTAACATGAAGCTTGGCAAATCCAAAGTTATGGATTTGGTGTTTCATTTTACCTAGCCCCAAGAAGGCCAGCCAGGTTTTATTTAATCATGCAAAATAGGTTGCTAGGGAGATATCCAACTTTTTAGCCTAGGACTGTGCACACCAGAGGCTCTGGCCAGCTCTCCCATCTGACCTCTAGTAGCAGCTAGCTGCTGTAGGAGCCACATTCTAAAATGCTGCCTGGGCTCTTGGTTCTAGGCACGAAGGTAATGAATAGACTTTGTTTTGTTTTGAGACAGGGTTTCTCTGTGTAATTCTGCCTGTCCTGGAACTTGCTCTATAGATCAGGCTGTCCTTCTTCTCAGAGATCTGTCTACCTGTGGCTCCCAAGTGCTAAGATTAAAGGCGTGCACCACCACTGCCCAGAAAGACTTTTAATAGACAGCCAGGCAAGCAGAGGCAAGTAAGGACTATGGAATGAACCTCAACAACTGAAGACAATGGTGATCCTACTATACTCAAACTCCCTTCAGGAGCAACCACACAACCTCCCTGTCTTCCAGTAAAGGGAACTAAGGATATGTCGACAGAATTGTTAATTCCTTCTGCCTTTTAAATCTCCACTCTCTGCACTTATCTAAACTAACTCTCTCTCTCTCTCTCTCTCTCTCTCTCTCTCTCTCTCTCTCTCTCTCTCACTGCCTATGTTTATCTGACTTCCCTGTGCTATCTAATTTTAAACTGCAGGCTATGTGATGGAGTAAGCACCTTTATTTGTGCACCATCTCACTGTGGGAGCCTAAGGATGTCTAATGACATCAACATCATTCATTAACTTTTTTTATTTAATGAATAAATTCTAAGACTCTCCAGGAAACCCATTCACTAGAACTTCATTAGAAGTGTAGAAATAAATTTCAGGTTTACCCAGGATATATTCAGAATACGAGCACATTAATTTGTAGTGTCTCATGACATATAACACAAATAGAAGTTGGCTGGCCTTACAAAATCTTTAGGTAATACTGAATAACATATTGGAAAAGGACAATAAATAAACATAGTCGCTCTCCCTACGTAAGGAGTATAGGTCTTATTGATCCTTGAAATAAAAAAAAACACTATATTAAATAAAAAATGTTACATAATATTTCAGAAAATTGGCTCTTTTGTTTCTGTTTGGGGATTGGTACTCCCATTTTATAAACTGACGCGTCCATGATTAGGATTTCCTACAGATGCCATTCAGATTGTATTTCCTTCCATATACAATATGTATGATTCAAGTTAGAATACAGAAAGGAGCATACTTATATGTATATGTGCACATAGATACCTGCACACACTCATTTGGACCTTTCCCTGGAATGTTTATCAGATAACATCATCTGACCTTAGTTCTTAGAAGGTGACTGTCAAGCAAGAAAACCTAGATCCTGAAACACTCACTTAGGGTCTTCCACAGAGACTCAGAAACCTGCAATAATGCAGAGAAGAATGGTGTAGTTTGCTGTAGAGGAGAATAAGAAACTTACAGGAATCTCAGAATAGCAAGACTTCTCCCAGGGCATAGCTTTCAGTGTTAAGGCAGTGTTCTGTTATGCTCGTTAAGATGATCAGGGTCCCACTGTCCCCTTAGCAGAGTTATTGTGTGACTGAGTGGTTTATAATGCAGTTCCTAGCTTTCAGTGTTAAATCAGAATTCTGTTACGCTGGTTAAGATGATCAGTGTCCCACTGTCCCTTTAGCAGAGTTATTGTGTGACCGAGTGGTTTATAATGCAGTTCCTTACTCAGTGCCTTCCATCTCTTGAAATACAACACATCAGCTGATTTGACAGGTTCCGAATTCAAATTTGTCAGAAACACTAGACAGAGGTGCATGCATGATGCAAGCAACAGCTGTTAGCCCCTGAACTACCTGCAGGACAGAAAAGTGTATCACTTCCCAGCCTTTGTGGTTCTAGTGTGGCCAACAGAGGAAATGGCATGGCTGCCTCAAGACAGGGTTCCAGAGCAGCTGCAAAAAAAACCAAAACCAAAACCAATCAACCAAAAGAAAAACCCATTGTTATTTTGTGCAGAGGTCAATGTGAGAGAGAATATTTGAGGTGATGGGCTGTGTCTACCATAACAAGTTCAAGGGGTAACCCAAGCAACAACAAAGCTCTACTTTATAGTCTACCAGATAAAATTTATTCACTGAGCATAACAATGTATTGAACTTGGGTGCTTTTATTGCCTCTTTATAGCTCTTTATCAGACAGGAAACAAGGAAGAAATTGACAGTAAATAAACTGAGGCCTAACAAGTAGAAAAACTTGATGCCCAAGCTTCAAAGGATGAGGTCTTTGATGTGGGAGCTGAGGAGACCAGTCTTTAGAATAACAAGAGGAAAGGGTCTGGAAGAAGAAAATAACTCCCAGAGTGTCCTGGAGGCAGAAATAAGCTTTGGGTTGCTGAGAGAGAGCAAAGTCTCATGGTGGAAACTTGGTGCACCAAGACTGTGTAAGGAAGGGCCAGTAGCACACAAGATGAGGAAAACCAGATCAAGGCTTGGAAGGAGCAGACTGCAGCTGGGAAGGAGGGAGGCCAGGGTGCGATCTTTTGTACTGGTAGGTTTTTTTCCATAGGTTATTCTGGTAGCAGTGTTACAGTACTGGATTTGAGAAATGAGAGACAAAAGAAGGCCAATTAAAATATTCCTGGAAAGGTGTTACTCACTGTTCCAGGAAGTGAAGGCAAAAAGAAAGGCAAATGTTCCTGGTTAGGGGTGTGTGAGGAGGGATGGGACACTCTAGGCTTATTCAGGAAGACAGCTTCTTTTACCTGGTGTAAAACTAAAAACACTGGTGTGTGTAGCTCTTTATTAAGAAGATATTGACCCAGCATTTGGGAGGCAAAGGCACCATCTATATGATAATTAAAAACCACAGCATCTCTGTCTCCAGGAGGCTTACTTTGTAAAGAATCAGGCAAGGGTAACTTTGCTTCTGCTATTTATTTATTGATTTTTGTTTGTTTCATTGTGCTGAGACAAAGTTTCACACTATAGTCAAAGCTGACCTGGAATGCAGGGTAATCCTCCTGCCTCAGCTTCCCAAATGCTGAGTTATTGGCACATAGTACCATATGCAAATTTGAGCGGTGGTTTTAAATGGTGATCTTTATTGTTGCTGTGTTCAAATGAAGGAATCTATTACATGGATTTGTTTTCTTAAGTCAGCTTTCAGTCCTGGCTGATTATGATTCAGTAAAGGCACGTTCTATTGTGATTGACAGCTGAGGTACCAACTCCATGGAAACTGAAGGTGATGTAACCTTGAGGCTCTGAGTCTTGGTTAGCAGTGGTTTCCTCTGGGCTGGATTAAAGTCACTTTCAAATTGAAGTTCAGATAAGGTGACTAAAGTACAACTATTCTCTGTTGGAGACTAAAACCAGTGTTTCTATGTACTTGTATAGGCGTTTCCCCACTCCATATAAACTGATAAGCGATCTGTTAAATACCTTCAAACATTTCAGAAGCAGAAAAAGGTAAGAGAATCCCTATGTTAAATGTAAAATAATGATAACAAGTTTATAACATTCACTTGTCTGTTTTCTTTTTTAACCATATGAATTATATGTGTACATGTGGATGTGCACATGCAGGTGTGTGTGTATGCTTGTGTGTGTGTGTGTGTGTGTGTGTGTGTGTGTGCATGAGTGTGTGTGTGTGTGTGTGTGTGTGTGTGTGTGTCACGCATGTGTGTGCATGTATGTAGAGGCCTCAAATAGAGTTCCTTGGACACCATCCATCTTTTGGTTTTAGTCTTTCACTGGCCTGGAACTTGACAAATAAGCTAGGACATCTGGCTTGATCCCTTCCACCCCCTTTTTGGTTGTTCGAGACAAGGTTTCCCCCCGACTCCGGGGGGATTGACTAGAAATTGAATTTTATTTTGAGACAAGGTCTTACTCTGTAGCCCAGGCTGGAAATCATTTTATTTATATATAGGTATAGGTATAGGTATAGGTATAGGTATAGGTATAGGTATAGGTATAGGTATAGGTATAGATTGTGTGTGTGTCTGTGTCTGTGTGTGTGTGTGTGTGTGTGTGTGTGTGTGTATCCCAGGCTAGCCCTTAACTGACAGTAATCTTCCTATCTCAGCCTCCTGAAGTCTGGAATCATAGGTGTAAAGCCATCATCCACATGGAATTTTAAAAATTTTAATAACACTTTCCAAAATTCTCTAGAAAATTAGATAACCCAAACTTCCTCAGAGACACACTTTTGGAGCTGCAGCCCTCTAGGATATACCTAGAATGACATAGATCTCATTAGGTGAGAGCAATTAGAGTCGACTGGTTTCGTGAGGGTCTTGCATCTAACATCAAGAGGCTTCTTTGGTGTGAGGAGGATCTATAACTCCCCACTGCGTGCATACTTTCGAGAGATGCTTATGATGATGCAGTGTTATATGAAGGCTGTCACAGTCTAATGGATGGACAGACGTGATGGCCACAGATGCAGTAAATGGAACTACCATCCAAAGAAACAGCTCTCATCTCAGAGGAATAAAAGACACTGTTAATTCTGGAACAAAATATGAGTGACCATGACCTGAGAATATATACTTCAATCTCTTCAAACCGAATGTTTCAAGGAAGAAGCAGTTTCATAGAGTTTTTATAGTTGCAGTACAGATAAAGTTATATGTCAAGGTATTTTTAAAATGTATTGCTGGAAATGGCAGAGGTCATGGCAGCATGGGTCTCTACTATAGGATCCTATAATATAGGATCTCTACTATAAGATATTCTATATAGATCTCTATATAGGATCTTCTATATAAATCTCTACTATAGGATCCTCTATATAAGATCTCTACTATAGAATCCTCTGTATAAGATCTCTACTATAGACCTCACATGTTATCTAATGGCGTTCTTAGCATTTCCATTGAGGGAGAATAAGGTTTTGTTAATACATTCCGAGGGCTTTGATTTGTTCATTCCCAATGTCAAGACTGATGCCAGGTAGTCAAAAGACTCCTTAAGAAGCTAAGAAAGTCCCCATGCTGTCTGATCAACAACGTCCCAAACTCTCCATAGCCACTGAAGTTTTTCTCAGCCAATCAGCCTGTGCAGGCAGCTTCTTTCCAGGAATCAGGGGTCACAGTAAGTAGGCGGCTACTCAGAGCTCTGGTGTGCACACACACACACACACACACACACACACACTCACACATGAACACACTGAAATCAGCCTTGGAAGTATTTCGGGCTAGGGACACAAAGGAAAATTGGCTGGGTGTCTCTAATTTAACAGTTGCCATGGTTCACAAAACCATATGAACCATCATCAGCTCAGGGTAGGCTGTGGTGAAGCTGGACACAATGCTGTGCCATACTAGCAGCACATCCACTCTCCCTAGTTTGCCTCACCTCCGAGTTAGGTTCCCAGCCCTCCCCACCCCACCCATCCCCCCCCACCTCCCCCCCAGTGATTTCCAAGCGGCAGCTGTGTGTCAGAAGTGACTTGCCTATCAGAGAAGAGGATATAGGTTCCCAGTATGTTACTGACAACCTCGAAGCACATTCATCACTGTATTTCATATTTTTATTCTAGGAAACCAGCAAGATAAGAACAACCTCTGAGCTGGGCATGGTGATGCATGCCTTTAATCCCAGCACTTGGGAGGCAGAGACAGGCAGATTTCTGAGTTCGAGGCCAGCCTGGTCTACAAAGTGAGTTCCAGGACAGCCAGGGCTATACAGAGAAACCCTGTCTCGAACCCCCCCCCTCCCCAAAAAAAGAACAACCTCTGTCTAGGAGTCTTTTTTGGGCTCACTCACAGGCTGACCAAGAAAACGTCTGATTGGTAAATGGTGACCAACTGCCATGGGCTTCATAAACTTGTATGAAATGATTACAGAGTTATGTGCAGACTATTGCCCAGGGCATTCCTTATTATATTGTTTAGATTTTAAATACTTTAATCAAAAATATTTTAATAATTTAGTGATACTATTTCCTGGTCACAACAACAACAAAGAAATAGTGTTCATTTCTTTTTGTATAATTTTTTTTTTTGAGACAGAGTCTCTCTATGCAACCCTGGCTAGCCTGGAACTTAATATTTAGACCAGGCAAGCCACAAACTTACTGTAATCCTCCCTTTGTTTAGCCTCTGTTCTCTTACCATGACCAAGGCAACTCTTTTAGTTGGCGCTTGCTTATAGTTTCAGAAGCATAGTGTGTTAACCTCATGGCAGGAGAACGCCATGGTGCTCAAACAGCAGAGAGTTATATCCTGGTCCACAGGATGTGTGTGCACGCTCCTGTGTGTGTGTGTGTGTGTGAGAGAGAGAGAGAGAAAGAGAGAGAGAGAGAGAGAGATTGAGAGAGAGAGAGATGGGGAGAGCGCTAGAGCTGTCTCTGGGCCTGGCTTAGGCTTTTGAAACCACAAAGCAACAAGGCCACACCTCCTAATCCTTTCAAATAGTATCACCCCTGGTGACTAAGCATTCAAATATATGAACTTCTAAGGGCCATTACTATTCAAACCACCTGAATGCCAGGACTACAGGCATGCACCATCACGCCCATCAGTAGAAAAATATTTTTAAGAGATGATTCGAAGATAGCCTAGTCACAATCTTTCAAGAAGTCATTTTACAAACAAAAACAAACAAACAAACAAAAAACCTAGTTTCTCAAGAGGCAAATGTGAGAAGCTGGAAGCTGTCAGTCCCACAGAGCTTAGGTGTCAATGGGCTCAAATATAAGCAAAGACCAGAAGCCTGGACCAAACCTCTGTAAGTAGAAGATGAACACACAGGACTAAGACTTATTATAAATGAAAGATAATTGATCTGGTCATCCCTAGTGAGCATCAAACCAAGAGAATAGCAAAGAGCACTTTGAATATCTGGTAGTTTAATATTTGTACTAATATTTGATTTTTTTTTGTATTTTCAAATAAAAGAAATATTCGTGTTAACTTAGGAATCTTTTTACTTAGAATGACAAATGAGGGCTGGTGAGATGGCTCAGTGGGTAAGAGCACTGACTTCTTTTCCAAAGGTACTGAGTTCTAATCCCAGCAACAACATGGTGGCTCACAGCCACCCATAATGAGATCTGATGCCCTCTTCTGGTGTGTTTGAAGACAGCTACGGTGAACTTATAATAATAAATAAATCTTTAGGCCGGAGCAAGTGGGGTTGACCAGAGCAAGCAGAGGTCCTAAATTCAATTCCCAACAATCACATGAAGGCTCACAACCATCTGTACAACTACAGTGTGTACTCATATACATAAAATAAATAAATCTTTAAAAAAAAAGAATGACAAATGAGTGTTTTCACTGAATTATAAAGAAAGGATATAACAATCCAGGAAAATGAAAATTGAGGTACTTGTGCCACTCAGTAGGAAAGACTGACGTAAAGTAATAGTGGTCAGCAAGCTGTCTTTTCTACTGTTCAGTAAACACCATCATGGGACTGAGCCCACGGACTTGGACTGTTCAAATGTTGGGGTGCAAAGTCAATTTTCACTTAAGTGAACCAACGTGCCTTGGACAGATGGCCATGGACATGTTTGGGAACATACATAGGAGCTTGGAACAGCTTGTTGGGGTACAAGCAAGAATGCCTTAAAATACAGTGTCATTCTGTCAATCTGGACTCTGTTGGTCTGAATACCAATATGAAAATGATGACTGCCGGGCTTGGTGGCGCATGCCTTTAATCCCAGCACTCGGGAGGCAGAGGCAGGCAGATTTCTGAGTTCGAGGCCAGCCTGGTCTACAGAGTGAGTTCCAGGACAGCCAGAGCTACACAGAGAAACCCTGTCTCGAAAAACCAAAAAAAAAAGAAAAAAAGAAAAAAAAAAAAAGAAAGAAAGAAAATGATGACTATGGTGAATCAAAAAGCATTAATTTGTGAAAATCTGAGTCCATAAAGATAACAAACATGAGAAGAGCTGGTACCCAATGCAGAACGCATAATTCTCTGCACGCCAAGTGTGTTAGTTGTACTTAGTAGAAATTTATGTTTAGGAAAAAAAAAATTCCTAGCTCTTAAGCCATAGCTGCCCATGACAGTGTAGACAAAGAACTCTTTGTGTAGGCATTCACCCAGCACATCCCTGCCTGCTCAGAAATTGAATCCTTGGTGTTTGTGTTTCTTAGGAAAGTTAGTGTTAGAAGATAGTTAGATTATTTGACTCCTGAGTTTCTATGTATTAATTAGCTAAGTAACAACAGGCTACCTAATAAATGTCATATGATGCTGGACATGTCCTAAGCCTATGCTAATAGGTAGTCATTAGTCACATGAACCAGGGGCTAGATGGACCTGGAAATGTGGTGCTGTAACAAGGGACCTAAATCTTTTATTACATTTACTCCTAGCTAGAGTAAGAAACAGGCAGGCAGGGTGGCCCATGCCTCTAGGCTTAGCACTCAGTAGCTACAGTAGGAAGATCAATACAAATTCAGGGCCAACCTGAGCTGGACCCTGTCTCAAAAGAAAACAACTCAAAACAGGCTGAGTCAGCAAGGTGGCTTAGCCTACTGCCAGGCCCAATGGCTTGAGTTCAGTCTGCAGGTCCCATATGGTGGACAGTGAGAATTGACTCTGACAACTTGTCTCTGATCTCTGTACCCTCCAAAGAAAACCTCAAATAATGAAAATAAAAAACAAAGTAACAAGAATATACATTAAAATAAAATACACAAGACTTCTGCTCACCAGCTCCCTAAGGGGTCTTTACCGCAGCCGTGAGCCGTCACAGCCGGGCACGAGGCTTCGTTTTTCTGCTGACATGTTTTGGGACATCCCCCAAAGTGTTAGCTCACCAGCCCTCCTCTTTTCTATGACTACCGTCTGAAGAATCTTTTTTGTAAAGGATGCTGAAAGGTGGCTTGTCTGCCATCTTGGCAATTAGTAAGATAGCTTGCCTTTGGAATGTTAAGAATCCGAGTTTCATAAGCCAGTAATGACAGCAGCGGGTTAAGCCCACAGCAGCCTGTAATCAGACAGTTTAGGCTTAGTCCCTTCTTTAAAACATATGTGAATAAAATCTGGCTAAGTTTTGTGAAGTGACACAAGCTGTTATAACACTGAAAATGATTGTGTGTGTGTGTGTGTGTGTGTGTGTGTGTGTGTGTGTGTGTAGGCTTGTGGGATGTGTGTGTGTGTGTGTAATGTGTGTGTATGGCATGTGTGTGTAGGCTTGTGGAGTGTGTGTGTATGTGGCATGTGTGTGTGTGGTGTGTGTGTGTGTGTGTATAATATGTGTGTGACGTGTGTGTGAGTGCAGGCTTGTTGTAGTGTGTGTATGTGTGATGTGTGCATGAGAGGCCAGAGGATGACGTCAGTGTTCCTGCTCTAGCACATTCTGCCTTGTTCCCTTCAGTGAACCTGGAACCAGGCTGGTGGCCAGCAAGCCCTAGCAATTCTCCTGTCTCTGCCCCCAAAGTCCTTGAGTGGCAGGTACAGAGCCACCCCAGTCTTTTATGTGGGAGCTGGGATCTGAACACTAGAGTAGAAACAGCTCTCCTTCACCAAGCCTCTCTCCACCCAGCTCAATAGGATTTTTTTTTTTTTTTTAAGGAAAAAGGCACAATTTTAATTTCAACAATATATGAGCCCATTGATTCATTTTTATGTTCTATACAGAATAAACCCAGACTCCTCACCTAGGCCTGCCAGGCTTCTCATGATCTGGTTGTGGACTTTTTCTGTTTTGTTTTGTTTGTTTTGTTTTCCTTCCCACCTTCCCTTCCCACCTCACCTTCACATCCATGGCCTTTTTTGTCAATAGTCATTTACATATATGTATTTGCATGTACATGTACACACACATTCCTAAGTGTTACTTGTGTGTGTTTTCAGGCTGGCACTTGGCACTGGACCCCCTAGTGAGGGGCCCCTCTCCCACTCCCAGCTCTGCTCAGTTGACTGTTGTTCTGTGTAGGTCTAGGCCTCCTGGGCTTTTCCCAGTCCAGTCTGTTTGTTGGAGTCCTTGTTCAGCTCATATCTGGATGGTCATGTTGGTGAGACTTACGAATGGAGTCTCTGATGCCCCTCGTCCTCTGGCTCCTGCAATGCTCCCTGAGCCGTGGGTGTGGGCTGTTTTGTAGATGTATCCACTGGAACTGGGTGGCTGAGGACTTATGCATTGGCTGTCAGCCATATGGGCATCTTACCCTAGCCACAGGGACTCTGCTCTTCCTGGCCTTCCAACTGGATGTGCTCCTTCCTGCAGCTTTTTTATAGCTGTCTATTTCATCCTAGACTCTAAGATTAAGTGTCACCTCCTCCTTCACGTCTTCCCCGGATGCCCCCTGGCCACACTACCATCCCCTGTACACTGCCTCTTCTCCATAGTGCACCAGCTACATCCATGCTGTGGGAGTGTGAGATGTCTAACCTTCACTACTGTATCTCCACGGCCCAAGACCTGTATACTTGTTATACAGAGTATATACAATTAATATTTGCTGCAACAAAAGCTGTTTATGAGCAAATAAATATTGAATGTATTACAAATACAAGACCTAGAACTTGATGCAATGTAGGGAAATACAATGCCTTACAGAGAGAGTCCCTCATGGCTCTGTGGGTAAAGGCACTTGCCACTGGGCCTGACAACCTGAGTTTGACCCCAGGGATGCAGGGGAGAGAATTGACTTCTGCAAGTTGTCCTCAGACCTCCACATGCTTCCACACAGACATAAACACAGTAAACAAATAAGACATTTAATAAAGAGTCCCAGGCCAGAGAGATGGCTCAACGGTTAAGAACACTGACTGCTCTTCCAGAGGTCTTGAGTTCAATTCCCAGCCACCACATGGTGGCTCACAACCATCTGTAATGGGATCTGATGCCTGCTTCTGGTGTGTCTGAAGACAGTGACAGTGTGCTCACATACATAAAATAAATAATTCTTTTTTTTAAAAAAAGAGTCCTTTATAGCAACTGAGTGACGTCTTCTCATACCTTTGGTAGGTTAGAAGCGTGAGGCAAGTTCGAGTCACAGGTGCTCCAAATTCCCACCATGACTTGCCTTTAAGGAAGGGGTGCAGCTTATGCTGCCATGGGATGTGTTCTTCCTCTGAGTCAGGAAGCCAACATGTGTTGGTATTTGCATCCAGCATTTATTAGTCAATGGCTTGCCTCGCCATTCCTGAAATGCATACGTTTATGAGAGCTCTAAAGTTTGTTAGGAGTTTTTATTGCTGTCCATTTATCTGACCTTGCCCATCCCTCTGTTCTAATGAAGCCCCTGATGGCCATTCTCCTGGGGAGGCTGGTGAAGCCCCTGATGGCCATTCTCCCGGGAAGGCTGGTGAAGCCCCTGATGGCCATTCTCCCGGGGAGGCTGGTGAAGCCCCTGATGGCCATTCTCCTGGGGAGGCTGGTGAAGCCCCTGATGGCCATTCTCCTGGGGAGGCTGGTGAGTAGGGCTTACATTTTACTTAGCACAGCTGGTAAGAGATAGAAATAGTAGCCAGCCTGGTGGCGCAAGGCTGCTAGCCCAGCACTTGGGAAACAAAAGATTAGGAGTTCAAAGCTGGTTTCAGCTACATAAGCAGTTTGAGGCTAGCCTCCTCACCCCCACCCCCCAAGAAAAGGTCAGAGGAAAGGAAAGAGAGAGGGGGAGGGAGAGGGAAGAGAAAATGAGGAGGGAAAGAGTAGAGAGAGAGAGAGATAGACAGAGAGAGACAGAGACAGAGAAAGGGAGGGAGGGAGGGAGGGAGGGAGGGAGGGAGGGAGGGAGGGAGAGAGAGAGAAAAAGAGAGAGTAAATGAACTCAACCTTCCAAGCCCCAGTCCTCAACATTTTAGGTGCCATCAGGACCCCCCTTACACTGTAGTTAATTAAAACCTTACAGTTTACAAAGCACTTACATGAAAACTGTCTCCTTTGATCCTCTTAACAATCCTGGGGTTGGCAAAGCAGGAAAAAAATCCTTTCCTAAAAATATTTATACCATCTCTTTAAGAAGAGATACACAAGAGCAAAGATACTGTTACTGAGTAAGTAATACAGACAAGCCGAAGTTAACTCCACAAGTGTGCTCAGATGCAGCAAAGGCTGCAAAGTGCAGATGGCCAAGCAAATCTCTGACAAAGCCAATATTTGGAGGACGTGAATATTTCACAAGATTTGAGGGGGTGGGGTAAGAATCCAGATTTGAGGAGTTAAGGACAAAAGGGGTGACAGTCTTTTGGACAGAGGTAAATGGGCCACAAAAAGGCACATTCCTCAGACAGTGCCATGCAGAGTGTTGCCGTAAATTAGCTCAGCAGCAAGACTACTGCATGGTCTGGAGAGATGGCTCTGACCATAAAGTACTCACTGTGCAAGCATAACAAGCCAAACTTGGATCCTAAACCTGCATAAAGGTAGCTTGCAGTCATGCATATCTGTAATTCCAGAAAAGGTGGAGAGGGTCACTTCTTACAATGCCATGGCTAAGCAGCCTAGCTGGATCCACAAACTCCAGGTTTGGTGAGAGATCCTGTTTCAAGAAATAAGACAGATAGTAACTGAGGAAGGCACTCAGGACTGACCTCTGGTCTCCATACATGCATACACATGTATTTATGTACACCTGTACATACATGCACACGTTCACACACACACACAACTGGTGTAGTGTAGGACATGTCTGGCATAAGGTACATGGTTATAGATGACATGACAGCTGGAAGTGAGCAGGTCTAACACAGAAAGGCCCATCAGGGCCAGACTTTGGCTTTATGTAAGGAAGTGGGATGAAAGACTAGAACACCAGTGCAGGGCTTCCAGCCTGTGGAGTTAGGTGGCTGGCACACTCAATGTATTATTTTTAGGGAAAGCCGCCTGGCTTGGGTGGGAATGAAAAGACTAGGATAAGGAAATAATGAAATGCAAAGTTGGTGCAAGCAGGAGGAGGTACAGGCCTAGTGCCAGCAGGTGGAGTTACATGCCTGGTACCCTGGTACCATCATTTAGGATCTGGACGCCAGGAAGGAAGTAGGTTTGGAGAGGCTAGGGCTAGAGTTCATGCTGTGTGCTCTATGAATCTCTCACTCTCTTCTAGCTCTGCATCATGCTGCCCATTCCTCTGTCCATGGTCCTTCCTAGACAATTCACTGCAGACACCATAAAGACAGATATTTCCTTGTGAATTTTCTGTATGGTATTATGAAAAGGCAGGGGTGTGGGAGTGGATCTTAAAAAACCCAGTGTAGTGGCTATTCCTGGTTGTCAACTTGACTATATTTGGAATGAACTACAATCCAGAATTGGAAGGCCCACCAGTGACCCTTATCTGGAGGCTTGGAGATAGAAGTTTCTGATCTGGATCTTGGTATGGAGATCTTGAGGCATAGTGGCTATGGATTCCAGAAGATTAAATCTCTGAGTTCAAATCTCTGGTGGAACACACCTTTAATCTGGGCTACACCTTCTGCTGGAGACAATATAAGGACATTGGAAGAAGGGAGTCTTGCTCTTGCTCCTTCGCCTGCTGCTGTGTGAGACTGAGTAACTGCTAGATCCTTGGACTTCCATTCACAGCTACTACTGAACCATTGTTGGGAATTGGGCTGCAGACTGTAAGTTATCAATAAATTCCTTTACTATATAGAGACTATCCAGAAGTTCTGTGACTCTAGAGAACCCTGACTAATACACCCAGTAATACTTTTTAGTCTGGAATAGTTATTTAGAAGTTGTTTTGGATTCAAAAAATTCATATTTATTACTTCTAAATTAAAAAAATCTCAAGCTTTTACATTAAACATATTTACTTTGTTATTCTACTTATAGACCTAACAACTTGATATCTTATCCATTTAATCATTTAAAACTGCGTTTATTAATCTAATAATTTGACTATTTTTTCAAACATGCTGATTTTCTGATTAACAAACCTTCTTAAATTATAAAGTAATTCTCATTAAGATAATAAATTAGCTAGGCAGGGTGGTACACACCTGTAACCCTAGGACTCTGGAGACTGAGAAAAGAGAACCACTGAATATTAGAGAGCAGCTATGACCCCATAAGGAGATATGTGTCTCAATAAACAAAACAAAATAAAGGAGTTGGAGAGATGGCACAGCAGGTAAGTGTGATTACTATGTAATCCCCAGGACGCACATGAAAAGCCAGGCCTAGCCACACTCAGGCCTCAGTACTTAGGGGTGGAGGCAGGATTGGGGGCTACCATCCATAGTGAGATCTTACTGTCTTAGTCAGGGTTTCTATTCCTGCACAAACATCATGACCAAGAAGCAAGTTGGGGAGGAAAGGGTTTATTCAGCTTACACTTCCACATTGCTGTTCATCACCAAAGGAAGTCAGGACTGGAACTCAAGCAGGTCATGAAGCAGGAGCTGATGCAGAGGCCATAGAGGGATTCCCCTGGCTTGCTCAGCTTGCTTTCTTATAGAACCCAAGACTACCAGCCCAGGGATGGCACCACCCACAAGCCCCCTCCTCCCCCGGCGTGATCACCAATTGAGAAAATTCCTTACAGCTGGATCTCATGGAGGCATCTCCTCACCTGAAGCTCTTTTCTCTGTAATAACTCCAGCCTGTGTCAAGTTGACACACAAAACCAGCCAGTACACCAGTCCAGCTCTAGTTCAAGGAGACCCTGTCTCAGGAAATAAGAGAATGACAGAACAGGACACCAGGTGACCTCCAAGCTGTAGTGTGTAGGCTAGTGCACCACCCTCCACACGCAAATACATCACAAACATGCATTGCGCACACACTCACACACACACTCACACATGCACGCGTGCTCTCACTCACATGCAAATAAACTCAACACCCTAAAAGAATGAGTAACAAGAAAGAATATAAAACTAGTTGCTTTTCTAATTCTACCTCTGTCACTATTTTTGGGGGGGGGGAGGGTGGTAGAGAATGAGTGGATAAAATGTATTCAGTGTTGAGTGTAAACTCCAGTATATAGCTACACAACCTCAGAGCGGCTTTTCTAACTATAGAGATGGCCACTGACATACACAGATTTGGGGTCTTGTTAATTGTGGTGTCTGACAGTTTTTTATTTGCAAGTTGATTTTTGTTGTTGTTTTTGTTTATTTGGTGGGTTCTTGTTTGTTTGTTTGTCACAAGTTTTCTCTGTGTAGCCCTGGCTGTCCTGGAACTCACTCTGTAGATCAGGCTGGCCTGGAATTCAGGATCTACCTGTCTCTGCCTCTTGACTGCTAGGATTAAAGACATTCACCACCACGTTCCCCATACTAGCAAGCATTTTTAAATAATAAAGTTTATATTTTTTAATTTTAAAAATTAAAAACAACAACAACCAAATAGGAGAGTGATGTTCACCTGAACTCTCAGCATGTGGGAGGAAGAAACAAGAGAAACAAAGGTCCAAGGCTAACTTCAACTCCACAGAGTGCCTGAGAGCAGTCTGTATTGTATAAAACACTCTCAAAAAACAACAAACCAAAAACAAAAACCTCAAAACAACAAGAAAAAGAAAGCTAAGTTAAAGTAAGACATAGGTAAATTGTAATTTTTCTTAAAAGTCCCAAAGTAGTAAATAAACTTAAATTGTCTGTAATTTAGAACCAAATCTAGAGTAGTATGTTGTATAATTTAATTCACCATCACTTGGTTAATTTTTTAGTCACTTTATCATTTCTAGTAAATATTATTAAAAATTAGGACTGTTTAAGATATCATACACTAGAAACACTAAACTATCACACAGTAGAGGACTTTATACATATAAAGCAGCAGGTTTGGGGTCCTTCATGACCTGTCTAATTCTAAATTCCATGTTCTATAGGCTTGCCAGGATGAAGAGATGCACATTCACCAAGACGGCAACTGTGCTGCCCCATGTGGCAAGGCCTTCCTGAGAGACGCGTGGGTTCACCGTCTCAGCCAGCCTGTTTCCTGCATCAGGGGAAGCTGGGCCTCTGCGTCTCTGGCATACGGAAGACAAGGGTTCAGCTATCCCTCTGTGAGCTAAGATGGCCAGACTCCAGATCTCTGGTCTTCCTTTTGAGGCTGGTTCCTTCCCTTACTCTGAATTTCTGTGCTCTGGAAGTTTTTAGGGTCCCTGACACTCCTGTCAAGGGCCTACTCTTTTGGGGAGGAGGGATTGTTTGGTTTGGTTTTTTTTTTTTTTTTTGGTTTTAGGTTTTGGGTTTTGGGTTTGGGTTTGGGTTTGGGTTTGGGTTTTGGTTTTGGTTTTGGTTTTTCGAGACAGGGTTTCTCTGTGTAGCCCTGGCTGTCCTGGAACTTGATCTGTAAACCAGGCTGGCCTTGAACTCAGAGCGATCCTCCTGCTTGAATGTTGGAGATTAAAGGTATGCACCACCATGGCCCAGCTTGAGGGCCTACTCTTAATGTCCTTGCATATCCTGCCCAGCGCATCCTTTGTTAAGCTATAATAGGGAAATGAACACAGTTGGGCTGGCTAGATGGCTCAGCTTGGGCAGGCAGTTGCTGCCAATCCTGACAACCTGAGTTCTAACCCTGGGGTTTAATGTAAGGGAAGGGAAAGACAAACTGACTCTGGGCTTCCACAGGTGACATGTCCCACCCCCAACACGGATGCATGCCCATGATACATGTGAATTTTTTTTGAGTATCACAAAAGTTTATTTAGTAAAAAGTTCCATATGAAAATGTACATGACCTAATTCTACATCACAATCAAACAGGCCTTTGGGGAAGGATGTGGACACTGCTTGCTGAGCACAGGTCAGACTCTTTCCAAGGCTTCTAACTTGATAATGCTGTTTCCTCGGATGACCACCATGCTGATGTTGTTCTGCTGCCCACTGGTTGCCATCTCCACACACTCGTCAGTCACAAGGTTCATAAAGGGATCAAAGCCCAGCAGTATTCCTTGGACATGCCTGCCACCGTTTAACTTCAATGATAACTTCTTGTCCATAAACTTCTTCAGTTCGGGAGGGTGGGCTTTGCTCGTGGCAACTCCTCGGCGGGCTCGGCACAACGGCGAAGGAGTGATACATGTAATTTTTAAAGATCTAAAATTAATATTAACTAAAATGACACAGTTAATAAAAGTGTATTGTTAAGATTAAACTTCCCCACCATGGCTCCTGTAAGGATGAGTGAAACCTACCTGCAGCTGAGGAATCGAACACAGCTAAGTCCTTTCTCAGGCAGTCACATGGGGATGGGAAGGGAATGGCAGGAGTCGAAGGGCTTGACACGTGGGAAACATTTTTGAGTTTGGGAATTTAGTCTGAGAGGAATAAGACCACCCAGGGGACTGGAGAAGAAGAGGAGCTGAGCCTGAGGAGAGGCAAGGTGGTTGGAATCTGGCGGGAAGAGAGCGCATTCTCTGGGCCGGCAGTGGTGGCCCGCTCCTCGGGCTTGCTCCTGAGGCTGCTCCTTGGGCCTGCCCAGTACCTTCTGCTCCCTGTTGTCTATGAAACTTATCTGGAGTGATGAGCTATGTCAAAGCTAGAAGACTCTTACTTGTTGTAGACAGCAGTCAAGGCTAACCTCAATCGGCCCAGCGTGAAGACTAGCTACTGTGATGTTCACTGGAGGAGGTAGGAAGGGTTGTTCACAGAAGAAAGGGGTCAGAACCTCAGATGCCAGGTGTTCAGAGGAGAAAACAGTGGTAGAAAATACAGAGAGGAAGGTGGTTTATGCCCACAGTCCCCGCTGGAGACAGAGTGAGAATTCCACTGAGTTTGAAGCTAGCCTGGTCTCTATAGTTTCCATCTACCCTAGGCTACAGAATAAGACTGTTCCAGGATCAGAGATTCTCATTTCTTCTTCTTGTGATCCTTCTTCTTGTGATAGGCGTTTTCTAGCACTGAGCTACACATCCAGCCCCCAAATTGTTTCTTAAACTAGGAAATGCACACTTGGGGTCACACCAGAGCCCAAAGGTTGGCCTTGGCTAACAGGCTTTTGCGGTAACTCCAGCAGAGGATTAGTGAGAGGCACTGAGAAAAGGGGGAGGAAATGTTGTCCGGCTGCCCAGGGACATGCAAAGGGAATCTCAGAGGAGAGCCTTGGCAGGCAGCAGCCGGGCTTTACTCCAAGAAGGGTACACACAAAGTCATGAGTCCATCAGAAAGAAAGTTCCTTTCCTGACAGGGAAACAGGAGATCCAAGTCTTAAGTCTGAGCCCATGGGCTGTGTCATGCGGCTCACATCCTCTGTTCAGGTTTCCATATATATCATTAGTCATCTGTTTGCAGGGGAAGAGTCCTCTGGGGTCCCTTACTCCTGGGTGACAGTCTCAGTCATGTTCTAGTTTTCGTTGAATTTAATCTGCCCATCTACCAACATCCTATTTTTTTTCCTAGAATTTACTCAACCTGAGTCTGTCCATAAGAAACTGATCTGTTTGCTATGCTAATGAAATCAGGGTTCTGCACTTGCCAGGTTGAGTACTAGGCCCTGGACTGATCATCCCCACCAAGAAACATCTTAGAAAGGGATTGCTCATCTCTCCAGTGATTTCCTGTGACACATAATCACAGGGCTGGCTGGCCAGTAGCTACAACTCATCCTGGGGGTTCAGGAGACTCATGGAGATGATAACATCCGAATTCTATCGTAAAAGATGAGTAAGAGGTAGGCAGAGCCTTCCCAGCACAGTCAGGGCAGGAAGAAGCCAAATGTAGAGGTTTAGGGATGAGAAGGGACAGTTGGAAGATGGAGGGCCCTGGAGTCTCAGGACAAAGAAAGCCCTTTACGTCTCTGAATTAGGAGAACAAGTGGAAGAGCTTGGCTTTATCCCTCCAGCTTGAGGGTAGAACACTGGTTTAAGGGGCCAGTCCAGCAGCAGTTATTTGACGTGGTGGGTTCTGAACTGTCACACTGGAGGAACCAAACAAGGAAAATAGGGACATCTTAGGCGACACCCTCGGTCTGGTTTGGATGTCTTTGTGGATGGTGGTGCCAGGAACCTATAAATGGACTAAATGGCTGAGTCTCAGGCCATGTTTGTGTGGTCCAGAGGTGGGAGCTCCCCCAACAAAGGAGAGCATGATGGGGCTGTTTTTGAAAATGGCGGCTTCTACGTGTCTATGGGGCGTCTAAGGGGGACATACTTGGCTTTCAGTTAGATAGTCTGTCACTTCGGGTTGAAAAGGAAAGCCAGGGCTAGGCATGAAGATGCTTATCTAAGTCATCCTCACTATGTTAGTGAAGTCAGGGAAGTGTGAGGCTGCCCAGACAAGTATGAGAGCAGCAACACTCTAAGGATGAGCCTAGGGGCAAGCCAAAGACATGAGCAAAGACCAGACCCACAGGGGGAAGGAAGGCAACAGGAGCACTCGAGAGCTTCCAGCAACTCACAAGCAGCTCCAAACCTAAGAGCTTCTCAACAGAGGAGGGGCAGGCAAGCCAGCTGATGGTGGCCATGGGGCATAGTGGACATCAGTGGCCTGAGGACAGGATGTCTGCGGGTGTGTGTGTGTGTGTGTGAAGACAGTTCATGTGGATTATCTTTTTCACAAAGCTTGCCGGGGATGCAGAATTGTCTTGCTGGTGTGGAGGCAGCCATTGCTATGAGCCACCTTTTCTTCCAGCCTCCCCTTGTCTAGGAGCCATGCAGTTAGAGGAAAAAGCCTGAAAGTTGGCAGGAGGCCCCTGAGCTGATGTTAGTACACCAGTCATGAGAGGTCCTCTGCGCAACATCACCCCATCTTCTCTTGACACCTCTTGCCTTCTTCATCTTTTTCTTTCTCCCACTAGTGAATGAAGGACTGGCTTCTCCTCCAGAGAAGATCCTCCCACCTAGGGGAGGATCGATTCAGGGACTGCCCAGCTCTCAGTGATACCATCATGCTAGGAAGAAGAGGAAGGCACCCTATGGGCCCCTGAGATCCACACACTTTCCCATGTCCTCTCCCTTTCAGTTTTGGATATAGGGCAAAAGTGGTAGCCAATTCTGACATCTTTATACCTACCTGGTCCCTGTGGTTTCTAAGGCAGCTTTTTGTGGTGGTGGTGGTGGTGGTGGTTGGAGGTCCCCATTCCTTCCTGGGTCCAGGTTTATTTTTGCTCAGTAGCCATTGGCTTTCTGGAAAACAGATCAAATATAACACAGCTATGCCTAGTGAGGTCCTCTAACTACCAGGTAAAGGAGATGCTCCAAGATTCCCTTTTCTCCTGGGCCATGCCCGGATTCAGTTTAAATGGTGCGTATCACTGTTCTGAAGTAAAGCTTGTCTCTGCATCTCCCAGGCTCTCAGAAGCAGAGGAGAATGAGGAAGCATCAGATCCGTCTCTCTGTGCTCCGTGGGTGCCTTCTACGGGCTCCAGGCCTCAGTCGGATCCAATACGGCTCTCTGTCTGCTGCCAGAAGGAAAGTAAGCTTTCCAGGCTAGAGGCCCGCAAGCTCGGTCTGGAGTCTACAGTCCTCGAGTCTGGGCCCAGAAGAAGCTTTGCCCTGCTAGGGAAATGGACTAGTCTGCTTAAACAGGCTCTTCTTTAAGTTTTCTTAACA
The DNA here is from genome assembly GCF_000001635.26 of Mus musculus. NCBI lineage: Eukaryota > Metazoa > Chordata > Mammalia > Rodentia > Muridae > Mus > Mus musculus. The sequence continues at coordinate 36,633,386 of NC_000081.6, forward strand.
GTAAGCTTTCACATTAAAGAAAAAAGTGTTAGAAGAAAAGACAAGAGCATCTTGAAAAGCAACCAAGCTTCCCTGCCGGGTCCTGATCCATGCAAAAGTCTTAGATGCACTTTTTATGCAAGTAAAAGTTAAATCTTTGGGGAAAAAAAATGATGGGATCCTTATGTATCTTGTGTGATCCAGTGGACAGGAATAGACAATAATAGAATAAAAGACAAGACTAGAAATAGACAAATAAAACTGAAGGGAGAAGAAAACAGTGATTCCCTGCTAGGCTGTGTGGAGGTGGGGCTGGGGGGTGGGGTGGGATTGAACCCAGCTCGTGCCTGGCAGGTGTTCTGCCACTGAGATATTCTGCCCTTGTTTTAAGTACGAATGACATGGGCACATGTGCAAGAAAAACGCTGTGGACAGGGAGAGATTTGAGGTAGAAAACAACAAATTTTAACAATGGAAACAGATCTTGGAGGAGATGGAGGAATGCTCACCTGTTAAGGGGTAGCTCTATAAGTGGTGGCCAGGAGGGAGGGAGGAGAGAAGAGAGGAGAGAAAGAGAGATGGGGAGAGAGGAGAGAGAAGGAGAAAAGAGAAAGAGGAGGGAGGGAGGGAAAGAGAGAGGAGAGGAAAAGAGAGAGAGTGAGTGAGTACTGTCCTTGCAGCCTCAGCAGATGCTGATGCTACAAAAAGTCAGGTGGAGCCATCACAGAAGACACTCTTGAGGTAGGGCTGATGTCTGAGTTTTAGTTGAATTCAAAGTCATTTAACAAAGCACAGCTTGCCTTCCATAAACAGCAGGGAGAAGGGATTTAGAAGAAGAAGATAAATTCTGGCTTGTAAGTTTCAGAGGTTTCAGTTTGTGCTTCGCTGGGTTTGTTGTTCAGGAGCTACAATGGGGCCGAGTACCACAGAGGAAGAGCATGGTGAGGAGAGGCTGTTCCCTTCATGGTGTCCAGGAAGCAAGCCAAGGAGAAATGGAGGGGACAGAGCCCTGGGCAAGAGACAGTCCAACCAAAACGTACTGCCAGTGACTTGGTTTCTCCAACAGAATCCACTTCAAGAAGTTTCTGCTATCGCTCAGTAATCCCATCACATTATGAATCCTTGAGGGATTAATCTATGAGTCCTCACGGTCCAATCATCTCTTGGAGATTGGGCCTCTAGTTAGAGGCCGAGCTTTCAACACACGACCTCCGGGGCATCTCAAGGACCAGCAGTGTGGCCACTGGATGAGGGCTGTTTGTGCTCATGGTTTTGCCTTTTCTTTTTTTATTTTTATTTTTTTAATGATTTTAGAGCTTTATTGTAGAAAGGCAGAGAAAGAGAGAGAGAGGCCGGCCATGGCCAAATGGAGAGAGGTGGGAAGAGAGAGAAAAGGAGGGCTTGAGAGTAAGAAAGGTGAGAGCTTACAGAGTCATGTTAGTCTAAACAACAACCCATGAAGTGGCATGGTCGCAGGCTCACAGGCAAGTTTGAATCCAGGCTTTGCATGCGATCTGTATGTGACTCCAAGCCGGAACATGCTTAGAGAAAAGGGGGATGTGTTCTGTCAAGGAAGCCCACACAGGCAGTCACAGCAGAAAACATTCGCATCTCTGAACTCATCGCAAGAGTATTGTCCTAAGTGTCAAGCTTGACTCCATTCCAGAGTCTCCAGTTTAGAAATCTGTACGAATACTAAACAGCTTAGATCCACCAAGGGCCTGCATTCTTTGCTTGTCCAAACTTCAAGCAGGCTGCTAAACCCATCTATGCCCTTCCTTGAAAAATCCAGTTTTAGCAAAGAAGCTTGTTAAGTGGGTTTAGCAAGAAGTGTCCTTCTTGACTCCTGATCACTATCTGATCCCTCACCCATTGCCACACCCCTGGCTTATATTGGATTTCTTGGCCTGTCTTCAGTAAGAATTCCGTTAGGACAGTCTGATCCCTAACAGTGCCTATTTCTTCTTAGTAATTTCCCTCCACCCCCCACCCCCCACAGCTTCTTGGCTCTGAGTAGATCCCACGCTCTCTTCTACTGTGAGACCTCAGTGCGGTGCTCCCATGCCCACTGTGGCCCGCTAGAACGCCTGCCTTAGCACACATTAAAAGTTTCATTGAGAAAGCGTTGCTTTAACAAGCCTCAGCACATCAGGCAACGGCCTACTAAAATCTGCGTTAAACTGGTAAACAGTCTTCAGATTGTTTTGTCTTTTATTCATATTACATAATATTGTTGTGACTGTTGAAAATGTGGGACGAACTTGGAGAAAAGCTTCTGTCATTTTAAAGATCCTTAAGCAGCAGCTGTAAGAGTGGACTCACTGCCTGTCACACTGCTGAGTGAACTCCTTGCAGGCAGGCTCCCAGCCGACGGCCTCTGTGTATAGATAACGAGTGAGATGCTCTACATACCATACACGTACTTGTTACATGCAAGCTCTCGCAGCACCATCAACAGACAGGATGTTTGCCTACAGGATCCTAGAGCACAGTTTCAGGACAGCCCACCAAAACATCTCTCTCCTCCCGTGTCAGAATCCCTCATGGGGATCAACAGAAAGCCATCAAAAACCAAAACCTTTCTTTTCTTTCCCTGACTCTGAGCCTTCCAGAAACTCTTGCTAGAGGTTTCTGAGCTCAGGCTACACCAGAGATGAAGTGGTCAAAATGTCAGAGGCAGAAAGAACGAGAAAGGTTATAGATATGAGCGGGTCCAGGACCTGGGGGCAAGGCATTTACGAAGGTGCCTAGGAATGCTGGGACACGTGGCTGAGGAGGTAGCTTGGAGCCTGCATTGAAGGCTCAGACTTCCCCCCTCAGCTACGTGTGTTTACCAGCAGCGACAGGCTCTAGCCTGACAAAGCTCAAGCCACTTGGATCACCCAATGACAGGAACTACCCACCAACAAGAGGAATGTTCACACCTGTGAGCAAGCTCACCTGAACTTCCTGAGCCATGCTCTCTCACAGACCTGCCCTTGGTACCATCTCCCTGACAATCTCCCCAGCTTCATCCCGACCTTGCCCAAGCTTGTGGCTTAGTATTATTATCTATTCATAATCCATTTCAGGTTACAGACTATCACCTGCATGCCACACACTTTAGGTCCCTTACACCCTTACACCTTGGCGCTTTGGAATGACTCAAAGTGAACATTGTTCACTGTTTTATATAAAAAGAAGCAGGCAAAGGCATCCAGGGCTTTAACAAAGCCGGTGGCCCGTGTGATGTTATTTGAGTTTGCAGCCAGGTCTGTCTGATCTCAAACAGTAAGGCAGGAAGTTGCCTTCCACAGCCCAGGGTTCTACATTCGTAGACTTCACCAATGGAGGCTGGGAAGTATTTAGAAAACCATGTTGCATTTGTACTGATTTTGTACTGACTTTGTCCTCGCCATCCTCTGAACAATACAGTACTATTTGTATAGCATTTACCTTGTAGTGGGTATTCTATGTGATTTAAAGTTTGTGGGAGGTGTGTGCAGGTTGTACACACATACAGTACAGGTTCATATGAGATAGAGTACCTGTGGGATCTGGTAAGCACGGGGCATGTGGAACCAGTTCTCTAGCATCAAAGGTTGGCAGTGTGATGTCACGGTGAGTAGTGGGTACCCCGGCCCAAGTCCTTGGTGGACTGGCTTCACCAGCTGGAAGAACGCAACACATTCAGACTGCTTGTTCACTTCTTGGCCCTGAGCTAAGAATCCCAGGCTTATTCTTCTAGGGTTATTATCTGTCCACTGTATTTTCTGTTCTTAAAAGCTATTCATTTGTTTGTCTTTCAAGTATTTATTGGAATTTAGTATCGCTTTTATGATAAGCATGAAAGGTGTTAAGGCCAATCACACAGTTTCAATCCTGAACAGTCAAGCAATCTAGTAAGAAGATAAGTCGATTAGCAGGTACCCTGTGGGTGGACCATTGTTATAACTACTCATAATAGAAAATAAAAATAAGGGGCTGGAGAGGTGGCTCAGCAGTTAAGAGCACTAACTGCTCTTCCAGAGGTCCTGAGTTCAATTCCCAGCAACCACATGGTGGCTCACAACCATCTGTAATGGGATCCGATGCCCTCTTCTGGTGTGTCTGAACACAGCTACAGTGTACTTGTCACAAATATAAAATAAATAAAATCTTTTAAGAAAATAAAAATAAAATTAGGCAGCGAGATGACTCAGTAGGTCAGTATACTTCTCACCAGGCTTGGCCACCCACCTTTGATTCCAGGAACCCACACGGTGGAAAGAGAGGACAGACTTCTCTCATGGTGTCCTCTGGCTTCCACATGCATGCCATGGCATCCATACTCACATGCGTGCACGCACGCACACTTACACACACACACACACAGACAGAGACAGACAGAGAGAGACAGACAGACAGAGAGAGACAAACAGACACACAGACAGACAGACAGAGCAAGACAGAGAGACAGACAGACAGAGGCAAACAGACACACAGATGGACAGACAGAGCAAGACAGAGACAAACAGACACACATACACAGCGAGAGTGAGAGCGAGCCCGGGTTGGCTCCATGCCCTCCAGCTTTGGACCAGCAGTTTCCTGGGACATGTGCTCATCCATGAGTCAGTCTAGGGATCAAGCTGAGCACTGGGTTCAAACACTCCAGAGGTGGTCATTTGCAAACTCGGAAGTGACCTCAAGTCCCTCCTACTCCAGTGTGGCTTCCATGTTTGTGCTTGCTTGCTTGCTTTCTTTCTTTCTTTCTTTCTTTCTTTCTTTCTTTTTTTTTTTTTTTTTTTTTTTTTTTGGTTTTTTCGAGACAGGGTTTCTCTGTGCAGTCTTGGCTGTCCTGGAACTCACTTTGTAGACCAGGCTGGCCTCGAACTCAGAAATCCACCTGCCTCTGCCTCCCGAGTGCTGGGATTCAAGGTGTGCGTCACCATCGCCCGCCCGGCTCTTTTTAAAAAAAAATATTTATTGTAATCTATGAGTACATTGTAACTGTCTTCAGACACCAGAAGAGGGTATCAGGTCCCATTACAGATGGTTGTAAGGCACCATGTAGTTGCTGGGAATTGAACAAACAAGCAAATAAACAAACAAACAAGCAAATATGGTTCTGGGGATTTAACTTCTGAGGCAAGCATTTTCCTATGATCTCCTGGGCTCCTTAGTGGCTCCCACTTTTAACCTATCTCTGACTTTTCCTCCTGATCCTTGGCTTTGGGCGATGATGTTACTAGCCACTAGGCAAGCTGGTTTCTCTCAGTCCTCCTCCTTTGGTTGTCTTAACCCACACCAGTCTTCAGTGTCATTTCCTATACAATGCTGGGCACTGGGGTGTGCAACTCTCATGCAGCTTCTGGAGGCAGGAAGGCAACTGAACTTGAGCCTTGCAGTTCAAAGCCAGCCTGAGCCATAAAGTAAGACGTTATTTATTTATTCCCTTTAAAAAGTGTTTCAGCCAGGAGAGGCAGGCAGATCTCTGGAAGTTCTAGGACAGCCTGGTCTATGTGAATGCCTGGACAGCCAGAGCTACATAATAGAGAGACCCTGTCTCAAAAGAAAATCCCACAAACAAATAACAAGTACTCATATCCCCAGAAAACAGGTCACAAGTCTCCTCTGTGTCTGAGACTTCCAGAACACACGTGTATCTAGAGATCACGCGTGGGTGAGAAAAGTGTTCTGATTTGCTGCAGTCTACATCCTGTGATATTTCCTCCTTCTCCTCATCTCTGGCCTGTCTGAACGTCATATCCATCAAACAGGCCGGAGATGATGAGGTTAGCCTCCCTTGAGATCTGTGGGGCGGTAGATAAGAAAAGGTCATTTGCAAACCAAGTGCCACCTGGAGAGAGGTGCTTCTCAGAGCCTGCTTGTGATTGATTGATGATTGATAGATGCATTGATGTGATGGAAAAACACATCTTTCCCACTGGGATCATTCCATTGCTTCTTATCAGAGGTGGAATGTCACACTTGCTCTCCTGGAAAGGATGAACCGCTCAAGTTTTAGACTAGAGACGAATCTGGCTTTGGGTTTTTTGTTGGTTCTGTTTTGTTTTAGTAATCACCAGAGTCTGAGCTGCAGCCACAAGTGAACATGCTTCCGCTGCATAAATCAGAGCCACTGCAGAATGGAAAGCAGATAGACAAACAGTTCCTATGTGCGGCACACGATGCATATTCCCCACGTTCCGTCTCAACCGATCACATCTGCTCATTCCCATTCTTGTCTACAAGAGTGGGCATTTTTATTTGCATTTTCTAAAGCTTAGTTCAAAAAACACATTAATCTCCACTTGTAAGCCTGGCCCTTTCCTGGTGAAAGACACAGGCAGACAACAGCTAACTGAAACCCGAAGTCTTAAGCATTGTATACATGGGTGCGGCTAAAATGCTGTGGGTGCCAGGAGGAAGGAGGAAGGATGGGATGGGGTTAGGAGCAAATGTCCGTGAGTTCTTCCCTTAGGCTAAGGACCCGGTGCATGGTGCATGGGCTTCCAGCAGCCGTACTACCTGGGCACCTGTGAGAAATGCAGAGTCCCAGGCTCCACCTCAGACCCGCTGATTCAGACTTTGCGTCTTGACAGGATGCTAAGGAACACTGGTCTAGGTGACCTGCAGATTTTATTTAGTTTACAACCCATTGAGGCAATAAGGACAGGAAGTGAAGAGACAAAATTCTCCACATGTCGTGGAGCTGGGATTTGAACTCAGGCCTGGTAAACTCCTGGGCTCCATTCATTTCTCTGTGCTTCTCTTTTCTACCCAGGGCTTTCTGGGAAGCACCGCAGCCGAGGGGACCCTTGAGCTGTGCTCGGGAGGTCCATGAAGAAGGAAGAGGACATGCTTGGCAGAGCCTCCAGAGCAAGTGCTTGGCACAGCTGCTCAACAGGGCCATGACCAGTGAGGAGAATAAGGGAGGCGAGAAAGCTGGAGTCAAACAGTAAAGAGCCTTGAACACCACACTAAGGAGCTTGAATTTCCCTGAGAGTGGACATTCCAGCCTGGCATGGAGCTGTGATCCTTCATGGACCAGGTCTGGTTCCTTGTACTCTCGGGCTGTGTTGTAGGCAGTCTCGCTAAGTGCACACTGAAGCAGACTTTGTGGTAAAACATTCTACTTAAAACTCAACACTTGTGAGCCAGCACAGAGGTTCATGACTGTAATCCCAGCATTTGGGAGGCTGGGAAGGTGGTCATGAGTTCAGGGTCAGTCTGGGCTATAGATCCAGCTTAGTTGGCCTGGACTCTTGTGAGGTCTAGTCATTAAAAGGAAAAGAAGGGTGAGGGAGAGACAGCAGAACAGAGCACGCTGGTGAGCCTCTGAAATCCTGCCACTTGGGAGGCTGAGGTGGCCATACGTTCCAGGCCAGCCTGGTCTATACAGCAAGCTCTATGCCAGCTAGGGCTATAGTAAAACTCAGTCTCAAAAGGCTGAGCAGAAGGAAAAAGAAAAATGGAAATGAAGAGGAGAAAGAGAAAAGAGAGAAACCATCACCTATAGGGAAAGAGGATGAATGTGGTTTTAACCAAGCCCCAGCCTTCTTCTCCGGAAGAGGTTACAGGGCTGACTGTCACAGATGCAGGCTGTCACAGCAGGGTGTGACCTTGGCTCTGTCAACAAGGAGGGAGTTAGACTATTTGCTGACTAACTGCTCACATCATAGCCAGGTCACCAAGACAGGGAAGCAGGCTGTACTCAGGGGTGGGCTTTCTCCCCTGAGCCCGGAAAGGCTGGCCTGTGGCCGGGGGCAGAGAAAAATCACATAGCTCCCCAGTTTGCCATTCCGGTGCCCAGTTTTCATCCAGATGTGCTGGTTGAGTTGAACTGTGCTAAGTGCTAAGAAGACCGGAAGCTTAGAGGTTTGGAAAGATGATTTCAATGGACCCGGGAAGCTTTATTTGGATATAAACCGCCTGTATCAGAGACTCCTGATAAGACCCAAGCAGATTTCACTCTTTCTCATATCGGTTTAAAGGGGCATGGTCATGAGCCACAGAAGGGAAATGGCCCCTTGAGGCTTGTTTCTCTATAGTCCTCTAAGGCAGCCGTCCTTAGTCAGAAGTCACTGTGCCGGCAGCATCAACACCTTCTGGAAACGCACCAGAAATGTAATTTTCAGATATCACCGACTCTGAAGCCAAATCAGAAACTCCATGGCTGGGGCCCAGCCACCAATTTGTGTTTCATTTAATTGTGTTGTTGTTATGTTTTGGCAGTTCTGAAACTGGGCTTCAGCAGGTAGCATAGGCTGGCCTCAAACTCTTCACAATCTCTATTGATGCCTCTTATGTTCTGAGTTCACAGGCATGCGCCGCCACATTGGGGTCCATCCACGCTTGTGTTTGGGTGACACATTTATGTTTGGGAAACACTGAACCAAGTATTCTGTCCTCATTTGTCTAAATTCAGGACCAGCCTGTGGCCAGGCAGAAAGGAGCAGTGACAGTACATGCCATTTCTTTCCAAGAAAGTTCTTGAAGTTGGAGCTTCACTTTCAAGAAGCTAGTTTTGCAGCTGTGGAGTCAAGAGGTTTATTACATAGCAGTGAGAAACCTTGGGAAATGTAATCTTCCTATAAGAGGTTCTGACTCCAGCTAAAATGTGGGATTCTATACCAACGAAAAATAAAGGCAATGTATTGACAGAGAGCTAACAGCCTCTGCCAGACTGAGGAGAGCTACAGTCAAGGTGCACGTGCCGGAGTAAGGGGCACATCCCAGAGGAAGGGGCACAGACCAGAGGAAGGGGCACAGGACAGAGGAAGGGGCACAGGACAGAGGAAGGGGCACAGACCAGAGGAAGGGGCACAGACCAGAGGAAGGGGCACAGACCAGAGGAAGGGGCACAGACCAGAGGAAGGGGCACAGACCAGAGGAAGGGGCACAGGACAGAGGAAGGGGCACAGACCAGAGGAAGGGGCGCAGACCAGAGGAAGGGGCACAGGACAGAGGAAGGGGTGCCCTTGAGAAGTAGTTTCTGAGCTCAGTCTGCTGGGGCAGGAAGATCCTAGGCAACATCATAAGACTGTCTTAAAATAAAAAGTGAAAAGAGGGCTGAGGATAACCCCAGTGCTTGGCAGCAGCTGTGGCCTTGCTTGCAGTCAGTCCTAATACTGAAATGAACGCCATGGATTTGATGACCATTCTGTTCTCATGGTGGGGAAAGGTGGACAAGTCCTAAGTTTCCAGGCAAGTGTACAGTGACTGTGATAACTGCCAAAATGCTAGAGGGGGAGGAGAGAGGGAGGACCATGGCTTTGATTCTAGGCTCAGTGGATCCTGCTTAAGGAGTAAGAAGCTAGAAATGTCCAGTCCAGCCAGGTGTGACGTCACATGCCTATAACTCCAGCACCACATTTGGGAGGCAGAGTTGAAAGTTTGAAGTCAACTTGGTCTACATAGTGATGTGTCAGAAGAGAAGCGGGGAGGGAGGGAGCAAAGTGTGCAGGCCTGTGGTCAGTGAGTTGGTGAGATCAGACGGATTCGGAGGTCTGAGATCAATGCTTGCAAAACAATGTGGTAGTGGAGTAATGACGTCCATGGGATTGCCCAGAGTGTGAGGTACAAGAGGAAGAAAATCTGGGAAGGTGGACACTGAAGAGCTGAGCACAGAAGGAGAAGCTAGTAAAGAAGACAAAAAGTGCCTGCTGTGGGAGTGGTGTCAGGGAACAGAGGCCAGAGGACTTCACAGAAGCAGTATGGCACACGGTGTCACAGGTTGCAAAGGTGACTCATGGGACAAGCACTGGAAAAGTCCCTGGTAACAATTGATGCAAACCAAGACAAACCAGACAGCTATGGGAGATGGTCAAGGTGGCCCAGTGGCAGCACCAAGACCCAGCCTGTGTTCCTAAGTCTCAAATCTCACATAGGATCCCCGGCACCCTTTCTTGCTCCAAGCTGCCATATGAAAACTGTTTTTCAGGTTTGTGTCTACTTGGAGAACTTGTTTCCCAAACTGCTGTGGTTCTATCCTCCTCCTCCTCCTCCTCCTCCTCCTCCTCCTCCTCCTCCTCCTGCTCCTCCTCCTCCTCCTCTCCCTCCTCCTCCTCCTCCTCCTCTTCCTCCTCCTCCTCTCCCTCTTCCTCCTCCTCCTCTCCCTCCTCCTCCTCCTCTCCCTCCTCTTCCTCCTCTTCCTCCTCCTCCTCCTCCTCTTCCTCCTCCTCCTCTTCCTCCTCCTCCTCTTCCTCCTCCTCCTCCTCTCCCTCCTCCTCCTCCTCTTCCTCCTCTCCCTCCTCCTCCTCCTCTTCCTCCTCCTCCTCCTCCTCTCCCTTCTCCTCCTCCTCCTCCTCCTCCTCCTCCTCCTCCTAAGCCTCCTCCTGCTCCAATCTGCTTGAGTAGACCCACTGGAGTCTGATTGTGACACTGTCCTGGTTTATGGGCATCACTTTCCTTCCCAGCATTCTAGACTCGTGTTTCCCTTTGTCCTGTGCCATGTCTTGCCTGGAAGCCCAGATTCCTCTGGGTAATGTAAGCAGTTGGTGTTGTTCCTACCTACCCTGTGCTGGAAAGAGTGTGTCAGGCTAAGATCACAACCCAGGCTCAGGGCTGTTGTGCTCCCAATTGCACCTCTGCATAGTGTAAAGTGTAGACAGCTTCACGTTGGTGAAGGCACACTGTGAACATGGCCGGGAGGTTAATTTTGGAGTTAGCTTATTTCTGAAGTGTTCAGTTGGTAGGTTTTGTTTGTTTGTTTGTTTCTAAACTTTGGACAGCTGTGCGTGTAGGCATGTTGCAGGCAGTTGTGCATGAAGGCATGTTGCAAGCAGCTGCTTTTAGCTCTCTGCTTCTGGTGCATGCGAGGTTTTGCCTGTTGGAAGCAAGCTGCAGCTACAGGCAGCATCCACCAACCGGCTTATTGTCAACCGTAGTCGTGTGCTGACTGCAAAGTGGCCCCACTTATTTTGCATATCTTGTGAGATCACTATGGGAACGCAGTCCCTATGATACAGCACTCCTTGTCTTGAGCACTTTTCATGGTTTTTAAAAACAGCTTCATTTCCTATTGATACAAGAGAAATATTTGATAACCAAAAATAAATATAGCCAAAAATTTCGAGTTTGTTTCATTAATGAGTATGGCTTTGCAGTCTAATCTGAATGAGCCTAGACTTGTCCTGCAAGTGTGTACTCTCCTAACAGGTGAGTCACCCCAGACTCCCTCGACTCTATCGTGGTGGATGACCTGAAGAGTCACAGTTACTCAAGATGTAGGACAAAGGTAGAAGCTCCTGCAGCCAGGCGGGAGTACTACAGGCAGCCAGGCCAGGCAGGAGTACTACAGGAAGCTGTTCTTAGATTCAAGCCGAAACATTTTGTATCTCACTTCTTGTGCTACAACCAGTCATTGTGCCATTGTGGACCAGTCACTGTGCTGGACTATCAACAGCCTCCCCGTTTCCATTCTGACACTGAAGCTAGTGACATCTCATTGTGGATGAAGACATGGCGTCAGAATCTCTGTGCTCATACGCGTCACTATTCATCTCTCTAGCATTCATCGGCTTTCTCAGACTAGAATAAACAGCTAATTCATTGGCAGTTTATGTGATCTGGCTCACCTGACTCCAGTCACCTGTCCACACTGTCCTTTCTGGTCCGCCATGTGCAAGCATGCAGGTTGTAGACTGTAGGAAGTGCAGGTAGGCTGAAGGGTGAGTGACAGCCCTGGAAACAGTACATGCACCTTGCTCTCACACACAAAGCCTTTTCTTATGAAGCCGAGACACTTGCCTCTCCTTCTAGAGCGGAACTCTCTTGGACCTGCCAGAGGTATAAATAATGACACAGAGGCTTTTAAAAGTACAGTTTAAAGCCTAGGCCGTTTACCTAGGGCAGTCTTCCAGCCAGCTATCTAGCTTAACCCGACTAATCCTGGCACTGTGTCCTGCCACGAGGCTGGCTCGACCTCTGCTCCACTCTGGTCTGTCCATTCACCAGCTGGGAAGTCCCGCCCTCCATTTCCTACACAGCTACTGGCCATCAGCTCTTCATAACAGCCAATCAGATACAATTCTAGATTCCCTCTAGGCTAGTGAGGAAGAAGGAATATTTTAAAAATTTGAGACCTGCCGATGGGCCACAGAAATAACACTGCAGAGATCCTGCCTGTGTTCAGCTCTCTGCCAGTACAGAATTAACAATTAAATCTATAGAGACAAACCTTCACACAATCCCAAAATCCTTCCTAGGGTATCTACTGAAGGCTCTTTGCGTGGATGGTACAGCAGGCAGGGCTGGATGTATACTTTGCAAAGCCCAATGTCACAAGAGTCTCAAAACCTTTTGATCAAAAAAACCATTGAATGGAGAGTGACAGAATAGGGCCCTTCTGAGTACAGGGACTTGTGACATTCTTATGAAGCTGAAGTTTCTGGCATGTAGAGGTCCATTTGCCTCTTAACCACCCAGGGGAAAGCAGCGTTTTGCTCACGTTAGAGTAACACCCGTTTTTAAGCCATTGCCTCTGAAGTAAAGCATTCTCTTCTGGAGGGAGAGGGGAGGCTCGTACAATTCAAAAGGTCACTTAAACTCACAAGGTCCAGGAAACTCAGCAAGGCATCAGATTCCCAAGGCTCCTCGCCAAAGATTATAAAACCTGAGAACAGTTGCTCTGAGAGGGAACTGTCCACCACTTGGTCCGTCCGGGAGTGTGGAGTTCTTGACCCATCATCCAGGCTGAGGTGAGGCTTTTAGATAATTTATCTGCCATTGGGTCACCACTGCTCCTGTCCTGTAAATTAATCTAAGCTTGCTGATTCACCAAACTAGACTTGAATGGACTCAATTCTTTAGTCTGTCATCAGTGTCCTGTGAGGGGTGACTAGATCTTTGTAAATGTCTTCTTAGGAAAAGTCACCAATTCAAGGTGAAATAGAAGCATTTGGAATCACAAATGAAGCAGGGCTACTCAGATGACCCCGCTTATGCCTGGATCTCGGGCAGAACATCTAATCAACTTAAAAGGTTTTGTGTTTCTTTCTCTTTGTTTGGTTTTTTGAGACAGGGTTTCTCTGTGTAGCCCTGGCTATCCTGAAACTCACTCTGTAGACCAGGTTGGCCTCAAACTCGGAAATCTGCCTGCCTCTGCCTCACGAGTGCTGGGATTATAGGCGTGCACCAACACTGCCCGGCTTGTGTTTCTTTTTAATGAATCTTAGACAGGTTCTCATTTTCCTCTAAGTTTGCTTGAAGGCAGCGACAGACATCCTAAGTAGTGGGAAGTGTGGGTGCACAGCCATCAGGAAGAACCCACCAGTAGGGAGAAATGTGAAAAGGTCATTACAGTTGGAGCTAACAAAAAAAAAAAAATTGTATTTTATAGTGTGGGGAGCCGCCCTCACATTCACATTACAAGATGGCGCTGACATCCTGTGTTCTAAGTGGTAAACAAATAATCTGCGCATGTGCCAAGGATAGTTTTCCACTACATGTGCTCTGCCTTCCCCGTGACGACAACTCGGCCAATGGGCTGCAGCCAATCAGGGAGTGACACGTCCTAGGCGGAGGATAATTCTCCTGAAAAAGGGACGGGGTTTCGCCTTTCTCTCTCTTGCTCTGGCTCTTGTTCGCTTGCGCTCTTGCGCTCTGGCTCCTAAAGATGTAAGCAATAGAGCTCTTGCTCTCTTGCTCTCTGGCTCCTAAAGATGTAAGCAATAAAGCTTTTGCCGCAGAAGATTCCGGTTTGTTGCGATCTTTCCTGGCCGGTCGCGAACGCGTGTAAGATTATAGACTTTGGGTTTCATGTGTATTGATGAATTCAATTATATTTTAAAGTTTAGTTAAGACTGAATACTTGGGGCTGGAGAGATGGCTCAGTGGTTAAGAGCACTGGCTGCTCTTCCAAAGGTCCTGAGTTCAATTCCCAGCAACCACATGGTGACTCACAACCATCTGTAATGGGATCCTATGCCCTCTTCTGGTGTGTCTGAAGACAGCTACAGTGTACTTACATATAAATAAATAAATAAATAAATGTTTTAAAAGACTGAATAGTTAGCAAATGACTAGTAAATATTTTTCTCTGCACTTGAGAAGTTACAAAATTACTTTAAAATGATCCTCCCCCAGGTGTCTCCCCCTCCCCCGCCCCTGGCTCTGAACTAGAGGTATTGAAGCCAGGGACTCCCACAGGCTGGGCTAGCAGGTTGTCCCTGAGCCACGCCCCCACTTTTCTTTTACTTTCATCCTAAGAAAGGTTTCACTAAATTGCAGAGACTGACATTGAAATTGGGATCGTCCTGCCTCAGTCTCTAAGGCAGCTGGGAACCACAGGCTGATACTAACTATACCAACCAGCTCACCTGTTTGGGGGTGGGACGGAGGGGAAGGGGGCGGAGCGTAATTGTATTCTTAATGAGTCAAGGTTTTGTTATTGTGACACATTTCAAAGTTTTATTTAATATATGATTAATTCAACATATGTTCACTGCTTTCATTCATAAGACATTCATAATAGTGTTTATAAATATATATGACCTTCCACTTAAAAGGGGTGTCAGGCCGGGCGTGGTGGTGCATGCCTTTAATCCCAGCACTCGGGAGGCAGAGGCAGGTGGATTTCTGAGTTCGAGACCAGCCTGGTCTACAGAGTGAGTTCCAGGACAGCCAGAGCTATACAGAGAAACCCTGTCTCGAAAAACCAAAACCAAAACCAAACAAACAAACAAAAGGGGTGTAAGATCTCAGGGGTTTCTCTTTCAGTTCTAGGAATCCAACACTCTTAGTCTTAAGCAACAACATGAGACAACTCAAGTTCAAGGATCTGGGACAGTGAGATAAGGCAGCACGTGAGTTTTCAGAGGGAGCAGGACAGCTATCAACCCCCTCGGGCTGGAGAGGCCGTCTGGGGGCTCTGATATGCTTTCTGCAGTAGATCAGCACTGGACCAGTGCCAAAGGCAGAGTGCATGCAAACACAAAACCATCCTGAAAGTGCTTGTGGCCCACCAAGGAGGAAAGCACATTTCTGCTCCAACTTTGCTAAGTTTTGAAAAGACCATTAGAGAAGGAGGAGGAAAAGAAGAAAAAAAAAAAAGAAAGAAAGAAAGAAAGAAAGAAAGAAAGAAAGAAAGAAAGAAAGAAAGAAAGAAAGAGAGAAAGAAAGAAAGAAAGGAAGGAAGGAAGAAAAGAAAAGAAAGAAAGGAGGAAGAACAGGAAGAGGAAAAGGAGGAAGAGGAGGAGGAAGAGAAGGAGGAAGAAGAGGAGGAGTGGGTAAAAGGATGAACTGGAAGAAAAACAGAACAAAAGCTAAGCATCTATAAAGTCCCTCACTAAACCGCTCGAGGCTTAGACATGTTCAGGATGTGTGCAAGCCCTGACCTCCTGACTCCTCACCTTCCTGCTGTCAGGAAGCAGTGATAAACTCACCCACATTAAAGTCTAAATGACTAATCAGGGTTCAGGAGCCATCAAACACAGGCCAGACACTGCCAAGCACTGTAAAGGAGTCATGGCCAGAGAGCTGAAAGTTTTTATGTTTTTTTTTTAATGTAAATTGACAATTTGTACTTGTATAAATGTGTAAGGTTTGAGGCAGTACTGTAATTTTTGATTATACATCATAGAAGGAGGAAGAGTTGACAATTTAATTGGCTCACTTTGTGTGTACCCTTGCCCCTGCAAGCCACAGCACTAGCTGTGAAGGTTACAGAACAACTTGGGAAACATCTCTCACTTTAAGCCACATGGGCCCCAGAGGCCAGAACTCAGGCTGTCAGGCGATCCAGGGCAAAACCCTTTACCCTCACGGAGCCAGGCCAAGAGTTGAAAACAGTATTTTTCTTTTGGGGGTGGGGGTGAGGGTGGGGGGAGTGTTGAAGAAGGGTTTATTTCACTTTACACTTCCATTATGGAGTCAGCCCCAGAATGAAAATGTGCAAGAAACCTCCTTGCTGACTTGCCCTCTCCAAGGCTGGAGTCTGTTTGTTTTCTTCCCGTTTCAGAGCCTAGGCTGTCCTAGACTCTGTTTGTACCCAGTATGGCCTTGAACTCACAGAGATTCCCTGCTTCTGCCTCCTGAGTGCTGGGATTAAAGGTGTGCACCACCACTGCCCAGCTATTTCCAGAGCTGAAACTTTTAATGGCAGACTTTCAGCAGAGACCCAACTCATCTACCGTCAAATGACTTTATCCTGAAAGGACTGAGACCTGACTCTCTCTCTCTCTCTCTCTCCCTCTCCCCCCACCCCCTTGTTCTTGCTCTTTCACGCTCTCCTCTTGGTTTTGGATTTATAGAAAAATTTTGGAGGCAATTCAGAGAGATCCTAACACCTCCCCCATCCAACTTCTTTTAATATTAACAGTTTCTGTTACTATGGCACATTTGTCAAAAGTAAGAAATGAGAGCCAGAATGTTCACTAAATGCCAGATTTTATTTGGATTTCAGGGTTTCTCACTAGTGCCCTTCTGCGTGTGATACAATCCAGACTATCATACAGCATTTATGCTGCCCTCTTTAAAACTTTCATCACTTCAACCCCACAAAAAGCAGTTTCTGTCACGCTATTATCCGCCTGCGTGCCGCCAAGGCTCACGGTCCTTCTCAGTGCTTGTCTCGGTCAGAAACCTCGGTCAGAAACCTCCTCCTGAAGCTCCGCCCCCTCTGGTCCCTTCCGCCTTGGTATCCACCCTCAGACTCCTACTTACTGTCTACCCCACTAAGCAGCACCCACGAGGCCCCTGGGCTCGTCCTGTCTTCTCTGTCAGTCCTCACTCTGGGTATACTCATCCAGACTCCAGCTATAGGGTAAACTCTTTGTGGTGACTCCTAAATGGATGGCTGGTACCTCTGCTGAACTCTAGCGGATGTGTCTCATTGCTTGTGGTTTTAGCTTGGTTTCTGGTGGGTCTCGTCTCAATGGCAGGTCCCCAGGTCCCCACACTGAGCCTGGACCTACGCCTGGAGCCCGCCCTTCTCCAGCTTTTCCACACAGGAAACTGCGGCTGTCCAAGGCCTTTGCCAAAAAATCCCACACTTGCCTTTAACACCCTCATCCATTCTGTCTCAATATACTGTCTGTTCCACCTTTGAAAAAGCTAAGGAGCAGGGCTTAATAGCCCACGCCTTAATCTCAGTACCCTAGAGGCAGAGGCAGGTGAATCTCTGTAAGTTCAAGTTCTAGGCCAGCCTGTTCTATGTAAGACTCTGTGTGTGTGTGTGGGGGGGGGGGGGGGAGAAAGGAAGAGGGAGGGAGGGAGGGAGGGAGGGAGGGAGGGAGGAAAGGAAGGAGGGAGAGCGCGAGCTGATGGTGGTCTTCTTTTACTATAGCTACCATCACTATGCTGATCCCTTTTTGGCAGCGTCCCTGCCAGCCATGGCAGTGTTCTCAGTCTCCCGAGAGCTGGGATTAGAGCAAGCCATCATGCCTGGTTTAGGTCACCATCTTTCCACCTAGTTACTGCCACACTCCCCAAAGCTCATCCTCCGCCCACCCTGCACCCTGGCTTCCCCCTTCCCTCCACTGCTCTAAACACCAACACGCGCACATTTTTAAAGCACTTCTGAGCTGAGCTTCGGCCGGCCGGTTGGGATTTAGACTTCCTGTTCTTCCTTGAGCTCTGGACTGGGCTCCATCTCCAGGAGAACTTCTGTTTCTCTGAATTCCCTTTGTTTTTCCAGAACCCGAGCCTTAGTCAAGGCACTATCTTCTAGTTTTCAAATGCTTCTTTACAGAGCCCCATCAAATCCCGCTCTAAATAACACGGTAGGCCCGCCAGTAAGGTGGCTGGGCAGGCAGCTAGGGCTCGCGCTGCCAGGCCTCAGGATCTGATTTTGATTCCAGGACTCACATGGTAGAAGGAAAAAAAATGGATCCCTTCAGGTTGTCCTCTAATCTCTACCACCTGTGGTGCCCCTACAGAAGTACACAATAATTTTTACCTTTTAAGTTTAAATAACCCAATAGTCACTGTGAAGGGAACAAATATTTTTGTGAGTTAAACTTCCTTATTTAGTCTTTGGACCAGCACTCAGATTTGATTTTGCATGATCCTGTGCAAAATCAATTTTACATTTTTACAAGTAAGGAAAATGCGTCTCGGAGACAGTAAGTACCTTTCTGAACTGCTGTAATTCCTGTGCAGAGCAAGCCCTGCACCCCACTAAAGCCTTCCATCCCCAGCTTTCCAAGCCTGGCTCTGCACTCAGAGATCTGCATGTGAGGCCTGGATGGGCCTCTCCATCACACAGCCTGCAGCTCCACACTCAGGAGGAGGTGCAGGCACACTCCTCAGGCCTTGTGAAACTCAAGTCCAGAACTAACCATCCCTGTCAGACAGGAGCTTCTTCTATAAGATCACCTGTCTGGAAGAAGGCTTGGATGCGCTGTCTCCCTCAGCTGGTCTCTGCCGCTTTATTTATTTATTTATTTATTTATTGGTTTTTTTTTTGAGACAGGGTTTCTCTGTATGGTCTCTGCCGCTTTGTTTGTTTGTTTGTTTGAGACAGGATTTCTCTGTATAGCCCTGGCTGTCCTGGAACTCACTCTATAGACCAGGCTGGCCTCGAACTCAGAAGTTTGCCTGCCTCTGCCTCCCTAGTGCTGGGATTAAAGGCGTGCGCCACCATGCCCGGCATATTATTATTATTATCATCATTATTATCGGTTTTGAGTCGGGTCTATCACTGTAACAGAAGTGCCAGAGAGCTTTTGGTGTCACCTCTCTGGCCAGAGTTGAAGTTCCCACTACACCGCCTTCTTAGGTAAGTGCTGGGGAGCCAGTTTCAGGTTCTCAGCATAGTTAGCACGGTACCAGCTGCTCTCTGCTTTCTCCGTGTTGATATTTCAAAGATAACAGCCCGTGTTCTCACCAACCGTTGTTATTATTTCACTTTCAACTGTGGATCAATGTGAAATTCAGTAAATGAATGCACCCGCATAGTTAGTTGTCTTCTGTCTGAAAATGAGCTAGGATAACCATGTTTTGAGTTCGAGTGAGTGAGTGAGTTTACTAAGAATACAGAAACCAAATTAAAGAGGGGGGGGGGAGTGAGCAGCAGATGTAGAGACACGGCAGAGAGCCAGACAAATCAGAAATTCATCAAATCAGGCGCTGAAGACATCCAGCGGAGTGAGCTAGTGAGCGAGTGCCCGGTGAGCCAGTGCAGCCAGGGTCCACTCTGGTCCAGTTTCAGAGCATGGACGTGAGCAGAAAGGCAACATCCTCACATCACCTGCTGCAGGCACCAAACAGAAACAAACAGGAAGCTGAGGCTGATGGCGGGGGCGGCGTCGGGGGCCGCTGCAGCGGGGGTGGGGGGATTAGGGGGTGGGTTGGGGTGGGGGTGGGGGGAGCTGTGCAGAGCCTTCCCACCATGGATAAGCTAGCTTCTCATGGCAGAACTTCTGCAGTAAGTTAGTAAGTAGGTAGATAAGTTTGAGATCATATTTTTTGCTTACAAAAAAAAAATTAAAAAGGAAAGAAAATGTTTGCATAAGAAAAAACATAGTGGGACTGGAGAGGTGGCTCAACGAATAAGAGCATTGACTGCTCTTCTAAAGGTTCTGAGTTCAAATCCCAGCAACCATTTGGTGGCTCACAACCATATGTAATGGGATCAGATGCCCTCTTCTGGTGTGACTGAAGACAGCTATAGTATAGTCATATACCTAAAAGTAAATAAATAAAAGACTTAGTAAAAGATAAGCAGACTTTCCTTTCTTTCTTTCTTTCTTTCTTTCTTTCTTTCTTTCTTTCTTTCTTTCTTTAATAAAAAGAAAAAGACAGATTTGTTTCTGTCTAAGCATGTCAGAGAAGACCCCAGGAAGTCACTCGGAAGTTTGGGAGGATGGTGTATGTTAACTATAATGTATGTTTAAGATCAAAGGTTTTTAAAATTCCTAAGGTTACATTGACCTGCTCATGACAATGTTTAAAAAACCTGATTTAAAAAACGAAATTGGGCCGGGCAGTGGTTGGGCACGCCTTTAATCCCAGCACTTGGGAGGCAGAGGCAGGCAGATTTCTGAGTTCAAGGCCAGCCTGGTCTACAAAGTGAGTTCCAGGACAACCAGGGCTACACAGAGAAACCCTGTCTCGAAAACAAAAAAACAAAACAAAACAAAACCGAAATTGGATCTGGAGAGGTGACTCAGTGGTTAAGAACTGCAGAGGACCTGAGTTCAATTCCCAGCACCCACATCAGGCCACTCCCAGCTGTTTCTAACTCAGCTCCAGGGGATGCCACTAACCTCAGGCACATGCACATATACAGACACAAACATGTACATACAAGTAAATATATATATATATATATTGCTCGCTCAGCTTGCGCTCCGCTGGGCTTCCTCAGTCAGTTCAGGCTGGATGTCGTCAGCACCTGATTTGATGATTTTAGATTATATATATATATATAATATATATATGGGGCTGGAGAGTTGCCTCAGTGGATAGAGCACTGGCTGCTCTCCCAGGGGTCTGAGGTTCAAGTCTCAGCACTCACACGGCACCTCACAATTGTCTGTAACTCACACCTTCACACATATATACTTGCAGGCAAAACACCTATGTGCATGAAATAAAAATAAAGAAATAATTTTTAAAAACCCTGCATGTCTAATCAAGATAATTGTGTTTTTCCTAACTTTGTTTAAACCACTGGTTTAAACCTTAGCAAAACCAGAGTTTATTTAAAACTGTTGAATTTTTGCGTAAGCTTCTCTAAATATTGCACAGAAGTTAAAATTATAAGATTGGCAAGGCCATCAATTAGAGCATTCCACAGCCAAGCCCAAGGCCCACACTAAGGAGGGTGAGAGGAAGGAACAAGGGAGACAGCCCTTGCCCTCCAACGTTAACCACAGCCCAGGGCATGATGGGGGCTCCTCTGGTACATTACAGAGTCCCTGGTCAGAGAGGCCATGGAGTCTATGCAGCTGGCTCTATCCAGTATGCATCCTGTAGGGAGGAGGGACATTCCTGATGCTTCCAGAGGAAGCCACAAGGTCAGAAGGACCCTGACCCATCCCTGCAGATGGCATTATTATTATTATTATCATTATTAATTATTTATTTATTTTGGTTTTGGTTTTTCCAAGACATGGTTTCTCTGTCTCAAAAAAAAGACTGTAAGAGGGAGTCTGGACTGACTTTAGAAATAAAAACAAAGGGTTAATCTGTGGCCATTTACATAATCTTAAACACTAGAACCAGGAGATACAGGGACTTTAAAAGCATAAACAGTTAAAAAGAGACAGCAGGACAATCTCTGGCTGAGCTCTCCAAGAAGAGCAGGGCAGTTACTGGAGAAACAAATTCACTGAGAACATATGTTCTATTTTCAGAAGGGACCCCAAAGCAACTTCAAATGAGTACCCGTGCCACCAGCCAGGCAGTATCTCTTGACCCTCCCCCTCCCCCCCCTTAAGTGGATTCCCACATCTGTCTCCGGGGTGGGGTGGGGAGTTAAAAAAAAGATTGTTACTGGACAAAGATACTGTCCCATCCTTTCCAGCTTGAACCCTGAGACATATTCTATGAAGACTGCATCTTACTGTTTTAATTTTCCTGTGTGTCTTTGGTCCTCTTTTATTTGTGATTGACGTCTTCCAAATTCCAGGTCTTATAACTTCAAATAAGGCTGACTAAGGGATGCTAACCCAGACCACCATGACTAACTTCTTCTATTGAAGGCTGCTACATTACCCAAGATAATGCCACAAGTCTCTCTATGTGAACCTGGGGAAGAGACCTACCCAGTCCTTTTTTCATCCCTACCTGGCTCCAAAGCATTGAAGTGCAGCCATGGCCAAAAGAATTGGGTTCCAAACCCTTAAGGAGAAAATAGCACAATAAGAACAAAGGCATAGTTAAAATAAATACGTAAAAAAATTACAGTTAAACAGGCAAGGAAAAAAAAAAAACAAACACTAAAAAAGATAAATGAAAGGTCTTGCAGCTGGGTATGAGATAGGCGAGCTAGCCAGACAAAAAGACAAAGCTCTAACATTAAACAGTAAGGCCTTTATAGTGAACTAATTTTCTTTATTGCATTTGGCCTCAAATGTATTAAATTTTATGTGTCATAAAATAACTTAATAGATATAAAAGTCTCCGTTAGTACCATGGACAAGTCATGGCTGGATGTAATAGGCAGTATGTTGTGGCGTGCATTGTTTGAGCTCACTAAGGAGCTAGCTCTGGAAGTGGGGTTGTTTTCTCCCATTTCAGGCCCAAGTCCATTTGTCTCAAAACATCTCCTAAGACTTCTTGTCCTCCTAACACTATAAGTGGGAGGGAGAAGGACACCAGAGCAGGAAATGACACCAAATGCCTGGGGACCCTTCTTAACAGAGGCCACTCATGATACAAAGGCCTGCAGTGGAGAGGAAGTCTGGGCGGTCAGCCTTGGAGCCCATCCATGGGGAGGACGCTCAGGCTGGGGAACTCTCTCAAATGGGAACTTCAGTTCACCGCCCCAGCTTTTCCAGTCAGTCTCTCCTGGACATGATGACTTTATTATCTTTGCTATTTGCCCTTTCTCGTGGAAGCCTCACCAAGGGGCTACTCCGCTCTACGCGGTCTTGACAGATGAGCGGACCCCAGCTGACTCCCTTATTTGGACTTGCTTGGTTGATCTCCTGCTGACTTGGTATCTACCATTGTTTCTACCACCGACTCCTATTGACTCCTCCACCCTTTGCTTGCTGCACATTTAATAAACTCACTCATTTGAAACAAAGGCACAGTGATCATCCTCCAAACTATACCCAACAGGCACAGCGATAAAACATAGCAGTAAATGTATATTGTATATTGTTCACGCGTATGTGCCCGACAAGATACTCAACGCTTTATATACTTTAGCTTATAGAGCTAATAATTGCCATAACTGCTGCTGTACTGATGGGGTCACTGAAGCTTATCAAGGCTTGCTGAGATGAGATGAGGGCTTTCATTGTGGGCCAGTGGTAGAGCACATGCCTTGCATGTACAAGGTTCAATCATTAGCACCTAGCACCATAACACACACACACAAACACACACACACATACATACATACATACACATACAAAAACACATACATACACACATACACACATACACATACATACACACACATACAAAAACACACACATACACACATACACATACATACATACACACACATACATACACACACATACAAAAACACACACATACACACATACACATACATACATACACACACATACAAAACCACACACATACACACATACACATACATACATACACACACATACATACACACACATACAAAAACACACACATACACATACATACATACACACACATACATATACGCACACATACACATACATACACACACCCGCCCACATGCGCTTGCACATCTGTCAGTACATAGCTCAACCTGCTTGAGTTCTTAGCCACTCACTGTATTTCTTACATGTAACAAGAAAAGCCTGGGCTGCGTTTGGAAATCCCCGATTTTGTGAGTACAGGTTTCAGGAATGACTGCTGGGCATGTGCTGACTTCTCATTCCTGGAGGTATGAAGAACCCGGAAGGGAGGAGGTGAAGCTGGAGCTGCCTGCCGGGGAGTCCAAGTCATCCACAGGTGGCTGACTCACTCATGTCCTGCTTAGAAGGATCTGACTTCTCTTACTTAACACTTAGTTACCCCAGAGGAGAAAGAACTGTGTCAGTAAACCACGAGTCCCTCTTGTCATCCGACAGGATGGACCCCGGAATTTGGAAGGGGTATAATCTGCAAGTAGAGTTTAAATGCTGTTTTATTCATATTCAGATACCCAGCTTTTTACACACCACATTTCTGGAGAAAGGGTGGCTCTCCTGGTCAGTGGGATCTTACAATGGCTACTGGCAAAGCAACAATAAGCAACATCGTGACGTATGTACCAGGTCACTTTATATTTCTGATGGTGTAAGTGGGCAGCTGCAACCTGGCAAGCTTTCATAGCTTTCATTCGATAACCGAAGGACTGCTTCAGGGGTAACGCAGTCCTGGTTGATGGCTGAAACTCTGTGGACACTGTCTTAAAGGAAAGCGCCAGGGAAATGGCCCAGTGGGGCAGAGCTGCAAGCACAATGACTAAGTTTGATCCCTGAAACCATAATGGAACCATATATAAAGTGAGTTATGGTGCCAAGAATCTGGAATTCCAGCACTCCTGAGCAGGAGATGGGAGGCAGAGACAAGAGACTCTGTTGCAAGCCTGAGAACCAGTTAGCTTAGAGTATACAACACGGCAACAGAAACAGAAAACCTGCCTCAACAAGGTGAGGGAGAGAACCAACTGCCAAAAGACCCTTGTCCTCCAGTATATAAATAAAATAATATTTAAAAGATCGAGAAAGAACCAGCATAAAACATACCTGAAAGAGGCTGAGTGCTGCTGAGTCATTGAGGTGGAAGAAAGAAATTCTTCGAAAAATGCTGAGCCTTGTGTGTGGTGGCTCCTGACTGAGATCCCAGCACCAGAGAGGCCCCAGGAGGAGGGTCACAGCATGGGGTACATGGGGGTGGGGGGTGGTGTTCCAGGCACTCCTCAGAAGCAGAGGGTGGGGACAGGGGACAGGGGAGAGAAGTCTTTGGTGTAGCTCAGGGGGAGGGAGATTGCCTAGCATGACTGATGCCTGGGGTTTGACCCCAGCACTGCATAAACCAGCCACATTGATGCACGCTTGGAGTCCCTACACTAGCGAGGCAAAGGCAGGGAGTGGGGGAGGTGGAAGCTTGTCCATCCAGGTGAGGTTGGGGTATAAGAGACACCCTCTCAAAAACAAACAAACAAACAAACAAACAAACAAACAGACAAAAGAAAAACATTGGCGAGAAGAGGGGAGGAGGGGAGAAGAAAGAACTAGAAGTGGATACCGGAAACTGACCATGCTGAGACTCTGGGAAAACGTGGTGTGCACACACAATAGAAGTGAGCCACATTCAGATGAGACTGAAGGAGAAACTGAAGAAACTTTAACCCTTTCGCTCCTCATATTTTGCATCTGTTTGTCATGATGATGAAAATCTGTCTATAAAACCTTTTTCTATGGCAGCAGACAGCCTGTTCATTAAAGGTGTTGCTTTGAGGATCAGCAGCGGGGACTTCACCTGCCCTGCCCTGTCCCTCCCATTAGTCCCTAATTAATGGGCAAGTCCCTTGATTTGTGCCCACAGTTCTCCAGGGTTTCCTTTGTGGTTGTTTAGTGCAAGTCAAATTTGGTGACACTCTGCCTGTTGGTCCCATGGTTGACTTTCTGGTATTGTTTAAAGCCAAGGTCATGGTGCGGTTCCTGGCTGACCTGTTCTTAGGCTTCTGGGCCTTTCTAAGTGCTGAAGCTTAAAGACACCATGATGTAGAAACGCCAAAGCACAATGTCTCAGATGGGCGGCATTTCCCTTCCTCAGTGGATGTGAGCATACGGATGCGGCTTTCCATTGGCAGCACCTCAGAAATGGTAAAATAAGGTGGGTTCGGTCCTACAGGGGTGCAGGCCAGGGAGCCAATCAGACGTGATCGTAATCTGGTCTCAGGCCTGGTGGCCCAGGCCTGTTATCCCAGCCTTTCTAGAGGCAGAGGCAGGTGGCTCAGAAGTTCAGGGGTTGCCTGGACAACTGATGACCTTGTCTCAAGATAGTGAACTTCCCTCTGACCCAGGAGGCCTGTGTCCATGTGCAGTACCCAAGGAGACCATAAGAGGGTGTTGGGTCCCCAGGGACTGGAGTTAGAGGTGATTATGAGCTGACATGAGGGTGCTGGGAATAGAACCTGGGTCCTCTGTAAGAGCAGCTAGTGCTCTTCTGTTGAATAATCTGTCTATCCCTATCTATGTGAGTTTGAACTCAGTCTGTAGGAAGCTTTATCAGTGGGTCTAATTAGTCTCCCAGCTTTCTTTTTTTAAATTATTATTTTTGTGCTCATATACTGGCATCCCTACATGTATTTACTGCTGGAACTGGAGTGTAGGATATTTATCATGGTCCTTATTAAATTGTATCTCATTGGCTCTAGTCTGTTATTCCCATCTGCCAAGCCCTTTCTGAGTCATGATTCTCTCACTTACTGTATAAACTACCTTTCCAATCTAGCTTTCTGTCATCTGTAAATGTGATAAGCCTGAGTCTTTATCCAGGTCTCATAAAAATGTTAAGCCTCCCTGGGCCAACTTTCTAGAGCCATGGTGATCATTAGTGAATTCCTCCTTGCTGGTGTGAATCCATAAAGAGATATGGCGTTTTATTCAAGTCTCCTTCTATCCCTGTGAAATACAGCCCAGTTCTTAGATCAGGTTTGCTGACAGTAGACCCCAGTCCAACCCTACTTTTCAAATACTAGCTACGACCAGGTATTACTGGCACTGGTAATCCTTGAGAGGCTGAAGCAGGAGAATTGCCCCAAATCTGAGGCCAGTCTGAACTATGTAGCAACTACCAGAACAGAGCTATATAGCAAGACCTTGTCTCAAAACAAAATACTAAGTATCTGGCCTTGGGCTGCCTCCCTGAGGAATCTTAGTTTCCTTATCTGTTAATCAGGTTACTGTTTTTATTGTTATCCATGTGTTACTGTTGTTATTATTGGGACAAGGTCAAATCGAGTAGTACTTAACAAAATGTTTAGCACTGTTCTAGCCACTTTAACAAAGGGGAACTGATGAGTTAGTGTGTATAGGTCCATATTTTGTTTGTTTTCGAGACAGGTCTTTTGTAGCCCAGGATGGCCTTGAACTCCTAGTCCTCCTGCCTCTACTTCCCCAATGTTGGGATTACAGGCATGAGCTACTATGCCATGAGTGTGTGTGTGTGTGTGTGTGTGTGTGTGTGTGTATATATATATATATATATATATATATATATAATTTGTTTGTTTCTTTGTTTGTTTTTGGAACATGGTTATCTCAAATAGCCCAGACTGTCCTCAACATCAGCCCTCCTTATCCTCTCAAGTCCTGAGGTTACAAGTTGAACCATCTGATGTGTTTATAAAAAGATAAAGAGAGGGGGATATGTTTTATGGAAGTATAGTCAAGTATGGGGGAAGGGGGTGCCTAGGAGGGCCATGCTGAGGCATCCTTCCCCCTGAGGGACCAGTCACATGAATGTATAGTATAGATTAGAGTTTATTAAGGGCCTGGGGAGGGGAGTTAAGAGGGTAGTAGAGGCAGAGAAAGACAGAGAGAAGGAGAGAGTAGCGAAGTAGAGGAGTAGAGGCCGGACATGAGCACAGGCGGGAGCAGAAAGGGAGGAGCAAGAACAAGAGAGCAAGAGAGGGAGGAGGGGGCAAGCAGCCCCTTTTATAGTGAGTCAGGCACACCTGGCTGTTGCCAGGTAACTGTGGGGTGGAGCCTAGACAAAATGCTAACACCATCTTGCCTGGGTTTTTGTTAATCGTTTATAACTTGAGTAATTTCAGTTGCTATGTCTTAAATGTGGGTTTATCTGGGCTGTCATTCATTTCTCCTCTCCTAATGTTCTTTGTCTTTGATGCTTTGTTTTCTTCCGAGCTCAGATCCAGTGTCACTCACAGACTAAGAAATGACTCCTACCACCAAGTTACACCCTCAGACCATGACTTACATTTTAAGTACATATAGATGTTGGAGGTGAAATCATTCCAGAGTTCCCTAGGGATCCATTTAAAGCTGGAACCTCTGTTTTCTTGCATCTCTCTTTGCTACTTGTGGTTTAGAAATCTTGGACCTCAGTGTCCAACACGTCTGCCTCTCCCACCTTCTTAGGCATGGATGCAAACACACAGACACATGTGGAAGTCATTTCGAGTCTAGCCCGTATTTCATAGGTCTTACAAAATTCAACTCGTTTGGAGCAGCTGGCACTGTCTTACTAGCGCCTTGCTTAGGTTCCATTTCCTGACCACGGCCGCTGTGCTTTCCTTCAGAGTAGAGAATTCACATCTGTAAAGTACATTAGAGTTGCTTGTAGAGAGAATGCCAGCCAGGTGTAGTGGCACACAGCTGTAATCTCAGTACCTGGGGGAGACAGGAGTGACTGAGGTAGAAGGATTGTGGCTGTACAGTGAGTTTGAGGTCAGCCTGGGCTACAAGAGGCTGTCTTTTAAAAGATCAAATAAGTCACTGAATAATAATAAAATAAAATAAAAGCCAGAGCCACTGAAAGCACTCTTTGTAGTCCTGTGTCAGCCACCTGAGACACCCAGACAGCAGCTGGCCAAGGCCACTCAGCCTAGTCACTGATAAGGCTGTGGATATAGGTGGGAATGAATCTATTCGGAGCATCCGGGAGCTGCCGACAAAGGAGCCCTTAAAAGTTTTGACGTGAGAAGGGGGGAGACCAGGCCAAGCTGAAGCTGCTCAGCTGTCTGGACTGCTGCTGCCTGACCTCTTTAACTCCTGCCCAGTGCCTGACCTTGCTCTCTCTCCCCCACCATCCTCTATGCCCCTTCTCAAGTGCACATTACAACTTTTGTCCTTGTTGTCGTTTTGTTATTTGTTTGTTAGTTTGTTTGTTTTTGTTTTTCAAGACAGGAATTCTCTGTGTAATATCCCTGGCTGTCCTGGACTCACTCTGTAGACCAGGCTGGCCTTGAACTTGCTGAGATCTACCTGCCTCTGCTTCCCAAGTGCTGGAATTAAAAACATGTGCCAGCTGGGCGTGGTGGTGCATGCCTTTAATCTCAGCACTTGGGAGGCAGAGGCAGGTGGATTTCTGAGTTCGAGGCCAGCCTGGTCTACAAAGTGAGTTCCAGGACAGCCAGGGCTATACAGAGAAACCCTGTCTTGAAAAACCAATAAACAAGCAAACAAACAAACAAACAAATATTAAATAAAAGCACGTGCCACCATGCCTGGCGTTATAACATCTTTTTACATTTTAAAAGGTTTTACATGTGTGAGGGCTTGCCTGCAAGTGTGTATATGTACATCATATGTGCCCAGTGCTTCCCAGGAGAAGCCAGGAGAAAGTGTAGGATCTCCCAGAACTAGAGCTTTGGCCAGTTGTAAGCCTCCATATGGGTGCTGGGAACTGAACCTGGGTCCTATGTAAGCACACTTAACCACTGAGCTGAGCCATGTCTCCAGCTCCCATTATAACTTCTTGAAGGTCAGAGTCACATTTTCCTTGTTAGAGATAAAAACAACACAAAACAAAGAAAATATGGGTGTGATAGCTCATGCCTGTCAACCAGCACTTGGGACACCGAGGCAGGAGGACTGCCATGAGTTTGAGGCCAACCAAGAGGGACAAAGTAAAACTCGGCCTAAAGTAATGGCCAACTAAAAAGGAAACATCTGTATGTCTTCCCACTTGCTATGTGATGGGCACTCAGTAAACATTTGCTTATAGCATTGTGTGTCCTGTGGGCTCTGTTCCTGATGCTAAGCAGACAGAGCTAGCTGATCTATCTAACAGTAGTTCCTTCTATTCATACAGAAGCAACCTCCACATTCTTTCGATGGCCACTTTCCATCAAACCAGACAGGGCCAGTTTGGAGAAGGAATCCTAAAGCAGATGGAAACTCCATTTTCTTATAGTTCAGTTATTAAGTGCACTTGTGAGTAGGAAAAATGTGAAATATAACAAACTCTTAAGAAGTCAGTCCACAGTCTAAGAGGAAGAGACAAGGAATTGCTGGTTTGTGGAGGTAATACCAACAATTTAGCTGAGGCAGGAGGATTGAGTACTATAGTCCAGCGCTACATAGCAAGACATAGTCTTTAAAATTAAAAAAAAAGAAAAGAAAAGAAAAAAGAAACAAAGAAAATAAAAAAGAAAGAAGAAAAAGAAGGGGGGATTGTACTGAGTGGCAGGGTCCCATTATCAAGTCCAACAGTATGGGGGTGGCTGGGCGTTCCAGCTTTGAGTACTGAGAACAGCTCAGCAGCACAGTGATACATACCAAATTCCAGAGCTTGGGTTCAAAGCCAGCCTCAGCTACACATCGAGTTGGAGATCTTTGACAGATGAGGCCCTGTCTCAGTGATAATAAGAAAATGGATCTATAGAGAACTTGGACTTTCCTGTGCTCGCCACAAGTCCTGCCTGGGCTAGGGAATAAAACTGGACAAAGACAATAACAGGAAGAAAGTGTGACGCAGTTATTTACACAAAAGTCTTATGGAACACATGAGCTTTCAGGTGAAAACCCAAAAACAAAAAAGAAGGAAGAAGAAAAGGAAAAAGACAGACAGACAGATATACAGATAAAGAAAGAAAAAGAAGAGAGAAAGAAAGGAAGGGAGGGAAGGAGGAGAGAGGGAGAGAGAGAAGAAGGAAGGAGAGAAGGAAGGAAGGGATGAAGGAAGGAAGGAAGGAAGGAAGGAAGGAAGGAAGGAAGGAAGGAAGAAAGGGAGGGAGGAAGGAAGGAAGGAAGGAAGGAAGGAAGGAAGGAAGGAAGAAAGGAAGCAGCAAAGGAAAGAGAAGAGAGTGTTCCTATTTGTGGAAGCCCCAAAGGAGTAGCC
Source organism: Mus musculus (assembly GCF_000001635.26). Classification (NCBI taxonomy): domain Eukaryota; kingdom Metazoa; phylum Chordata; class Mammalia; order Rodentia; family Muridae; genus Mus; species Mus musculus. The sequence goes on from NC_000081.6 coordinate 36,663,749, forward strand.
TGGGTTGGCCTCAAATCCAATGTCTCCTGCTTCCAGAGCCCTAGCATTTCCTACCAGTGTGATAGGCCCCGGCTGATCCTTTTCCAGTGCAAGGGTGCTCACTACAGAGCAGCTGAAGTGGCGGGCACCTCAATGTTTCCAGTGGGGTGTGTGTGTGTGTGTGTGTGTGTGTGTGTGTGTGTGTGAGAGAGAGAGAGAGAGAGAGAGAGAGAGAGAGAGAGAGAGAGAGAATCTGGGATTCTTTTGGCAATGTCTGACTATGCAACCCTGGTTGGATCAAAAATTGCTGTATAGACCAGGCTAGTCATGAATTCACAGAGATCCTCCTGCCTTTGCCATCCAAGTGCTGGGATTAAAGGTGTGCACCACCCACGTCTGGCCCTGGTGGAGGTCTGAGGACAACTGTTTACAACTGGCTCTCTTGGCTCTCTCCGTATATACGTGGGACTGAGCTCAGGTTGTCAGGCCAGATGAGCTGCTGGAACCGTCTGTAATGAGATCTGATGCCCTCTTCCGGTGTGTCTGAAGACCGCTACAGTGTACTTATAGATATAAAATAAATACATCTTTAAAAATAAAGTTGCTTTCCAATGAGGCCCATTGAAGAGCTCTGCACAGGTGATCATGGCCTGTTCGTTCGGGTACTTGGAATTCATGACTCCCAGCCGAAAGCTTAGCCCAAGCCCCCAGTGAGAGCACCCCTTTTCCATGCACCCTTAGGTCTCTCTGTCCTTTTGTAGTGACTTAGAAGGCTAAGAGGACGGACTGGAGCAGAGCCCGCAAGAACCTTCCCCTTCTCCCTGCCCTCCAGGCATGTTCTAAACTTAATCACCAGTTGACCTTGGCAGTTCGCATTTGAGCTGGTATTTGTACAGCTCCCCAAAGTGATCCTCTCTGAGGTTGAGCCGGAAAGCAGCTGGGACTCCCCTCTCATGTGCAGCATCCAGGGTTGTCTCTGTTGAGCTCCCTGAAGAAATGCTCTCCCATGCCCTCCTGGGCCAGAGGCTGGAGGCTCACAGGCACGACCCAGGCATTTAAATTGCTGGATTTTCCAGAGTCCGTTTCCCAAGGAAACTGGATTTTAAGATTCTCCTGATCTGAAAAGAATTCACTGTCAAAGTACCTTTTAAATGGTAACTGTATAGATATAGAATGTGAACGTAGGGGGCGTGTGAAGGCTGTGTGTCGCTGTCTTTAGATTACACGTTTGTTCACACTGTGTGGCTGAGCACTGTGCCTTTCCTGCCACCTTGGACTAAGGGTGGCCATCCTGAGGCTTCTTGAGCTTGAAGACAGGTTTTTATAGCCCTGCCTCTCCATCTTCATGAAGCTGCTAGGTGACATTCCTAGCTCCTAAAATGAGCCCACTTTCCAAAACGCAAGGCTGTCTTTAGATTAACATTCCTAAGGGTTTCAGGGTAGAAACCCAGAGAGCTAAGCTTTTTTAAATTTTGTACTAGAGTTAAGAGTCTCTGAGCCAGGAGTGATGGCTCAGACTTTTAAATTCAGTATTCAGGAGGCAGAGACAGAATTGTTTTGAGTTTGGATCAGCCTGAGCTTCAGCGTTAATTTGACGATAGCCTACGTTATGGTGTGTGATCTTGTGAGTTAAAGGGCTCTAATTTAGGCCTCAGAGTGATGAGTGATGGACATTAAATGAGATACTTAAGATGGGCAGCAGGAGTGCTGTGGGGCTTTAATCCCAGCACTTGGGAGGCAGAGGCATGGGGATCTCTGTGAGTTTGAGGTCAGCTTGGTCTACAGAGTGAGTTCCAGGACAGCCAGGGCTACACAAGAAACCCTGTCTTGAAAAACAAAACAAAACAAAACAAGCTTGTGCTATGTAATTGCACTATATAGATATGATTTTTTTTACACTATGTATATATATATATATATATGACTTTCTTCTTCTTCTTTTTTTTTCTTCTGTTTTTTTTGAGACAAGGTTTCTCTGTGTAGCCCTGGCTGTCCTGGAACTCACTCTGTAGACCAGGCTGGCCTCAAACTCAGAAATCCGCCTGCCTCTGCCTCCCAAGTGCTGGGATTAAAGGCATGTGCCACCACTGCCCTGCTGTGATTTTATTCTTACTCCTAGACTCCTGGATGGCTGAATTTGCTGGAAAAGCAATCTTTGGATACAGTATTGCAATTTAAAAACGACCTAATAATGGTTAGAAAATTAAATCTTGTGAAGAAGTAAACTCTTAGAAAATTTCAAATTTGTTCCTTAAAATGTTCCCATACTTTTTTTTTTTTTTTGCCATCTCTTTAAGGGAACTTGTCCAAGAATCTTTTCTTGAGGTACAGAAGACTTTTAAAAAACATATGCTTGATTTTTCCATATGTTAACTTTCTGAGAGCAGGTGAGATGGGTTTTCTAGTTTATAAGTTTATTCAGAAACAGGAAGATCAGGAGAAGATGCCCGTATTCTGGAATAAGGGTCTTAGTGACCAGAAAAGCCTCTGTGGGAAACTCCCAGAAGACCTCACTATAATGAAACAATAAATTAACTAATCTTTTTCTTCCTTTAAATAGTCTCTCTCTCTCTCTCTCTCTCTCTCTCTCTCTCTCTCTCTCTCTCTCCCTCTCTCTCTCTCTCTCTCTCTCTCTCTCTCTCTCTCTCTCTCTCTCTCTCCTCTTACACTTATTTTGTGTACTTGTGCATGTCATGGCTCTCTTTGAAGGTCAGAGGACAACCTCCAGAAGTTGAATCTTGTGGGAGATTCTTTCTTCCACCACATGGGACCTGGAGATTAACTGTGGTCACTAGGCTTAGTGTCAGATGCCCTTACCCTTGGCAGCCCTTCTTTTGAAACACATGAAAGGTCAGACAAGACAATAAAACCTAAAGCCCCACATCAAAAGTAAAGAATCAGGAAGTGCAGTGGAGAGGAAGCTGGTGTTGTGTGAGGGGCTTGTGCCAACTTGGCTAACTTGAACTTTACCTCTGAGGGCCTCTCAGGTCGAGGAGGAAGGCTTGCCACATGCACACTCCACCCCCTTCACAGTCAACCCTTCAGAACAGCGGTGACAGAAGGTGACTGTACTTCACCAACAGACCAGGAAGTCACCAGGAAGAGGAGGAGCAGACCAGGCTAAAGAACCCGCTCTGGTGGGTGCTCCCTCCAGACCACAGTGGTGCTCAACACATAAACAAGCAAAGCCAAATAAACCAGAGGTGTAGTAGTGGTCATGTCTGTGCTTTCAGCACTGGGGAAGCTGAGACAGGAGTATGGCTGGGAGTTTGAGGTCACCCTCAACAAAATAGTGAAGTTTAGATTAGCCTGGGCTACAAAGTAAGATCCTATTACAAACAAACAAACAAACAAACAAACAAACAAATATTTTTAAAAATAGAAACTGGAAGAAGCAGGCATGGTGGCATATGTATAATCCAAGCATTTGTAAGACTGAGGCAGGGGGCTTGATGAGTTGATGTCCTTTTGTACCACATAGCGAATCCTAGACCTGTGGTCTACATAATATGACCCATATAGAAACATTTTTTTAAAAGAAATAATGAAAAGAGAAGAAAGAAAGAAAGCATGAAAAGTGTCTGGTCACCTGGTCTAGGCAAGTGGAGGTGACTTCTGCCAAAAATAACCCTTCAGAATCAGAGCTAGGGCTGGTCCACAGTGGCACATGATGCCAAAGCCAGCACTCAGGAGGCAACACAGGAGGAACAGTTAGCCCCAAGTCCAAGGTTAACCTGGCTGTGCAATGAGTTCAGCATAGAGCAAATGAGTGAGACCTTTTCTCAGAGAGCAGCCCCTCAAACAAACAGGTTAGTGAGATCTGGATAGGTTAGTGAGATAGCTTCGCAGTTGGAGGCCGCACACCATCAATGCTAACAACCTGAGTTCAGTTCCCAGGACCTGTATTACTGGAGGAGAGAGAGCCCCAGCTTCTGTGTTGTGGATGTGGGTTCGGTGGGACTCGAACCCACAGTGGATAGCCCTGGGGCTAATTATATTTGATGGTAATTCCGTTCTTCCAACAAGGAATGAGTCAGCATTCAGGTGATTTCCGTAAACCTGCTTCCCACCTTAATTTGTAAAATAGAGGAAAACTGATGATTGGGCAGATAAAAGGGAAGGTGGAAAGACAGAAGGAGAAAATGGAAGAGGACGCAGAGGAGGAGGAGGAGGAAGAAGAAAAGCAGGGCAGAAGCACATGGCCTGGAGAAACCGCAAGTTCTAAGGGGTCTCATGAGCTGTGGAAGATGGTAGTGTAGCGGTAGATCTGCCCAATCTAGGTGCATAGCATGTAATCATATTAACTGTGTTGTGTTTTCATTGCTGGGGCATATTTGGGTTGGAGAGTACCGCAGCACTTCTGCATTTCTGCAAGGTGTTCTTTGATCTCTGCACACATGCTATAGAGCGTGTGAGGCAGCACCCACATTGTCTGTCTGTCTGTGTGTGTATATGTATGTTTGTGCTCATGCATGCATGTGTGTGAGTGTGTGTATGTAATTTTCAAATTGAGAGAGACAGAGGCAGAGAGAAGATGAATTCGAGAAAAAGACTTGCAAAGACTTTCAAAATTGAAAAATTTTGAAATGATTAGCTAGAGTGTGCAAAGACAATATGCTTATTTAATTTGAAGAGAAAAAATAAGGAAAGATAATATGGGGAGGGAGCCATGACAGTAATCCATAACAATATTTGAAAAAGACCAAATGGAGCTTCCCCACATAAAACCTGTAGTAACTCAACTTGAAAACTCAATGGCAATATTTAATGGAAGTTCAGACACGGCGAAGCCAGAACTAGAGGACAAGGCATGCAAATCAGTAGAGACTTCCCAGGCTGTAGCACGAAGCATCCAGAAAATATGAAAGAGAAGGCAGGAGACATGAAGAGCTATGGAGTAAAAAAGCCCAGAGCTCCTTTGATTGAACCACAAGAAAAAGAGAAAAATACTACTTGAAGAGACAGCAGCTGAAAACTGTCGAGTGCTTACGAGATACTGCAACTCACAGGTTTGTGGATACTCAGCAGGAAGATACACAAAAAGTAACCAAGTCCTGGAATCACCATCGTTAGCTTTAACAAACCAAAACCAAGCATGATCTTCAAAAACAAAACAACAAAACAAAACAAACAAACAAAATTGTGCTGCAGAGAAACAACTGGTTCTGTGGCTCTCAACCCTCCTATGGCTGCGACCCTTTAGCGTATTTAGACATTATTAAAAAGTATTAGGGGCTGGAGAGAGAGCTCAGAGGTTAAGAGCACTGGCTGCTCTTCCAAAGGTCCTAAGTTCAATTCCCAGCAACCACATGGGATCACAACCATCTGTAATGGGATCCCATGCCCTCTTCTGGTGTGTCTGAAGAGAGCAATAGTGTATTCATAGGGATAAAATAAATAAATCTTAAAAGAATGTATTAAACTGCAGTTCCTAATGTTGTGGTGACCCCTCCACAACATTATTCTTGTTCTAACATAACTGTAATTTTGCTATTGTTATGAACTGTAATGTACATACCTGTGTTTTCTGATAGTCTTAGGTGACTGCTTGTGAAACGATAATTGGTACCCCAAAGGGGTCAAGCCTCACAGTGAGAACTGCTGAACGAGACAATCACCAGATTCCCAGTAGTAACGAGGAAGCCAGAAGCCAGTGACCAAAGGCAGCTAGCAACTTAAATTGCCAAGCTGAAATTCTGTGTCCTGCAAAGCAACTTCTGAGAGTAAGGGCAAAATCAAGTCATTTGTATTTTGTTTTTAAAGGACTTTTATTAGCACATTAATTATACAGAATAAACAACATACATAATAAGGATGGGTTTCATTGCAATATTCTCATAAGCTCCTGTGGTCTCCTTTGCCCTCCAGTGTTGGGAAGAATCTCTCCTCTTCTCAACGAGTGTCTTCTCCCACCCCCAGATGTTTATAGCCAAAGACTGCTTGGCCATGGAGACTGGACAACCCCTCCCCCTACACTGTGCCTAAGAAGTGCTGAGGTCGTGGCCTGCAGAGGTGGCTATTCCTGGGCAGGGTTTTGGAAGGAAAGTATGGGGGAGCTTGGCTCAGGGAAATTGGTTTTCAGCCCTGTCTTGGGTGGAGTGATGCAGGGGAGTCAGGGAAGCCTTTCCAGAGTGGCCTTTGAACGGGGCCTAGAAGAATGAGTCACGGACTCAGGACCAGCCCGCTGAAGACACCGAGGGGGAGGGGCCGCTTCCCCGGAGGCTGCGTGCCCAGCTTGGAAGAGAGAATGGGGGAGGGAAAGGTGCTAAGGAGAGCCCAGCTGTGGCAGGGATGAGTTCAATAGGAGAGGAGCTTGAACATGCCTCAGCAGTGGCAGGCAGTGTAGCGGGGTGACGGGAGCTGGTTAGAATGGGCAGAAAGATTGGATTCTGCCGGAACCAAGGAAGTAGCGTTCGGGTGGATTGAAGGGACTTGAGCGAAAAGGTGTGGGAAGCAGAGCTGAGTGGTCCTGGTAGCCACCCATCCACCCACTCAGCGAGGCTCACTACCAAATTGCCAGTTTTTGCTAATGATGTTGGTGGGCAAGAGATATATTTGAGTTTGATATCCGCACAGAGATCTGTAGCAGGAAACTGGGAGTTGGGTTCTGAAACTAGGGTACAACGACAGTCTCTAGGGCTGAGTGTCATGGCGCTCATCTTAATCTCAGCACTAGGGAGGTGGGAGCGGAAGAAGAACGAGTTCAAGGTCAGTCTTTGCCACGTGTGAGGTCGAGTCCAGTCTGAGCTACTTAAGTCCTCATCTAAGAAACACCCTAAAAAACAAAACAGAAACACTTAAAAAAAAAAAAAGCCAGATATGCTGGGGTGGAGGTTGGATGGGGAGCAGACAGCCTGGATGTTTGAAGAATCATTTGAAGAGTGTGGCAGGTAACTCACCTGCCAGACTTCTCCATCAGCATGTGTTCAGAAAGTAGATTAAAAGAGTTTCTATTCACCTGGTGACACAGGCCTGTAATCCCAACTAAAGCTGAGGCAGGAGGATTCAAAAGTCAAGGTTTACCTGGAATCTTAAATTAAATTAGTCAGCAAAGTTTAAGGCCAGCCAAAACAACTTAGTTTAGAGATTCTGTCTCATTTTTGTTTTGTTTTTCGAAACAGGGTTTCTCTGTATAGTTCCTGGAACTCACTCTGTAGACCAGGCTGGCCTCGAACTCAGAAATCCGCCTGCCTCTGCCTCCCGAGTGCTGGGATTAAAGGAGTGCGCCACCACCACCCAGCTTCAAATTTTTATGAATGGCTGGGGATATAGTTCAGTGGTAGGACAGTTTGTGGGTCACCTAGAGCATCCAAGGTCCTGAGTTCGATCCTCAGTACTGGAACATAAAAGAGAGGACTGCTTAGCACTGACTGTCTTCCTGTGCCCAGGATCACCCTCAGTCTGCCACATGGCCTGATCCATGTTATAGCTTGCATTTAGAATACCAAATCTTGCAAACTTTGTTCAGAAACAAGAGACACACAGACCCTTCCATTAGCACAGGCTGACAGGCAAATCTGGTGTCTGGACACTAACTGACAAGTCTGCGCAAAGTCTTTAGACTAACGACCAGGATCTGTGCTCAGACGGAAAAATTTCAGGATGAATTTAAAAAAACAAAAACCCAAAAAACTGGTGCTTAACTTTTCCATCTACCATTGTACAATAATATATTTGGAAATCTCCCAGAATTTTGAATGCATAGCCATACAGATTTTAGCTTTGAAGGGGGCCTCAGAGGGCATTTAATCCAACCACAGGGAATCAGAGACTCAAGAAACAGGCACCACACGGGGCCCGCTGCCTGTGGCAAAGCAACGCCTCTGCTGATCCACACAGCTCCTTCTCTGCCCTGCCCTGCATCCTTTCTATCAGAGGATTTAAAGTTGGGGGTGGGGAATCAGCTGTCTATGTGAATGATTTGAATGTATTTATATACATCATGAATCTATCTGACACTTGCCTTAGGTAAGAACAAGATGTTGAGGCTAGAGAGACATACCATTGGTTAGCGAGGCGTGGTGGCACACACATATAATCCCAGCAGTTAGGGGCTGAAGCAGGCTAATCTCTGTGAGTTCAAGACCAGCTTGATCTACATAGCAAATTCCAGGTCAGCCAGGGCCACATAGTGAGACCTAGTCTTTAAAAGCTAGTAATAAATAAAACTATCCAAGCAACAAAACTCACTTAACTTGTAGCTTCAAGGACCTGAGTCAGACCCCAGACCCCACACATCTGCCTACAATCCCTGTGCTGTGGAGATAGGAAGCTCACTGGGGCTTGCAGGCAGCCAGCCTATCAAAAAAAATGCCAAGTTCAGGTAGAGACACTGCCTCAAAGGAAGAAGGCAGAAAAGTGATGGAGAAGGAACATTTGTATTCCCGAAGGCATACACATCTGCACAGGTGTGTACATATCTAAGTCATACAGGCCACGTGTACCACTCTCTCCTTTGCCATCACCCGAGAGTATGAGCACATACACACAAGCCTACACATTACACATAGGGAAATACTCGCACAAACACACACAAATGCAAACACACACACATGCACACATAGCTCAAGCATGCAAATACACACACACACACACATGCACATACAAATACACACACAAACACCACACACACATCACAAGTCCCATTAAGATTCTTACAATTTGTGTTGTAGTCCTAACAGGGCAGACCCATTGTACAGTATGTGCCTCGTGTGACAGTGCCTCTGTCAGCAAGTAAAGTCATTGTAAATATGTCCCAGACATACTTATATTTAAAGATGTTGCTGGGCAGTGTGGCCGCCAGTGGCCACAGGTTACTGGCTTACTGAAAGGAAAGATGGGGTTGGATGGGAAAGGCAGCAAGAGAAATAACAAGCCAAGACAAAGTTCTCTGATCAAGGCCAGTGTTTACTTATGAGTCTGACCTTATAAGGGGGGTGTGGGGGGGCCCCATCCCCTACCATGCGGGGAACTCACTCTGTAGACCAGTCTGTAGACAGAAATCCACCTGTCTCTGCCTCCCAAGTGCTGGTATTAAAGGCGTACGCCACCACTGCCCGGCACTAACTTATAATTTTTATTTAACAAGCTTTAGTATTAAGAAAACTTTCAAATTAATAAAAAAAAGCCATACACCCAAATTAACTAGAGTCAAAGTCTATACAACTTAATGAACTATATACATATAGACTTAGAATTCAAAATGGATAAAGCTCTGTGAAATAAAAAAAAAAAAGAATTCAAAATAGAAGCTATTAAACTTCACATTAAATCCATTAAATAACATTAAATAATAATTGTTATATATTATGTTAATATACTTATACATAACATACTTATATACAACAATGTATATAACTATTGTTATCATTTGTGTGTGTCTATAATAATTATTGTTATTATTTTGTGTGTGTACTGCAGCCTCTTGGTCACTGAGATTAGAAGCACATGACAACATTTGAACTACAAATAGGTGCTTTAATGATTTTTCTCCAAGCGGGTTGTGGTGGTACCTGTCTGTAATCACAACTTTCAGGAGACTGAGGCAGAGGGATGGATTGCTTTGCATTTGAGGCCAGCCAAGGCTACATAGTAAGCTCAAGTAACCTCACGTTACACAGTGAGACCCTGTTTTAAATTTTTTAAATGTAATTTTTTTTCCATTTTTATTAGGTATTTACCTCATTTACATTTCCAATGCTATACCAAAAGTCCCCCATACCCACCCACTCCCACTCCCCTGCCCACCCACTCCCCCTTTTTGGCCCTGGCGTTCCCCTGTACTGGGGCATATAAAGTTTGCCTGTCCAATGGGCCTCTCTTTCCAGTGATGGCCGACTAGGCCATCTTTTGATACATATGCAGCTAGAGTCAAGAGCTCCGGGGTACTGGTTAGTTCATAAGGTTGTTCCACCTATAGGGTTGCAGATCCCTTTAGCTCCTTGGGTACTTTCTCTAGCTCCTCCATTGGGAGCCCTGTGATCCATCCATTAGCTGACTATGAGCATCCACTTCTGTGTTTGCTAGGCCCTGGCATAGTCTCACAAGAGACAGCTACATCTGGGTCCTTTCGATAAAATCTTGCTAGTATATGCAATGGTGTCAGCATTTGGATGCTGATTATGGGGTGGATCCCTGGATATGGCAGTCTCTACATGGTCCATCCTTTCATCTCAGCTCCAAACTTTGTCTTTGTAACTCCTTCCATGGGTGTTTTGTTCCCAATTCTAAGGAGGGGCATAGTGTCCACACTTCAGTCTTCATTCTTCTTGAGTTTCATGTGTTTAGCAAATTGTATCTTATATCTTGGGTTTCCTAGGTTTGGGGCTAATATCCACTTATCAGTGAGTACATATTGTGTGAGTTCCTTTGTGAATGTGTTACCTCACTCAGGATGATGCCCTCCAGGTCCATCCATTTGCATAGGAATTTCATAAATTCATTCTTTTTAATAGCTGAGTAGTACTCCATTGTGTAGATGTACCACATTTTCTGTATCCATTCCTCTGTTGAGGGGCATCTGGGTTCTTTCCAGCTTCTGGCTATTATAAATAAGGCTGCTATGAACATAGTGGAGCATGTGTCCTTCTTACCAGTTGGGGCATCTTCTGGATATATGCCCAGGAGAGGTATTGCTGGATCCTCCGGTAGTACTATGTCCAATTTTCTGAGGAACCGCCAAACTGATTTCCAGAGTGGTTGTACAAGCCTGCAATCCCACCAACAATGGAGGAGTGTTCCTCTTTCTCCACATCCACGCCAGCATCTGCTGTCACCTGAATTTTTGATCTTAGCCATTCTGACTGGTGTGAGGTGGAATCTCAGGGTTGTTTTGATTTGCATTTCCCTGATGATTAAGGATGTTGAACATTTTTTCAGGTGCTTCTCTGCCATTCAGTATTCCTCAGGTGAGAATTCTTTGTTCAGTTCTGAGCCCCATTTTTTAATGGGGTTATTTGATTTCCTGAAGTCCACCTTCTTGAGTTCTTTATATATGTTGGATATTAGTCCCCTATCTGATTTAGGATAGGTAAAGATCCTTTCCCAATCTGTTGGTGGTCTTTTTGTCTTATTGACGGTGTCTTTTGCCTTGCAGAAACTTTGGAGTTTCATTAGGTCCCATTTGTCAATTCTCGATCTTACAGCACAAGCCATTGCTGTTCTGTTCAGGAATTTTTCCCCTGTGCCCATATCTTCAAGGCTTTTCCCCACTTTCTCCTCTATAAGTTTCAGTGTCTCTGGTTTTATGTGAAGTTCCTTGATCCACTTAGATTTGACCTTAGTACAAGGAGATAAGTATGGATCGATTCGCATTCTTCTACACGATAACAACCAGTTGTGCCAGCACCAATTGTTGAAAATGCTGTCTTTCTTCCACTGGATGGTTTTAGCTCCCTTGTCGAAGATCAACTGACCATAGGTGTGTGGGTTCATTTCTGGGTCTTCAATTCTATTCCATTGGTCTACTTGTCTGTCTCTATACCAGTACCATGCTGTTTTTATCACAATTGCTCTGTAGTAAAGCTTTAGGTCTGGCATGGTGATTCCACCAGAAGTTCTTTTATCCTTGAGAAGACTTTTTGCTATCCTAGGTTTTTTGTTATTCCAGACGAATTTGCAAATTGCTCCTTCTAATTCGTTGAAGAATTGAGTTGGAATTTTGATGGGGATTGCATTGAATCTGTAGATTGCTTTTGGCAAGATAGCCATTTTTACAATGTTGATCCTGCCAATCCATGAGCATGGGAGATCTTTCCATCTTCTGAGATCTTCTTTAATTTCTTTCTTCAGAGATTTGAAGTTTTTATCATACAGATCTTTCACTTCCTTAGTTAGAGTCACGCCAAGATATTTTATATTATTTGTGACTATTGAGAAGGGTGTTGTTTCCCTAATTTCTTTCTCAGCCTGTTTATTCTTTGTATAGAGAAAGGCCATTGACTTGTTTGAGTTTATTTTATATCCAGCTACTTCACGGAAGCTGTTTATCAGGTTTAGGAGTTCTCTGGTAGAATTTTTAGGGTCACTTATATATACTATCATATCATCTGCAAAAAGTGATATTTTGACTTCCTCTTTTCCAATTTGTATCCCCTTGATCTCCTTTTGTTGTCGAATTGCTCTGGCTAATACTTCAAGTACTATGTTGAAAAGGTAGGGAGAAAGTGGGCAGCCTTGTCTATTCCCTGATTTTAGTCGGATTGCTTCCAGCTTCTCTCCATTTACTTTGATGTTGGCTACTGGTTTGCTGTATATTGCTTTTATCATGTTTAGGTATGGGCCTTGAATTCCTGATCTTTCCAAAACTTTTATCATGAATGGGTGTTGGATCTTGTCAAATGCTTTTTCTGCATCTAACGAGATGATCATGTGGTTTTTGTCTTTGAGTTTGTTTATATAATGGATTACATTGATCGATTTTCGTATATTAAACCATCCCTGCATCCCTGGAATAAAACCTACTTGGTCAGGATGGATGATTGCTTTAATGTGTTCTTGGATTCGGTTAGCGAGAATTTTATTGAGGATTTTTGCATCGATATTCATAAGAGAAATTGGTCTGAAGTTCTCTATCTTTGTTGGGTCTTTCTGTGGTTTAGGTATCAGAGTAATAGTGGCTTCATAAAATGAGTTGGGTAGAGTACCTTCTACTTCTATTTTGTGAAATAGTTTGTGCAGAACTGGAATTAGATCTTCTTTGAAGGTCTGATAGAACTCTGCACTAAACCCATCTGGTCCTGGGCTTTTTTTGGTTGGGAGACTATTAATAACTGCTTCTATTTCTTTAGGTGATATGGGACTGTTTAGATGGTCAACTTGATCCTGATTCAACTTTGGTACCTGGTATCTGTCCAGAAATTTGTCCATTTCGTCCAGGTTTTCCAGTTTTGTTGAGTATAGCCTTTTGTAGAAGGATCTGATGGTGTTTTGGATTTCTTCAGGATCTGTTGTTATGTCTCCCTTTTCATTTCTGATTTTGTTAATTAGGATTTTGTCCCTGTGCCCTTTAGTGAGTCTAGCTAAGGGTTTGTCTATCTTGTTGATTTTCTCAAAGAACCAACTCCTCGTTTGGTTAATTCTTTGAATAGTTCTTCTTGTTTCCACTTGGTTGATTTCACCCCTGAGTTTGATTATTTCCTGCCGTCTACTCCTCTTGGGTGAATTTGCTTCCTTCTTTTCTAGGGCTTTTAGATGTGTTGTCAAGCTGCTAGTATGTGCTCTCTCCCGTTTCTTCTTGGAGGCACTCAGAGCTATGAGTTTCCCTCTTAGAAATGCTTTCATTGTGTCCCATAGGTTTGGGTACGTTGTGGCTTCATTTTCATTAAACTCTAAAAAGTCTTTAATTTCTTTCTTTATTCCTTCCTTGACCAAGGTATCATTGAGAAGAGTGTTATTCAGTTTCCACGTGAATGTTGGCTTTCCATTATTTATGTTGTTATTGAAGATCAGTCTTAGGCCATGGTGGTCTGATAGGATACATGGGACAATTTCAATATTTTTGTATCTGTTGAGGCCTGTTTTGTGACCAATTATATGGTCAATTTTGGAGAAGGTCCCGTGAGGTGCTGAGAAGAAGGTATATCCTTTTGTTTTAGGATAAAATGTTCTGTAGATATCTGTCAGGTCCATTTGTTTCATAACTTCTGTTCGTTTCACTGTGTCCCTGTTTAGTTTCTGTTTCCACGATCTGTCCATTGAAGAAAGTGGTGTGTTGAAGTCTCCCACTATTATTGTGTGAGGTGCAATGTATGCTTTGAGCTTTACTAAAGTGTCTCTAATGAATGTGGCTGCCCTTGCATTTGTTGCGTAGATATTCAGAATTGAGAGTTCCTCTTGGAGGATTTTACCTTTGATGAGTATGAAGTGTCCCTCCTTGTCTTTTTTGATAACTTTGGGTTGGAAGTCGATTTTATCCGATATTAAAATGGCTACTCCAGCTTGTTTCTTCAGTCCATTTGCTTGGAAAATTGTTTTCCAGCCTTTCACTCTGAGGTAGTGTCTGTCTTTTTCCCTGAGATGGGTTTCCTGAAAGCAGCAGAATGTTGGGTCCTGTTTGTGTAGCCAGTCTGTTAGTCTATGTCTTTTTATTGGGGAATTGAGTCCATTGATATTAAGAGATATTAAGGAAAAGTAATTGTTGCTTCCTTTTATTTTTGTTGTTAGAGTTGGCATTCTGTTCTTGTGGCTGTCTTCTTTTTGGTTTGTTGAATGATTACTTTCTTGGTTGTTCTAGGGCGTGATTTCCGTCCTTGTATTGCTTCTTTTCTGTCATTATCCTTTGAAGGGCTGGATTCGTGGAAAAATATTGTGTGAATTTGTTTTTGTCGTGGAATACTTTGGTTTCTCCATCTATGGTAATTGAGAGTTTGGCCAGGTATAGTAGCCTGGGCTGGCATTTGTGTTCTCTTTGTGTCTGTATAACATCTGTCCAGGCTCTTCTGGCTTTCATAGTCTCTGGTGAAAAGTCTGGTGTAATTCTGATAGGCCTTCCTTTATATGTTACTTGACCTTTCTCCCTTACTGCTTTTAATATTCTATCTTTATTTAGTGCATTTGTTGTTCTGATTATTATGTGTCGGGAGGAATTTCTTTTCTGGTCTAGTCTATTTGGAGTTCTATAGGCTTCTTGTATGATCATGGGCATCTCTTTTTTTATGTTTGGGAAGTTTTCTTCTATTATTTTGTTGAAGATGTTTGCTGGTCGTTTGAGTTGAAAATCTTCATTCTCATCAATTCCTATTATCCGTAGGTTTGGTCTTCTCATTGTGTCCTGGATTACCTGGATGTTTTGAGTTAGGATCCTTTTGCATTTTGTATTTTCTTTGACTGTTGTGTCGATGTTCTCTATGGAATCTTCTGCACCTGAGATTCTCTCTTCCATTTCTTGTATTCTGTTGCTGATGCTTGCATCTATGGTTCCAGATCTCTTTCCTAGGGTTTCTATCTCCAGCGTTGCCTCGCTTTGGGTTTTCTTTATTGTGTCTACTTCCCCTTTTAGTTCTAGTATGGTTTTGTTCATTTCCATCACCTGTTTGGATGTGTTTTCCTGTTTTTCTTTAATGATTTCTACCTGTTTAGCTGTGTTTTCCTGCTTTTCTTTAAGGGCCTGTAACTCTTTAGCAGTGCTCTCCTGTAATTCTTTAAGTGACTTATGAAATTCCTTCTTGATGTCCTCTATCATCATCATGAGAAATGTTTTTAAATCTGGGTCTAGATTTTCGGTTGTGTTGGGGTGCCCAGGACTAGGTGGGGTGGGAGTGCTGCGTTCTGATGATGGTGAGTGGTCTTGATTTCTGTTAGTAGGATTCTTACGTTTGCCTTTCGCCATCTGGTAATCTCTGAAGCTAGCTGTTTTAGTTGTCACTGTTAAGAGCTTGTTCTTCAGGTGACTCTGTTAGCCTCTATAAGCAGACCTGGAGGGTAGCACTCTCCTTAGTTTCAGTGGGCAGAGTATTCTCTGCAGGCAAGCTCTCTTCTTGCAGGGCAGGTACCCAGATATCTGGTGTTCGAACCAGACTCCTGGCAGAAGTTGTGTTCCACTCACTAGAGGTCTTAGGATCCCGTGTGGAATCCTGTGTGGGCCCTTGCGGGTGTCAGGCGACTCCGCTGGCAAGGTAGCCCGGGGCTCGAGTAGAGCGGAAGGGGTTTGTGCCCCAGATCAGGCCCGGGTAGCCTGCTTCCCTATGTACCACAGTCTCAGGTTCCGCGCGATTGGATTGGGGCAGGCGCTGTGTTCCACTCACCAGAGGTCTTAGGATCCCGTGGGGAATCCTGTGTGGGCCCTTGCGGGTGTTGGGCAATACTCTGCTGGCAAGGTAGCCCGGGGCTCGAGTGGAGCGGAAGGGGCTTGTCTAAATGTAATTTTAAAAATTAGAAAATGAACTGCCTCCTGGAAGAACAGGTGAATATTTGTTTTGTATTTTGATCCATAAACGCATGAGTTAAATGTCGAGTTATATCTAAAATGTCTAATGCTCATTCTCCCGCCCCCTTCGGTCCCGGAAGCTTTGCTGGGGTCCTGACCACATGGCCAGTCTGCCTGCTGAATCACCTCGCACCAAAGGAAGGAGGACGTTCAGCGGAAGCTGCCACTCCAAGGGTGTTGCTGAGAGGAGCACGCTTTCTGTTAGGATGGAGGGCTGGTACTGTAGGCTCGCTCTGGGTGCTGTTGACTTATCGCCGAGGAGAGCAACCAGCTGAGGCCCACCGGGAGCAGGAGAAAGAATGGTTAACTGTGGGGTGTGAACTTGAATGGGCACGGAAAGCCTGGGACCCCCCAGAGAAGACTGGCTGTGTGTCAGTGAAAGACTGGCTGTGTGTCAGTGAGGTGCAAGACCTTGCCCTCAGCAGAACATCCTCCAGTGGGAGAGGGACCCGAGCTTTATGCCTGGCTCTTCCTTCCACCGTAGGACCTTGCTCCTGCAGCTGCCCTGGGCTTCAGACTCCCAAGTTCTTTGGCCTTTGAGCTCCTGCATCCGGGCCCTACAGAGGCTCTTGGGCTATGGTGCTGGCCTCTCTTCCTCGGGCTTCCCGCTTCTTGACTGAGTTGTGTTGCTGTCTTTCTGGCTGTTGGGGTCACAGATAGTAGCCCCTTTGAGCCTGACAACCCCCACTCCCATTCACCCTGGTTCTGTCTCTCTGGAGAGCCCTAGGTCACCAGGAGCCTCATATTACTACTGGCCAGGAAGCAGAGGTGTTGAGAACACCCAGGCATTAGGATGGTTTACACCTGGCATTCTCCAGTCCTGCGGCTCAGCTCTGAAGAAAGGCTGGTTATGTAGGTCAAGTCCACTGTTGTAAAGCCAGGAGAGAGCCTGGGGCAGGTTCAGTGCCAGCCTCTGTAATGAATGGTGTTTGTCTGGGTTCACTGCTGACGAGGTTACCTGAGGACAAGGTGATGCTGTGGGTGAAAGGTTTGCTTTATGAAAGCATTCACTCTGAGTAGCAGAAGACAGACCCTGCTCCTCACTCGAATAATTTTAAAGTCTTCTTTTTACAGAGGTTGGAGTCAAGCCAGCACCCAGCCAAAAACTGGGCTGAGCAAGAACGAGCTTTGTTGACTTCTGAGCATCTGTTTGTGACCCTGTCTCTCAACCTGACCTGCATGCCTGTCTTACATCTCAGAGGTCCCTACGAGACCAGGAACTGACACTCAACTCCAGCCACTGTGGATCCGGAACATTCCAACGACAGAGTTCCTGGTGTTTGGCCTCTGATCCTCAATGTTGGCAGAAAAGCTAAGTTGGCTTATGGCTAACTGAGGGCCAGGCCGGCTTCGTTTCATCCCTTGATTTGGTTTCTCCTTGTTCAGCTCACACAACGTGTAGACATGTTTATCTGCCTTTCCTTCTCAGCACTGCTACGTGCCAGGCCCCAGGCTAAATTATTAGCCCATTTCTCACATAAAAAAACTGAAGTCAAATGATCTCCACTCTAGGGAGTCTCTGTGGCTCCAGCATGGAGCCTTCAGCCATGGTTACACAACCTTTGGAGGGAGTGTGTAATATCAGGAGTCAATATGAGGAGGTCAAAAGGTGTTGGAGCCAGGCAATGGTAGCACACGCCTTTAATCCCAGCACTCGGGAGGCAGAGGCAGGCAGATTTCTGAGTTCGAGGCCAGCCTGGTGTACAGAGTGAGTTCCAGGACAGCCAGGGCTATACTTGGACACCTGCGCTCATATGCACAGACATACACATATATACCATTAAAAATAAAATAAAATTTAAAAATAAAACATGAACTAAAGTCTGCTCCTCAGTGAACCCTTTGGACTTTGGAGTTTCTGGTAGTGGTTACAGGTTTGGAATAGTGCTGTTTTGACTATGTGGACTGAGAGTTCGAGGCATTTCAGAGCCTTCTGGGGTCCCAGCAGGGCGTGGTGGCTCCAGGACCCCAAGTCTGGACTGGCTTTATATTGCATTCTCACCTCTGCTTTGACCT
The DNA here is from genome assembly GCF_000001635.26 of Mus musculus. Taxonomy (NCBI): domain Eukaryota; kingdom Metazoa; phylum Chordata; class Mammalia; order Rodentia; family Muridae; genus Mus; species Mus musculus. Next base: position 36,681,669 of record NC_000081.6, read on the forward strand.
AAAGCTTCTTGTGGCTGATGAATGTGTTCAGGCTTCCTGAGGAGTCACTGAGAACTGGTATTGAAATCTATTCTCTCTGTTCATCATGTAGACTGTCGCGTAGATGAATGGGTAGGTTAGAGAGTGTTCCCACAGCTTTTCAGAGAGGCTTGCAAAAGCTTGCCAGGTGCATTTGGGAGAGGAAAAGGAGGCACGTAACTTCTCCATTCTCAATAAGAAAGAGCTCTGGGGGGTTAGGGTGGGGGGGAGAAGGGAGAGACTCTGGTTCCTCAGTTAACATCACTGGCTGGCTGCTCTTGCAGAGTCAGTTCCCAGCACCCACATCATCTGTGGCCCACGATCATCTGTAACTCCAGTTCCATAGGAAGCTGACACTTTCTTCTGACCTTTATGGGGACTGCATGCAGGTGGTACACAAACACACACGCAAGCAGACACTCATACACGTAAAACAAACAAATCATAAAGAAAGCTGCTTCGAGCCTTTCTACCTTCTTATGACTTCCTTGTTAGTTTGGTTCAGTTTTTACTGGGGTTGAGACATCCTTGCTCTCAGTAGCCTAGGCTAACCTGGAACCTGAGCTCCTGCAGCCTCAGCCTCTGGAGTTCTCGGGTTACAGGCATGAGGCAGGACATGCCACTCTGACTCTGCGTTGGCGAATGGTTCCAGGTTTGGATCTCGCAGGTTTGAGGGGCTGGTGGCTCTCCTTACAGGCTGCTCTTGCTGTCGGCTTTGGGCCTCCTGCCCTTCCCTCAAACTGGATCTCTCTTTTCCATCTGGACTCTGTTCCAAGTTGACAAATCCTTCTCTCAGCCATGGACTTCACTGACATTTGAACCCAGTCTTAGCACCTGCTGACTGAATGCAAGAGAAGACACATGTTCACAAACATGTCCCCTGCTTCATCCCAGAACTGCAGAGTTTGCTGTTCTAATTAAAAGAGAGGATAGTGGATGACTGAAGCAAAAGCACACCCCCTTCTGTGTGTGTGTGTGTGTGTGTGTGTGTGTGTGTGTGTGTGTGCTGTTTTGCCAAGTTACTGAGAATGTCAACACCTGGCCACCTACTCAGCAAGACACTGGCTTTCAGGGTGTAGAAAATGGGGAAAATGTATTTATTGCTTGGCTCTTGATCTCTGGGGTTCAACTGATCTGGGCCCTGGCTAAGTGACTGTTTCTGGCCGAGTGTTCTGAATAATGAGTCTCATGACTGAAAGAAAGCAACATGCATATGTCTGCCTTTGCCCAAATATGCTTTTTTAGTAAGTGTATTGTCCACTGTAAGGCGTCCTGAAACACATCCAAGCGTCGGCAGGCCAGAGCAGTAGCCCCTGCTTGCTCAGTTCATTTGGTGGAGTCTGAGAACCAGGAAAGAAAAGGGAACAGAAAGCAGATCTGTCTCCTTTTAAAAGTTTGTTTTTCCACAGCGATCTTCCTTCTTGTGAAATCCTCTCCCACCCCCGATGCTCTGATGAAAAACACTCTTTTGTTCTCCAATGTCTCCCCCACCAAAAGGAACAGATCTCAGGGAAAACAACTCCTCTTTAAAGCCCATGAGAAAAATCTATGCTGATTTCACTAGAGTTTTATGGTCGCTTAAATCACACTGTTTTCTCCCTGTTTTCTTAAGACACTGAAATGCCAGCAAGGGTTTTCTTGGGCACAATGGCTTAAGACAATGAAGTATTCCCAACTTTCTTGGTTCCCAGAGACTGTGAGCTTACAGATCCTTCACACTCTGATTCTTGAGTTGCATTGGATTTTGCCTTCTCTTGGCCTATTAGCCTAATTTTTTAAAATATATATTTATTTTTATGTGTATGAGTGTTTGCCTGCATGTATCTCTATGCACCACATCTCTACATGATAGTCTTGGAGGTCAGAAGAAGGTGTTGGATTCCATAGAACTGGAGTTACAGGTACAGGTACTGTGTGAGTAAGGTACTGTGTGAGTAAGGTACTGTGTGAGTAAGGTACTGTGTGAGTAAGGTACTGTGTGAGTGTAGGGAACTGAATTCAGATCCTCTGGAAAAACAGATAGATGTTCTCTTAACCACTTGGCCATTATTACAGTCCTTTCTTCGCCTCTTCCTCCTCCTCTTGCTCCTCCTCCTCCTCATCTTCCTCTCCCCTTCCTCCTCCTTCTCCTCTTCATTGTTATCTATTCTTTTTTTTTTGACGCTCGAATATCTGTATTTATTGATCACAATACATGTGAGAATGAAATGTGGTATGTTTTATGGAATTCTATGCAGCCATAAACAAAAATGAAATCATGACACAGGAAAATGGACACAACTGGAAATCATTATGCTGAGCCCAATAAGGAGACTGGGAAAGGTAACTGCTCTGCTTTTGTTCATACATAGAACCTAGATTTGACATTGTTTATATGCATGCATATATGTGTGTGCTTATATATGTGTATGTTTATGGGTCACAAGACTAGAAAAGAAACTATAAGATAGCAGGAAGAGCTCTTAGTAGGAAATAGAGAAGGTGGTGGATAAACTGTAATAAAGTAAGAATTGGGAGTAACTGGGAAATAAAGGGAACAGGGACAGCAGTGGAAAGACACATGAGAGCAAAGTGAAATGGCATGGGGACTGTCCCTTTTCCTTTCCCTTTCCCTTTCCCTTTCCCTTTCCCTTTCCCTTTCCCTTTCCCTTTCCCTTTCTCTTGGGGGCTGAAGAGGTGGCTCAGGGTTTAGGAGGGCTTGCTACTTTTGCAGTGTAGATGCTGGGACCAAACGCAAGTCCACTGCAAAAGTATCTCTGGAAAAGCTACTTACTATGGCCCTTCATTCACAGAACAAAGTCTATCTTCTTAGCAATGTCCAGGGCTTGCCTGCTGTAGCCCTAGTTTCTGTCTTCTGTTACTTCTTGCCTCTCGTGCTAAAAGAGTAACAGACATTTCAAGAATGTGGTTTTACACTTCTGAACTTTATGCACAAAGTTTCCTGTGTCTAGAATGTACTTTTAATTCCTTCATATAGAAAGTATCCATATGGTCACCGGTGAGCCAGTGCTGTCATGGACGTGCCGTGCTTCTCAGACAAGTGCTAGGCAAGGGAGACACAAAACCTAAGAAGATAAGTCTTCCTGACCCTCCAAGGGAAACCCAAGTCCTCAGACCTCCTGCCTGCTGTCCCCTCCCCCGCCCCCTCGTCCCAACCACACAGTATTTTCCCCCTTCTGCTTTTCTTCAGGCTTTGTGCTTATTCCCTCCACTGGATGCGTGTGACTGTCTGTCTGTCTAGGCTATAACTAACGTTAGGGTGAATCACAGGGTCAGGTGGGTGCTGGCACTTGTGAGGTAGGTAGAATTTTGGAATGATCCCCTGCGCCCTTGTCCTATGGTGAAATGTCTGTCCCTTGAATGTAGGCAGGATGTTCAAACATACAGGGAATTTACTCCCATCAATAGGTCACATAATACAGCCAAGATGAAGCAAAAATAGGTTTACTGATGAGTTAAGGTTGATACTGAGTTAACCCAAAGGAGATTACCCTGGGTGGTCTGGCCCAATCAGATGATCCCTTCAAGAAGAAAATGGGCGTTTCCTTGAGAAGAGGGGTTGAAGCATCTGATATGGTCTCCTGTTGCCCATGAAAAGCAGTCTACGTGTCACAGACATGGTCATATAGCACACAGACACATGGCTGTGATGGCTTCCCAAAGCCTGGGACTCAGCATTGAATTCGGCCAAGAAAACCTAATGCCTCATGTAAAATTAGAGTCCTGCTGACTTTTTCTTTTAAAGACAGTATTATGATGTAGCCTAGGCTGGCCTCAAAGGGACAGTGATCCTACCGGCTCAGGATTACAAGGGGTTACAAGTGTGAGCAACCATACCTAACTTAACATCTTAATTTTGGCTTCATGAGATCCTGGTGGGTGGGTCTGGTGACACACGCCTGGATCTCTGAGTTGTCACACCTAAGACTACAGGGAACAACAACAACAAAAACCAAGACCCACCACTGTAGGTACCTATGGGCACTGTAGCCAGCAATGGGTACTGAAGCCAGTAACGTTGTCTTCACTAATTTTGTGAATACTTACTACAGAGCAAGAAAAGTCGCAGGGATGTGCTGGCCTGTATCTGGCTCCTGCTGTGCAATTACTCTTGGACCCTCTTGTACTTAATTCTCTAAACCTCAGTTTTTTCATCTGTAAAATAGGAATAGTTCCACCCGCCTTATAGTATACTGGGGAGGTTAAATGTGTTAGAAACATTAGCATGCCCCAAAACTCAGCTTCCCGAGGAAAGGAGCACCCAGCACCCTTTATTAAGGCCTAAATAGTGTTCACCACATTTGAGCTGGATTAATAACAGCACTCTGGCTGTTATTCAAAAAGTAAGTTTAAATTAAACTTGGGACTGTGAGATAGTTCAGTGTGTAAGGGTACTGCTCCCAAGCTTGGCGGCCTGAGCTCTATCCTCAGGACCCTCACAGTGCTAGGAGAGATTCCCACAAGTTGTTCTCTGACCTCTTCCTCACACGCCCTGCAGCACAGCATGGAGGCCCCATCTTAAGTCAATTAAAACACAGTAAAAACTTAAACACAAACTCTCCTTGCATCTTTCCTCCTAAGGAAGAACTGGTATATCCCCTATTCATTCATATATGAGCGTGGGCATCAATACACAAGATGAGTCAATCTTTTGTCATTATAACATCAATATCATCTACAGAGTTCACAATAGAGGATCACGCAGCTGAGTTGCAAGAAAGATCTCTCTCTCTCACACACACACACACACACACACACACACACTAGTGTTTAAAGTAAGCTTACAATTGCATTCACGGCTATCCTGGGGTACATGAGGCCTGTGAGCCTCTGGCAAATTCAGGAAGGGGTACAAAGGACGATAGTAAGAGGGGTGCAAAGCTGAGGGTGTGGGAGCAGAGCTGCGAATTACCTGGGAGCATCTGGACAATGGGGAGAAGAAGAAACTGAGAAGTCTAATTTCTTCATGTCATAGCGTTTGAGAGATTCTGAAATATTGTGTGGAGGTTCTCATCTTCCTTTTTGTACTTACCATACTACAAAGGACACGCCAAGCTCAGAGGGACATCGGGTCTCTGTTGTGGCATCTCCAACAGTCCACAAAAGAGCAAAAGCTGTCATGGTGGAGAACAAGTTGAAATGTTGCACTATTAGCCAGCTCTAATTTATGTTCTAGTGACAACTTGGCTTTAGTTCTTCTCTTCTTAAAAATATGTAATAGGTATGTATGTATGTATGTATGTATGTATATGTACGTGTATGTATTATATGTATGTATGTATAGTGTGTGTGTGTGTGTGTGTGTGTGTGTGTGTGCGTGCATGCACATGGGTGCTTACATACCACATCATGTGTATAGAGGTCAGAAAAGACCATGCAGGAGTCAGTTCTCTCCTTTCACTATGTTGATTCCAGAAACCTACTGACCCATATTTCCCATCTTTTCTTTTCTTTTTTCTTTCTTTGTGTTGCTGGGAATCAAAATCAGTTCTGCACCAACGCTAGGCAACCACATTAACACTGAGTCACACACCTAGCCCTTATTAGGGTTATTTGATTGATTATTCACTCTATTGTCTGTTCTTGGGTCCAACCAAGACTCCCATTTCAAGAGGATTCTGCACCACTTCTTATTGTATCACTTACACGTCCATGCCTGCCTAAGCTGGGACTTACACGTGTGTGGGGAGGGAGTGGGGCGTGTGTGTGTGTGGGGTGCACACACACGCTTATACTGTGTTGTTTAAATTTAATTTCATTTGTTTTAGCAAGGTTTTGCTATGTAGCTCTGACTGTCATCAAACTCATGGTAACTCTCTCACCTCAGATTTCCAAGTCTAGGGTTACAAACATGTATGCCCACAACAGTCCATGTTTGTCTTCTTTAAGGAAAACTGAAATGTGGCAAGAATGTGTCTACACACTGGAGTACATCCGAGCCCATACCCCTTCAGTAAGAAGTGTATTTTGGCACATTCCCCCAGATCACTGGGCGCACTCCTAGGCACCCCCTGTCACAGGCAGGTCACATTTGTACAGAGCACCTGCTTCACCTCTCATGGATCAGCTGGGAAGTGCTGGATTGTCGCCTTGAGAAACTAGCCCTCAGCACAAAGAGATGAGGGGCTCCTGAGATGTGCAGAGGCCCTTCAGAAGTTAATCCTGTTTCCTCAACGGCATCTCCTCCAAAGATTTATTAGTATGCTTTGAATCCTTTCTACCTGACAAAGCAGCTTAAGCAAGAGAGGGCTCATTCTGGCTCACAGCTTGAGGAATAGAGTCTGTCCATCATGGCGCAGGGATGCAAGGTGGCTTGGCAGACTGCATCCAGTCAGGAAGCAGGGAGGAGGGAGGGAGGGTGCTGCTCACCTGGCTTTCCCCTTTCCTGTTAGTCAGCCCTGCCTCAGGGGGTGCTGCCACCCACCTCAGTTAAACCTCTGTGGAAACAGTGTCACAGAAACATCCAGCCTTATGTCTCCTAGCAGAGTCTCTCTATAGTCAAGTTGACAGAAAAGATGGAGCCACCACACCTTATCTGTCTCGTTTACTGAGGTAAGTGGACAGATGTCATCACACTCTACCCCATACCCTATCTAGAGCAGCCCTGCGTCTAATAGCTGAGGGCTAATTAGACTTCTTGGCCCTTTTGAAGAATGTCTCCATAAAGGATTTCTGGGAAGTTTACAAAACAACGCCACCTCCCCTCCCCCCTCGTGACAGGTGAGGCGGAAGCTTGATGAAGCCAGAGGCTGAGTCACAGCATCGACCGACCGACCGAGCTTCTCTCCCGGGGGTTAAGCTCCACCTCACGCACTTCCTGGAAAGGCTCCGTTCATTAACAACTTCCTATTGTGTAAACTTTGCTCCCAGGTTTCAGGTGTTTCCCCAGAACGAAGGAGCTCATTTCTCTGTAGAGAAGCTTAACAAGATGACTACTCCGGAACACCCAGGTGCCACGCCCCACCACGCCCCACTTCCCTCCCATCTCCTGCCCAGTTTGTGACCTGGCCCTGTATTTTACCTGCCTTGGTGTTAGCCACTGTCATGATGGCCAGCTTCGGTGACTGTGTTCCTTTATCTTCCCAAGTGGCCCCCAGTTCTCTCCTTGGAGCTCTCCCTCTGCCCTGCCCTCTTCTAACTGGAGAACTGGAAATACCACTGCTCCCTCCATCAGACTTAGCCCTCAAAGTCCTTAGGGGTTTACACGGATAAGGGTAAAGCGCAGATGCTCCGCAAATGAGAAAACAGAAGGATTCCGATTCATCACTACGTCCCAGTCTAAAACAACTGCTTCTGTTACCAACTGGCTTTTATTTCTCTCCACGGTTTGAATGGCAACCGGGATGAATATGCTTTTAAAAGACAAGTGAGAGAGAAAGTAAGCTTGGTTTCCATCTCTCTGGTGTAGATAGTAAGCGATGAATGCATTCTTTAAAAATATTTGTAAACGTGCCCAGGGGTTAGTGAATAAAGAACACCGTTTGATGTGGCAAATAATACCAGCATTGTGTGTCCTTCCAGAGTTCCCTGAGCTCAAGCCTAAGCTGGAGTTGTTTTCTCTGATATACTAAAAGATGGCATCAAATACAAGGCAGAGAGGATGGCTATGACCTAGAAAAGTCACATTTACAAGCAAATAAAAGGACTCCTCAGTTATCTGTAGGTAACTGAACATTTAGGAAAAATGTTTATACACAGCTATACCAAGACACAACGATCCAACTTCTCAGACCCCTGTCAAACAAAAGCCAGAACATTTGAAAAGGAAGAAGCATGTGAAAAGGGAGGAGCATTTGAAAAGGGAGGAGCACTTCAAATGGGAGGAGCATTTGAAAAGGGAGGAGTACTTGAAAAGGAAGAACTTTTGAAAGGTAGAGCAGAGCAAGCAAGGGTCAGATTACAGAGATGGCAACTGAAAAAGAAGTAAAAATAAACATGTTGAAAGCATCATTTGAGCTGGTCGTGGTGGCACACACCTTTAATCCTAGCACTCGGGAGGCAGAGGGAGGTGGATTTCTGAGTTTGAGGCCAGCCTGGTCTACAAAGTGAGTTCCAGGACAGCCAGAGCTATACAAAGAAACCCTGTCTCGAAAAGCCAAAAAAAAAAAAAAAAAAAAAAAAAAGAAAGAAAGAAAGAAAGCATCATTTAAGAATGAGCACATGTCAATTAAAAATAAAATAAATCTTAAAGAAGACCGTAACTGTATGACTCATGAAGAAGAGGTGAGGTCTCATGAATCCACTTTTGTAGAGTAAGGAGGGCTATAGTGGGCCACTTAGGTCTTCAGCCATCCCCTGAGGTGGGGTGTGGCCGACATTGGTCCACAAGGAAGGGCCATCATTCTAACACCATGGTAATGAAGTGCCCAGGCGCTGGCTTCCTCCTGACTCATTGTTTGGCCATCTGCAGCCTCTCAGTGCTTCCTCACCACTAACAAGCAGAGACGCTCCTCAAGGCTTGCCAGGAGCCCCACAGACCTTTGATGGCCGTTTCTGAAGCAACGCCTGGCTTCCTCACGGAGAAAATTACCTTCCAGGCTGCCCTGTGTACAGATGCTCTAACACACCTTTTGGACACAAGATGATTGACAGTAAGTAATAGCATATACAACACTCAAGGTCTTGGGAGAGGCCAGCATGGTTGTGGGAAATGGGCCTGAAAGACAGATATCTTACATGCCCAGCTTTCTGAGCGGGTCTTTGTTAACCTCCAACTATCATGAGGGACAGTTTCCCATGGACCCTTGTCAGCTACTCAGTTTCTCCTCCCCCTGGAAGAGATCTGACTTGTGTGTGTGTGTGTGTGTGTGTGTGTGTGTGTGTGTGCGCGCGCATGAGTGCAGACTCAAAGTCAACTTCAGACTCCCTTTCTCCGCATCTGTCCACTTCAGTTTTTGAGACAGGGTCTCCAAGTTGGATCTGAGTATCCACCCATCCCTGCCTCCCCAGGACCAGGATTGCTAGGCATAAACCACCATGTCTGGGTTTTTTTCCCCAGTGGATTCTGAGATTGAACTCAAATCCTTATGCTTGTGTGGTAAGTACATTACTGACTAAGTCTCTCCCCAGCCACCTCCCTGCCTTTTTGAGAAATGGTCTTATGTGGTAACCCCCACATTTGAAAAAGCCCTCCTGTCCCAGTCCCCCATGGGCTGAAAGTGTAGGCTTGAGCCATCACATCTGGAGTAATGGGTCGGGGTTTTTCTACACCTCACCCTTGCTCTGAAATAATGACACGGAAACCTGGAATAGTTAATAAAAACATTCTTGCATTATAGCTGGGCAGGGTTCTCATCTATTCTAACCCAATTGTGCTGGCCCAGCCTACATCCCAGCCTGCTGCTGTCTTAGTCTCCTCCAGCCTGTTACTGCTCCATCAGTGTCCTCCTCGACTTTCCTGGAGACCTCGATTCTCTCCTTTTAATCCTGTACCCCTTGCTGGGATCCGAAGTCCCGCCTTATTCTCTCCTGTCCAGCTATTGGCTGATCAGCTCTGTATTAGCCAATCAGAGGTGATGGAAAACAATCTTTACACAGCATCGAGACAGGAGATGCTTGACAATGCCAACCTCTGGACTGCAGCCGGATCTCCAGACACCAACAATCAGCGTCTGAGTACACCGTGCACAAAGCCATCCCCACACTCCGGCTGATAGCTGACCCGCATTCCTGCCTGGTACCTTGAACTCTGAAAGAAGCATCACAGATCAATAAGGCGGTTGGTGAGAGAGGAGGTGGCGGCAACACTTCCTCCTGTACCCCATACTTGCCCCACCTCTGCATCTCATCTCTGCCCATGCTTCCACTTCCTCCTCCTGGGTACATCTTCCAGGCCATGCATCTGACCCTAAAGTCACCAAAAGGAAAGTAAGCATGCGATAGTTTAAAGTATTCAGGAAAGACCATCTCCAAACACAACGGTTTTCCGGATCTAGTCTTCCTGAGCAATGGAAGGCACAAGCCACACACCACTGAGCATTTGCTAGGTGGCTTATACTAGAAACACAAAACACTCTGAAATTTAGAGGCAGACAGAGAGGAACAGCAAGTGAACTAGTAAGTTTCATATGGAAACACTAACATTGTAAATATTTTGCTTTAAACACGGTAAGATTAAAGTCAAAGGCCACATTTCCTCTGACATTCTTAAATGAGGCAACTTAGAATTACATGTGTGGCTTGCATTCAATTTTTCCTGGCCGTAGCTGCTCCAGACAGCTCCTCCTTCATTAGACAGCCCAGCTTGACATTATTAGCCTACTCCCTCAGACTCTCAGAGAAAAGGAGTCCTTTACAGTCCTGCTGCCAGAGTCTGGACTTGTAGGGCAAAGGAAGCACGCTAACAGAGACTGCAGGCACAGAGAATTGTCTCTGATGAGAAAGCAGCCAGGGCTGTCTTTTCGCCCTAACTCCTGGCTAGGTGTGAAGGGAGCTGGTGAGTACAGCGTTTAGAACCTAATATGTTCCTGAGAAAGGAGGTGGGGCCAGGATTCTGTAGGGTGCCTGGCAGATGGATTGCACACTGGTCTAGAGAAAAATCAGACAGAACTTCTACCCTTAGAGCAAACGAGACAGGATACACAGGGAAGCAGACACATGGCAGCTTAGTGCAATGAGGACTCGTCCATAAGATACACTCAAAGAGCCAGGATAGACCCACCAGAGAGGAACTGGCTGTTGGAGGAATCCTGATTGCGAGAGGCAATACTCCACTGTGTCTTTGTGAACCTCTGAGAACAGGCAGCAAATGGACCCAGGGAGTCCAGCCTCTAAAGACCACACACCGGCCAAGGCTAAGGTCGGACCTACATTGTGAGGCTGGGGTGTAACTCAGTTGATAGTGCACAAGCCCTCAGTCTTGCTTCCCAGTGCAGCACTGCATAACTGGGTGCTGGGGTGGACACTCAGTGGAGGAAGCAGGCGGATCTGGAATTCAGTTGGTTTTGGTACATAGCAAGTTCAAGGACAGCCTGGTGTCCTTGACTGTTCCTTTACAGACCCTGACAAAAACTAAACCAACAACCAACCAGATAGTGAGGACTTGGGCTGACCATCTTGGGCAGTAGCTACCACAATTACTCATGAGGATCATACTTGATCTTCCCACATCCTTCCCTCTCTTACTAGAAATAAGCAAGCATTAGAGCTGGTTACTGAGCTCAAAGGCCACACTTGGGCACCATCAGCATCAAGATTCTTGATACAGTTCTTGATGCATAGAATTCTTGATACAAGCCCGGGATAAACCAGGAACGTTTTGGCCAGAATGAGGTTACTTCTGTCCTGACCACTTTACAAGTCTCCTACTTCTGACCCTCACTATCTAGGGTCACACTGCCCCCAGGCTTAATTTGGGGGCCAGTTGTCATGCCCAGAGGCCCATTTTTCCAGCATCCAGCCAGGAATCTGTGACTCTGGCAGACTTTGTCATAGTAGAATACAGATTTGGTGTTGTGGGGCTGGTTCCTTGGGGGAAATAAGATTGCAGAATTATATTGGTTTTTCGAGACAGGGTTTCTCTGTATAGCCCTGGCTGTCCTGGAACTCACTTTGTAGACCAGGCTGGCCTCGAACTCAGAAATCCGCTTGCCTCTGCCTCCCAAGTGCTGGGATTAAAGGCGTGCACCACCACGCCTAGCAAAATTGTCCATTTTTTTAAATGGTCAGAAAAACAAATTCTATTGTGTAGTCCCAATGAACATGGCCTACAAGCCTCTTGTAGCTCAGACACAAACTGGGGCCTGGTCTACTTATGGGATGTAAAATAATACTTAATAATCTTTATCTAGCTTCAAATGAATGAGACTTAAACTATGATATTTATTTATTAGGCTCTGAGCAATTATTGTGCAATTACCCCTAATCTAAATCTCTAACTTAGTCTGGCTACTACCCGAACTCTGTATCCTAAATACTTGATGTTTGAAATTTTCTGGGTTATTTCTGCTCCAGGAGTCTGGTGTCCTGGGGAGGCATTTCAACCCGGCCTGAGCTGCTGGTCCATTATGACTCATGAACACTTCCTGATCTCTCTGTCTTCTCCTCCTCCGAGCTCCTTCTATTTCCCTCTCCTCATGGTCCCCACCTGAGACCCCCAGCTTGATAACTCAAACCCCGCCTCTCTCTATTCCCCACAGTAACTGGCTGTCACCAGTTTTATTTAATGAATAGTCTTAAATTGGGGAGCAAGGTTTACAAATGAAAGTTGGTACAGGTGAGGACCCACTTGTCTTGGAGCAACCAGATCTTGGGGTTCAGAATTTAGCATTTAAATACAAGCAATACCAGACCAACCCCCTTCAAAGGGAAGCTTTTGCTTCTCCCAGGGCCAACCCTGTCTTCCTACTCCCATCTCCCCTCTCACTCTCCTGGAGCAACTTTAATCTCCTGACCCTCCTCCGAGGATCTGCAGAGCTCTCAGTGTGACTCTACCTTCTTGTCCACTGTTCTTCCCTTACAGGGCTCACTCCTAGCTACTTTCTGGGACTTAGTGACTTTTCTTCTCTTTCCCTTCCCCTCCCTTTACCCTTCTGTTTCCCATTCCTTCCTTTCCATTATTTCTCCTTCCACCACCCCCTCTGTTTCCTGGTTTCCGTTAAACCTGGGCTGGCCTCGAACTCACTTACATAGCTCAGGCTGTGTCTGAACTCATGATGTTCCTGGCCTCCGCCCCTCACAAGCTGGGCTCACAAGTATATCACCACAGCCAGCAGGAAACAGTTTTCAAATTTTCCAGGCTGTGCCCTGGAGTAAGAAACAAACTGAGCAGCAGCCCTTAGAACATAGAAAGGAAATATTAAACAGTGGAGGATGCTGGACGGGATGCAGGATGGGGAGCTTTCAGAGAGAAGAGCAGGGAGATCGTCAAGTAACGTAGGACCAGAACGCTGATGTCTTGGCCTTAATTCACAAGTATTTATTGAGCACTTACATCCTTCCCAAAGCAGAATGAGCAATCACACAACTATGCTTTAATTGTGAGGGGTGAGGGGTGGAGGGAAGCATTGGGGAACCCATTCCTGAAGCGTCTGTCACTGGTGTGTGTACTCAATGGGAACACTTGGGCTTCAGGCTTGCTTGTCCTTCATCGCTGTCTGCCCATCACCTCTTGGAACACAGCTTCCATCTCTTTACCTCAGGCTGCAGGTTACACACAAAGCCCAGTTCCTGCCCCTGCCTTCCTCATGCTGGGCCTGGTTTCAGAGCATCCTCTACAATACTCTGCCCCCTTTTACTCATTTGTTAAAATACCACTTGTTTCACTGATTTGTACGCTTAGGTTCTTTATTCGTACTTCCCGATGAGCACCTCTGGATTTACGTACGTTCTCCTGGGAGATTTTGGCAAGCATGCCAGCCCAGGAAGTCTATTCTTTAAGCCTGAACCAACATTTAGGTTGTCTTTCTATAATTAAAGTTAAGAACATGCTGTTTAATCTGAATTTAGAGAGGCAGGGACCCCACTGGAATTATTTAATGTTTTGCAATAATCTAGTTAGCTTGCTATTAGACGTTCCCCTTGTGGCTGCAATTTAGATTTCCCTCTTTATATTATTATGTCTGAAGATCTGTTAGGTGACGTCAGTTAACTTATCAATCCGCTTTTTTCATGCTAAATCCAATGTATATTTATCTATTATACAATTGATATTCACTCTCCCTCCCCCACCTCCCACCCTCGCAATGCAATTGGTTTTTACCTGTCCCCTCTCTCCAAGACTCCAGCCTGAGACGGGGATAATGGCTAAGCTTTGGCTTCTCTCTCATAGAAAATTAACAGGGTGTCAGAGCTTCCTTAGTGGGAATGGGCCTGGCTTCCATTAACATAATGGATATGTCCCCAAACAGGGAGTTTCAAGCCTTGGTGTCTGGTCCACCTTACCTGCCAATAGCTTACTGCCTCTGTAACAGAAGACAGAGAGGGGACTAGAGCGGTGGTCTGGGGCCGGTCTTCTTCATCCTCGCCTCCACTTCTGGGGAAGCGGGAACTGTATTGGGAAGCGCGGGCCAATGTTTTTAAACAGAAGACAGGCAAGTAGCAAACAGCACTTCTGTTTACAACCTTCTGGGAGGGCCTTAGTCACGTGGCCACTTGACAACAAGGGAGACTGGGAAATGTAGTTTTTGTCTGATAGCCTATGGACTGGGCTAAACCTTTTTATCATGGAAAAAGGAGGATAGACTGAATAGACTATCAATCAGAAGAGGTAACGTCCATTCTCGAGGAGAGGTGGGACCCGGCAATCCAGAGTGCAAAGTCCAAGGGCAGAGCTATGGTTAGACAGCTTCTCTCTGTACCTGGCACTGTCATGAAGGCAGGAGTCTTCAAGAGCCAACAGATGTGTTTCCCACCTTTTTTTTTTTTTTTTTTTTGTGATGGTGGTGTTTTATTTTGTTTTTGTTTTTTGTTTTTTGTTTTTTTGTTTTTGTTTTTGGTTGGTTGGTTGGTTGGGTGTTTGGTTGTTTTGGTTAGAGCTTGAATTCACCAGCCTGTCTTGGGCTCCAAACACTTTGACAGGAACGGAGGGGTCTCTTCTCCATACGGTGATACTGTTTTCAGAACAGCAAGGGACACACCACTGGCACATAGTTTAACAACAGAGCAGACTGGCTAAACATGTCAGGAGATTTCAGCAGACACAGTCACCCTGCATGTGTGCGTTTGTAAGCACTGCTGCAGGAGGCCTTGGGGACACGTCTTCTTTCCCAGTACGGTTGTTGTTCAAATCGCTCCACACGCCCCCTTCTTGGCAAACCACTCTGTGCAAAAACACAGTGGCATGCAAGCATGTAAAGAAACTCAGGCTACACAGGATACATTGATTTCCAATTGAGAGAAAAGGAAGGATTTTTGTGGCTGGATCTGCACAAGAAACATTGAACACACTGTCTAGAACAGGACTGAGACAAGAAACACTCAGCAACCGAAGACCGAATAGTGTCCCAATAATCACTGAAGATAAATTCCAGTCACTGGCCACGAGATCTTCCAGGTGATAAGCTATCGATCAAACCTTCAATGCCCCCCCTCCTTATCAAATAAATCCAAATTCCTTTGAGAGCAGTCAGTGCTTTCAAAATTAAGATTTAAATCTTATGAACATAGATGCAAAGAGACTAGATAAAATATTTCAAACGGTGCGCTGTTGCCTAGTAGGGTTCATTTTGGATCTTCAGAAGCAGTTCAACACTAGGAACTCTATTTCCGTAGCTCAGTACTCCACAGATGAACAGAGGGAAGCCACTGAGTATCTCAGTAGGTGCTGAGAAGGGGGTGGATTAAATTCAATCCACATTACTGTTAGTAGCAGACGAAAGGCAGGCACAACCTTGGGACTCAGCAAACACTCGAACTTAATGTAGTAAAGGTGGTATTCCCAAGAAGAGAGCAAGTGTCTCCACCACTTCTGATATTTGTGGTGTCATCAGCTAATAAAATAGATGCAAGAAACATTGGATAAAGACTCAAAGTCATATCCTTGTGCAGATGGAAAATGCTAGGATGTAACAACCTCAGAAAAACAAAAAACAAAAAAACCTAGGTGGTGGTGGCACACGCCTTTAATCCCAGCATTCTGGAGGCAGAGACAGGTGGATGTCTGAGTTTTAGGCCAGCCTGGTCTACACAGCACGTTCTAGGACAGCCAGAGCTACAAAGAGAAACTCTACCTTGAAAAAACAACAAAAAGAAGACTATATTACCTATGGTACAAAAAGGGTTTCTTTGATGTCTGGGATTTGTTTTGGTTTCCCTAGCCTAGGCTAGTCCCTAGGTCTGCCCTTGTGCTTTAATAGTCCGTGTAGCTGAGAGCGGTCACCTGTGCTCCATGTACAAAATGAGTTTTGTCAGATTTGTTTTGCTTGTTTTTAAATACTTGCCCTGGTATCTTTTCTTCCACTAAACGGTATTCTTGGCCCTCCACAGGGAGTGGATTGGAACCCGAAGCAGAAAATGGATATTTTAATATGAATTGAAACTGAACTCAAATGACAGTGTTGTTCTGTCTTTGAATCTTGAACTGGATCTGACCTGGACAAAATCCAGAAAATTCCTATCCTGTTCCTTCTCTCCAAAACCAGCCCAGAGGCCCAGCCCAGAGACCTTTCTGAATCCTGAAGCCACTTGATGTTTTGTTTAGTTTTGCCAACCAAATAGGGCAATATGTCAAAAAGCTTTTTCAAAAGCTTATTATCATGATGGGAACATGTCCTGTCTGCCACATATCAACTACCTTTGCTAGTGAAAAAGCATTCAAAAGAAAATAATTTTAAATTAAAAATAAAACATGTAATACATTTTGTTTTTCAAAAACATAATAATAACGTATATTGGTGAGATTCAAGGGTTGTATTTAATTGGAAAGTTTTAAGAAATATGAGCCGGGTGTGGTGGCTCATGCCTTTAGTCCCAGCAGAGGTAAGTGGATCTCTGTGAGTTCAAGGCCAGCCTGGTCTACAAAGCAAGACCAGGACAGCCAGGGCTCTGTCACACAGAGAAAACCTATCTCGGAAAAACAAAAGACAAACAAAAAAAGAAGGAGGAGGAGAAGAAGAGGGAGGAGGAGGAGAAGAAGAAGAAGAAGAAGAAAAGAAAAAAGAAAAAGGAGGGAATATGAATTTGATAAGTTCCTTACCATATTTCACTTTTTATGCTCCTTTTTAATCTACAGATTTTTTATACTATTTATTTTTATTTTCATTTTTATGTACATTGGTATTTTGCCTACATATATGTCTATATGAGGGTGTCAGATCCCCTGGAACAGAAGTTACAGACAGCTTGGAGCCAACATGTGGCTGCTGGGAATTGAACCCCAGTCCTCTGGAAGAGCAGGAAGAACAGCCAGTGCTCTTAACTGCGGAGCCATCTCTCCAACCCACGTAATCCTTTTTTTAAGGTGATGAACTTAACGCCCCAGAAACCAAATTTTGTGACCACTGATGTCTTAGGGTTTCCACTGCTGTAAACAGACACCAAGCCAAGGTAACTCTCATAAAGGACAACCTTTAATTGGGGCTGGCTTACAGGTTCAGAGGTTCAGTTCATTATCATCAAGGTAGGAGCATAGTGGCGTTCAGGCAGGCATGGTGCAGAGAAGCTGAGAATTCTACATCATGTTCAGAAGGGAACCAGGAGAGACTGGCTCTTCTAGGCAGCTAGGAGGAGGATCTTAAAGCCCATCCCCACAGTGACACATTTCCTCCAACAAGGAGATTTCTAATAGTGTCACTCCCTGGGCCAAGCATATTCAAACCATGACAATTGATATCCCATATTTGTGTGGCTGGCCTTTTTTTTGTTGTTGTATGGTTATTTGGCTTCATACCAGCTTTATAAAGACAAATGTTGTTGGCTCTTTAAGGCATTTCAGAACAGAAATAGGTAATCACGTGTGTAGACCTGGTCCCCCACCCCTGGTTTAAATGCAGTGTCTCCTTAGACTGCAGACCACCAGTGGGGCTCAGCTGTGGCTTGCTAAGGGACATCAAGGGCAGTGGCCTGTCTCACTGTCAATGGCCCTTGGAGTTCCAGATTTCTCTGTGGCTCTAGACTGCTCAACTCTGGAATCAATCTCTTCATCCCTTTGCATTTTCTTCCTGACTTGTTAGTCCATTGTTAGAATTTGCATGCATGTGTGACTTTTCTAAATTCTTGATCCTTAACAGAATCATCTCTTTTAGGATCTTTAGGATTGTCCCTGTTAACTTAGGTTGTCCACCCCTTCTCTCTCTCTCTCTCTCTCTCTCTCTCTCTCTCTCTCTCTCTGACACACACACACACACACACACACACACACACACACACTCGTGGAAATCAGGGGTTCAAGGCATGTGACACAGGACCCTCGTAAAGCCTGGATGCTTGTGTTCCCCTAAACTCACATCTTGTATCTTAATCTCCAGTGTGGTAGGAATAAGAGATGGATCTTCATGGGTAACAGGGCCATCATGGGTGAATTAGGGTCCTTCCAAAAGAAGAGAAAAGATGGCATGTTCCCCTTGCACTGTGGACACACAGTGCATGTGTGAGATGCAGGATTTCATCAGACACCGACTCTATGAGAACCTTCATCCTGCAGATCTGTGAGCAGTAAACTCTTGCTTAGGAACTACCCAGCTAAAGGCAGTTTGTTCCAGCAGCCTGGCCCACTGAAGAAGACAAAGGGCAGGACCAGGGTCCTCGTGCAGCTCCTACACTCCCTGCACCCCAGAGCCATCCTCGATGTTGTCCTCTCATCTTGTGCAGATCCCTTCTTGTGTGTTTGTAGTAGTGTGTGGCCTTTTGTTGTGAACATTGAAAACACCTTCTGTTGTTTACAACTAACCACAGAGCCCTGATGCCACATGCTTGCCATCTGAGAACTTCCTTCTTGATGTCTTCCTTGAGCTTGGTCCAGGATCCACATTGGTCAATGCACAGGTCCTTGAAGCTGTGCCACCAGATTGTTCATCTCTGAAGTCAAGTGACAAGTGTCAAAGTCCTGACAAATGGCTTACCCCAATACGGTGTATGTCTTCTTGACTCCGTTTTCTTGGAGAGTTTAGTATATCCCATGTATATTACATTTTGCTGTCACTGTCCCTTCAGGAACACAGACTCCTATCATTTAGATACTAGATGGAACTCTACCACATCCTATTTACTTAAGCAGAAACCAGCTAAACCAGAATGAACACGCTTGCCAGAATCCCTCCCTCCTCACTGCACCCGGGCTTTGCCCGACAGCAGGTGACTTTTGAGTGATGTTGGCACTGAATGACAAGAGGCAGGACTCCTCATGCGGATGACATTTTCAGCATAGAGCTTGTCTTTGGTGGCTGCATCTCTGAACTTTTATCAGGGATGTGTGTCTGGGGCCAGGAACCTGCCTTCCTCTCCCCTCCTCCTCTGCCTCCCCTCCTCCACTCTCAATTTCTGCCTCTCTAGATGTAGGTTTGACGTGGAGTAGATTCTACTGACCACCTTGAGCTGTCAGAGTCTGAGGCCTCTCTCTACAGAGCAGTAACTCTCATGTATGCCCAGAGGCCTCAGGTCACAGTCTCCTTTGGATCTTTTATGGGTAGATAGACTCGGTGGCCTTTTAAAAAATATTTGATTTATTTATTTTATTATTATTGTGAATGTGTGGTGTGTGTGTGAAGGAAGGTGTGCATATGTGTATGTGGAGATCAGAGGACAAACTTCAGGAGTCAGTTCCACAGTGGAAATCGAATCTAGGCACTTAACTCAGGTCTTGGGACTTGTGTGGCTGAGCCATATTGCCAGGCAGGCTTGGGGGGCTTCATGAATGGCAGCACTTTTTCAACGTATTGTTTGTTATTTGTTTACAATACTAGGATTTGATCGCAAGGCCTTGTACATGTTAAACAAGTGTTCTGAAACTGATCAAAACCTGTTTTGACTTTTGCTTTGAA
Source organism: Mus musculus (assembly GCF_000001635.26). Classification (NCBI taxonomy): domain Eukaryota; kingdom Metazoa; phylum Chordata; class Mammalia; order Rodentia; family Muridae; genus Mus; species Mus musculus. Next base: position 36,701,102 of record NC_000081.6, read on the forward strand.
ACAAGGTTTTGTTAAGTTGTCCAGTCTGGCTTTGAACTCACTCCAGCCCAGGCAGGCCTTGGGTTCAAGACCTTCATCTCCTGTGTAGCTGGGACAATGACACTTATTGTTTGAAGAAGTCATAACATCTGCTTTGGCAACCCTGTGCACCTCAGAGCAGGGCTCCTGGCAACTAGTTGTCCTTCTGAAGGGTAATTTTGAGCTTTGAGTCTGGTTTTCTCTTCACTGGAGCTGATAGAATCAATCACTGGCCAATGTAGAATGGCAAGACACACAGGTCTATTGTATTTTAAGTCCTGACTACCAGCTGAACAGAGCGTTAGCCACGAGGGGAAAAGGCAAGCAACTGTCAGGGCTCGCCTGGGGAGGGAGGGAGGGCTTCCTAACAGCAGCCAAAAGTATCGTGCTGGGCTCTGGTGTAAAGTTCAGTCCTAGCATTAGCTATCCCTGTTGGCAAAGCACTAAGGTTCTTTTGAGTCACATCAGTAAAGTACAGATAATATTAGTATCAATTTCATATTTTCTTGTAACAATTAACTGGGATAAAAACTTAACTAGCTTCCCGCCTAGAGTCTGGTACACAGTATCTGGTATACAGTAGGAGTTTGAAAATGCCAGTTGTTACTACTGGTAATAAAATCAGCAGCCATATTCACTGCAGAAGAGCAATCTGTGCAAATTTGGCTTGGGACTCTGTACTGGAGGTAAAAGCTGGGATGGAGATCAGAGCTAAAGCTCTCTAATCTTGACTTTCCTCCCATACTGCACTGGGAGGCAGCACAGAAGAGGTCAAAGCCGGCACAAAAGCTCCCAAATTCAGTCACTGGGAGTAGAAGAGGAAAGGGTTAACCTGGTGCTCGTGATTTGAAAATATTCACATCTGCTCCCAAGGACCTGAGGTCGACGTGGAAGTAGCTGGTATGCTGGGGAGCAAGCCCCGCCCACTTCGCTCGGACTCTTCCAACAGAGGCCTTCTCCTTTGGAGGTAAGAGGGACGGACCATCTGGCCAGGAGGAGGCAGGCCACTGCTGGAAGATATTAAACCCTGCACCTGATCCATGACTGACTGGTCATGGCTGGTACAACTATGTCTGGCTGAGGACTAAGTTGAGAGTAAGGTTTGGGTGTGTTTGTCCCTGCTGACATGCATTCAGATGTTTGGTGGCCAATGTAGCAATGTTGGCAAGTAGGACCTTGAAGGGGAATTAATGTCTGTGGAGACCAGAGACAGGCTGTTATAAAGTGGGGTTGCTGCCCTGTGACCCTCCTCTCTTCCACATGCTCACACCCTCTCCTGTGTACTCCTGTCACGTGACTTCATTACCCATGATACAGCATGAGGGCCCTCACTAGATGCAGCTATGTGATCCTGAACGTCTCTAAAACGGTGAGCCAAATAAAGACCTTCTCTTTTTATTTTATTTTATTTATTTATTTATTTATTTATTTATTTTTGGTTTTTCGAGACAGGGTTTCTCTGTATAGTCTTGGCTGTCCTGGAACTCACTTTGTAGACCAGGCTGGCCTCGAACTCAGAAATCCGCCTGCCTCTGCCTCCCCCCACCCCCCCCCCCGAGTGCTGGGATTAAAGGCGTGCACCACCACTGCCCGGCTGACCTTCTCTTTTTAAACGATCTAGTCTCCATTATCCTCTTATAGAAACAAAACAGATCAGTACCGGTCCATGAACGCCATCAAGACTGAGGGCGGAGGTACAGTAGCATGGGAAAAGAAGAAGTACAGAGGGCCACAAAGACGCAACAAAAACTCTAAGCTTAATACCACATTCCATTTATTTATTTATTCACTTTACATCCCAATACCCTCCCCCTGTTACCACCTCACTTAGATCCTCCCCCATCCCCTCTCCCCTTTTCCTCTGAGAAGGGGGTGCCCCCTTCTGGGTAACACACACACACAACACGTCACTGCAGTACTAGGTGCATTGTCTCCCACGGAGGCCAGACAAGGCAGGCTAGATAGAGGAATAGGATCACAGGCAGGCAACAGAGTCAGGGACATTCTCCCCCTCCCCCCTCTAGTTGTTGGGGGCCCAGCAAGAAGACCAAGCTGCACATCTGCTACATATAAGGGAGGGGGGGGATGGGGCTAAGTCCAGCCCATGCTTGCTCTTTGGTTGGTGATTCAATCTCTGGGTTAGTCGACTCTGTGGAGCCCCTGTCCTTTTCGGGTCCCCCAATCCCAGCACTACATTCCTAACAAACCGTGAACAGTGCCAGTACCCACGCCCAAGCAGCCTAGAAAACATCCTTCTCTTACACCAGGTCACAACTGCACTGCGACCCACAGAGCTGCTTCACTACTAAATCCTGTGGAGCAGGGAACAGAGAGAGGTTTCTATGGAAGACTCATCCTGGCAGGTTTAGTTTCACAGGGGCCTGACACTGCCTGGCTTTTCAACCCACTGCAAAATTAGTCCATGTTAAAGTCAGACTTGTCAGTCCAAGCAGTATTCAAGAGTCATGACACTGAAGGCGGGGGATGGGGGGGTGTAGAGAGGGTAGGGAGAGAGAAGAGAGGGAGAGAGAGAGAGAGAGAGAGAGAGAGAGAGAGAGAGAGAGAGAGACTGAGAGACAGAGACACAGAGAGACAGAGAATACAGAGATGATAACAGTACTAAAGAAAATAAGACAATTAATTGTATTGGCCCTGTTGTGTGATCCCAATATCAAACGCAAAATTCTATGACAAATAGGGGCTATGACAATCCATTTATAAGTACTTCAGGTGCAGTTATACTGACAGTTTTCATTTGTAATCTTAAAAAATTGTTTCTGTTGTCAAATATCACTTGTTATTAAGTTCCTATTTAATGTGTGTTGATTCTGAGTCATCCAAGCTCAGCAGCATCTTCCTCACCGCCGAGCTCTAAGGACTAGAACTGCCTGACTTCAACCTTTGGCTTTTTATTGAAGGTTTGCTTGAATTCTCTTTGTACTGATTTTTCTGCCATTAATACTGTTTGTATTTCATCCCCAATGTGGGCCAGAGAAGCCAAAACCTGCTGCCCTAGCTATAAAACAAAACAAAACAAAAATTACATTAACATTTCTTCCATCTTGCTGTACTAGTTATCCATATAGAAACTAAGGGTCCTGACCCACCCTTGGAATGAAAACTGTGGCAGTAGAGAAGTCAAGGAGGTTGGAGACAGGCAGGCCTGGCTTGGTCTCCCCAGCGCAGGGCTCCTTGTGTCCACGCACGTGGTGGTCCTTGTTTCTTGAAGTAGCAGCACTAGAAGCAAGAGTCCAGTGTGGGTGGCCCAGCTGAAGGCTCCAGAGTCCCATAAAACTATGAACAAATGTCCTCTTGTTTTCCTCATTAATTTGTTTCTTGCAGGAAGTAGGGGTGGGGGTAGAGAGTGTCCTCCTCTGTTCCTACTTCTTCAAGTCCAACAAGATAAGGATCTGGCTTGTTCAACTCTGAGTCTCTCAGGCTCAGCTTCTTAGACTACTTACTATCCCCTCTTGTTTTTCTGAAACAGGTTTTGTTATTTTTGCTGCTGACTGGTTGTTTACATTGCTGCTGAGCACATGGCTCAAGTGGGTACAGTGCTCCAAGTACAAACATATTGTGGCTCATAGCCTGCAATACATGAGACAGAAAAGTCACCCATTGTTAATACTTAGTGGAATGTCTTTAGATAGAAAGATTGTACTATTATTTTCTCCATTAATCAATCAATCGATTAATTAATTAATTCACTTTACATCTCAACCGCTACTCTTTCCTCTGTCTGCCCTCCTGCTCCCCGCCTCACCCCGTGCTATTATTGACTCTTACTTTCACCTGTGCTGACCACAAACTCATAGCAATCCTCCTGCTTCAGTCTTAGATTACAGGTATAATCCATCAGGACCACAAAGGTTGTGTATGTATCAGTCAGGTGATAAAAAGTCTTCTAATTTGTCACCATGAACTCAACCCCCTTTGAGGTCAGGATTTGCTCACTTAATGAGCAAATATTTGAGGCAATGTCTTGTGAAAAATCCCGTTAAATAAAGGGAATTGGCTGTGTTTGGAAGTAGGACCAGGAAGGAGATCATTAAAAGACAGGTGAGGTGGGAGAAGGGACCAGCAAACCTGTAGGTCCAAGCGGGAAAGGGAGAGCGGGGACCCCAGCATCTTTGATCTCTAACACCCTCCTAGCTCAGCCCTGACCAGGTTCCTCTAGGGCAGACGTTCTCAAGCCCCTTGATACTGTAATCCTTTAATACAGTTCCTTATGCTGTGGTGACCCCCAGTCATAAAATTATTTCACTGCTACTCATAACTAATTTTCTTACTGTTGAGTCATAATGTAAATATCTGTGTTTTCTAATAGTCTTAGGGGACTCCTAAGGGTGAAGGGGTGATTTAACCCCAAAGATTTCAAGATCTGCACATTGAGAAACACCTCTCTAGTCTCTTCCCTAGATGGTGACACTGCTCTAGGCTCCTCCCCAGGTGGTGACACTGCTATAGGCTCTTACCCAGGTGGTGACAGATGGAAGTTGGGTGCCCGTTCCTTTAGAGAACTTTAGAGTTCTTTCCTAGACGTGTCACAAGAGGGTAGTGTCTCCTCCTGCAAGGAGACCAGAAGGAAGCATGAGGTGGCAGAGATACACTCACTGAAAAGTGGGTAAAGATGCTTGCTACCAAGCTTGGCAGCCTGAGTTTGGTGTCCACAACCCACACAGTGGAAAGAAGGAACTGATTTCTGAAAGTGGTTCTCTGACAACCATGCAGTCGTATGCATCCGTAACATGCATGAGCGTGGGCCTGTGTGAGCATACCCCGCCCCCCCCCAATCAATCAATCAATCAATCAATAAACAAATAAGGTTTTACAAAGAAAGGTGGGCACTCCTGAGGCTTTTTGTTTTCTAAAAACAGATTGACTTTTTTTTTTTTTCTCAGATGGAGACGGCTTGGTCTACGTAGCTGCTCCAGGTCACTATGGACTGATTGTTCATTAAGGGTGGTTCATCTCTCTTAACTTAGTGGCTGTGGCTGCAGTGGAGAGGAAGTCCTGGCTCTGGGTAAGGTACCTGGGTGCCTGTGAGCTTGGCTTCCTAGTTGCTGTTCCCAGCCACAGCACGCTCTCACCACCTGGTGACCATACACTTCAACTGCAAGGCCTGCTTTGAAGATGTTGGGGAAGCAGCCTTTCCTGAATGGGAAGAAAACCTCTAGGCTAAAGTCATGGGCAAAGAGTTGCTTGGTTTTTTTTTTAATTCATAAATAGTAATCTTGAGGAACCCGTTGGGGTTGCTCTCTTCTCTGGGTTAGCGTGCATCTCGGGTGTGTTTCAGGAATACTTGCTGGACATCTCACCCATGGCCAGAGTGGTGAATGAAAGTTAGCAGGTGTGCCACAGCAGGGGTCTCAAGCTTCCCACCCTCTTGGGTCTCCCAGAGCCTCCCCAGAGAGAACCCGGAGCTCAGCCTCCTGCCAGCCTCCCTGCTCTCCAAAGACAGACTTTGGTTTGGTTTTGTTGGTGAGATCAAAAGAGTTGAAGAAGACTTTGAAGTTAACACATTCCTTCCTAGGAGGGGCCAGATACCCTAAATCCCCCGTATTTACTATTTGATTCTGTAGCTTCTCTTACTGTTGGCTTTGTAGCTCTGCCTCACTCATTGTGCAGGGGGAACTGTTAAACCATTAACACTCTAGTGTGAAGAAGAGCCTGAGCCACTTTCCTTAGGTAAAGCTTCCAGCTTGCAGGGACTTGGACAGGGATTAAAGAGAGAGTGAATGTGGGTGGAGAGGGCCTAGAGTGTGGTCTTCCTGTGATCCTGGGGCCAAGAGGGGCAAGGGAGACCCCAAGGGCACATTGCAAATCCCATCACCCCAATCTGCAGGAACACTGATAAAACATTAGAGGGCCTGCAAGATGGCTCAGCTGGTAAAGGTGCTTGCCACCAACCCCGAGGACCTGAGTTTAAGGTTTAAGTCTTGAGAGCTATATGTTGGAGGGAGCCAGCTCACTCTTGCATATTGTCTTCTGACACACACACACACAACTTTAAAGTTGCAGTTGATGGAGGGAGATAGGATGGGAGGGCTGTCTCTAGGATACACAGAGGCCCTAATGGAGACTCCTGGGAATGAGGGTGACTTTTATGCAGTGGGGACATGTTGATTGAGCCCTGTGTGCATATTCTTCTTTGCTACCACCCAGGCAGTACCATTTGCCTCATTTTTGTTCCTAGCCTAACCCCTGAGGCTGACTGGGGCCATAGCTCTACTCTCAAACACTGAGAATCATGAAAAATCATGGTGGGGGCTGGAGACATGGCCCAGTGGTTAAGGGAACCAGCTGCTCTTCCAGAGGACCCAGGTTCAGAACCCAGCACCTGACATGGCAGCTCACAACCATCTGTAACTCCAGTTCCAGGGGACCCCTTCTGGCCTCATGGGCAGCAGGCACACGTGGTACACAGACATACGTGCAGGCAAAACACTCATGCACATAGAATAAATAAATAGAAATTTAAAAACAATAAAGAAAACAAAACTGTCAGTACTGATCAGTTGTGTAACACTCCTACAAGTTATAGGTTATCTCAAATTTAGAGAAAGATAAGTGTCCCGCTCCCCCCCCCCCCCCCGTTAGAGATTAGGTCAGCAAGAGCCAGAGAGATGTTATATTCGCACACCACTTTCCAGAAATGTGTTAGAATAGTGATATCTTCAAGTTCATCTGAAGTTCATTATATTTCTTCGCATAATTCTCAGTGGCTGTTGGGGAGGCCACGCAGAAAACATCTTGCTTGTGACTTTGGTGACACACTCACAGCAAAGGCTACCCAACATAGGACTTGCCACTGCTACTATTAGTAGAAACCAACTTTGGTCCTGGCTTCCATTAAACTTAAGCATAAATAGGTACAGCATTCTTTGCCTTCTTAAGTCTCCATTACTGGGTGATCTCGTACTACACAGAACAGGAAGTACATTGGATAACTTTGTGGGGTTTTTTTCTCCCTTGTTAATCTATTTTCTTATGAAGGTAGATGTGAACCTAAGATCTTAAGAAAAGGTATTTCTTTCCTTTTATGTCCCCGCGTCTTTCTAGGTGACTCCATCCACTGGGGTTAGACAATAATTCATTTCTGGGAGACAAAATCCACCAGTAATATGTAGGAGCATATTTACAACAAAGAGTTACAACACAGGCTCTTAGTGGTCCTATAGCAGTCACAGAAGAAAAGAAACCATGGAATATCTCCTAGAGACTAGAAGGATGCTGAGCAGGGACATTCCTGCCTCAGACTGGAGTTACACAGGTAGGGATGCTCTAGGGTCTACATGAGTGAGCTTGTGGCCAGGAGGGACTGGCAAGGTCACCTCTATTAAAGAGCCATGTGAGGTGTGGGGATTCTATAGAAAAATGTCCATGCTGCGGACTGAAGGGATGACTCCACTTCTTCTGCCTTCACGGTTGACCTCTAAACCCTAGGAGCAAAAGGCACTGTCTCCTAGAAGGATGCCCATCCTCTGTAGTGTCACTGCAGTGCCCTCTACTGGCCAAGTGTTGCCAAGCACCATGGAAGCTGTAAGGAAGATCCAAGGCCCTGGGTCCTCAAAGGGACAGGGTGTTGACAGCTGGCACAGTGTAGCTTCTGTATAAATGTTATTGACAGTCACGTAGTATACTTCTTCATCCATACTTAGCTTTGTTTTTTCTTGTATTAATAATTTACCTGGTTATTTTTGGTTTTAAGACTAGCATAGATTTTCCAAGTCTCCTCTGTTTTTTTTTTTTTTTTTTTTTTTTATAATTCCCTTCCACAGAATAGCCACAGACTCAGATAACTTTGTTAGCATCAAGTGCCAGAACTACTGTAAGGTGAGGGAGCCGTGGCCACAGAAGCCTTAGTTATTGAAGAATCTTTGCATCTGCAGCAGGGCTCCCAGACAGTTGCCTTAGCACCTGTCTTGCCTTGGAAGAATTCAATGACTCTGCCTTTTCTCTTCTCCTCCTCTCCTCCCCATGTGTGTGGACTAAAACACAGCTTGAGGCTGGGCCTGGTGTGGCACACTCCTTTAATGCCAGCACTCAGAAGACAAAGGCAGGCAGATCTCTGTGAGTTCAAGGCCAGTATGGTCTACATAATGAGTTCTGGGACAGCCAGGGTTATTTAGAGAGACCCTGCCTCAAAACCAAAAACCAAACAAAATACACAACTTTGCAAAAACCATTAAGCTCCAGTGACAATTGTGACACCACACAAACCTGTGCCACCATCTCTAGTCCTTTAAAAGGTCCCCAGACCTTTCCTGCATTTCCATAGAAGCCATTTGATCTGTATCTGACATTCAACTCCCCGAAGGACTATCACTCCAGAGTAGTAAATGATTCTTACCAAATTGAATTGCTTTTCTCTCTTAATTGCAGGCATGGCTGCTGAGAAGCATCCCCAAGAAACAGTGTGCGGTTTCAGCTGCCAATCAGAACACAAAGAATGTCGGACAAGCAGAAATCCAGAATGCGTCTGGTCCCCACCACTGTGGATGTGTGAGAGTTCTGAGCTTTTGAACACATTTGTGATGCGCAGCACATTTGTGGGGTGGAAAGTGCTGATTCTGAGATCTGACAGGCTCAGGTGCAGCTGAGAGGGCGCGTATGCTCAGTGTGCACTAAGCCATAGGTTCAGTTCTCAGCACTAAGTGAGCTGTACCCTGTAGTAGCTCTCTCTCTCTCACACACACATTATATGTGTGTGTATGTACATCTATGTAATATCATATATAACTGTGGGGAGGAGCATACCTGGCTGTTGCCAGGTAACTGTGGGGGTGGAGTCCAGACAGAATACCAGGGACTTGGGGTGTTGCCCTAAGTGACTGATGGCCACACCCCTCTCTGCAGGAGGCTGTGGGAGACTGTAGCTGTGAAAGGACTCCCGGGCCCAAGGGGCGTGGCCAAACACCTGATATTTCTTGCAGGTGATAAGTCACCCACGGGTCTCAGGGGTTCAAAGCATGCACTGGACCAGGGACCACATTGTCTGTGCACAGCTCACTGCCCCACATCAGTCTGAATGCATGAACTTCTTTAAGTCTTTTTATTTATGGTGGAGCATGCCTTTAATCCCAGCACTTGGGAGGCAGAGGCAGGAGGATTTCTGTGAGGCCAGCCTGGTCTACAGAGTGAGTTCCAGGACAGCCAGGGCTACACAGAGAAACCCTGTCTTGAAAAACCAAAATAAATAAAATAAAATAAAATAAAATAATTCACTGTGTTTGTGGGGAGAGGCATGAACTTGGCATGGCATATGTGCGAAGGCCAAAGAACAACTTTTAGAAGTCATTTTTTTCCTTACACCGTGTAGGTCTGTGATCTCACAGCTTGCGGAGGAGTCTGGCTTACTTTGCATTATTGTATAGTTTCTGTATTTTGCACGCCTGTATCATGCACAGTTGCTAATTACTGAGTCATGCCACAGCACTAGGACTGGCCCTGTGTGGTTTAAGACCCTCCCCCATCTCTCCACTCTCGGACACAAGCACCAGGTACAGGCACTGTGCTACCCCTCAGCGGCCCCAGTGAACAAAGCTCTTTTTTGTTCTCTTTCTCCATGGACAGGATCTTTACTCCATTTCCTTAAAGGATGAAATCACTTCAGTGTTTGGACGATTGTGGAGCCATAAATACATTTAGCTCAGTCCGTTATAAATTGCAGTGCCTGGAAAGCCATTCAATACAGAAATATTAAGAAAATTCACTCTTTCCTTTTTTTAAATGGAAAAGATTGGATTTGGTTATTGGTTTATATTGAAACAAATGGCTTTTCCAGATAGACAAAAAATAGTTTTCTACAGCCAGTGTAGAAAGAGAAGGGATCAAATGAGCTGCCACAGACGGACCTTCCAACCCCAGCAAATGCAGAGCTCCCAGTGCTCACACATTTAGGAGACTATTGGAAACTGCTTTTGTTTTTGGTCTTGGTTTTTGGTTTTTCGAGACAGGGTTTCTCTGTATAGCCCTGGCTGTCCTGGAACTCACTTTGTAGACCAGGCTGGCCTCGAACTCAGAAATCCGCCTGCCTCTGCCTCCCAAGTGCTGGGATTAAAGGCGTGCGCCACCACTGCTTAGCGGAAACTGTATTTAATGAAGAATAAAATAGTAACAAAATATTTTAGGTGGGAGAGGAGTAATGATTCATCCTTCATTAGATGCCAGAATGATCAGGATTTGGATACAAAATAAAATATATATGATCTTAATGCACATGTTTATGATGCGTGGTGAGCACAGACTTGCTAAGAGTGCGGTCTGGAAGGGATGAGCAGCGATGAGCAGAGGGAGTAAGACTGGAGGGAGAGAGGAAGCCGTTCTCAGGAGCACGGCCACCACGGCTTGACTAACAGATGACTACAGCTCCTCGGTGGTGGACGGGCAAGGTAAACACAGCATGCCATGAGGTGAGTGCACTGTGACATTTTTATTCTTTTCCTATGTGTGTGTGTGTGTGGGGGGGGTGTGTATGTGTGTGTGCATGTGTGTGTGCATGGGTGTGTTGACAATCAGGAATAGTCACTACAATCCACCCCTTGTCAACTTGACTCAAATAATATCTCATGTCCACATGAAACAATAACAAGGTCGTGAATATGCCTAACATGATACGCCTAACATTCCTCGTACAATTGCAAATGCATTTGTAAATTTACAATGGGGCAACGTCCCTTGGGAACATTCTTTTAGTGTCTCAACTTAAATACCAATTGATATTAAAGAAATTGGAAGAAAGATAAATGTATTCGTTAGCAAAATAAGACAGAAGCATTTATATTACTTTATAATCCTTGTTTCTACAACTGGTTACATGGCCTTAATTGGTATTTATAACTACCTTCCTCTACTACCCATTTTGTATTTCCTTTCTAAGTTTGCTATGCTTGTTCAAACTTCTCTTCATAAGACTTAACCAGAGAACAAAGTCTTTGCTGGGCTTTTTTGAAACTTCCTTTGTCAATGCAATTAATCTGAGTCTCTTCACCTTAGCCTCAGGCAGACTTTCCAGAAAAGGGCAAAAAGTAGCCACGTTCTTCACCTAAATACCACAAAAACAGTCTTTATGCCACATTCTGGAATTCTTCTCCTTTAAAATCTCTTGGGCCAGGTCAATACAGTTCAAATTACTCCCAGCAACAAAGTCTTCCATATTCCTACTAGGATGACCCATTAAGCCCCATTTAAAGCATTCCACTGCTTTCCAAATCCAAAGTCTCAAAATCCACATTCTTTCAAATAAAAGCATGATCAGGCCTATCACAGCAATACCCCATTCCTGGTACCAACTTCTATCTTAGGGTTTTACTGTTGTGAACAGACACCATGACCAAGGCAAGTCTTATTAAAAAAAAAAAAAAAAAACCCAACATTTAATTGGGGCTGGCTTACAGGTTCAGAAGTTCAGTCCATTATCATCAAGGTGGGAGTATGGCAGTAACCAGGCAGGCATGGCACAGGCAGAACTGAGAGTTCTATGTCTTCATCCAATGGCTGCTAGTGGAAGATTGACTTCCAGGCAACTGGGGTGAGGGTCTTAAGCCCACACCCACAGGTCACACCTATTCCAACAAGGCCATACCTCCAAATGGTGCCACTCTTTGGTCCAAGAATATACAAACCATGACAACATGAAAATCCAGTTTTCCAACCTTTTCTGGACTGAATACTTGTGAGCCCCAAATGATTATACAAAAATTCTACTTCCAAAAGGGATAGCATTAAAGATGGGGCATGGGAGAGCTCCTTAGGGTCAGACAGGGTTGTGAGGACCTCACAACAGGATTACCATCATCCTAAGAAGAGATGCAGAGGCATCTCTGTCCTTACTATGTAGCATCAGAGGGGGAATTGCTGAGCCCTCTGCAGGGCAGGGAGGGAGTTCACTGCAAGCAGACAGGGCCCTGGCCCTGGCTTCAGACTTCTAGACTCTACAACTGGAAGACATAGTTTCTGATGTTTAAGCCACCTGGCCCATGGCACTTTGTTATGGCAACTAGATCAGATTACTATAATACGCAGCCACTGGGGAGGCTAAGCAGAGCGTGACTGTGAGTATCATACCCTGCTGCTGGGTGCTGGGTTTTAGGGAGGCTCAGAGTCACCTCTCTGGGGGTGGAAAAATGCAGCTTGAGATGCGGGAAGGCCAGAGTCCTGACTTCCAGACTTCTAGTTGCTGCTGGAGAACCACACAAGAAGTCAGGAACAAAGAGTTGGGGGTCCCCTGGTCTGTGACATGGCCGGGGGCCATGGTGGTTCTCAGACTCTCGAACATCCAGATGCCTATGGAAGTCATAGAAGATCTGAGATCAGAAGAGGCCTGCGAGCTGAGGATTAGCCCAGGCCGGGGGGGGGGGGGGGGAGGGTTGGAGGGGGCACACGAGGTGCTCTGTCCGGCTTAGCTCGGCTTGACTGTCCTTTGGTGACTGTCCTTAGCCTGGTGATGGCTGTCTGGAAGGGCAGAGAGACCTTCTGTGGGAGACCTAAGCTGCAGCTCAGTAGTCGAAGGCTTTCTCCATGCTTCTCAGACAGGTTCCTGATGAAATAGACAGCCCTTGGTTCTAAATTGTCCTGGTTGTTCATCGTGGAAAGTGGATGCGCACCAACCTCTCAGGGTGGACCAGAGATTAAATACCTTCGCAGGGAGGAATGTCTGGGAATGGAAGCTTATTAGCTAAACTCTCAGGGCCTCTAGATACCTCATTAACGTGGAGAACTCCCTTCTGGGCCTATGTGACCACAGGTCACGTTTCCTCATGTGGGAAGGGTGGTACGTGTTCCAGCAGGGAGGCTGCTACTGTCTCAGGCGTGTACCCTGGGTATCTGGAAACTCAGACCCGCTCTACCCACTAGGCTTCCTGCTGTGGTTTACTGTCCCACAGCTTCTGAGCCTTCCTCCTCCTGCCTCCAACCCCCACCCCACACAGTCTTTCTTGTTCCATAGCTCCTCTTCAAGAGAATGGGTGTTCAAAGCCCACTGGGTTGATAATGAGGCTTGCTGGCATAGCTGAGAGGGTGGGTGGGTAAGACAGGTGATACCCATCCCCTTGTCAATGCCAAGAACATGTGGTAGGGGCTGAAGAGCTGGCTCTGCAGTTAAGAACTCTTTGACTGTTCTTCTAGAAGTCCTGGGTTCAAGTCAAAGCACCCACATGGCAGCTCACAACTACTCATGATTTCACTTCCAGGGAATCCATACTTGCAGGCAAAATACTCATTCATATAAGTAAAAATAAATTTTGAAAAAAATGTGCCGGGCATGGTGGTGCACGCCTTTAATCCCAGCACTTGGGAGGCAGAGGCAGGTGGATTTCTGAGTTCGAGGCCAGCCTGGTCTACAAAGTGAGTTCCAGGACAGCCAGGGCTACAGAGAAACCCTGTCTGGGAAAAAAAAAATGTGCTGTGACTGGTGACTGGTGACAAGCGTAGTTGCTTTCTAGGGTCCTGTTCTTGTAGCATCCACTGTGGGCTTCCTCTGCCCTCCAAGGCACTGCTCACACTTCCTGGTTTGATTAACCCAGGGTAGCACATGAGTTTGTATAAATTCTACTTACAGTTTTATAAACTAGCCATTTGAGACTGCCATCTGTTCTGACTAATGTACAAGTTATACAAGTGTTTCTCTGTTGCACCTTCACCCTCTCCTCCTCTCCCCTCCCCTCCCCTCCTCCCCCTCTTCCTCGTTCCCCTTCTCTCCTCTCCTTCCCCTCCTATGGGGGACAGTCATGGAGAATGGTTCTTTTCCTCAAAGTGTCTTGAGTCATAGTTATTATCATTATAATTATTATTTTCAAGACAGGGTTTCTGTGTGGTCCCTGCTGTGTTCGAAACCTTTTCTGTAGACCAGGCTGGTTTGGAACTCAGAGATCCACCTCTACTGCCTCCTGAGTGCCAGGATCAGAGGTGTGCTCGATTCTTCCCAGCTTTGAGTCATATTTAAAAGACTCTGTTTTCCCTAGTGACTAAGTAGCAGGTATGTTCATCCACAAATGTAAGCACTAAAAATAACATGTTTACCATAGTTTTCATCCAATTTAGTTCTAATTTGCATATTCATTCTCTCCCCTCCCCCGGTAAAACGGAGGTATGTTTGGGATTTATTCTCTCAAACACACCCTCCCATTCTATGACTGAACAATGGAAAGCATTTCTGGTTTCAGGGCTCAGTGATGGGGATCCAGCTGGCCAGGGGGTTCCTTTGGGTGTGGATGAGGATCTACATCATAAGTGCACTACACACATATGGGCACACACATGGGCACACACATGCACACATACTCATGTACACACGTACACATATTCCTACATATGTGCGCACAGCACATTCATGCACATACATGCACGTATACACACGTGTACACATGTACACACATGTATGCACAAATGCATACACATACATAGTGCTGCTGGAACTGTAACCTGACCTGGTGTCTTCAGAATACAGTATCAGAGTGTAACAAGGTTGAACAGTTTGTAATGCCTGCACTTCTCTGACTCTGTGTTATACACTTTCCCAAAGTTCATTACACACACACACACACACACACACACACACACACACTTTGCACATTTAGTTTATGTCTTCAATTCTTATGATTCCTAAAAGTTCAACTCTATCGAAACTCAAAAGCCATTGAAAGATGCGTTGCTGTGGTCCTTTTTCTGGTTTTCAGTAACAGGCCCCACCCAGTCTTCTGACTGAGGCAGGAGAAACAAAACAGGAAACAGCACTGTGTGTGGAGGAGACAACCACGCTCAGGTTTAAAGAATATTCTCGGGCCCACGGACATGTTAATCAGCGGCAGTCAATATGAAATTGGGACAGATCTAATAGCATCGAAACAGTCGTGCATCTGGGTTCGCGAACGCGAAAAGGAGGCTCGCATAAATACAGTCACCACATTGGAATTTCTCAGTTACACACCATGTAAAGGGCGGGACTTCCTTTATTAAGGATATGACCTCTAAAAGTTAAAAACAGGGACTCCCCCTTTTTTCTCTCAACATAGTTTAACCCGGAGGCTCTGGGTCTAGTTATGTACAAAGTGTCACATTTAGAACATAAAAGAATAATTTTTCGAGCGGATTTGCAAGAGCTGCACATACAATTTTCTACCGCTAGATGGCTCTGAACCTCACAGTGGCGCAGTAATGATATTTGTGCCTATTTATAGATACAGATCGCAGACCCTTCTGTTAGTTTCATAATCCTCTTACGTAATGCTGGCTTACCAGGGACGGTTAATTACCACTCTGGAGATGGGCAGAAGGACCCTTAGGACACGATGTCCCTAGCACTGGACTGGAAGTTCTTAAAGGGTCTGTCCTTGGGTGACCAAGCAGAACTCCAAAACTCTGGAATTTGTCCCCAGAGAAACCGGAGAGGCCAGAGAGGCCAGGTGAAGGATAAAAACAAAGAGCAGCTGCCTGAAGCACGTGACCAGCTGGATGCTGGTGGCTGAGGCCAAGTCAGCCTGTTCTTGGGTCTGGAACCGGCAGAGAGCTAATGCTCTAAGAAGCTTTCTCCTAGCAGCCGCACCTGCCCACAGCCCTCTTCAGAGGCCTGTTCTAGTCACATCTGCCCACCCCTAGGGACTCAAGGACCAGCAAAGCCATGCTAGTGTTCCTGACCAGAGAGCTGCACCAGTCTGCTTCCTATGGGCATTTTCCTAAGGGCACCAACTATTCTTTGTCTGTGAGGCCCACATAGAACTATGGCCAACAGTTTGCACACAGTAGGTACATATTCAGTGTCTGGTGGAAACAAGGGGTTTGACAGGAAGGGTCAGAAAGGCTGATGAAGTAATTGCTTATAAGTTTCTGAATCTTTTTTTTTTTAAATTTATTTACATTTCAAGTGTTATCCCTTTACCCAGTTTTCCTCCCCTTCCAGAAAACCCCTATTTCATACCCTCTCCCCCTGCTTCTATGAGGGTGTTCCTCTCTCCACCCACCCACCCACTCCCGCCTCCCCGCCCTCAATTCCCCTACACTGAGGCATCTATTAAGTTTTCAGAGAACCAAGGACCTCCCCTCCCATTGATGCATGACAAGGCCATCCTCTGCTATATATGCCGCAGGAGCCATGTGTACTCCTTTGTTGGTGGCTTAGTCCCTGAGAGCTCTGGGGAGTCTGGTTGGTTGATATTGTTGTTCTTCCTATGGGGTTGCAAACCCCTTCAACTCCTTCAGTTCTTTCTCTAACTCCTCCACTGGGGACCCCCCCCCCCCCCGCACTCAGTGCTAAGGTTGGCTTCGAGCATCTGCCTCTGTATTTGTCAGGCTCTGGCAGAGCCTCTCAGGACACAGCTGTATCAGGCTCCTGTCAGCAAGCATTTCTTAGCATCCACAATAGTGTCGGAGTTGGTGACTGTATCTGGGATAGATCCCCAGGTGTGGCAGTCACTGGATGGCCTTTCCTTCAGTCTCTGCTCCTCACTTTCTCTCCATATTTGCTCCCGTGAGTGTTTTGTTCCTCTTTCTAAGAAGGACCAAAGGACCCACACTTAGGTCTTCCTTCTTCTTGATCTTCATGTGGTCTGTGAATTGTATCTTGAGTATTTGGAGCTTTTGGGCTAATATCCACTTATCAGTGAGTGCATACCACGTGTGTTCTTTTGTGATTGGGTTACCTCACTCAGGATGATATTTTCTAGTTCCATCCATTTGTCTAAGAATTTCGTGAATTCATTTTTTTTTTTAATAGCTGAGTAGTTCTCCATTGTGTAAATGTACCACATTTTCTGTATCCGTTCCTCTGTTGAAGGACATCTGGGTTCTTTCCAGCTCCTGGCTATTATAAATAAGACTGCTATGAAAGGGTCAGAAAGGCCGAAAAAGTAATCACTTGTAAGTTCACATTCTCATTAAGTCTTTCCCACTGCAGCGGGAGGGCTAAGAATCTGAACGCTCATTAAAATAGTCTGGATTCAATCAGTGGCTACTAGCTGTGTGACCCCGGGCCAGAGATGTCATCTTTCCACATCTTAAATCCGGTTCCTGTAAAATGGCAACAATATTAAAACTTACTTCATGGATTAGGCTCAAAGATGAAGTAAGTTGGTATTATAGTGTGCTAAATAGGGCTCCCAGGACAGAGTAGGCACCAGCGGGACCCAGTGAGAATGCTGTGAGCGGGCCCCATGCAGGCCCTTGGGTCTCTTGACACCCTCAGTGAGATTTCCTTCCCAGAGTTAGCAAGGGGGTGAGGAAGCAGGAAGCTGCCATGCACATTAAGTACAGTTGTCCCCATCGTGGCTAGGTCAAGCCTCACGCAGGCTGTGTTTGGGTCAGGAAATTGATATGGTACAGTGAGCAGCTTCAACTTTGACCGCCATGGTGGTGTCTGGGTGAACCATGTACAGGTTTGCTTCCACTCACCATGCCCCCAGAGCAGCGGTTCTCAGCCTGTGGACTAAGACCCCTTTGGGGGTCCGACGATCCTTCCACAGAGGTCTCATATCAGATATACCACATGTCAGATATTTACATTGTGATTTGTAATGTAAATATGAATAACTGTAGCAAGTTACAGTTATAAAGTAGTAACAAAAATAACTTTATGGTTGGGGGTCACCACAACATGAGGAATTGTATTAAAAGGGTCATAGCGTTAGAAAGATTGTGAACCACTGACCCAGATAATACAGAATAACAAGCTCTTACATAGTGTGCACAATGTATTGGGGGTTGTAAATGATCTAGAGATTACGTAAAGCAGACATACATGATATACATATCCCCAGCCTTCTGACACTGCAACACAATCTTGTTTACAAAGTTCATGGACACATGACATGAAAACAAGTATCACACACACGTGCATACACATGCACACACACATGCCTGCACACACACCACACACATGTACACACCGGTATACATACTATACATGCACACACACACACACACACCACAGTCTCCTGATCTCGGTTTTGTGATGTGCTGTTTTCACAGCTGTACTGGCCTCGGAGAGGACATACCTGCAGACATTCTAGGTTTGATTTACTTGATGTTTCATTCCTGAAATCAAATCCTTGAAACACCGACCTAAAGGGGAAAGGTCATTCTGGCTCACGACCTCCGAAGTTTCTGGCCATGACCAGCTGGTTCCATGATTTGAGCTTGAGTGGACTTTCATGCTGCTGCTGGGACGGCTAAGGTAAAGCAGCCCTCCTGACAAACAGGAAGAAGAAAGAATGACAGCCAGGAACCAGGAAGAAGACAGGAAATCCCATAGCCTGACAACTAGTTAAGTCTCCATCACTTCCCAATAATGTCAGTTATGACTCCATTTGTGAAACCACAGCCCTCATAACCTGACCACTTCCTCAAAACGGTCACTGGTGACAAGCCATCAGCACTCACACATCCAGAATGCATCAAGTTCAGATAACAGCAAGGCCATGCTCAAATACTGCATCACCTGATAAAGAGGAACTAGAGCATTCCTGCATTTTGAAATGTGAAGGATCCAACAGCTCAAATACAGAAGGAAGGACAATGATGCTGGACACCTGTTGTAGAAAACATTTTTTTAAATATTTTATATGTGACTACACTGTTGCTGTCTTGGACACACCAGAAGAGGGCATCGGATCCCATTATAGATAGTTGTGAGCCACCATGAGGTTGCTGGGAATTGAACTCAGGACCTCTGGAAGAGCAGTTAGTGCTCTTAAGCCATCTCTCCAGCCCTGTAGAAAACATTTCATCTCAATCTGGGATCATTCAGTTCCCAGATTAAAAAAACACACACTTTTGCTATTTACAATAAGTCTTAATCAGCACTGGAGCTGGACAGACATCTACCCTCTATGCTTCATCTGGGCCGCTCTTAACTCCGATTGGCCAGCCCCTGTGGCCATGCTTTCCTGACTCCTAGCCCACGGGGTCTTTCTGCTCTCTCCACCTTCTCTCTTTCTCCTCGTGGTCTCATCCGACTCCAAGTTTGGGAACACCAAGCCCCACCTATCTCAATTCTGTCCTGCAAGCATCTTTTTTTTTTTTCCTTTTTTAAAGATTTATTTATATATAAGTACACTGTAGCTGTCTTCAGACACTCCAGAAGAGGGAGTCAGATCTTGTTATGGATGGTTGTGAGCCACCATGTGGTTGCTGGGATTTGAACTCCGGACCTTCGGAAGAGCAGTCGGGTGCTCTTACCCACTGAGCCATCTCACCAGCCCGGCTGTAGGCATCTTTATTCAGCAATCAGAAATAACTTAGGGGCAGGGTCACATAGCATCACTCAGGTCTATGTGGGGACTCTCTCCTCTCTGGAGCAACCAGGTCTTGGGAGCCTACACTTAGCACTACAATACATAACAAAGTACCAAACTCAACAGGCATCTACCTTCTCCTTAACTCTTTGAGTTTGTATAACTTTATACACCTTTTTAGCTTGGTGTAGTGGCACATACCTTTAGTCTCAGGACTCGGGAGGCAAAGGCAAGCAGATTTCTGAGTTCGAGGCCAGCCTGGTCTACAGAGTGAATTCTAGGACAGCCAGGGCTACACAGAGGAACCCTGATGGTTAGCTGGGGCTGAAGAAGCAGTCATGATTCAAGACACCAGAACTGCTAGAGTGAAACCGTTGCTTTGTTAGGGTGTTGGATACTGGTTGACTGAAAGCCAGTCCTGCCTAGATTGCTCTTGATTTTAGAAGGTCGCTGCAAGAGAACTGGGTAGAAAGAGCCTTGGTGAGGGGAACCCTAGTGAGGAGGAACGTTCCTTCTGTGTACTCGGGGTTATTTGAGGGCCTGCTTTAGGTAAACACTGCAATGTCTGCTGACTTATAAGTCAAAGTTTATACTTGATTTCAAAGTTGTGGATAAGATACTGTCAACTTAAAAATCACAGCTCTCATTTTAAACAGAATAAGAGATCGTTTATTCTGGAGCCATTTTGAGTGACCGTGGCCTGGGAACTCAGATTTAGGTTACCTCAAATTTCGGGTTCTGATTTTAGAAGCAGTTTCTCAGGGTTCTTTCTTATAGCTTTACAGAACAAAGGAAGTCAAGGCATGTTTAAAATACACTGGTGGGTACACCAGAGAGTCAGGGACACTGAGCTGGGAAAGCTTTTCTACATCTGAAATGTTATCTGATGACATTCTTAGCTCTTGGATTGGTGGAAACTAGTGTTCTGCTTAAGTTAATAGCTTCTAAGAGATTTTTATTTATTATAACAAGGTGTGAGTTTAGATACAGGGTAGGGCAAGGGATGGCAGTTCCAGAAACTAAGATTAGCCCCAGATAAAGTAATGAACCTACAAAATTTGAATCTCCACAGCACTTAGCTTCCAATTGCTCTGTAGTGTCTGCAGACACAGACTCCTCCCAGGAGATTTTTTCACAACTTCTCTTGAAGAATTTTCATTCACAACATTAACTAGACCGCCCAGGTTCGAGTACAAGCCATTGATGCACCTCTCCTCAAATGCAGACACCTCTATGCCCAGAGTATCTAACCCAGGGGAGAAAGGACAGCCTTTTTCCTGAGGCCCTGCCTGAGGCTGAGGTCTTGGAGGCTGGGAGTGGGGCTTCTGACAGGTGTGGCTGCTCTCACATCGCCATGCATTCTCCCAAACGAATGCATTCTTAAGCATCACGCCTTCTCTCTTGCCTCTCTGGAGCCAGATCACAGCCTGATTTCAGAAACTATGTGGGGAACAGGTTCTTGAAAGCTAAGAAGATTTACACCTCTAAGAGAAATCCAGATGTTTCACATGGAACCTCATCTGCAGGGCTCAGGGGCTCTTTGCCGTTAGCAGACACAGGATGCCCCTTTAGCCCTCCCAGCACTCTCGTGACACAAGAGGCCCTTATTCCCAGCATGTCTACTAGTGGTGACACCGGGTGATTGGCAGGTCAAGGCAGAGAGTGCTTGCACCAATCTGCAGAGCTGGGAATCCACGGGTATGACAATTTTGAAGATTCCCTTTATCTACTGACACAGAGTGGTATTGTCAGCAACTCTGAGGCATAGCAAAGGCATTGTGTGGGGAACTGGAGTCAGCAGTCGGAGGCCTGTGGCCTCTGCTGTCTGTCTTCTAGCTCCAGCTTTTGCTGACCTGACCAGCCCCAGGCTCAGAGGGGGCATTGATGGCCCCAGTGCTGATTCCAGTCTAGCTGGTAGTGACAGCTTAGCAACATTGGAACAATGCCATGCTCCAGAGGCCCCTGAGTCGTTCATAGGACAGGCAGCAGTGGAAGTCAAAGTGTAGTCCCTTAGCAGAGGTAGCCTCTAAGCTGAGAATGTCAAATTCCAGTCCAGCAGACTCAGAGGCTGGTAGGATGTGGCCTGGCTATGAACCTCCCTTCCCCCAGGGGAATGCAGGTTGCTCAGTGGGAAAAAAAAAAAAGATTAATTTTTAAAAGTCATGTGGTCTCTTCCACTAAGAAGTTCCAAACATAAAGGTGATCAACAATCCCAGCATGCTCATGGCGTTTCATCCTCATTTCTCAATGGCTGTTTGCAGGGGCAGTACTGTGCACATAGCATGGTCGATGTGATCCCTGTGGGTTCAAGGCCAACACAGCCATACAACTATGCAGCTTTGGGCAGTCGCTCAAGCTTCAGGCTCTGTTTTCCCATGTGTAAAGCAAGGCTATTAATAATAACAGCTGCCCACCTTATAGGATCTTATTAATAATCGAGGGAGCTGTAGCGTGCTAAGGGTAACAGCCCGTGGTCATTTTGTAGATGCTATCTGAATATTAAACAAGATCAGAGGATGATCGTGTCTAGGAGGGACTACATTCCCCTAGAACGACCTACAGGCTGCAGTTCAACTAACCCAACAATGGCCAGCTGTTAATAGAAAGACCAGGAATCTAGTAGTTGCTCAGTCCCACGAGGCTATTTCAGCTGTGACTTCAGTATAAGCTAGAACCCCCAAAGAAGTTGGCTCCAATGGATGTGCTGGCAAAGTCGAGTGAGTGCAAGCAGGTGAAGTACAAACAGCCCCTTCCTTCTTCTTTGTCTATATATATGCCTCCAGAAGGTATGGATTAAAGGTGTGCCTCAAGATCTGGATGAAATGTGTGTGTCAATTCTGATTTAAAAGCATGTGTCATCCCACTTCAAGATCTGGATCAAAGATACATTGTCTTCCAGCCTCAAGATCCAGATCACAGGTGTCCCCCATTTCTTGATTGTCGTTCATTCCAGATATAGTCAAGTTGACAACCAAGAATAGCCATCACACACAGAAAGTGATGTGGCATGGGGTGGTAGACTGTGAGAGGAAGCCTAGTAAGGTCGAAAAACTAAGGCCCTGGGAAACTTGAAGGGATGGTAGGAGTTTCGCCTGCTCCCAGCACTGGGCTCCTGTCACATAGCCACAGCCCCCCACAGAGGGAGTTGTGGCCATCAGTCACATAGGGGCAGTGCCCATAAGTCCCTTCTCTTGTAGATGAGGCATCTCAGGCCGAGCCAGTAGGAAGCACCTGCTGTCAGACCCACCCACCCCAAACTGTATATAAGCTCCTATCCAGAAGGAATAGAGTTGTGTGAGAATGACTCCATCATCTGAGAGCATCCGTCACAAGAGCTGTAGCACTGCCTGGGAAGAGAACGCTCTCCCGAAGCTTTTGAGAGCAGAAGCTCCCCTGCTCTCTGCTCGCCAGCCAGCTTGGCGGGTGTAGACAGCACAGTAACAGTAGCAGCACTAGAAGGCGGGTGGAGTCATTTCCCCCTCCCTGCTCATACCCCTACCCCTTCACTTGAACCCTCCCGCCAGGCCAAGGCAAACGCCTCCACAGATAGGGTCTCCGCAGATAGGTTAGGGTGGGGGGTTGGAGGAGGGTCATCCAAGGAAATCCTGAGAAGAGAGTCTCTTGTCTTCAGCTCCTGCCTCGAAATGTGACCAGAAGCCCAGACTAATATGAGTGAGTACTCAGCCTCAGGCTTAAACCTGCATGGCTGTGAACCAAGTATATCTCTTTTTAGTTTGTAAATGGTTTCTTTTAAGTGTGCTTGGTAATGACTCGAGAATGCCGAGTAAGGGTCTGAGTAGGAATGAGGAAGGATCAGGGTTAACAGCAGGCAAGGCTGATGGGAAACTCTTTCCCTTCAGCCCAAGCTGCTTTCCTGAGCCTGAGTAAGGTCTCCTGCTTTCCTGAGCCTTGCTTTCCTTTTCAAACACCTCCCTCCCAGCTTGAGTTAATCCGAAAGTAACAACAATGGAAGTAAGGCTTCCATTTGCAGTATTCAGCCATCTTGTCTCATGCCCTAAAGCATTCAGAGAAAAGCCAGCTCTAGGTTTGGTGCAGCGTCGGTCCATCAGGGACCCAGAACATATCCATCTTCTTGCTACCCTGTCATCACAAGATGGCTGTCACACTGCTCCACCATATGTTAAGGCAGGGAGAAAGGAAGCAAGGAAAAAGCCAACATAACCTCCCCCACTCCTTAATCCAGGGAGGAGGTTTTCTTAAAATTCTCCCTAGTAGACTCAGCAGCATAGTTCAAGATACTTAGCCAGCAGCCTGGTGTGGACCCTGGATAATCAGGACAGCTCATACACTAGTTGCATCATGGAGAGAAGTCTTAGAGCCGCTCCTCTGGTCTGATGTCACCTTGTATGTGGTGGATTGTAGGAAGCTGGAGGGGAGCCAGCAGAGGGGGAGGGCAGTGTTTGTCACTGGACACAAACGTGTTTTGGAGTTGTTACAACGAGTGTGCCACTGTAGTGTGTTCTAGCTCTGCATCAGCCCCCACTTCTGTCTCTATTCTACAGGCTTTGAGCAAAATGGTGTATGCCACCCTCAAAATATGAGGAATAGCTGAAGAAACCTGTATTCTGCATCTTCATCTGCCAACCTCTGGAGACCACTGACCTATAAACTCCATAAACTCCGGCTTTCCCAGACTGTCCCATGCTGGACTCATGAGCACCTTGACACAAGTCTTTGGGCTTCACTCTGTGGGGAGCCGCACTCACATTTGCCATTATAAGATGGCGCTGACAGCTGTGTTCTAAGTAGTAAATAATCTGCACATGTGCAGGGGCAGTTTTCCCGCCATGTGCTCTGCCTTTTTTGTGATGACAACTGGGCCAATGGGCTGCAGCCAATCAGGGAGCGACACGTCCTAGGCGGAGGATAATTCTCCTTAAAAGGGACGGGGTTCTGGCACTCTTTCTCTTCGCCTCTTCGTCTCTTCGTTTCTTCTTCTCTTCATCTCTTCGCCTCTTCGTCTTTTCCTCTGCTCTCTTCCTCTGCTCTCTGCCTCTCTCCCTCTCTGCCCCTCTCTCTGCCTCTCTCTCTGCGTCTCTCTGTGTCTCTCTCTCTCTCTCTTCCTCTCTGCCTCTCTCTGCCGCGCTCTTCCTCTCTTGCTCCTGAGTAAGCAATAAAGCTTTGCCGCAGAAGATTCTGGTTTGTTGCGTCTTTCCTGGCCGGTTGCGAACGCGTGTAAGATCACTCCTCTAGCAACATTCAGCTAATGGAACATCCCCATGTTTTGTGTAGCTCCTCTGAGCTCAGCACAAAATGGAGAATTCCCTTTTTCTAGCAGGGCTTCCACTTCTCTGACTACCCCCCCATCCTCTACCTGAGGAAGGTAATGGGGTCCTTGGCAAACCTACAAATTCCTCTCCCTACACCCCATAAGAACCTGCCCAGCAAATACCTGGGATTCCTGGAGAGCTTTTCCACACAAAAGAGGCGTTCCCAGTTCACTGAGCTCCAGCCAGTCATCAACATTCACCCTGAAAACTCCTCTCCACTCTCCAAAGTTCATATACAGCCCTTGTCCACCCAAATAAAGTAAGTGAGCACCAGCTATTTCACTGAAGACCATCTAAGAGCCACTTCATTGGGAGTCATCTAAAAGAGCTGTAAGACTAAAATCGCCAGAGAAGGCCTTCCTTGGTGAAGCCCTCCACCCCATGCCCACATGTGAGTTCAGCTGGACTGAGAGCCAGTCCCAACCTGTTCCAGACTCCACTTCATCCTTCAAGCCTGGTGCCTGGACACCCTGAGGGAGGAAACAGAGGACAGAGAAGCACTTCTGGCACCCAACGCGGCCCACAGCTGGAGGAAGCTAACATACACCTGGGAGGATGCTGGTACTTGATGGGCTGGGCTATGTCACAAGAGGGTGTGGTACAGACCTTTGATGGGCTGGGCTATGTCACAAGGGAGTGTGGTACAAATGCTTGCCATATAATGCTTTGCTATTGCTCTCCTGGTTGGGTCACCAATCTTTAGACACTTAAATTGTCTAAATGTAAAGAGAATTAATGTCACTACAGGCTGCTAAAGAGCAGAAGTTACTGTTGGCATGACCTGGCAATAGCCAGGTATGCCTGGCTCACTCTAAAAGGGTCTGCATGTCTCTTCCTCGCTGTCTGATCCTCTTTCTTACTACCTGCCCCTTCTCCCGCTCCCCCCTTCCTCTCCCCATGTGTTCCTGGCCTGCTTCTCCCTCTCCTCTCCCCACCTCCCGCCTTTCTCTGCCTCCCACCTTCCCCATGCCCTAAATAAACTCCATACCATGCCTCAGGGGGAGGGGATGCCTCAGCGGGGGCCTGTGGAGGCAGCCCTTCCACCTCACCCACCATACAGCGCCTCTACCAACACGGGTGCTGTGCCTGGGATTTAGAAACTCACAGGTTGCATGAGCTCATATTTCCGTGCTGCCACATGGACTTTGCAGCCATGGGATGGATCTCTTGCTAGACCTCTCCACCCAAGCACTGGAGAATTGGTAAAGCTCCCTACTCTCACTGGTCAGCATAAACGCCCTCTGGTCCCAAGGGAGGGCTGTTGAGCTTGCAGCCACCCCGTGGTGTCCTGGTCTTCTTACTGATGCTTCGTTCTCGGACCTCTACCCCTGGGTGAGTGCTCTCTCTGTCTCTGTCTCTCTTTCTCTGACGGTTTTTCTCTTGGCTTCTCTTGCACACTGCTGAAAAAATCCTACGCTTAGGCAAACCATCCTCCCTCAGGCTCTGAGCCCCACACACAGCTCGTGCACTGGTCCCGCAGCTCAGCTGCTAGTTCACTGCGTGGCTGGTGATCTGTTTTGGCTGCCTCTGTTTCTAGCTATCACATTTGTACTAGAGACACCGGGGAACGGGGAAGTCACTTGCTCCTATTCTCACCCAGAAGGGAATATCTTTGCTAGCACGTCTCCTGGTTAAAATTTGGCCCCTATACCCATCAAAGAATAACTCTAAATGGCCGTTTACTGGAACTTTAATAGCAAACTTTTACAACTCTCTAGCTAGCGATCTGTAGACCATTCCCTACCCCACGTTTTCTTGCTGCTTGCTCTCCACTCCCGGTTCCCTGCTCCCCTGATTCTGCCGCCACCACGTACTTTCCATCCGCCCCTCACTCTCTGTTCAGGGCGGTGCTGCCTGACAATCCTGAGCTCTCCACATTCCCCCTTGCTGTCTCCCTCCCTGTTTGACCTGACTCCACAGCAGCCAGTTGACTAGAGCTCTGGCAGCAAGGACACAGCTGCAGCTACGGCCCCCCAGCCCCGCCTACTCAACCCTGCCACCCAGTGCTCTGTGGCACGGCGTGATCTCTCGCGCGCGCCCCACCGCCCTGAGTGCCTGGAGCACACTTGCTCTCCAACCTGAGCAGAGTTGCTAGAAGACAGAACGCTGCTTCAGGCGCTGCTCTCTACTCTTGACCCCCATGCTGATATTCTGCTCTGCCAAGCCACAGGCACACTCCCGTAGCCATCGCTTGCCGCCAAGCCACGCCCCTCACGCTGCACTGCTTAGATTCATCAGTATGTTTGTCTTTGTAATGCTTCTGTTGTTCCATTCTAAGTCACACAGGCACATTCCTACAGCTCCATTCTAGGGGATAACAGTGACTTTTAGCGCCATCTTAACTAGGGGAAGTTCTGTGACTGTCTTTGTTGTAGGCAGATAAGGTTTTGCTATGCTATTGCTTCAGTGCCATCTTAGATGAGGGCAGTCATGTGGCTGGTTGTAGCTTCAGTGCCATATTTGTTACAGGCAGTCCCCAGTTCGCTGCCTTTAGGAGTGCAGCTTGCCAAAGTCACTTAGCAATTAAGATACAGTTTTCCCGTCTATCCTGCTTTGGTAAATAATGATTTCTAAACATTTAAAAGTTAAAGACCACTGCCTTAAATATATGTTTCTAGCCTTGTTTTTGCTACTGCCATTAAGTTCCAATGTGCTTTCTTTATTTGCTAGATGTGTTCTAGAACAAATAATTAAACAAACAGCGGTTGTCTAACTCAGATATGCATAATAGATACTGGCTCTCAATCTTGTCAGAAATCTGATAAATGTAATGTTAAATGTTTTAACTTATTATGATAGATAGAGACTTCCAAATCTTGACAGTTTACCCCCCCCCCCCCCAGGTCTCCGAAGAAGATATGGGCACAGTGACAAGATTCTACCTGGACTGTGGTATGATAACCACTGAGAAACACTGCTCCATTGCCTTGCCCACTGTCAAAGCTTGGCCTACACTGTGGATAAATAGAGGCTACCCAAAGAATTTAATGTCTCATATTGGATCATTTTTCATTTCACATGTACCATACCCGTACTTCCTCCACAGGAAAAGCTTCTTGTCTTCTGCGAATGAGGCCAGATTGACTTTGCCCGAGGGACCACAGGGACCTGGGAACTGTTTAGGTAGTGGACTATAAACCAACCTGTCATTTTAATTAATACATGACTAGATTATAACTTATTATTCCCAGATTTCTGATTACATTGCCAGGTCAGATAACTACAACTTGACAGCTAGAAAACAGACCTCTAGCTCCTTATCCCAAGGTAATCCACCACCTTATTAGCTCCATGGTCAATTTGTTAACTAGCTAAGCCTGCCAGATCTCTTATCAACGTCAGACAGGTTTACTTGCTCACAGACTTCACGATAAAGGACACACAAGTTCAGATGTAAGCTTTCACAGATGTAACCTTCTGTTATTTCCTTATCTAAACTCAGTTTCCAGGGACCAAATGCCTCATATTTCCTCTCCTTGCTATGCTATCGTCCTAACATTAACCAATAGAATTGCAGGAATACTAAAAAAAAAAAAAAAAAAAAAAAAAAAAGACCTGGCACATTCTCACACTTGTGCCTCAACTCTCTGCCCCAGCGGCCTGGCCAACCATGTACTGGCAGACAATGGCTGACCTGTTTTATCTCATGGAGACTCTGACTCAGAACTCCACAATCTCTCCACCCAGCTCGCAAGGTTCCCACTGGCGGGTCGCTACCAGGCCGGCCCCATGCTTCAAATCCCTCACGACCTTTGTGGTGCACCTCAGGCCAACCCACGCTTTGCTGCCATACCTTTCTCTCTTAAACCCAGACAAGCCACCGCATGAAGGAAAACGTAACACAAACTTAGTTCAGAAACAGTGATAACTCAATCTCTGGGTGCAACAACTAAAACCCTATCTAGTAAGCCTTATTAAATCTAAGTCCTCTGGTGGCAGATCCTGACGGATCCACCATTGCAACCAGGAGACACTAGTAATGACATCTTGTCCTCACCCTATCCCCGTACAAAAAAACTTCACTCTCTCCTGCCTCCTTTCTTCCTCCATCCAACCCGGAAGTCCCTCCTACTCGCCCAGCGATTGGCTCCTTTATTCACTGGGGGATTGGTTCACAAGAACAGCACCGGGCCCGTCCACATCATAGAGTTCTTATATAAAACTATATGACCAACTATCATACTCACAAGGTCAAGGTTTTGAGTTTCCTTTGTCTTTTAAATGTAAACTTAAAAATGTTTCTCATCGTGCTATTCAGTCTCCTAGACAGAAGGAAAAAAAATCCCTGCTTGTTCCTTCTGCTCCACAAAAGGGTTTTGTCTTCCCTAAGCTCATCTTAAAGATTGTTCATACAGTTTACTTCTTGTAAACTTATAAGCTCCATGAAACTCACTCATATCTACCTCTTGTGGACCAAACAGACTCCATCCAATAAGTACATCTGCCAATCACTAGCCTAAGTTCCTACCTGTCACCTATTCCCAGAGGGTGGGATTCTTTTCCTGTTCCCAAGACTGGGACTCCTCTCACCCCAATCACCAAGACCTAAGGGTTTCAAATGTACGCCTAAGACAAAATTTTTCTCCTAAAAATACTTAACTTGAGAGAGAGAGAGAGAGAGAGAGAGAGAGAGAGAGAGAGAGAGAGAGAGAGAGAATGTGTTTCAACATCTTGCCAAGTCCAGGCATTTACTACGTCCAGGACAGCTCCCGTGAAGCAACCCACAGATGCCCCAGCCTTCTCTCACAGACACAGACCGATTCTACTGGCTCTGCTCCTTCTTATCTATCCACAGATGGCTCCACAGACCCTGGACAGCAAGGAAACAGCAACTCTCCTACATGTGGACCAACATCCCCATGCCCATTTTCTTAGGTTTCCCAGAGACACAGCGCTCCAAAGTCAGCAGGAAACAACTAAAGATCACTATGCCCCTAATCCTGCTTCACCATCATCTCTAGTTTTTCCTTTTTTTTTTTTAATGAAACCAAAATGGAAGAATGTTAGCATTCTGTCTAGGCTCCTCCCAGCAGTTACCTGGCAACAGCCATGTATGCCTGATTCACTATAAACGGAGCTGCTTGCCCCCTCCTCACTCTCTTATCCTCTTACTCTCTGCCCCTTCTCCCTCTCTCCCCCTCCCCTTCCCCCTCTCCCTCTCTGCCTTTCTCTCTCTCTACCCCCTCAGCTCCCCTCCCCATGCCCTAAATAAACTCTATACAATACTATACCCGTTGTATAGCTGGTACTTCAGGCAGAGGGACTCCTCAGCGTGGGCCTGGGGAGGCACCCCTTCCACCTCACCATACAGCGTTTCTACCAAAACACATACGGGCTCTTTCTTTCCTTCTCTCTTATAAAGCACAACAGCCACCGCCCTCCAGCAGCCCTTCTCTGGCTCATGGCTTCCGTCCGCAGCATGAGTTTGTTTGTTTTTCTGTGTGTTGTTCTTTGAGATTGTTCTTTATGATTTTATTTTTTAAATTGTATATGTGTGGTCTGTCTATAGTGTATGTACGTGTAAATGCAGATGCCTTTGGAGGTCAGACATGGCAGCTTCCCCCAGAACTTGAGTTACAGGTGGTTGTGAGCCACCTTGTGGCTGCTGAGAGCTGGACTTGGTTCTTCTATTAGTCTCTCCGCCACCGAGCTACTCCCACCCCATCTGCAGAGGTTTTAAACTAGAAGCTGCTGAAAGTTGGTTTTATACCTTTCCTTCCTTCCTTCCTTCCTTCCTTCCTTCCTTCCTTCCTTCCTTCCTTCCTTCTCTCTCTCTCTCTCTCTCTCTCTCTCTCTCTCTCTCTCTCTCTCTCTTGTTTGGGTTTTTGTTTTGTTTTGTTGAGGCAGGTTTTTTTTCTGTGTTCTCCTGGCTGTTCTAGAGCTCACTCTGGAGGCTGGTGAGATGGCTCAGTGGGTAAGAGCACTGACTGCTCTTCCAAAGGTCCTGAGTTCAAATCCCAGCAACCACATGGTGGCTCACCACCCGTAATGAGATCTGACGCTCCTGAAGACAACTACAGTGTACTTATATATAATAATAAATCTTTGGGCTGGAACAAGCGGGGACTTTGCCAGCGGAGTTGACTGGAGCAAGCGGGGTTGACCGGAGTGAGCAGAGGTCCTAAAAAATTCAATTCCCAACTACCACATGAAGTCTCACAACCATCTGTACAGCTGCAGTGTACCCATATACATAAAATAAATAAATACATCTTTAATAAAAAGAAGAAGAATGTACTCTGTAGACCAGGCTGGCCGTGAACTCATAGATCTGTCTGCCTTTGCCTCCTGAGTGCTGGGGTTAAAGGCTTGTGCCGCCACTGCTCTACCTTTCTAAGCTAAAAGTTTATTTTAAAGACATCACCCCTTCGTGATGAAGGCCTAGGTTATTGTTTAACCTTTACCAGAGTAGACATGATGTGCTGCCCTCAGCTCCAGGCTTGTGGCCTTGTCACAGTGACTGCTGCTGGGCTTGTCTGCTGTGACCCTCCTGCCGTGTCCGTCATGTTACAACACTCAGGGACTAGGAGCCGTCACCTCGGAGGCAGTGTTAGATGGAATGAAAATCGCCTGTGAGCCGTCCTCAAATCATCTATCCTCCATCGGGCTCGCCATTCTGATGCAGAGTCACAGTTCAGCTCACTGCTCCTCAGGGGCCTTCTGTTTGATTCAAAGTGGATTGTGATTGCACAGAGTTGACTCCAGAGCTCAGAGCAGAGGTGCCCTGTCCTTGGCCTGTCCCCCTCTGGCCTTGGACAGGCTGCCTGACAGACAGGCCCAACACAGCACTGTTTGGCCATGTGGACTTTTTTGCTTTGTGATCTTTTAAAAAATGTTGTTCTTTATTCTTCGAGAATTTTATACAATGTATTTATTTGCTCATATTCAATGCCCTCCCCCTACTCCTTCCACGTCCCCCCTACCCCCTGCCCACCCAACTTCCTGCTCTCTCTCATTTTCCAAAAAACAAAAGCAAAAACCATGGAGTCCTGTTTGTGTTGGCTGACTTCTGAGCATGGTGCTGCCCCTGAGTGCTGCTCACATGAACAACAGTCCCTTGAGGA
Source organism: Mus musculus (assembly GCF_000001635.26). Taxonomy (NCBI): domain Eukaryota; kingdom Metazoa; phylum Chordata; class Mammalia; order Rodentia; family Muridae; genus Mus; species Mus musculus. The sequence goes on from NC_000081.6 coordinate 36,732,701, forward strand.
AAGCTGTTCAGCATCCAGAGGCTGTCAGGTGCCACAGCTGCTTGGAGAGGGCCTTCATGCCCCCATTTTCCACACTGGGATTTTGTCTGGCTTCAACTTGTGCAGGCCTTTTGCATGCTGTCATAGTGTGTGGGTCTTGCACATGCTGTCATAGTGTGTGGGTCTTGCACATGCTGTCATACTGTGCAGGCCTTGCACATGCTGTCATACTGTTCGGGTCTTGTGCATATTGTCATACTGTGCAGGTCTTGTGCATACTGACACACTATCTGAGAGTTGTGTGTGCATCTGCCCTGCTCTATCTGGAAAGAGCTGTTTCCTTGATGCCACCCACCATCTCTGCATCTTTTACTCTTTCTACCTCCTCGTCTGCGTAAATTCCTGAGGCTTGAGGGAAGGGGCTTGGTATAGACAGCCTGCTTAGGTCTGAACTTTCTGATGACTCTCACTCTCTAGACACCAACCACTGGGTTTCTGTGCTAGTTACTGTCTACCATAGAAGCAGCTTTTTAAAAAAAAAAAATCCAGCGTTGTGTAACTATGTCTCTTGGCAGGGGGCCTGCTCCAGGATGCTCGAAAATACAATGCACACACTTCTCTTGCTTTCAAGTCCTTAGCATATAGCAGATTGGTGTGGTGTATGTACACACACCATGCACACACACATTCACCACACACATGCACACACACTAATATCCCCACCCCACATATACATAAACAGATACAGATACATCAGATACACATACACTTATACATTATATACACATACTTATACATACATGCTTCTTCACATATAGACACACATGCTCTTGTGACCTTGCCTGAGCCAGCACTGACACTGTCCTGGGAGCTCCTGTGGTGCTGAGCTCTTTACTCTGAGGACACTCACTGTCTGATAACTACATGGGTACTGACAGGGAGACGCCAGGGCTGGGGTGACGTCTTGGCGTGCTCAGAAGGTCACGACTATGACTGAAGGATTCTATCTCTGTGGCTGCTGGGAGCCCACAGTGAGTCGGAGTTCTCAGGGGAACTTGTAGGAAGAAGCGCTCAGAGCTGACAGGAGTTAGGGGAACCAGCTGCTGAGGTTGGGCTGTGATCTTTGGCAGAGAGAAAATAAACAGAAACTTGAGTCTGCCATTATCATCTAAACCCCGAGTCTGTGGTCTCCCTTTCTGTAAGAGTGTACTGCGTGCTTTCCTGTCTGGACCCTACAGGCTCAGCTTCACCCGGACACGCCCTGTTTTAACTCTTGTAGCCTTGGCCCTGAAGTTCAGCCAGCCCCTTTCCTGTTCTCAGAAGTTCTGCTGCCCTCATAGGACAAAGCCCTTGTCACCCCTCACTACCTTACCCCAGCCCTACCTAAAGGGGCTCATAGACTCATCTAAGCTGTGACACCTGTACTATTCTCTCCACTCACAGTCAATCTCATGCAACCTGCATAGTAACTGTGTGATACTTTATTAACCTCATATTATTAATTTCATCTTTAGCTAAGGTATGGAGAGGTTCAGTAGTTAACCCAAGCCATACTGGTATAAAACAGGCAAGATAAGAGTATATAGTGTATGCATTTGCTTCTACAGACCTACAGACCATGACCATAGGCTAGACCACAGAACGTGCCCAGGTTAAATGGTGGGCAGGGGCGGTGGAGACAGTGCCCTGGACTCTGTAGAAGTGGCTCCTCCTTCGGTTTACTTTCACGGTATGTGTAAATGACTTTTCCAGCTCTGATGCAGATACTCGGATGAGCTCCCTGTGGTACCTGATTTTATGAAGATGCACCCCAAGCTCACGCATCACTGCAGCCCCTGAATAATGAGATCCAAGCACATAAAGAAACATCAGGATGCCTTTGACATTGAAGCCACATCAGCACCCAGAAGTGCTGAGAGGAGCCTTACAAAGCAACAGTTTTGTACTGTGTGAGTCTGTCACCAAGCCTCGTGTAAATGTGCGGGGTTCCAGGACTTAATTCCTCCCTGTTGGTACCAGCACTGCATAGGCCCTAGAATTCCCATTCGCATATGACTGGGGATTTCCAAGTGTGGGGCTGGCCAAGGCCCCAGACTGCGCCTGTGGCTTGGGCTTTATGAATGAAGATGGCAGCCCTTTGTCCAGCGTCAGCTCCCCACGCACAGTTCTCCATGTGACAAACTTCTCAGAAACTGGCTTGACTTTTGACCACTTGGGAAGTCCCCTGTGATGGTTAATTTTTATGTCAACTAAACTGGGCTAAAGGATACCCAGATTTCGGGGGGAGGGGTATTTGTCTGTGTGGGGTCTAGGAAGTAGTGTGTGAGTTGATGGTCTGAGAACTGCCACTCCTATGGACATGGCACCAGCAATCCCCTGGGGGTCCCATGGGACAAAGGAGCCATAGCACATCTGCTTTCTGCTTGAGCTGAGCTCTGTCTTCCTCCAGGAGAGTCAGTACCCTAGCACACAGAGTCAGTACCCTAGCATGCAGAGTCAGTACCCTAGCACACAGAGTCAGTACCCTAGCACACAGAGTCAGTACCCTAGCACTCAAGTCAGTACCCTAGCACACAGAGTCAGTACCCTAGCACACAGAGTCAGTACCCTAGCACACAGAGTCAGTACCCTAGCACGCAGAGTCAGTACCCTAGCACGCAGACGTCAGTTCCCTAGCACTCAAGTCAGTACCCTAGCACACAGAGTCAGTACCCTAGCACACAGAGTCAGTACCCTAGCACGCAGAGTCAGTACCCTAGCACTCAAGTCAGTACCCTAGCACTCAAGTCAGTACCCTAGCACACAGAGTCAGTACCCTAGCACACAGAGTCAGTACCCTAGCATGCAGAGTCAGTACCCTAGCACACAGAGTCAGTACCCTAGCACGCAGAGTCAGTACCCTAGCACGCAGACGTCAGTTCCCTAGCACTCAAGTCAGTACCCTAGCACACAGAGTCAGTACCCTAGCACACAGAGTCAGTACCCTAGCACGCAGAGTCAGTACCCTAGCACTCAAGTCAGTACCCTAGCACTCAAGTCAGTACCCTAGCACACAGAGTCAGTACCCTAGCACACAGAGTCAGTACCCTAGCACTCAAGTCAGTACCCTAGCACTCAAGTCAGTACCCTAGCACACAGAGTCAGTACCCTAGCACACAGAGTCAGTACCCTAGCACACAGAGTCAGTACCCTAGCACTCAAGTCAGTACCCTAGCACTCAAGTCAGTACCCTAGCACACAGAGTCAGTACCCTAGCACACAGAGTCAGTACCCTAGCACACAGAGTCAGTACCCTAGCACGCAGAGTCAGTACCCTAGCACGCAGACGTCAGTTCCCTAGCACTCAAGTCAGTACCCTAGCACTCAAGTCAGTACCCTAGCACACAGAGTCAGTACCCTAGCACACAGAGTCAGTACCCTAGCACACAGAGTCAGTACCCTAGCACTCAAGTCAGTACCCTAGCACTCAAGTCAGTACCCTAGCACACAGAGTCAGTACCCTAGCACACAGAGTCAGTACCCTAGCACACAGAGTCAGTACCCTAGCACTCAAGTCAGTACCCTAGCACGCAGACGTCAGTTCCCTAGCACACAGAGTCAGTACCCTAGCACACAGAGTCAGTACCCTAGCACACAGAGTCAGTACCCTAGCACACAGAGTCAGTACCCTAGCACACAGAGTCAGTACCCTAGCACTCAAGTCAGTACCCTAGCACGCAGACGTCAGTTCCCTAGCACACAGAGTCAGTACCCTAGCACACAGAGTCAGTACCCTAGCACACAGAGTCAGTACCCTAGCACGCAGAGTCAGTACCCTAGCACGCAGACGTCAGTTCCCTGGGACTTTTCAGCCTCCATAATTACACAATCACACTCAAAAGAAACCCGTTGCTCTAGGCCCGAGTTTCTCCTACTGGCTCTCTTCTTAGAACTGACTTCCATGGCTCCTCTGTGTGTTTCACATCAGAGACGTTCACAGTGGCACACAGGCTGGCGTCCTGCTACTCAAAGGCATTCTCAGGATGGCTGGCAGGGAGGAGGCTCCTTTAGAGAGTTTTGTTGCTTGAGTCTCCCAGGACTGCCCTCTGCATGTGTGAAGAGACCCCTGAGGGGTGTCTGGCTCTGTGTGTGGCAGCCTTGCCTTCATCTGCCCACTGCTACTGTCCCTCCCCAACCCTAGCTTGCTCTAGCTAATGGCTGGGCATCTTTGATTCCTTTTCTCCCTCATTCTCTAGAGCCAATGCAGTTCAGATTCCATTCAGGACATGTTCTTGATTTTCTCCCCATTCAATCCCACATTTGTCATTTCCTTTGATCCCACCTCTCTAGGCACCATCCAAATCTCACAGGCTTACACTATGTGACTGTGGTGACATCAAAGGCTCACACAGGATAACTGTGGTGATGTCGTAGGCTCACACTTGGTGACTGTGGTGACATCATAGGCTCACACTGGTGACTGTGGTGACATCATAGGCTCACACTTGGTAACTGTAATGGCATCATAGGCTCATACTGGGTGACTGTGGTGGCATTACAGGCTCACACTGGTGACTGTGGTGACATCACAGACTCACACTGTGTGATTATGGTGACATCATAGGCTCACACTGGTGACTGTGGTGACATCATAGGCTCACACTGGTGACATCATAGGCTCACACTGGTGACATCATAGGCTCACACTTGGTGACTGTGGTGGCATCACAGGCTCCTCTCTGTTTCCCTTTGAAGAGTTCTTCCCCCTCCCCTTGGCTTCTGAGAGGGTACCCTCACACCCTGGAGCATCATGTCTTTACAGGATTAGGCACATCCTCTCCCACAGAGGCCAGACAAGGTAGTCCTCTGCTACAAATGTGCAAGGGGCCTAGAACCAATCTATGTATGTTCTTTGGTTGGTGGCTCAGTCATTGGAAGCTCCCAGGGGTCCCGGTTAGTTGACACCTTTGATTTTCCTATGGGGTTGCCATCCCTTCCTCTAACTCTTTCATAGGGGTCTGACCTCAGTCTAATGCCTGGCTGTATTTGCATCTGTCTCAGTCAGAGCCTCTCAGAGGGCAGCCATGCCAGGATCCTGTCTGAAAGCACAATATAGCATCAGTGGTGTCAGGGATTGGTGTCCACCCATAGGATGAATCCCAGGTTGGGCCGGTCACTGGTCAGCCATTCCTCCAGTCTCTTCTCCATCTCTGTCCCTCTATTTCTTTTAGGTGGGAGCAATTTGGGGTCGAAAGTTTTATAGGTATGTGGGTGTCCCCATTCCTTCCACTAGGGGTCCTGTCTGACTACTGGAGGTAGTCTCTTCAGGTTCTATCTCCCCACTGTTGGGTTTTGGCTAAAGTCGCCCACCTTGAGCCCTGGGAGCCCTCCCATCCCAGGTCTCTGAGATTTCCTAGAAAATTCTCCCCCTCCCCAGCAGCTGTGTATTTCCATTCTTTCTTCTGGTCTTCTGAGCCTCTCTCCTGTCTTCCCACACACCCAATCTGCTCCCCCTTTCCCCTCCCTTCCCCCTCCAACCCATATCCCTCCTCCCCCTGCCTCTGTGATTAGTTTGTTCCCCCTTCTAAGTGGGATTGAAGCATCCTCACTTGGGCCTTCCTGTAGTGTGGAGGATTTTCTACTCCTGCATATGTTCCTGGGCAGGCCACACTTCTGGCCACCTGCCCAGAGAATCTTTGTATTCACTGATGAAAGAAACACACACACACACACACACACACACACACACACACACACACACACAGGAGCTTATTTTTAACATGCCTTGCTAGCTCAATGGCTGGGCACCTCTATGCCTCCCAAGGCTAGCATGCCTTTCCCTCTGGTATTCCTGGCTAAACACCTTCCAAAGATACCTTTAATTTTGCTGCCCAGCTACCTTCTGCGATGTCCATTGGTCTTTGCTGCTCAAGATGCTTTCGGGATGCCCTTCTGTGGGCCACTTTCCCTTTCCACCTACATTTTGGATAATCTCCCTGCTGCCCAGTTCCTTCTCTCTTCCCCCAAGTATGGTGATCTCCTCCTGTTCCTCTCAGTCCTACCCACATAACTCTAAGTATCCTGATCCGGGCCCAGTCATTGGGCTTCTTTATTCATAGATCAAAAGCCAATTGGGGACAAGACCTTCAACATGCAGATTCCTGATTAAGTCAAAGCCTTAGAGCCACTCCCCTACACCTTCCTTCTTTGTTGACAGGTCTGTGGGGTGTATCCTGGGTATTCTGTACTTTTTTGGCTAATTCCCACTTATCAGTGAATACATACCATCCTTTTGGGTCTGGGTTACCTCACACAGGATAATATTTTCTAGTTCTACCCTAAAGTGTGGATTTATCATATACTAGTTTTCTGAGCATTTCAAGTGTTAGGTTTGCATCTGTCAAATGGGTGCAATGTCTGCTTATTGTATTGGAAATAAATCCACCCACATTAGTGGCACAGAGCATGTGTCCCTTGATAATAAAAAGCAAACATTTTAGGGGGCTAGTGTGTGCTGGAAAGCCTGCTCTGCAGTGTGTGAACACCATAGGACAGGCCTGTCCGAATACAAAGTGTCTCCCCTGGGGACCCACAGGTGGTCCCCTTTACTTGCTCCATTCTTCCTGTGCTAGAAACCTGCAGGACAAGAACATCTCTTCAGCAGGCTAACCTGCCAACAGGATGCCTATAGCAGTTAGAAACATAAAGCTGGAGTTTACTTTTTGCATTTATTCTTTTACTTCATGCATACACGTGTAACACAGTGCACATGTGGAACTCAGAGAACGACTGCAGGAGTCAGATCTTTCTGTCTGTCAGTGAGTCCTAGGGTTAGAACCCAGGCATCAGGGTTAGCAGCAAGTGCTGCTTCCCACCTGTGCATCTCAGCAGCCAGGAAGTTATGGTGCTTCTAAATGCAACTCTACTCTTACCCTCATCATGGCCACTGTGGGCTAGCTTTTCCATTTTGCAGGGTGAGCAGGGTGGTTTTGAGTTGGGACACTGGGAAGAGGGAAGCGTAACTGGGAAATGTGTCTATCTAATTGGCCTGTAGGCAGCCTATGGGGCATCTTCCTGATTGGTGTGAGCGGTCCCAGCCCACTCTGAGCAGTGCCCCCCCCCCCCAGTGGCCAGCTCTGGGGTGTATGAGAAAGCAAGGTGAGCAAGCCATGGTGAGAAGCCAGTAAGTTCCTGTGTGGAGCACTTGCCCTGACTCCCCTAATGATGCTTTTGGTCTTGGAGTTTTATCACAGCAAGAGAAGCAGACTAGGGTAGGTGCTGAGGCATCTTGTCAGTCTTGAGGTTCCTCTTCATTCCCACCAGCTGGGAGGGTGGTCATTCATCTCCTTTTTCAGGGATGGGATAAATCACTTTTCTACTTCCTGTCTCCTGTCTGTCTATACCATCCACCCCCACTGTACTTACTCTATGGTTTCTGGCAACTTATTTCCATGAAGGGCCAGATGGTATGTATTTCTGGTTCTTTAGAACAGTCTGTCCCTGTGGCAAGAACTCAACTCTGTCCCAGTAGCTCGAAAGTCACCGTTCAATCTTCAAGTAACAGATGTAGCTGAGTCCTCCCTTTGTTTACATAAACAGGCCACTGCATTAGGTTTTCTAACCCTGGTGTCTAGTAGAGCCCAGTACTCTTGGTCTTGGTGACTTGAACGTTTAAGGCATAAAGCCAAACTTTTGATATTGGAACATTGTCTTCTTCCTCAAGCCTTTCGTGTGTGTGTGTGTGTGTGTGTGTGCATGTGGGAGTGTGTGTGTGCACGTTCGTATGTGTATGCACGTGTGTGCATTCCTGTGTGTGTGGATGTGTGTTTATGCATGTGTATGCGTGTTCCTATGTGTGTGCATGTGGGAGTATGTGTGTGCACATTCTGTGTGTATACATGTGTGTGCATTCCTGTGTGTGTGCATGTGTGAGTGTGTGTACACATTCCTGTGTGTATACATGTGTGTGTATTCCTGTGTGTGTGCATGTGTGTTTATGCATATGTATGCATGTTCCTATGTGTGTGCATGTGGCAGTGTGTGTGCACATTCCTTTGTGTATGCATGTGTGTACATTCCTCTGTGTGTGTGTGTTCCTATGTGTGTGCATGTGGGAGTGTGTGTGCGCACATTTCTGTGTGTATACATGTGTGTGCATTCCTGTGTGTGTGCATGTATGCATGTGTGTGCATGTCCCTGTGTGCGCATCTGTGAGTGTGTGTGTGTTTGTGTGTGTGTGAGCATTCCTGTGTGTGTGCATGTGTGTATAGCAGTTATTATCAGTTATGATGTATGGCATACTATTAGACTTTGGTGATTAGTGGCCAAGAATCTAACTTTACTAAGTAGCTGTTGCTCCCCAAATAGCTGCTGAGCAGTGAACTATAGAAATAGCAAGTTATATTCTCTTGTATTCATTCTCAAATCCTGTTCTAGTACTTAAAGCTGATCATTGTTCTTTTGGCTCTTTGTTTTGTTTTGTTTTTGAAACGGTGTTTTCTTATACAGCTCAGGGCAACTTCCAGCTTGTGGCCTTCCTGCTTCTGCCTCCTAATTGCTGGCTTTCAAGGATGTCACCACACCAGACTTCTTTCTTCACCATTTGTTTTCTTTTTTTGAGACAGAATAGCCCAAGCTAGCCTCCAGCTCTGTATAGCTGAGGATGATTGTGGACTCCGGATTCCCCTCCCTGCCTCTGAAGGCTGAATTATAGGCAGCTAGGAGCTTGGTAGACATGCAGGTTCCTGGGCCTATTCATCTGGTGGGAACCACACCATGGATCCAGCAATTGCACGTTTAGGATCTCGCTGGGGAATTCTGATGACTCTCTTGAAAGCCTCTCCTTGCTGGGCTGAGGTTTTGACACTGAATTTTGTGTAGGCTAGCTCCACCCAAGCCCAGTCCCACAGTTTATTGCCCATTCCTTGCTTTTTCTTTCAGTTTCTTTTCTTTTTTAATATTTATTTTTTTATGTGCATTGGTGTTTTGCCTGCATGCAAGTTTGTGTGTGGGTGTCAGATCTTGGAGTTACAGACAGTTGTGAGCTGCCATGTGGCGGCTGGGAGTTGATCCCAGGTCCTCTGGAAGCTCAATCAGTGCTTTTAACCACTGAGCCGTTTCTCCAGCCCTCTTCCTTGCTTTTTCTTGGCTTCATGGTTTTTTAAAATTTGTTTTAAAAATAGTAGGGTTTTTTGTTTGTTTGTTTGAATATGGTATATTGTGGTAGGAGTTCTCTCCCTCATTTATTCCCAGATCTTCCCCACCTCCCCACCCATTCAACTCTAGACTCACTCTATCTGTCTGTCTGATACACGCACACACACACACACACAGAGAGAGAGAGAGAGAGAGAGAGAGAGAGAGAGAGAGAGAGAGAGAAAGAGAGAGGAAGAGAGAGAGAGAAAGACTGTCTTCAGGCCAATGCTGGCTGTGAGTTAAGAGCAGAAACACACTTCACTTGAGACAGGGGTTTGCCAATCTGTAGTAAATATCCATGAATCTTGGGCTGTAGGTATGAGCTCCATGAGGAGGGGCTGAGGCACTGGTCCATGGAGAGCGTGTCTCTGTCTGTAGCCATCCTTCATTTGTTTTCTTTTTTAAAAATATTATTTCTTTATTGTTATTTATATGAGTACACTGTAGCTATCTTCAGGCACACACCAGAAGAGGGCATCAGATCCCATTACAGATGGTTATGAGCCACCATGTAGTTGCTGGGAATTGAACTCAGGACCTCTGGAAGAGCAGTCGGTGCTCTTACCTGCTGAGCCATCTCTTCAGCCCTTATTTTCCTTTTTGAGATGGAGTGAAAGGGGACTCGGGCAGGGTGACCAAACTTTCTCCATCTTAAGCAAGTGTTTACTACGTAGTTGGTGACTCCGTGCTTTCCACCCTAACCACCCCATTTACAAAAGAGAATACTGTTAGAAAAGAAGCCATGTGAGCACTTTACAGACACACATCATTGAAGATCAACCAAGTTCACTTTGTGAAAAATAACAGAGGTAACCTGGAGTGTCTCTGCCTTCCTGGCTACAAGTCAAATGTGGACATGAGTGTACAGACGAGAAAATGTCCCATCTAGAGCCATTGAAAAGCCAGGAAGAAAGCTAGAACCCCTGAGACCACAGTCTTCCTTTGGAGGCACAATGGCAGCATTTCATCTGAAGGATGAGTCACCTCCCACTCTCCCTCCTCTTTTTCCCCAGAGGCCAAGTCCAGAGAGAGGAACTCCAGATGGTTCACCCACAAGTAGGTCTTCTTGGATGCTTCCGGAAGGATTAATTAGTCATCACCAAAAGTCTGAAGACCAAATCAAGAGGCAATATGGCAATGAGGGGGAGAGGGCGGGCAAGAGCTGCCTGCCAATGCGGCGAGCACAGAAGGACCTGTGGACCACACAGATGGCATGCCACTCAAGATGGCTGAGGCCTGTCATGGCAAGGACTGACCTGTTGTGTGCAAGGCTCCAGCTCTGTGATTCACAGTCTGCCTGCATGCTAACATCATCTGGGAGTTTTAAACTGGATGATACCTGTCAGCCCTGGATTCTGATTTCAGCGATATGCTGGAGCCCTGGGCCAACAGTCCTTTTTCAAGCTCCCTGGATGATGTCAATGTCTGTGCAGGGTGGAAGGATTCTGTATAGCCATTTATTTGGATTCATTTGCCATTTATTTGGATTTCAGCCAAACCTTGCTGTATGTCTGCAGTGGCTTGTGATCTGTATTCTCAGTACCAGAAAACTCAGGGCAATCTAAACTGGAAAGACCCAAGGATCTAAGGAGTTCAGTGGTTTGAGTGAAAAGTTCAGGTCTGCTATCTGTCAGCTGTGCGATTCCGGAAAGTCTCCGAAGTCCCTCAGGTCTCAGATTCTTCCCCCCTAAAGCACATGGTAACTCACGGTATGGGGAGCCATGTTTAGAATCCCATCACTCTGGAAGCTGAGGGAGATTCCAGAGTTCCAGGTGAGCCTGTGCTGCAAAATGAGATCCTGTCTCAAAACAAACAAAACAAAAATAAAACTCTTTGGTTTTATTTGGGCCCTGAGATGAAACTGAGGAAATCTGGCGTAAATCCTCAGCCTTGGGAGAGTTTAGGGTTCATGTCAAGACAAAGAACTACATCCAGAGTGAGTTCACCTTCCACCCGAGGGGACCTGTGCTATCAAGGCAACTTGTGCTCAGCTAGTTAGCATGGAAAGTTCTGAAGGTTTTCTTATCCAGTGCCTTGCTCCTCTGTCCTGTCTCCTGAGATCTCCACAGTCCACTCCCACTGCGGCCGTGGCCTGACCTCTTTCTCATCCCCTCCCCCATCCACTACCCTACCCTCAGTTACTTATTGTCTGAGTTATGGTTGGGGACTGCCTCTGCTCACACCATCAGACAAGACAACTTCGTAGTGTTTCTTCATTGCCACATACACGGATTGTTCCCGCTACTGTGTCCAACCTTCTCTGGGTCTCTGGTCAAGTCTTAATCTCTTGTTCCACTCCCCAGCTGTAGAAAACAAACAAGGGCCAGGGCTCCACTCACATCATCTGCATCGGCAAAGCAGCCTGCAAGCAGGCACTATGCCCCTCCACATGCCCAGCATCCGAGGCCCCAGAGCTTGGCGCGCTGAGAGCCTAATGTCAGGGCTGAAGGCTGGGCTCAACCGGTTCGGAGCTCCGCTGTTTCCCCCCTGCCTTACTGCCTCTGTACTGGAATGTTAGTCACATAAAAAATGTAAACGTCCATGAGTAGTTAGAGCTTGTTAGAGGGTAACTGAGAGAGCCTGGATGCCTCTCTGACAACACCACAAGAAAATGACACATCCCCTAAGCCACTCAGCCGGAAGCAGTTATATCTTGTAGATGTAGGCATAAATCTGGCCTAACTATGAAGTTGATATACGATAAAGATTAAATTCCTGGAGCGGATGGCTCTCTGCAACAGATGAGAACAGGACCTGGGCTGTGTGCGCCCTAGGCTCTGACTCCTCTGCCTTTTTTGTTAACTTGCTATGTAACCACTGAGCAAGTTATCGAACTTCTCTAGGCTGCTGCTTCTTCCTCCTCTTCCTCCTCCTCCTCCCCTGTGAATAAAGTGGGGGAAGGGAGACTATATTGGTGGTTTCTATCCTTGGGTTTGAGAGACTCCTGTGGTGTGGCGTCTTGACTGCAGGCTGGGGAGGAAAGGGAGGCCTTTCCTGATCACTGTTCATTGCAGGCTCTTCTTTGTTGTACTGGACGACCGATCTTGCCTTTGAGCCCAGCATGGCCTAGAGTTTGCTAGGTAGCTCAGGCTAGCCTTAAGCTTGCAGTTACTAATGCTCAGGACTCAGCCTTTCAAGTGCTGGGATTACAGATATGTGCCACAGAGCCCAGCTGCTCTGTGCTCATTTGAAGGGGTGTGCCTGGGAACTCTGCTATGAAGCGCCGTGACCTCCCAAGCCCCGCCCCGTCTGTCCTGGGGGGGGGGGGGGGGTTGAACCTAGGGGCTGTGTTGGCAAATGCTTGATCACTGAGCCTCCCCAGTCCATGGTCATCCTACACTTCTGCCTCTCAGTGGCTCTGGGAAACCCCTGACTGAGTACTTAGTGCTTCGGAATGTTACAGAGGCACTTCGGAGTTCATCCACAGGCACATTTACTCCGAAGCGCACCGCCACTTCTCCTCCAGGCCTCTCGGATATTCTAAATATTGGTTTGTTCTACTTGGCAAGTATGTCTCCATTTCCAATTCTCTCTACCAAGTTTCTCTTTCTCTGCAAGATGAGCTGGACTTGTGGACACCAAAACAAATCCCGTAAGCACTCTGCAACAGGGACCACGTCCCGAAGCACATGTTCCCATGACTATATAGTCCTACCAAGACTCCTCTGCCAGACCATCAGCTGCCTTGCTCAGCCCCGATCTGGGAGGCAATGTATAGATAGCTCCACAGATGAGCTTGTCATGGTCTTCGAGGAGCATGCATGCTTCCTGAGCAAGGTCGTCTTTATTAAAGCTGTATATCTCTCAAGCTGTGCCAGGAGCTAAATCCAAACCAGGAGGTTATGGCCACAGGGGGAAGAAGAGCTGCTGACAGCAAATCTGGGTCAGTTAGTGCTTCCAGGAGGCACGTACAGGAATGAGATTTGGTGTGCCAGAGACACGACACGGAGAAGAGGGAAAATCTGTGAAGGTCAAGGTGCAGGGGAAGGCTTCAGATTTCAACAGAGGTCAACCCAGGAGAGCTACTGCAATGGTAACTAAGGCAGGTGGGGAGCCTCCCCCCCACCCCCCGCCTGCACTGAGTCCTGCCTCCCCCCCACCCCCCACCCCCAGCCTGCACTGAGTCCTGCCTCCCCCCCCCCCCCAGTCCTGCCTCCCCCCCCCGGCCCCCCCCCCCGCCTGCACTGAGTCCTGCCAGCTGCTGTTTTCCATAAGTTGCAGCTCTGTGAAGAGAGGCCCCTCTTCTAGAGAGACCTCCAGGTACAGAGATGGTCACCTGGGTGGAGAGAACAGAATGAGCCGCCTCCTCCTCCTCCTCCTCCCCCTCCCCTCCCCTCCCCCCCCCCCCCCAACAGAGAGCTCAGGTCCCAATTCATAGTTTATCACCTTGGCTCACATTTCGGGAATCTGAAGTAGATGTGGTGACATACATTTGTGATCCCAGCACTGGGGAGGCTGAGGCAGGACCATCGCTGAAGTTTGAGGTCAGCCAGGGATAAAACCGAGTTTCAGACCACTCTGGTTTGCACAGTGAATTCCTGGCTAGCCAAGACTTTACAGTTTGACCGTTAGAAACTACCTGACTCCTGCAAGTTGTTCTCTGACCTCCATACTTGTTGTGGTACATCTAAACCCTTCTCCCCTGTAAATTAACAAATACACACACACACACACACACACACACACACACACACACACACACACACCATACACTTGGCAGTGTACTTACCTACAGAACCAGTGATGCCATTATTTGCAGTATTATTACTATCATTATTAATTATTACTATTTTGTGGGGTGCTGGGGCTCAAACTCCAGACCCCACAAAGGTGCTCAGCTGTGGAGCTGTACCTGCAGTCTCTCTGTGCCATTACTTTATCCCCCATTTTGTAGAGAAAGAAACTGAGATCCAGGAATACAAAGCAAGCTTACAAGATTCTGAGACAGCATTGGCAGGGCCAAGATCCACCTGCCAGAAGCCCCCACCCCAGCCTATAAGCTCATCCAGTCACAAGCAGCACTCACACTCAATGAATGTTCTACTGAGCGCTGATCTCATCTGTCTCAACCCAGAGTGAGGGATGCTGGGACTCATTTTTGTGGAACCATTTTCTTCTCTCACCCATTCTTCCTTCCCTGTAGTTGGCTCCGTCCGCGTGCTCGCTGGCACTCGTGTATCCTCCCTGGCCCTGCTTCAGTCTCGTGGCGAGTCAGTGCACTGAAGCAGGACTGAATGGAAGAACAAAATCCCTCACTTCCTGGCCAGGAAGAAAAGAAAGAGTGGTGAGAAACCACTATTTCTTCCAATGGTGAACTCAAATGACCTTAAGACACACTAGGCCCAGTCTCTTAACAGTTCTATGTCTCAGCCCCCACTCCCCATTACTTTTCAGAGCAAGGATTTGACACATGGGCCTTTGGAAGATATTTTACACCAGCCTAGATCAGTGGGTATCACATGAATGAAAGAAGCTAATTGTGGCTTCAGTTCTCTATGTCCTGAAGGCCTGGAAACCCAGAACCAAGGTTCATCCAGACACTGTCTGGTGAGGGAGGTTTTTCCAGATTGCATCTTCTATAAGCTCTCATATGGTGGAAGTGCCGAACATCGTCCCTATAGCCTTGTAAAAGGCCACTCATTCTATTCACAAGGGGCTCCACACCAGGACCAAATAACTCCTGAATACCTGAGATGGTGTCCGATCCTGCTAGGTGCTTGCAGAGCCCACCCCACCTCTCTGCTCTGATGCTGTTTGACACTTTGATGCTAAATTGGCCAAGGAAAGGCAGGGGCTTCTAGGCTGCTTATCTAAGCATCATGGGGGTCATCACACCTGTGTGCTGATGTGGTACACGGCAGGTGTCCTAGTCACTGTTCTATTGCTGTGAAGAACCACCTTGACCAAGGCAACTCTTACAAAACAGAGTATCCATTGGAGGCGTGCTTACAGTGTTAGAGGGTTAGTTCATGATTATCATGGTGGGAAGCAGGCAGGCATGGTGCTGGAGTAGTAGCTGAGAGTTCTACATCCTGATCTGCAGGCAGGTGGCAGAGGGAGACACTGATGTGAGTACTTGAAGCCTCAAAGTCCACCCCCAGGGACACACCTTATCCAACAAGGCCATTCCCCCTAATCCTTTCCAAATAGCTCCACTTATTTGGAATCCAGCATTCAAAAATACGAGCCTATGGAGCCATTCTCATTCAAACTACCACAGTGGTATGTTTTCATTTCCAGCTAAGACATCGCCTCTTCATGTGTTGCTTGAGTGGTGGACATCAAGGTTCTCCCCATATCAGGAGCTACAGGAGAGTCCCTGCCCATCAACGCTAGACAAGTAGCACACATATACAACGTCAGTGCTTGGGAAGCTGAGGCAGGTCAATCGCTTGAGTCTGGAAGTTTGGGCTACACTGTGAGACTGTAAATTAATGTGAATTAAAAACTGAATTAATGGATGAATGACGATGTCTGTAAGAGATTTCAAGCCAATGTACATAAAGTGCTTTCCCTCCAGATCTCACACCATGGCAGCTGCAGGGTAGAGAGACTTGTTTCAAAGACATCCTGGGTTTACCCTTACCTGGGAGCCAGGTTTAACAAATACAGTACACAAATACCCTGTGCAGGGTGTCTATATAAGCAGCTAGTTGCTGTGAATTTGTATAACTGGATGGCCCTCCTCTTCCTCCTGAGAGATCCCGGCCTCATTCCCAGCTGTGCAGTGTAATAATAAGAGATTAGGGGAAATGCATAGTTAGGGCCAGGAAACAGGAGTAGGCTATGCCAAGTGGACAGAACTCCGAGTGTCCAAATGCGGCTTTGGAATGATGGAGAAATGACAAGCAAGATGTCTAAGGAAAATGTCTCTTAATTCATACTTGAGTTCCAGGCCAGAACTGCTCATCCAGATTCACCTAGGAGGAGTTGTTGGCTTACAGACAATTCTGCTAGGCTCCTCCCAACAGCAATCGCTTGTATCATCACCTGCTTCTGTTACTACCTGTGCTGCTGCCGCATAAGAGAAATGCTCACTACCCAACCATCCGCCAATCCTCCTCCTCCTCCTCCTCCTCTCTTCCTCCTCCTCCTCCTCCTCCTCCTCTCTTCCTCCTCCTCCTCGTCCTCCTCCTCCTCCTCCTCTCTTCCTCCTCCTCCTCCTCGTCCTCTCTTCCTTTTCCTTCTCCTCCTCCTCCTCCTCGTCCTCTCTTCCTTCTCCTCCTCCTCCTCCTCGTCCTCTCTTCCTCCTCCTCCTCTTCTCTTTCTCTCTCTTTGTTCCCATGTGTTCAGGGCCAGCCTCTTTTTCTTTCTTTCCATCCTTCTCTGCTCCCGACCCCTGTCCTCATAGCCTCTACCTCTTCTCCAGGTTCCTAGTCCCTTCCCTTCCCCCACAATAAAACTCCCTTATCCTGTTTCCGTCCCATGTTGTGATTTCTCAGGGGAATACCTTGGCCAGGTCCCTTCTTACTGCTGTCACTGTCACAGCACAGGAGTCAATAGCAATGACTGTCTGTCCTGCGGGAGTCAGGTGAAAATTCTTCCCGCAGCCTGTTGTCATTCTGAGATGCCTGATTTCTCTTTTACGTGGGGCCTGGGGTGAATGCTAATTTGCAAAGTTATTCTACAGTCTCTTCCAAAACAAGCCATCCCAGATGGATAGCTTAAAACAGCAACGACTTTGCCAAGTAACTTCTGAGCCAAATTTTTGGATTATTTACCTTGATGCAAGAGACAAAAACTACTAATAAACACCAAACTCAAGTCAGTTGGTTTATGTTTTTCTTCTTTGGGAGTATGGGTCAACAATTTTGTAACTGCCATCTATGTCTTCCAGGACTAAGAAAGCGGCACCCTGTACCATGAGCACGAATAGGATCCTATAGCACTAGTAAGTTTTAATAAATCCCAGCAGTGGTGTGTTCCTCACTATTTACCCCAGTGTTCTGGGTTTCTGAGTGAAAGACACACACACAGTCTTTATAATTTGATATTCCTGAAACAGCAGGAGCTCCTAGCACCTCCAAGTCTTAAGTTCTCTGAGGCAGCTTAGAAGGTTTTGAGAAGGCCTCAGGCTGGATCCTGAGCTGGCCGGCCACCAGTGTTGTGTTGTCTAGGTTAGCTTGGGGGACACAGCTGTGTCCTAGCCTATACCATGAACCCCAGAATTATGCCTTTGTATTTTGATATGCCTACAGCTCAATGGTTGGGCCACTTCCTAACCTCCATGAGGCTAATCCATCTCCCTCCAATGACCCCAAATTATTACTTACTAAATCCTATATTCCAACTTTGCCCTGGACCCAGTTGGGCAACTCTTGGGCTGCTCTCCCCCAGCTATGAGAGCTACGCTCTCTGCCCTGTACCTTCTCAGAAATGGCATCTCTCCTCTCCTTCTCCCTCTCCCAGAATGGCAGATCATCTCCTTCTCTCCCTCTTGGTCCTAAGTTCTAGAAAATCCTAAGGTCCCACCACCTGTCTGCTCTGCCCAACCACTGGCTGCTGGCATCTTTATTTACCAATCAGAACCAATGGGTGGTAAGGTCCCTTAGTCTTACAGTGGAGACCTGCAGACTCCCAAGCAAACAATTTTAGGGACCCAAATTAACATAATACAAACAGCCACAGATCCTGGAATTTTTGCTACTTGAAAAAGTGAACTCAGAGTTTGAGCTAATGATGCTTTTATTTAATTTTTTCCTTTTATGTGTTTAAGTGTTCTGTCTGCATGTATTTGCGTGCACAGTGTGAGTTTCCTGGTTACTATAGAGTTCAAAAGAGGATGTCAGAGTCCCTGGAACTAAAGTTACAGGCAGGTGTGAGACAAGTAGACCCTGCCACCAGACAGAAAAACTGGTAAGGTTGAGCAGGCTCAGACCCCAGGGAATCTCAGAAAAGGCAGGAGTGGAGACAATTCCCTGACAAACTACCTGGTTTGGAACATGACACCCCACTGAGAGGACCAAGGCAGTCAGTCACATAGCTTAAACACCTGGAGTTCTCCATGCTAATGAGGTGTCTAGATAGGCCTGAGTGTTCAGCCAATGAGCTTCCCTTCCTGGGCTTCCCTTCCTGAAAAGGGTATTTAGTCCCTAGCTCACCCTGAGTAAGGTGTAAGCATTCACATCCAGCATCAAATAAAACAGCTGGACAAGCAAGGACTGTGCCTTCACTGTGGGGGTGGAGAGAGGAGGGAGAGGGGGTGGGGGCTAGGGGGTGGAGAGGTCAGGGAGTGGGGGGGGGGAGGGAGGGGGCGGGAGCTTTGTCTAAAGAGCCCTGCCTAAATCTCCTTTAGAAGGCCTTCTCTCTCCCAGACCCTCCATTCTCTCAGTACTCACTTGGAACCAAACCAGATCCTGCGCAGCCCAGGCTCAGCCTTCCCCTTCCTGCCTGGCATGCAGATGCCCTGAAGGGAAGTGCAGACCTGGGAACCCCATTCCCTACCCCCAACGCTTGGTACCCCAGCAGCGCCTGGGTACACAGGAGACTGAAAACCACAGCAACCGTCCTAGACCCTGCTGTTTCCGACCCAAGGAAACAGGGACTGAGGCCCCCACTGCTGACTGTGTTCCTTCCGCCTGTGCTGCAGCAAGTGCTCCAGGTACCCCAGTGGCAAGGCAGACAGACAAGCAGCCCTGTAGCTACCATATAGGTTGAAAACCGATCCTCTACAAGAGCAATAAGTGCTCTTGGTGCTTAGGCAAGTCTTCAGCCTTGGAGCTAGTGGTTTTTAATAGAAGAGAAATGGAGAGTGGAAAAGATGGCTGAGCAGGCTAATGGGCCTTCCACCAAGTCTGATGACGTAACTCACCAGTGTGCCCATGGTGGGAGGAGAAAATGAATACCTAAAAGTTATCCTTTGACCTCCATGTGTGTACACTTGGGCACACACACACCCATTCTCACACACACACACACACACACACACACACACACACAGATTAACATGATTTGTACTGAAATTTTAATTAAAAAAGAAATAGAAATAAATACAAAAATAGTGTACAGGGAGGGGATGGTGTGGGAGATGGCTCAGTCAGTAAAGTGTCTGGCACACAAACACGAGGAGCTGAGTCTGTATCCCCAGCACCCACACAAGAGCCAGTGTGGTGGTTGGTGGTGCACATGCGTGGTGATCATGTGTGGTGGTCAGTGGTGCACATGCGTGGTGATCATGTGTGGTGCACATGCGTGGTGCACATGTGTGGTGATCATGTGTGGTGCACATGTGTGGTGATCATGTGTGGTGCACATGTGTGGTGATCATGTGTGGTGGTCGGTGGTGCACATGTGTGGTGATCATGTGTGGTGATCATGTGTGGTGCACATGCATGGTGATCGTGTGTGGTGGTCGGTGGTGCACATGCGTGGTGATGTGCATCACAGCAGTGCTGCCTGCTGATGCAGGGGCAGCCAGGCCCCTCAAGCTTGCTGGCCAGCCAGTCTAACCAACTGGTAAACCCCACGTACTGTGAGTTCTCAGAAAAAAGGAAGCATCCAAGGAAGCTAACTCCCATGGCTCTCTGCCCCCCCCAACCCCGTTTACATGCTTAGCCACACAAACATCCACACAAGAAGTTCCAAACCACGAGTTCATGCAAGGTACACGTAGGACACACACATGTGTGGATATAATCGCATGCATATATTCCTAGATCTGTCCATGAAAAGGGACAAAAAGCAGTGGTACCCAAGTAGCAATGAGCATGCCCACTGCCCAGATGTTGCTTTCTAAATACCAGTCCCATCTAAAAGGAACTGGGGCTCTTCAGAAAATGACTGATTTTAGAGCTGTGGCAGAGATAATATAAGACGAGTCTGAAACATCTTGTGCCAAAAAGTCTGGAAATGCTGAAACAACCATGGAGACACGAGGTTGGAGGGGCGCGAGTGAAGCGGCTTTCAGGGATCGAACTGGGGGCACATTAAGCTTCAGATAAAGGCACACTGCTAGCAGGCTATGTGTAATGCATGGGCTTAAATAGAAGCCACCAAGTTAAAACTGTATCAGTAAGGCAGAGGGAGAGGAGAGGCTCTTTCTTACCCCAGAAGTCAACTTATAAAGACAGAAAGAACAAGTCAGTGGAGTGTCACCAGTGACAGTCGTGGTGGTAACAGATCCAGCCATGAGGTCACTCATGGACACTAAGTGCTGGGGCCTCATAGTGTGTCCCTGTCCCAGGCAGCAGGATCTCAAGGGGCCACTCTTTAAGCAAACAACAGCAACAATTCTACATGAAGTTCTAGAACTGTCCGATGTCACTGGAACCACATACTCAAATTTAGGATCATCAGAAACAGAACACCAGGTAAACATGAGCTGCAATCCATTCAGTACACCAATGGAGGGCACTTTTCAAAAGAGTCACTGTCGCAAAAGAGAAAAAACAAAACACCAGGAAAGCCAGCCTAGATAAAAGGCAGCTCTGGAGAACTGTGTGACTATAACCCAAGAGCCAAGGCTCTCTTGTGCTATAAAGGACATTTGGGGAGATAATTGGCAAAATCTAAGCAAGGCACTGAGGTAGCATGTCATCAAGTATAAATTCCTGATTTTTATGATGGTACTATGTTTGTGTAAGATAAAATTTCTATTTTAGGAGATACATGCTGTCTCGTGTAGGAATAAAGAAGAGCCACGTCTGTGACTTATCCACAGTGGGATGAGGGGGTGGAGTGGGGTTCATACTTGAGCAATGTGGCTGAAGGTAACTGAGTGGTTCATATAATTGTATACAATAATGGATTTTATTACAACATTTTCATGCACACGTATAATGTGCTTTGATCATCTTGACCCCTTCCCAGCCTTGGGTGTGGGAGTTTGAGGTACTATATATTCTTACATCTTTTCTGTGAATTTGTAGTTATATTGAAGAAAAATAGCTCATTCGTTAAAATTTTTTCTTTTACGTTTAATTGGGGTACATACTACAGTGTATGTGTGGAGGTCAGGGGACAACCTTAGGAGCTGTTTTTTGTTTGTTTGTTTGTTTGTTTGCTTTTTGCTTTGTTTTTCTCAACCTGTCGTTCCCAGGGCTTGAACTTAGATCCTCAGGCTTGGCTGCAGTCACCTTTATGTACTGTGCCATCTCACTGCCCCCCCCCCCCCCCGCCCCCAAAAAGTTTAAAACAAATAGTTTTCTTTTGCTGCTGTTGTTGTTATTTGGCTTTTCTTTTCTTTCTTTTCATTTTTTTTCAATGTATATGAGCACACTGTAGCTGTACAGATGGTTGTGAGCCTTCTTGTGGTTGTTGGAAATTGAATTTTTAGGACCTTTGCTTGCTCTGGTCAACCCTGCTCGCTCAGGCCCAAAGATTTATTTATTACTATAATTAAGTACACTGTAGCTGTCTTCAGACGCCCCAGAAGATCTCATTACAGGTGGTTGTGAACCACCATGTGGTTTGAACTCAGAACCTTTAGAAGAGCAGTCAGTGCTCTTAATCACTGAGCCACCTCACCAGTCCCACTAAGTTTTTTCATCATCACTACCATCATCCTCATTCCCAATTAAAAGGTTATGAGGCACTGAGAGGTTAGAAGTCCAGGTAAGGGGCAAAGCCATGCATTAGCCTTTTTGTTATTGTTGTTTTGCTTGTTTTTTGAGTCAGGGTCTCAGTATGCAGCCCTGGCCAGTCCAGAACACACTATGCTGGTCTCAAACTCACACTTCCTTCTGCCTCCCTCGTGTTGACATTGAAGTCTTGGCCTGTGAGTCTGCCCACCACGCCCAGCCCAAAGCCATGCTTTCAAGCCCAGAAGTACAGTGTTGAAGTTCCCCTGAGTGAGTGGGCTACTGCCTGCTATGCCGTCTCTCTTGTCTTCCACACCAGGGACTGGGCAGCGTAAGCAGGTGCTGGAAGTAAGAATCTTGGGCCTTGTCAGCGTGCTTCTGTTTGTAATAAACATGTCTCTTTATTCAGACAATCAAGATTGACTCGAAGTTTGTCATTGTGCTAGGCTCTGGGGTCATCACATGTCAAAGTCTAACCCACACCTTGTCCTGGCACGTACCTGGGGTAGAAGAGAGGACTGTCACTCCACTTAGTTCCTGAGTGAAGTGGGTCTCAGGCTGGCGTGGTGAATTCTAGGGAAGATGAACCAAGCACACAGGATTCCATCACTTGGTCCACATTCAGGAGAAGCCTGGATAGGTTTTCAAAAGAGTCAAAGGCAGCCCCTTTGAGCATTCTTGTGCCTCCCACTGCTCCCTGGCTGGGGCACACTGCATTCTCTCGGGTCCACCCAGCCAGCTCCTTTTCCTTTCTTTTCACCGGTTGGGTTGTCTGGCCATCAGCGTTCCTCATGTCTCTGATACAGACACGGAATCATAGAGATGAAAGGGAACATCTGTCAGGTTAATGATTGTGTAGCCTTTCCCAGGAACGCAGAGAGTACTTTGAAATGTACCAGTTATCCCCACACAGACCCCATAGGTGTGGAAAATAGTGAGTGGTGAGAGGTTTTAAATGTCTCCAAGGAGAGTCTGAGCAGAAAATGTACAATGTAATTCAGAACAGCTGTGAGAGCTAAGCATTGTCCTAGTGTCTCTCATCCAGGGACATTTTTACTAGGGACAATGGAAGCCAGGCTGACAGCCAGCACAAACACTGGAACACAAGGGGGAGCCTCTTCATAAGTGGCTGTGAGTCCATATTAAAGCATAGTGCTTTATTGATAGTTCATATTTTGGCCTGAGCCTTGTACTTGGACATTATTATAGCTTGAGTGTGTCTCTCCCCAGTTTATACGCTAAAACCTCAGGCAAGGGGCAGGGATGGGGAGGTGTGTGCTTCAAGAGCAGAGGCCTCATGAAGAGAGGAGTGACCTTGTAGAAGGGCTACACGAATCTCACTCTGTCATGTGACAGAATGAAAGACAAGGTACGTGGGAGAGCACCATTAGGAAGCCCAGAATCTCTCTCCAACCTCCAGCCTGAGGAATTGAAAGAAAGAAATTTCTATTGCTTAAGCTTCCTGGTCTAATGGTATCTTGGTATAGCAGCCCAAACTGTCTGAGGCAGAGGGATGACTAGATAGGGAAGCAGACACAAGCATTTTCATAGACTTTATAAGTGCCACCACAGTCTTCATGTCAAACCAGGCATGGGGTTCATGCCTGTAATCACAGCATTTGGGAAAGAGAGGCAGGAGGACCACAGTTTGAGGCCAATCTAAACTGCAGAGTAAGTTGCAGGCCAGACAGGGTAGTGAGATCCTGTCTCACAAAGGAGGATAAAGGTCCTGTCTGTTCATTGCACACATGTAGAACTATTATATTCTCAAAGTTAATACTCAAGTCTCAACTAAGAATGACACAGCAGTTCCCAAGCCCAGAAGACTAAAGCTTACTAGGGTGAAGCCATCCCTGACATTAGTCACTTGGTGTTGAAAGGGGCTCACTAGTCTCTGAGCAGTCCCCTCTCAATGTGGCTGAGTTCTTCTCAACTATGTCTTTATTTCTCTACCTCCAGCCTTACTCTGGAGAGACATCACAGCTATCACCAGAAAGTTGGGCTCTCCTGTCCTGGCAGGGAGCTCCCTGCTGCCTCAGTCTCTGCTCATCCCTTGGACATTGCGTTCTGGCCAATGCAATGTGTGTGAGTGACCCACTTCTTGTGCCTGGGTGTCCTTATGTTGTGGGGTTTAGAGACATTAATACGGAAGTACCTGGAGAACAAACCCCTGAAAGCTGAAGCAACCCTGGAGATGAATGTGGATCTGGAGGGGGATGTTGCAAGAGTGAGGTAAACTTTAGCTAAGTGCCTGGATTTTTGGAGTCTTTGCTGTGGTCAGATTAGAGAGCTTGTGCTTTGTCATTCTGATTTCAAAGATAAGGAAACTATAAAATTGCTTTGTGATACTAAAATATTTTAATTCAAACTCCTTTAAAGACTTTTTTTTAAAAGTCTCTTAAAATATTGTTTATTTTTTATTTTATGTGTATGAGTGTTGTACCTACATGTATGCAAGTGCACCACATTTGTGCTTGGCACCCATGGAGGCCAGAGGACATCAGATCCCCTGGAACTGGGGTTACAGATGGTTGTGAGTTGCTATGTGGGTGCTGGGAATTGAAACTGGGTCCTCTGGAAGAACAGGCTGTGCTTCTGACTGGTGAGCTATCTCCACCCATTTCCTTCTAAAAACAGCACCCAGAGGAGCGGGT
Organism: Mus musculus; assembly: GCF_000001635.26. NCBI lineage: Eukaryota > Metazoa > Chordata > Mammalia > Rodentia > Muridae > Mus > Mus musculus. Next base: position 36,757,026 of record NC_000081.6, read on the forward strand.
GTGGCCGCGGCCCCAAAATGGCGCCCGGGACTGCTGCCAAGTCTTTTTGTTTCTCTGTATAGCCCTGGCTGTCCTGGAGCTCACTTTGTAGACCAGGCTGGCCTCGAACTCAAAGATCCGCCTGCCTCTGCCTCCCGAGTGCTGTGATTAAAGGCGTGCGCCACCACGCCCGGCTGCTGCCAAGTCTTATGGCCGGCACCTGACTTCCTCATATCCCTCAAGATAGCCACGTACCTTGAGCTGCATTGCGCAGGTGCACCACAATGTAAGATCGGATGATGTGACAAATGCAGTCCTGAGCCAATGAACTGTGCCTACGTGGATTGGGGTGAGGGTGAGTGGACTGGAGGGGATAAAGGGGGATGACGGAGAGAGGTCGTGGCATTTGCTTTTTCCTACACATTTATGAAGTTCCTGAATAAACTGCCTTGAGAAGGACATCAGTTTCGTTGCTTCTTTTCTGCTGGTTGGAGACGGTAGCGACATATTCCAAATCATACCCCCTTCTTCACTGGTCTCCATTACCAGGATATGGTCACTGAGAAAAGAGACTGCACCATGATCTGTCTTTAAATGTTTTAAATTACATTTTGTGTGTGTGTGTGTGTGTGTGTGTGTGTGTGTGTGTGTGTGTGTGTGTGTAGTGTGTGTGTGTGTGTAGTCAGAAGACAACTGTTTGGTACCCAGGGGTTAAACTCAGGCAACAGTGCTTTTATCCACTGTGGTAATTTGAATATGCTTGGCCCAGGGAGTGGTACTATTAGGAGGTGTGACCTTGTTGGAGTAGGTATGGTTGTGTTGGAGGAAGTGTATCACTGTGGGGATGAACAATAAGACCCTCCTCCCAACTGCCTGAGGAGTCAGTCTTCTCCTGTTTGCCTTCAGAACAAGATGCAGAGTTGGTTTCTTAAGGCTCTGAGATTCACTAAAGGAAGAGCCCAGCCTCAGATAGTACATAAACACAAAGAGCGTTTTTCTGCATAAACAATCAGCATGTTAGAGTCATCATCACTCTGAGTGGCAACGCAAAGACACCTGAGGTCATAAAGAAGATATACACACAGGACCCACAGGAGCAAAAATAGCAGATAAGATATTGACTGGGTTTATCTATACAAAATGTTAAGGACAACTTATTAATGGTCTTTAACTTTCCATGAACCTGAAGGTTAGTAACAAATGAATATTTAGCCAGATAATTGTCCTAGTAGATATATATATATAGACATTCTTTGTTATAAACCTCTTATTTATGACCTGAATTTATGTGTAAACTCATAGTAAACTTTTTACCATGTGAACACACACTCTGAAAGTCATACAAGTGCTGAGAACAAAGGGCAGAGACAGGCCTCACTCCCCTTCTCTTCCTGAGACTTAGAGAACAAGGCTGCTGTGTTATTATGAGTTGCTAAACTGGAGACTACAGCTTCTTACCTCAGAGCAACCCAGATAGGTGATCAGCTGCAGAAGCAAAGTCCTTACACTTAGGATAGATAACAAATGGTTTATGGCCTAGTTTCTGAGTGGACACAAAATGGAATAAAAAGGACTCTTCAGTTTGTCTTACCAGAGAAAGGAGAAAATATGTGTAGCTGACATTGCAGTTGGAAATCTTTGGTCCCACTTCTCCCTTTGCTGAGATTCTGCAGAACCACCCAAGATCCTACCTTGCAGAATTACTCTATCTGCCAGAGGCCACAAGACCTCTGCTTCTCTGGATAACTCCCTGGGCTGGTCCAGGGGAACCTGAGGTGGGGTGGGATTAGTGAAGGGGTGAGGGGGGTGGGGAGGGTGGGGTTTGGGGGCACAGCATCCTGCAAAGATCAGGTGGGACTCTGGGCAGCTGTGAAGCCTAGAGCTGGAAACATGAGAAGGGAGGCCTCGTCTGTTGGGAAGGTTGTAAGGGAAACCTCATCAGCCCCGTGGGGCCCCTCAGGCATGAACTCCACCTACAAGGGGACAGCAGGAAGTTTGCAGCTTAGAGCTAGGTTTTAAGGCTAAACATTTAGCAGAAAACCAGAGCGGCTCTCTGATCAGCAGCTCTCAAGCTGTGGGTCATGAAATGACTCTTTCACAAGGGTTTCCCAAGACCATCAGAAAACCCAGATTACTTACATTCTGATTCATTGCAGTAGGAAAATTAGGTATGCAATAGCAACAAAATACTTTTATGACAGGATCACCACAGCATGAGGAAGTGTATTAAAGGGTCACAGCATTAGTAAGGTTGAGAATCACTGGTCTAGATAAAGGGAACAGAGGCAGAGTATGCTGGTGTTCGGTGAGATTCATCCTGTCCACCAGAAGCAGTTACAGAGATGGTGAAGTCCAAGGTGGAAGGAGTTGGAAGGCATGAATTAGTTGAGAGACTTGTGTTACATTCAAGGTGCTTTGGAAGTGGGGCAGGTGGGGGGCATGGTAAGGTCTGTGACTCAGACCAAGCATCCTCCCCGATCCCTCCCACACATAAATGATGACATAACCAGGAAGAGAAGGAGCCAGCAAAGGACACAGACCTAGGAACAGTAAGACAGGGTAGAAAGCAGGGGCCCAGGCAGTATACAACACCTGGCCACTAGGTGAACCCCTCAGCCTCCTTTTGTCTCCCCTGTCATGTGGACCTTTTGTCCTGTCTTCTGCTACTGGAACAGAAAACCTCGGGCTGGATAAGCCACACACACGGTAGACATTTATTTAGCTCATGTGTCCAGGGGATGTAAAGTCCAAGATCGAGGGACCACATGTAGTGAGGACCTTCTTGTTTCCTTATAAGTCTGCAAGCACATGACAGACAGACAGACAGACAGACAGACAGACAGACAGACAGACAGAGATGGGGGTAATAGGAGTGGGAAAGGGAGTGGGGAAGACCAAACTGATAACAAACCACTCTCTAGAGAGCCACCCATACCCTGAATAATTTGATTAAACTGTTCCTGACCTCAGAGCAAATGTTCATTGCAATGAGTCATGGCTCTGTTTCAAGGCTACACCATCTTCTGCTATACCATCAATACCGGATCCTCACTGGGACACCTCTCAGATATTCTGTTGTCCTGTGCCATGGAGTTCCTTCAGCTTTGGATCTGCAGGGCTGGCCCCTTCACAAATTCCAGCAGATCATAGATGGGACAGATGTTGGGGTGTGCCAGCTCAAAGTGCTAGACCTTGGTCTGGGGGGTAGCTGAGTTGGTCAGTCTGCCAGCTCTCCAATGTTGTGGATAGCCCTGGGGCTAATTACATTTTATGTTAATTCCATTCTCCAGTGAAGGGTTTCATGTGAATGAGGAATGAGTCAGCACTCAGGTGATTTCCTGTAAACCTGCTTCCCACCTTAATTTGTAAAATAAAGGAAAGCTGATGATTGGGCAGATAAAAGGGAAGGTGGAGCAGAAGGTGAGGGAGAGAAGAAGGAGAAAATGCAGAGGAGGAGGAGGAGGAAGAAAAGCAGAGCAGAAGCACATGGCCTGGAGAAACCGCAAGTTCTAAGGGGTCTCATGAGCTGTGGAAGATGGTAGTGTAGCGGTAGATATGCCCAATCTAGACGCACTGCATGTAATCATATTAACTGTGTTGTGTTTTCATTACCAGGGCATATTTGGGAGATTTACTGCAACACTCCTGCACCCGAGCCACCAGTGTGAGCTCTACAGCACTGCCCTAGCTCATCCAATGCTACAACTGGCCAGGGTCAAGGTCTACCTGCCTGTTCTCATGTTCTCATGTGGTGGGAGGCAGCGTATCCCTACCTTTGCCACCAGGGGGAGTTCTGCTGTGCTGCTCAGCTAAGGTTCAAGGCCCATTCTCCCTAGTGCTGCAGCCAGTAAGGGGCTGGGCCAGCTCTCCCACGCTCATGCTGTCAGAGCATCTCACCTGCACCCCCACCATCAGGGTCAGCTCTACTGTGCTGCTCTATAGGGGGTGGTGCTGATGCTGAGGTCCTGTTCTTCAATAGGTTCTCGATTCATCAATAAAGATGCTAGCTGTCAATGACCTGGGCAGAACAGGTGGGACTTCCAAGGTCCCCACAGGCAAGCTAGCAGACCTAGGAGAGAGGGAGTTAAAGGAGATAAAGCCAACCAGCCATGTGAGTCAATGGTCACTGTATCTGATTATGCCAGAGTGGCAGGGGATGTTTAGCAGTACCCAGTCATTGAGTTAGCAAAGGCATTTTGAGATTAACTGGTGTGTGTGTGTGCATAGGGGCTGGTAGCGCAGCCTGCAGCCTGTTCCTGAAGCTTACGGCAGGGTAACAAAAACTACACACTCTACTGCCCAGGTGAGGGATGGAGCCAGTTCTCCCAAGAGCCTCACAAACATTCCTGGGCACACAACTCTGAGACACAGTGAGTGGTGTGTTCTCAGCCAATACATCTTAGGGTTGATTCGCTATATTATATTAGTCAGATTCTACATTTCCCCTCAAGATAGAGGCCATGACCCTTTGCATTTTACAGCTAAGGATAGGTGCAGTAAATTCCCTTGGCCGCACTGTCTGTTGTTCAAGTGATGGGGGCCAGGCTCCAGCTCCAACATGTCTCCTGGGTGAGAGGTTCTGTTTTCCTGCCCCACCAAGGCATCTGATTTCTAAATGGGAAGTGAAAGTTAAAAGGCAGCTGGGTCAGGGAGACCCTCGGTGGCCAGGCAGGGCCAGTACAAGATGGGTCTCCACCTCTGTGTCAGTCTCCCTGGGCATGCCTATTAGCCTCAGTGCCTGACATGGTTGGTCAAACCCAACATCATCTTTGTGTCAAAGTACTTCCATCACCAAGGTCAAGGCCCTTGCTCCTTACATGGTTTAGTTTTGGTGCTGGCCAGTCATCTCCTGGAGTCATCAGAGCCTGGAGAACATAGGTCGCAGTGCCTGTCTGCAAGCTTCACTTCTGTTTATTGAACTGCTTAGTCTTCACCACAGCTCATTCCTAATTTACCAATAAGAAATCTGAGGTTCGGGGAAGAAAAATGGTATCAAGGATTAGTTTTGTTTTGAATTCACAGAGCCATCTGACTCCATACTTAAGGGCAGCAGGCACCAAGCAGGTCTTTCCCTTCCCCTGACACGGAATCTTCCTAGCTTAGAGTCTTTCCGGAACTGGTCCCAGAGTGATCAAGGATGGTGCGAGTGTCAGCTCGATCCCAATTTACCCATTCTAACAGCTAAGCAGACTCCTTCCTAATATTAAAATGATAAAAACAGGGCTATAAAATCAGCTGGTTTTGTCATTTTGGTGTCTCCGAGTGGGACGAGCCGGGGGTGTGAGCTGGTTGTGGGCAGTGACACACACTGCTGGCAGCAAGAGGATGAATCATTAAAACAGAGTGTGGAGACTCATCATGGCGAGAGCTAGCCTGGCCTGGGGTGGGGCAAGTACCCCAGGCAAGAGTCAGGGCCTAGAGCTTTTCTTCCCAGCTCTGCTTTGGCTGGGGGCAGCTCCAGACCTCAGCTTTCTTTGATCTAGACTTGGGTGACCTTCAAGGTTACTTTTGGCTCTCAGTTCCCTGTTCCTCTGTTTGGGGATAGAAAAACATTTTCTGTGCCTGCCGTGAGCCCAATGTTTGTAATCCTTCCAGCAGTGGTTAAGAGATCATGAGCATTGGCCTATTGGAGTTCAGACCCAATTCCTGCTTGGTCAGTTTTCAGTGGCATGGCTTGGGCAAGCATGCCCCCTCTCCAGGCATGCTTCTCGCTACGTAACGGGGGCATCAACTGCCAATGTGCCCATGCAGTAGTGCCATGATACTCAGAGATGGAACATTTGTCATTAGAAATGAATGAAGTCATGAGGGTGGGGCCCCATGATAAGATTAATGTCCTTATAAGGGAAAAACTGAAATTGAAAGTCTCCCAACCCTGGGTGAGGACCCAGGGAGGCAAGGCATCTATCTACAAGCCAGGAAAACTGACCACATCTGAATCTGTCAGTTCACTACTTGAGAACTGTTTGTTCTTTAAGCCACACCATCTATGATATTTTGTTGTTTTGTTTTTTGTTTTTTTTTTTTTTTGTTTTTTCGAGACAGGGTTTTTCTGTGTAGCCCTGGCTGTCCTGGAACTCACTTTATAGACCAGGCTGGCCTCGAACTCAGAAATCCGCCTGCCTCTGCCTCCCAAGTGCTGGGATTAAAGGCATGCGCCACCACTGCCCAGCTCTATGATATTTTGTTTTAGCAACTGAGATGACTAAGGGTCATGGTAAAGAGGACTATGGGTGTGACTCTGCACCTGGGGTGGAGCAGGGAGCCTTAACACACTGCATCTTCTCTGGTCCTGACGTTAGCCTGACTTCTCCTGACAGCCAGATCACCTCTGGAGAAATGGCCAGTCATCCCAGGGCACCTTGGTAACTTCATTTAGTGCCGTGTATTTCTACTTGACTCGGGGCTATCCTTGAAAATGCACTTCAAAGGCAAGTTAGCATGTCTGACCCCTGACCCCAATGCCAGCACTGCCTTCCCACTCATACAGCCACTGGGTGCTCACATGTTTCTGAGTCCCTCACCAGGGTGGGTTCTACCTCTCCCTAAGAACTGTAAGAAACAGTCTGTCTGCTCATCCCTTCCTGAGCCATGGGCCTGCCCTCTTAAGACTGTTGTATGAACTATAGTTTAGTAAATTTATGATGACTAAAGGAACAGCCAGAGACAGTCATGAGCTAAACATGGCCTGGCAAAGCGGTCTGTGATCCCAGCAGTTAGGGGGCTGAGGCTGAGGATCTAGAGTTGAAAGGCCACCTGGACTACATAGCAATACTGTTTTTCAAAATCAAAGCAACAGTCAAAATTATCATCCTTATTGAGAAGTTACACATAGGGCTAACATGTGACATGGTTAATTCTACTTTTAGAGAAATGAAACTACACACTTTGTGTGTGTGTGTGTGTGTGTGTGTGTGTGTGTGTGTGTATGTGTGTAGATACCAATCCATAACACTGTTCATAGTAGTCAAACCCAAATGCAAACCGGTGAGCAGAGGAACTGTACGGATGGTCCTGGAAAAGGCCACAGACTGTATGGCTGTGCTTACATCAGGTCTACTAACATGAGGAGTCTACAACAGTCAGCTTCCTAGACCCAGGAAGTCCGGTGGTCATCAAGCCATGGAGAAGGACTTGTGTTCCTTAGTGGTAAAGTAAAGACGGTCTTAAGCTCTTATTCACAACTGCGAAGACGCTGCTGGACTACACATTTCAAATGGCCATGACAGTGATTCTTATGTTTGCTAACATATTTTTAAAATATTTATTTCTTACTACTTTATATGTGTATGTACTCTGCCTGCATGCGTGTGTGCGTGTGCGTGTGTGTACACCACATTGTGCCTGATGCCCTCAGAAGTTAGAAGAGAGCACTGGACCCCTGGAGTTACAGGAGGTGTTGACCCTCCACATGGCTCTGGGAACTGAACCTAGGTCCTCTGTGAGAGCAGTGAGTGGCATTAGCAGCGGAGTCTTCTCCAACCACAGTAACAGAATATTTTAAAAAAGCAAACATAAAACTATGCCATCTACAGATAAGCCTACCGAGAATGAAGGTTGGTGGTTGCTCCAGGCTGGAGGAGGGGAAATGCGGAGCCATTTAAAGGGTTTCCTTTCAGCACAATTTGGAGCTTTATGGAGGTGGTGTTTGCATAAATTTCAAACACATTAAGTGCAACTGCCTTCACCTTAAAATGGCTAATTTTATATTATGCAAATTTATATGAATTTCACCTCGATTTAAAAAAAGAGTCAGTAGATTTTATGAAGTATAAAGCCAAATGCATTGGGCCAGCAGGATGACTGAGCTGGCAAGACTTTAGAACTGAGCCAGGGCACCCACTTAGAGGAAAGAGAATGCACAGACTCCTGGCTGTTGTCCTCTGACCTCCCTGCGTGCAGCACATGCCCCCTCCCCTCACAAAGGAAGAACACATAATATTTCTTAACAAAATGAGAAAAGTATATTCTAATTTGGGTGTAGTTCAACCTGGGATTAGCATGTATGCACTGTGAATTTAACCCTCTGCTCCCAAACAATGCCGGTAGTAGTAGTAAAATAATAATAATAAAATCATGCTAACTTACGGATACTTTCCCATATGGAAGCCTTAAGAAAGGTCCTGAATTTGTTAAAACTTTTCTGGGGGAGACACAATATAGAGGTCTATTCACTCCAAACAGGGAGGTCTATTCACTTCAAACAGGGAGTCCATGACAGACCAGGAAGTCCTACCTGGTGAACTATGAGTTTTATTGAGGTTGCTTACAGGAACACAGGAGAGGGGTTACGTACAGAAACAGAATGGCTCAAAGATAACTCAAAGCCCACCAGAGCATACTACACAGCCTGCAGGCAGCTCATCAGTTGGAGAGTGTCCTTTCCAGATGGTTCAATTCATCTAAACCTCTTCGAGGGGGTATCCTGGGGGCCGGGGAGCTTGGTTCTGTTACAGGCCTTGTGGAGGGGAGCAGTCAGGGAGACGCTGCTGGCACAGAACTCTGAGCTGCCGGCAGCGCTGTCCTAGTTCCTAGACAGTGTCTTCTAAGGCCTTGCTGTGGGTTTGCTGGTTATCTCTCAGTGCCTGAGAAGGTTTTCAGCAATGGGACTGAATGCCTTCAAGGATTCCCTCTTTAGGGCCATAACAACCTGCTTCATTACAGTGTGGTTAAATACATGATTCCCCTGTGAGATGAGGGACACCACCATTAAAAGTCTAGAGAGAGACCTGGTGTCCTCACCAGCTGCAAGTCACATCTCTAGTCCCCTCTAGTAATCAGTAGAATGCTTTAGCCAGTGGGACTCCATTCTCCAAAGGTTTTGGGCCTGGCAGGTTACAGGGCAGCGCTTTCTGCTCTGGTTTTTGGTTCTTCCAATCTGATGAAGAGACAGGCAACAAAACAGAAAGGAGGGACTGAAGGGATGGCTTGCTGGATGAGAGCTTTGCTGCTCGAGCTCTCTTGAGTTGGAGTTTGGATCCTAGACCCACGGACAAAGCCCAGCATGGCTGTGTAAGCCCAGATCTGTACAGGGCTCAGGAGGATGGCTGGGGCTTTCTGGTAGCTAGCCACCTCCAGGTTCACAGACAGACCATAAGGTGGAATGATAGAGAACACCCACCCAACAGCCTCCTCTGCCCCACAGAGGGAGAGGGGGAGAGGGGGGAGGGACAGGGAGGGGGGAGGGACAGGGAGGGGGGAGGGGGGAGGGAGAGGGGAAATAGATATGTCTTTCCCATTGTGCTCCCTGGTCCACTGTGAGCAAGGTCTGAAGGCATCAGAGACAGCCTGTAGGCATTGTGCAACCTGATTTTAGAATCCTCTTGTGGCCATGTTTTAGGAACGTGACTCATGGGATATGGGTGGCAGTGCCACACCTTCTCTTAATGCAGCCAATGTCAAATGTGAGGGGGTGAGCAGTCTTTGCTGTTTCCTATTTCATCTTTATTAAAAAGATCTAACTGGCCAGGCATGGTGGCACACGCCTTTAATCCCAGCACTTGGGAGGCAGAGGCAGGCGGATTTCTGAGTTCAAGGCCAGCCTGGTCTACAAAGTGAGTTCCAGGACAGCCAGGGCTATACAGAGAAACCCTGTCTTGAAAAACCAAAAAAAAAAAAAAAAATCTAACTGCAGTGCTCTGGACACTAATGAATAATATTTCCATAGTGGGCTGTTTTCTTCTAGGCTAAAAGATGACACCCTCTACCCTCCCCACCCAAAAAACTTTTTGGGTAAGCCAATCTTATTTAAGTTGGATGCCTTATGAACAGAGACTGAAGAGCAACAGCAAAGGCCTTACCTACCTGCTTCTCCACCCCCACATCTACCTTTGGTCTCAGCTCTTGCAAATCAGTGGAGGATGTCTGATTCCCACACTGTTATCAGGATCCTCCCAACAGCTGATGCACAGCTTGGAAGCAAGAAATTCTTGCCTGTTCGAGCTTTAGGTGTCAGTCAGTGGGAGGTAAGGCATGGTCTCTTCTCTTAACAGCCCACGGCACACATTTAATGTCATGCTTAAGTAAGTTCTTCAGAGAGATGACAGTGCATGGAGATGCAGCTCTGGTTGCACGGGGCTTCTCCAGTGCACTCCTGAACAGATCTGGACTCGCTCCCCTGCGACTGTAGAAATGGGGTGTGGTGGCACATGCTTATAACCTAGCACCCCAGCCCATGTGGTCCAGGGACAACCGTCAGGCCTTGGGTTTCTCCTCCTATTATATGGTCCTGGGACCTCAAAACTTACAGGATCTTCAGAAAGCATCTTTACCTGCTGAGCCATCATGCTGGCCATAATATATATATATGCCTCTGCCTCCTGAGTCTGTGCTACCTCACCTGGTCATACCACCCCCACCCCCCCCATCCCCCCCCATCCCTCAGCTTCGTGTCATGCTTTTACTAGTAATTCCAAGTCCAGCCAACATGAGACATCACTGTGACATTTAGAACAAAGGGTCTATTTCTTCCCCCTCACCACTGCACAGCCAGTCCTCCTCACCCTGTGTCATACTCCTCTTTCCTGACCCACTTATCCTTTTGCTGACCCTCCCCTTCCTGCTTTACTCTCCTCAGTCTCCTTTCTAGGAGCATAAAAGGCTGGAGAGATTAGCCTCCTAATGATTTGTCACAAAAAAATCCAATCCTGTAGTCCATGATAGAACCAACTCCCAAAAGTTTTCCTCTACATGCCTACACGCCTGCCTCTCCTCCCTCCTCTCTCCCCTGCCCTCCCTCTTTCCCTCTCTCTCTCTCACACAATAATAATGGAAACAATAATATAATACTTTTTAAAAAGAGTGAATAAGAATTCTTTAGGAAAAGCAAAGGTACTGTCTCCTGTCATTAGGCTTTTCCTTCCTAGTAAAAGCTTGTTTTGATTAAATGCTTTAAAGTCATGCTTTAGTCTTTAGAAGAAAAAAAGGGGGGGGGGAGGACAAATCAACACCTAAAGCTGCATTTTAAAGAGATTTTACATTTTTAATTATGTTTGTGTGAGTAGATTCTGGAGACCACCAGTGGGCTGGAGGTACAGATGCTATGAGCTTATCTGCTGAGCTCTCTCCATGTTTGATCTTGTCTGGTTATAGTTGATTCATGTGCACCCTACCTATCAGAGTAACTTGGTTGTCTCTAGGCTTTTTGCTAAATAGGAGCTGTGAATATGGGTGGTTCTCTGGTTTCTCGTGCACACCCCAGATTTCTAGGAAGACAGGCCTATAACGGAACCACCAGGTTGAAATGCTCTCCTCTATAAGGTAATGCTTTTATTTATTTTTGGTAAAGAGCGATTCTGTTTGCACAAACGATAGACAAAGTTTTGCTATGTAGTCCCAGGGCATTGAGGGTGATGGGATCCCAGGACGCTCTCCTTTATTGAATGTATATTACACACGCATACTAGCATTCATACCAATCCTCTGCAAAGCCCAGAAGTCCACTTCTAGATACCTTATTCACTTGAATTCATACTGCTTTATGATTCAAAAATGCACAATTTTGAGCTAACACTTTAAAAAAAAGCTTTCCTTACACATCAGTATCAGCAAGTTAGCCTAGAACTTTAAATTTTATTTTTGGCAATTTAATGCATGTATCCAATTAAAAAAAATTTATACATGTGGGCAATATTTTGAGTAGATCCACTCATTACCCACATCCTCTTCCTCTCCCACGGCACTTCTTTTTAAAACTAGTTCCACCTCACAGGTTTATGTCTTTGTACATGCAACTGAGTTTAGTGTGGACAAGAGGGTTTCTTGAGTTGAGGCAACTTATCAGTGACTGACTAGACCACTGAGACTCTTCCCGAAGTCCTGAGCCACAAACCATACTAAAAAGCTGGGGCTGTGGTGCAAGTAATCCCAGAAGCATGGCTTTAGGAGTACAAGCACGTCAGCAGCTCCTGTCTTCCCCGGTCTCCAGCTGGAGTATAACCTAGTTGGTCTGTCCTTCCCCTCAATGTTTTTGTGCCTGTCACAATGGAAGACAACCTGTAAATGACACCCCAAGCCTTTGTAACTCCCATGCCTCCAGCACAGTAGTAGCTGTTTCTGAAGCAATTTGGGTCCACTGATGTGAAAAACCTGATAATCTTTAGTGTTTCTGGTTTACAAACTTCTTGTATGAACTGCCCCCCAATAGAACTAGCCTTTGACTCAATATAGCATTCCCTCATTTCCCCCGAGGATCAACTACATTCCCTCCACTCCTACAGATTTTAGCTATTTTGACATGTTAATACCCACAGGCCTTGCTGAAAATGCCTATTGCTGGGCTCTTACCTAAACAGTAGAATTGCTGAGAATGAAGGAGGAGCTACCTAGGGCACGTTCCCAGTCTAAAGCTTTAGGAACCACAACAGCAGCATTTAGAGGCTGCTGAACATGAACTTGGTTCTCCTCTCCTTGCCCTAAACAGCCCCAAATGGTGTACATCTTCCTTAAATGTTAACCCACACTTACTTTGCAAGTGTACTTGTGCATGCACACCATTCGCCTATGGAGGTCAGAGTACAAAGTTCCCTCCATTTCCCCATGTGGATTCCATGGTTAGAAAGTGGGTCATCCCACCTTTAACTGAGCATCTTGCTACTATCTTCACTCCAATAGTATTAGACATAAATCCCAGAGGACACCTGTTAGGATAGTTGATGGGGCCAGGCCCTGGATTGGGAACAGCACTGCATAAGATCAGAGTAGGTACCAATGGGATCTGGACCCAGAGGCACTACTGTCATGGTCTCCAGGCCAGCTTGCACCTGGCAGCTTCCTGAAGCTGGCCCCTCCTTACGAGGGCTTCCCTGGTGGTGCTCCAGCACCTTCTCAGTCCGAGGTATTTAAGAGCATTCAGGGGATGCTCCGGCACAGGATTCCTGGGTCAGTGTTCAAAACTTATGTGAGACTTGGGTTTACAACCACTTGATTTCACAGATAAGTTGGGGTCCAGGGTAGCAAGCTTTAAGGCGTTGTCTTGCCAACTGCCAAGGATGCTTTAGATTACAGTGGGATGGTCAACTACTTTGTGAGACAAATCCATGTTTAGCCTCTTCCCTCAACGCTCTTACCCATACCCTCTCTTGGCAGCATGAAAAAGTACCAGCCAAAAGTACCAAAATTCCTCTTGCCTCAGCACAGCTCTGGTCTTTTTAAAGATGTAATTGTACTACACACACACACACACCACTGCTGGATTCAACAATATTCTGGCTTTAGGTTGTATTTGTTGTATTAACAAAACAGACGTGAAGCCTTGATTTGGGACAATTAGGGAAGTAAGTTAAAAACAAATTTATTATTCAAATTCCAGGGGGTGGAAAATTTGAGGTTGCAAATCTTTCTCCATCTACTGGGCACTATTCATAAAAAAAAAAAAAAACCACATCAATAACTAAAATCAAACTAGTTTAGCAATGTCTAATGCATGTGAATAAGCCAATTAGGCAAATGTGACAGGTTCCAGGTATCATTTGTAATTTACTCAAATGAGATGACATCCTGCTGTCCATTGCTTAATCTTCCTCAGTCTGGGAGCTGAGGCAAAATCAAGGAATTGAGTTGTAAAGGAAGATGGGTCATGGCACCACGTGTGTGATGTCGTTTCTCCAGAAAACACCCCCACCCCACCCCACCCCACCCCACCTGAATGCAGTAGTTGTGATAATCTGTCCAAAAGGAGTGGGATTTCAGATTCAGATCATCATGAAGCAAGCCAGAAAACATGCTTGGGATTTCTCTCCCCTCCCTCACCACTGAGACTCATGCCTCCCATCATCAATATTTATTGAGCATTTACAGTGTACTAGGCACAATAGAACATACAGAAAACATTGTCCCTGCTCTAGACGAGCTTACATTCTAAAAGAAAAAAAAATACACCTCTTGTAAAATGGCATTTTTGTTTGGTGTTTTCTGTAAAGTACTGAGGAAATACTCGGTAGGGTGTGAGCTTTGGGTGTGACTTAGCCCCATCATTATGTGAGGAGGAGGAGGAGGAGGAAGAGGAGGAGGAAGGATTTTAAAGGGAGACGGTGACAGACCATTTAGGGCAGGACTTCCAGGGAGATAAACACAAGCTCAACTGAGGCGAGCTGGGCTGTAGAGAGGATGAGGGGAGGCTGTGGGAGGCAAGCAGGGGAAGCGGGTATCTTAGACACTGAGTGGAGCCAGAAAGATCATGCGGCCCTTTTCCCAAATACATGGCCACCAAGTTGGAATGGTTGGTGACAAGACAGTAAAAGGGAAGTGAGCCTGTGCCCAACATGGAAATAGAGGAATAGAATCCCAGGCAGACTGTAAGAGCATCAGGAAATTCTTAAAACCAACAGCGACTTGGAAGCACAGAACTTAACAGTTAATGCTGCCCAGTGTCAGTCACATGGGCCAAGAACATTGTGGCTTCCTAAGTTAGAAAACTCCATAGACCAAAATTATAAATGGAACACATTACCTTTTGCCAATCACCCCCCACCCCATAAAAGTCCACTTCAATTGTTGAGGAGTAAGGGGAAAATGTGGGAGGTGGCTGAGGATGGAAGCTACATTAGCGGTTTTTTTTTTTTTATGATAAACTCTGCATTCAAAATTGGTAAAAGCCCATTAGCTGCCAAGAGGGAATAAGGAGACAATTTCCTTTGGAGAAGTCTCAAAACCAAAAGACTAATTTACATGAAAAGCTGTAGAGAAAAGTAGTTGAAAAGTCCATTCATAAAACTTTTATTCCACTTACATGAACTTTAATACATGTGTTCTTAACAATTATGCTTGGATTGTTCATGAAAATTTCTTAAGACATTAAAACAAAGCTAGCCGTCATCTCAAGTTATTTCCCTGTTAACTATTTTTACAGCACATGCATGTTAGGCAAGTATCAAAAAGAAAAAAAAAAAATCACAAAAGCAAAAACAAAACAAAACAAAAAACTTTAAAAAAAAAAAAAAAGAAAGAAAAAGTTAAATACATGGGATTTTGTTTACCGCTGTGCTTGATACGTATGGAGCCGGGCACACCAAGCAACTCGTTTTTACTGCATCTTTACTTTTACATTTGTTCTTAGATTGCCTAAAACATTTAAATACAAATAAAATGTGTAGCAAAAATAATGAAAGCAAACAGCAGGTAACTTTACAAATAATGGAATGTGAACCGTTTCTGCCCTTACCAGAGTAAATTGGGTCACGACTTTGTCTAGAGACAACTTCTGGAGCTGTGGTCAAGAGTGTGCACGCAGACACACACGATCCTAGCGTGCATCCACAGGG
This sequence comes from Mus musculus, assembly GCF_000001635.26. Classification (NCBI taxonomy): domain Eukaryota; kingdom Metazoa; phylum Chordata; class Mammalia; order Rodentia; family Muridae; genus Mus; species Mus musculus. Next base: position 36,772,265 of record NC_000081.6, read on the forward strand.
TGTTTGTGTCACAGCCTCACAAGTGCTCCAGGCCTTACAGTACCCACAAAGACTACACTCATGACTGGAACCCATTATCCTGATTATTCCCCGCCAGCACACACCAATATGTAGGCAGTTTTCTTTGCTTAGACATGGAAGCAGTTTTAACACTGGCCCTTCTGAAGCCACAATGTACCAAAAGTACTATGCCAAACATGTGTAACTCATGTAAAAATTCCACATCCCATATTGGCCACCTCAAGATGAAAATGAGTAACTCCCTAAAGTTAACTGGCTCTACTCCCCTAATATTAAAACATAAAAACCACATGGGAAATATAGAAATTCAAATAGAAGTAACATAAACCTGTCATAAATCGTAAACAAAAAAACTATCTGTGGGACAGCATGGATGACAAATGGTCTACTGTGTAAATTTTAGAATGAGGCAGACAAAGGTTGGAAGGCCGGTTAATTTTCCCCTCCTTCTCCTGCTTCTGCTTCATCTCCTTGGGTATCCGATGTCCACAACTGGTAAAAAAAGGGAAAGATTGTTTTTCAGCATACTTCAGATTGAAAAACAACAGAACAAACATCCAACCTTCTGTACACACGTCTGGCATGTGACTACGCTTTAGTTGGAAAACAAAGCCATCAACTGACAACAGCCTGACCTGGGGGCACAGCACATACAGCACATCTGTCTTTAAACAACAGAGTTAGGTAACCAGTGGTCAGGAAGAGGACACCTCAGTCCTCTAGACATGGCAGGATGGCTCAGTCACTCAGCCATGAAGTGCCTGCCAAGACCCAGTCCCAAATCCACAGAGAAACAGGAAGTCTTCTCACTCCTTGCTCTCAAATATGTAAAACCAAAAAGCTCTAAAGCCAATGGTTTTTAAGAGTGTCTTCCAGAAAGGCCGGGATCACAGAGCTGGGTGAATTGGCCTCTCGTGACACTCACAGACTAAAAGCAGCAGCAGCTCAATCAATCAAGCTAACTGCACCCTGGGCTTTCCTGACATTTCAAATTAGGAAAATAATTTCTATTTGCAAGAACTCAAAATGATTCTACAAAAAGGAAGGAAGGGAGGAAGGGAGAGAGAAAATATAATTTTCATACTTGTTACTGTTTCAATAAGCTAAAAGACAGCTTCTAAATTATTCCAACTACTTCAATGTAAAAATACTTTAAGCCAAACAACTTAAAAAGGAGAAATAGGAATCTAGCCTAAGAGTATGTATTCTCCCCAAATTATCCATGTCTGGCCTCGAGGTCATCAGAGCTGGCCAGTATTCTTGCAGCCTGTGTGCTCACAGACAAGAAAGACAACAGCCTCTCCTGTCTGCCTCCTGGTCCTTTAAGGGCTTTAACATTTGTGTGTAAACATTACAAACTAGATAGAGGATAGCTCTCTCTCTCCTGTGGGCATTGGTTCTGTCAGCTAAGTGTCAAGCTGTTACAGCAGCCTGCTAATAAGGCTCAGGGCAGAGCTGCCAACCTTCTCACTCTGTTCAGGACACTCTTTTCTGTACTCACACCACAATTCCAATGGATGAGAGCATTAAATCAGGAGCCCCTACAAGTAAGGGGCTCCTTGAAACACCTAAGGTTTACTTTAAATACATCATCACTTCAAAGCAAGCCCGGACAACATGTAAGACTTAGTGTTAAGTTATTCTTCTTGCTTTGCCTGTGCCTAGAATTTGTTTCTCCTTCCTGAGCCTCCCCACCAATTGAAATAACAGGTGTGTGTCACCATGCTCAGTGAGAAAATAAATTTTTAGCAGTACTGAAGACTACATCCAGGGCCTCACACACCATAGACAAGCACTTTTCCAATGAGCTACATTCACCTCCAAATATTCTATTGGAAATTAGCTATGAATCAAGAGCTTCTTTTTCTTTCATTTGGGCTGAAGCTCAGTGGTAAGACACTGGCTGCACGTGCATGAGTGTGTCCCGAATTCTACTCCCAGCATGCACAGCCAAGTTCATTCTATACTAGCCCTTGATTCTTTTTCATTTAAGTCTGGTAAGTTTATAGACAACCCCAATTACAGTTAGTAAAATAATTTTAGGCCTGCCTGGTCTACAAAGTGAGTTCCAGGACAGCCAGGGCTACACAGAGAAACCCTGCCTGGGGGGAGGAGAAGTCTCTTAGACAAACTGAACACACACACAAAGAGTAGACCAGAGACCAGAGACAATCATTTCTACCCTTTCTTTGACACACAGCAAATGCTGGGTAACTTTTTTACCTAAGACTCAAAGCTTCAAATTTTATACTTATCTGAAGAAGGGAAAAACCAAAGAGCCAACTATAAGCATAGGCTTTATGGGGATCCCAATTTAAATAATAAATTAGGAATATTTAAATGAATTCCCAAGAACTGCTGTTTTAGTTAAGAAAATGGGTATGGGGGTTCGTGTTCAAACCTTCAGCACAGCAAAGTATCATATCAACTCCAACTTTCCCTGGGAAAGAGAGCAGGCAAGCAAGGGCCACACATGGTAAGGTACCTGAGTTTCCCTCAGCCTCTGCTGTGTAACTTGTCACAGCCAAACATGAACAGAACACTAAAGGACAAGAAAACCAACTTCTAAGGCAAGTTAAACACAAACAGCCTTGAGTTTACTGTTTTGGTGATGGTTGAGACAGAATCTTGTTATGAAGCCCAGGCAGGTTTGTCACTATGTAGTCTAGGCTAGCCTGTAACTAACTCACGATTCTTCCTCTACCACAGGAAACCCTGATCATGATTTACTTGTGCTGAATAAGCACACAACTGACTATGGGATGACAAAGAAACTACTCAAGACCTGAAAATGCAAAGGAGTAACTTATGACAATTTAAATCCAAAATGATATCTCATAAATACTGGCAATGTTTTCAATAAGGTAGTCTTCTTTTTCGTGTGATTAGACAGTAGATAGGACACTGTATTCAGTTTTCCAGCCATACCCAGCAGACTGCCTTAGGTACTCACTGTTAAGTTGTCTCTCAGTAACTGCATTATTAGCGTGCTGTCTTTGTACGACTCTTCACTTAATGTATCAAGTTCAGCAATGGCTTCATCGAAAGCCTACAAATGCAAAACAAAGTACACCTCAGAATTCAAATAACAAAGACTGCCCAATTCCTAAGGAACTGGTAAAATACATACTGTTTTTGCAAGAGAGCAGGCTTTCTCTGGGGAGTTCAGGATCTCGTAATAGAACACAGAGAAGTTGAGGGCCAGACCCAGTCTGATGGGGTGTGTCGGCTGCATCTCCTTTTTGCTGATTTCAAATGCTTCTTGGTATGCTTGCTGTGACTGGTCCACAATTCCTAGATAATGCAACACAGTAAAATGCATTTTCAAAGTCAATGCTGCAGCTTTACTTAAGCCAAACTTTTCATTTACGATCACACATGTCCTCTGACATTCTTAATCAAATTATACTCTTTAAAACAAACAATGCTGTCCTGGATCACACTAGCCACTCGCTACTGTTGTCAAGAGAAGAGCAGCTCAGAGTGGGGCTGGGATGAAATGATAACTCTGAGGCAAAGATCACTGGCTGACTGATCTTCCAGTGGAGCCTGGTTCAAAATTCCCAGAACCCTAAGGACAGCTCACAACAGTCTGTAACTACAGTTCCAGGGCATCCAATTGCGCTGCTCTGACCTCCAACAATACTGGGCATGTGTATGTGCACAGACACGTGCAGGCCAAACACCCTTACACACAACCATCCAATCATTGTCTAGTGATTTCCTCATTCCACTCTAGGGTTACACCTATGCAGACAGTGAGGAAACATTCTTATACAAATAGCTTTTCAAAAAGCTTCAAGTTTAAAATACCAAAATAGGCAAGACACAAGACAGAGAAAGTAAGAGCCCTACATATAGCCAGCACCTCAGTGCTTGAAGGAAGAACGAATACTTCAAAGGGTGGGCATCCACACCAGAACTGCTTCATGTAAGCTCAGCCAAGCAAAACCAGCTTACCTTTCTTGTCATCACCAGCAGCAACCTCGGCCAAGTAACGGTAGTAGTCACCCTTCATTTTCAAATAGAAGACTTTGCTTTCTGGTTGCGAAGCATTGGGGATCAAGAACTTTTCCAAAAGAGACTTCAGAAGAAAAGAAACAGAAATAGTAAGGAGACAACACTTACAAACCAAAGTTAAGCAAACACCAGAGACTGAATTGTAAAAGTCAAAACAAAACCTTAATTTTTCTAATAACCCAGCAGTTCAGAGTGCTGGTGCAGGAGGATTGCTGTGGATGAGACCAGCCTAGACTGCAAATGGACACTAACTCAAAAATTAAATCAACAAGTAAATCAAGGCAGGGAAAAGGCCAGATGGAAAAAACCCTTTCATCTCATCATAGCAATTTATTTTTCTTATTTACAGATCCTCACAAATGGAAATTTTCATTCTGTAGCTTTGCTTAAAACTATTAGTGTAGAGCTTACTGGAACTGTTACATACTAAATAAAACCAACTTCAAACAAATAATGTAACTGCATTGGAGAGAAAAAGGTAGAACAGAGTGAATAAATAAAAGTCAGTCTCTCACCATACCTACTTCCTTGAACACCACTGCTTTGAAATCAAAGTGATGTCCGTGCTCATCTGGGCTGAAGCCCAGATATGCCAATTCTTACAAGAAGTGTGCCTAGATTCTGGTTTCTATTCTCCGAAAAGACTCGAGATTCTTGAATATCTATAATCCAATGATGGAGGACAGAACTGAACAAATTTTAATCCTACTGCTTAATCTATGCATGTAGATAGGCCATAAAGATACGGTTAAGAGTGAGTGACTCTATCCCTCATAATGTACAAACGTGGCAGCTGGCATGCGCACCTTTGTAATCTCAACACTTAAAGGCAACACAGGTCACCCAAAGGTTAGGAAAGTATCTCAGTGACCCTGTGCTGGCCTAGCAAAGCCACAGAATCGACTTGCATGTGTGGAGGGTGTAATGGAAAACCCTAAAGCTGGACAGATACTCCTTTGGGAAGTGTTGATAAATGTTCACGGGAATTAGCAACCTACTTTATTAGTAATTTCTGTATTCCTAAAAAACATATCAGGAGCAGGGCAGTGGTGGCACACATCTTTAATCCCAGCACTTAAGAGGCAGAGGAGCCGGTTCCTGAGTTCCAGTTGAGTCTAGCTAGAGCATGCTTCAGAGTTCCAGTTGAGACCCTTCTGAAAAACCAAAACCAACCAAACCAAGCCAAACCCCTTATTGGGAATTGCAGTAACAGATCAACAGCAATCCCTCAGCCTCCCCACTTAAGTGACTCACTTAACTTTCAGTGTGTCTATCAAAACACCCATTTTAGAATAAGCACAGCAATGTCTAAAGCTCTCTGAAATAAAACGAGGACCCTATGAACAAAGCATCTAGTTTGATGCACAAAAGCCACACACACATATTCTGGGGATAATCACAGGCCCTCAGAACCATGAGTTTTTTATTCAAACCAACAGCAACCAAAATCATTTGAAAAAGTAACTTTCAACTTACAATAGGTACTAGCATGTATTGGGGCCTGGGAATCTATTCATGTGGCCAGAGTGACAGCTGCATTTCTCCATCTTCCTCACAGAAAAAGCTATCAGTACAAAGGCTATCAATTAACCTCCTACTTCCAAAGACTATATAATGTTTTATTTTTAAACTGTGAGTGCATAGAACCCAGATAGCAGCTCCTTAACTATTTGTGTTTCAGGGGAATCTGGCCACTCTTCAAGGACACCAGGCTGCACACGGTGCAAACACATGCATACAGACAAAACACCCCACACAGAAAACAGTAAGATAATAGACAATAATGCTGATTGCTTGTACTGTCATGGAAATAGTCATGACTGCACAGGAGGATGAGTGAAGAATGACTCTCAAGTGCCTGCATATCACTGCTAATGCCTGTAACTTTCTAGTCACATGTGCTACATGCTGCTCACCTTAAAATACAGCAACTGTTTATACTGTCCACCCACTTCCAAAGAACAGGAAATAAAAATGTGGGCTAAAATACTTTTTAATGCTAACACATTCTTCCTAAACCTAATTTTTATAGGCACTTGAGTTTCACCTCTATTGTGTCTACTTCCAAAGGTTTTAGTTTAAGGAGAACAAGGACATATCCTTTGTAAGGCAGTCAGGGACTAGTGTTACTGGAAGATAGAGAAAATGGAAGGCTTAGTTTGTCCTTTGTTTTCTTAGAGTAGGTACAATTATTAAAACAATTTTACACCTTTTAACTTTCACGCAGTCAGTTTTGTTCTTTAAGCTACAACCTCAACACTGCCCAGGTGTAAACTGAACTCATAGGCTCAAGTGATCATGCCTCCACCCTACTATAAGGTAGAGTAGTAGGGTCTCATGGGTTTAAATTTTATAAGCTAAACACCACTACCCAAAACCCATCATGTTGCCTGCTTCTAAGACACTCAAATATTAAATTCTGACTGAATTACAATGAATGAATTCTTCAACAGCCTACTTTAAAAACAAGAATTTTACAACAAGCTTCAGTAGAAAAATTTTTATTATCTTAGTACCTTAAAGACCCATCTCTCAAATACAAAAATAAACAAAGCTCACTATTTAATTTTTAAACAATTAAGATACAATATAAACTGAGGCTGATTCTATCAGATAATGAATATTTTCCTAAGAGAAAAAAAAATATTCTGTGTCTCTGACACCCCAAGTGCTCACTTTGGAGGACACAGAGGTGTCAGAGCAAGCACAAGCATTCCCAAGCTGCAGCCACATAGCAGGCTGTCTACACTTGCATGAGACAGAGGAAATCACTCTCTAGACCAAAGGTCAACAAAGACCAGTGAGAAACTGGTCATCGAGGTAGCACAAGTATCTTGTTTCACTACGTTAATTTCAAGGTTTGCTTTCCATTTTATCCCAGGAAAAGTATCCCCAATCAATCATGAATCCTCAGATTTCCTAGAAATTTGAGAGCACATTTCCTCCCCTGCCCCCCCTTTTAGAGCAAAGACATTTTAGATCATACAATTTTAAAAAAAATATTTATTTATCATATGTAAGTACACTGTAGCTGTCTTCAGATACCCCAGAAAAGGGCATCAGATCTCATTACAGGTGGTTATGAGTCACCATGTGGTTGCTGGGTTTTGAACTCAGGACCTTGGAAGCAGTCAGTGCTCTTACTGGCTGAGTCATCTCTCCAGCCCATATAGATCACACAACTTTTAACAAAGTAATTTATAGTTTACCCTTTAAAAAAAAAAAAGTGGATACTTTTAAAGGTTTTGTTTGATGAGACCTGGGTATTCTCAGGCCTCCTGTGGGCCGATTTTGAGACAATGGCCATCAGTCAGGTTTTTCCCGTCAAAGCCCTTTACTGTACCAACAGACTGCAGTGCTGGTGCTGTAGCAGGACAAAGCACACTTCCCAAGCATGGCTTGCTCACTGTAATGTGACACCACACCTGAACCTCTGCCCCAAAGAGAGCCTGAAGTCATGTGACAAAGAATTACAAATGCAAGCAAACCGTGTGCCAGGAAAGGAACACCAAGACCATAAAAAGCTGCCGGAAAAGTTGCCCAGCTAACAGACAGTAAGTCAGCTGTGCAGGGGAATAGAATTCCGGAACCATCTAATAAATACAATGGGTCAACATTATATTTAGGTAAAACCTTTAAGGGAACAATTTTGTTAGACTCCTGGTTAAATCATAAAAATTGAGGTTGGAGAGATGGCTCATTGGTTAAGAACGCTGGCTGCGCTTCCAGATAACCAAGGCTCCCAACCATCAGGACCGCCAGTCCCCAGGGGATCCTTTGGCCTCTAAGGGTACCAGGCATGCATGTGATGAACAGACACACATTTGGGGAAAGGAAGGAAGGAAGGAAGGAAGAGAGAGAGAAAGAAAGAAAGAGAGAGCGCGCAAGCAGGTAAGATGTCTCGCTGGCTAAAGGCCTCATGCCAAGACTGGTGGCATGATCTCAATGTTTCAGACCTCCACTGAAGGAAAACTGACTCCTGCAAAGTGTCCTGTGGTTTAGGTGCACGACTGCGTGCACGCACGCGCACAGAGTTAAAATATTTGTTTAAAGAGAAACCCTTAAAGTATCAAGAGCTTCTAAAGACTGTAAGAGCTTGCTTCACTTTCTTCCTACATCAGTTTATTTCTGTATTTCAAAATTTCAGAGACAGCACAGAAGCAATGATGCACCTGTAAACGTAAGATTTGGGAGGACAGTTCTCACTTCCTACACTTACTGCAAGAACTGCCATCAATGGTCATGAAGGAAACACATTAGCAAGAACAAGTCCTAAGCTGGGGTTGGTGCTTGTGCCTATAACCCTAGCACTTGGGAGGAAGACTGCTCAAGTCTGAGGCCAGCCCAAGCTTTGGTATGAATTATACCCTATTTCAAAACACAAAAAGCTGGATATGGAAGTGCCAACACTTGCGAGGTAGAGGCAGGAGGAGCAGGACTTCAAAGACTTTAATCAATACATACACACACAAATAAAAAACACACTAAAATGATCCCTAAAACTAATAAACTAAAATTTGAAAACGCAGCTGAACTTTAATGTGACTCAGAGTGAGAGTGAGCCTCCAAACCTGACCGAGCCTCTGCCTCTGTGCCATCACATCATTTAGTACTAAATACCCCCAAAGAGGCAATCTACTTTACAAAAACATGGTTAACATTTCTTGTGCAAGTCTTCCCACGCAAACTTTCCCCAGCACTTTACCCTACAGGATTTACCATCATTTCTAGTTCTCTTAAAATCTTAACTAGAAAGCTAAGCTATGAATTTAACCTATCCACTGTTTCTGAGTTTTAAGTCTTTTACTCCCCCTTGTGGCTGAAGGGGTGAGTGCTTACAAACTGTAACCTCAGTTGCTCCAAACTAACCATTTAGTAAAGTGTTCATAAAACATGTTAACAATGCTTCCTATGGCAACACTGAATGTTGTGTGTGAGGTCTCATGGACAGCTGCTACCTTTAAAGATCTGACATGAGGAAATGAAGAAGGTGACAGAGGGTGACTAACTCCAATGCATTCCCAACAATAAGCACATAGCAGACCGTCACTACATGTCAACCAACAAGGGCGCTGATAGAGTAGTTCCTTGGGCAGCACCCTAAAATACCACAAAAAGGAGTTTATGCCAAAAATTTAATAAGCAAAGCATCTTTACAAAATTGAATGCTTGATGGAATGCATTTAGGTGTTTCTGACCAGTTGGTGGTGGAGGGAGACACAGAGACGACCTCTGAATGGAAGTTACCATGATCATCTATTCAGGGTCACTGGGCCCAGGGTAAACACTGGGAAAAAACAGAACTGGGAGGAACTACTGCTAAACAACCCTGTGGTGGCTTTGCACTAAAGCAGGATTTCTATTTAAGAACAGCCTGGGCTACAGAATGAGAGCCTGCCTCAAAATAACTAACCAACTAACTATAAGGCAAACCTTTACTACTAATCAATATAGGTAAAACCAGACACCAACTCACCAAGCAGTTCTTGATAAAGTATTCTGACACCCTCCTCTGCAAGGTCCCTTTTGCAAACAGCATAACCATGGGCCTCATAAAACAAGGTCCCATTACCAAGCACTTACTTCATCATAAAGCTGTGTGCGCGGACAGAACAGGGGTCAACTTGAGGTGTCTTCCACCTCTTTCTTCCTTTCTTTCCTTCTTTCTGTAACAGGGTCTGTCAACAGACCTGGACCCCAGCTGAGTTGGGTGGCTTGGCCAGTGACCTTCAGGAATCTGTCTGACTCTTCCACCCCAGGAGAGGTCTACAGTCCAGTAGGAGCTGGGGATCTGAATTTGGGTCTTCCTGCTTACATAGCACGTGTTTTATCAACTGAGTCATCTCTCCAGCACCATTTTAAATGTTTGTCTTCAGTTTCTTTTTACAGTTTCATTTTCAGAGCCAAGGTTTTACCACATATAGCTCAAACTGACCTCAAATTTGTTATTTCCTGCTTGGGGTGCTGGGATTACAGGAACACGGCACCTAACATATGACCTTTGTTTGTTTGATTGATGCTTGACAGTCTCTTTGTCCCAGGCTCTAGCCTTGAAACTAGCTCCAAGACACAGGCTGTCCAACTTCTGGCCCTTCAGCCATCACCCACAGAGGTCCATGCCAGGATTACAGCTACTATGCCCTTTATGCTGGGGCTGAGGGTGGTACCCAAGTGCATTTCTTTCATCAAATGAGCCGCATCCTCAACCCAACACTTTAACAGTGTTTATAACCTGCACACATTAGTCTGTAAATTCCCAGCTCTTCCCCCATCAAATCTTTAAAAAAATGTTGAAGCAGCTTCCCCTGCCTTACTTCTATTTGTGTACAAGTCATTTTCCTCTCTAGTTGAGACTTAGAAGCAGAAGATTTTTATATCTTCTTTTCTATGACACAGGGTTTACAAAATAATGGGCAGTCACTCAATAAATATTAACTATAGGGCCGTTAAGTCTGCGCAACTATCCTAACTTTCACTCCTTACCATAAAAATCCACACAGAAATGTCCTCTGTGGGGCATATCATTATCTTTGTGATATGATTAAAGAGTCTGATGATAATGCTCTCAGATGAGAGCTAAGGACAACTGGAAGGAGAGCCATTACGGAAAAAGAGCATGGTTCCAAGTATGTGAATCCTTAACTGTAACTAAAGTTGTTTATTCTGCCAAAACAACTGGCCTCTGGGTTGACTGGGATCCAAGCATGTCACTTTAAACTGAGCTACGATTCTTATTAGCTTTAAATTTATTTTGCATACAGATATTCTGCCTGCCTACATGTTGTACACATGTACACTTGGTGCCAGCAGAGACCAAGAAAAGGTGTCAGATCCTCTAGGTCTGGAATTACAGAGAGTTCTGAGCTACCATGTAGATGACAGTAATGTACTTGAGTTTCATTACCTGAGTCCTCTTGAAGATTAGCCAGTGAGTGGCTCTTAACTGTTGAGAAAAGATCAAGCCCAAGTCAATGACCAGCTAGCCACAGCACTAAAAAACTCTTTTCATGGCTAGAGAGAGATGGCTCAGAGCACTTGTTTTTACAGAGAACCTGACTTGTCCCCCACGGCCCACATGGTAGCTCACAACTGGAGTCCCAGGAAATCCAATATCCTCATCTGGCTTCTTTTGGCACAGACAAATGTGGTACAGGCAGGACATTATACAAACAAAATACTAAGTCTTTTTTTTTTAAAGAGATATTATAATTTTTGGCCATCAAGACAGAGCTGGGTGTAGTGTATCACATGCCTTGATATCTAAAATAATCTGAGGTCAGCCAGGCATACAGCCAGACCTTGTCTTAAAAAAACAAAACACTTATATGAGGTCAGCTAGATGGCTCAGAGGGACAAAGGTGTTTGACAGCAAGCCTGAGCACAGGGCTCTAAAAGGGGTGGGAAATTATCCTACTCATCCTAACTCCACTCTCAAAGATGGGTGTGTGTGTGTGTGTACACATACGTGAGTTTTTAAGTGTAGAACATGTTGAACAATTAAGAGTAAATTTATCCTTAATAAGGTATAACTAGGTACTGCCCAGGAATGTCCTGTATACATCTATGGAAATGAATGAAAAAAGGTGGAACCAGTAAGCTGGCAGCACTGAAGGTACCAGTAGTTTTCACAAGAGGATCAGGAGAAGCTATTTCAAGAAAACAAATTGGCCTTGAGCAGAGACAGCTATTCTAGGAGCCCTACAAACATGAGCTCCATTTATCCTTCATTTGAAACTGTTATGGTACTGAAGGCTATGGGATCTAAGATGAAGACACAGTAGGGAATCCCAAGCATCCTAAACAAACTTAAGCTTACTAGAAGTTCAATGGATTATGGACTAATGCTGATCCAACTTAGTTGACATTAGAACATCCTTAATTTTGACTCTGAAAACCCCACACTTCAGCATGAATATGCCAAAGATCATCTTTTTCCTAGAGCCAAAAGAAAGTGTCTGTTACTTGGTACTCTCAAGATTATACAGTCATGGCTGTTTCTAGACAAGCTCTCATTACAGTCAAGAAAAAGTCTCTCACAACTTAAAGATGCCCCAGAAGTCAAATCCAATTCTGCAAAAATATAAATTATTTCTACATAATCCTTGTACATTATTGGTGTTCTGTCTGCATTTACGTCTGTGTAAGAGTTTCAGATCAGTGGAACTGGAATTACAATTTTGAGCTGCCATGTGGGTCCTGGAAATTGAACCAGGATCCTCTGAAAGAGCAGCCAGTGCTCTTAACCACTGAGCCATCTCTCAAGTCCCCTAAATTATTATTAATGAGCTGAAGGAGAAAAAAATATTTTGTCAAATTGACACAAGCTAGTGATCTGAGATGAGGTAATCTCCTTAAAGAAAATGTCTCCATAAGATCAGGCTGCAGGTAAGCACGTACGGCATTTTTCACGGGTGAGGGTGAGGGCCTAGCACAGGGGGTGGTGCTGATAAGAAAGCATGCTGAGAAAGCTAGGAGTGGCAAGCCAGCTCTCATCCATGGCTTTCATCAACTCCTGTCTCCAGGTTCCTGCCCTGACTTCCTTCAATGCACACAGGAGTATAAGTCAAATAAATACCTTTCCTTAGTTGTTCTGGTCATGGTGTTCATCACACAAATAGTAACCCTAATTAGGACAGCAGTTGGTATCAGGATAGCGGGGTATTGTTTTGGGGAGAATTGTGAAAGGACTTTGAAGAGAAAAGCCCTTGAGTGTTCAAAGCTTGGTGAGCTGCTCTGTGGGAGCTTGGAAGAAAAGTGTTGAGAAAAATGCAGATCATGGAGGCCCAGTTTATGAAGTTCCAGAGAGTAAAGCCCTGCATATCAGCTATTTTGAATTAAGATTCTGTGGTCTGGGTAAGCTGGGGAAGAAAACTCTCAGCTGTGACTAACAAGAGATCAGGCACCATTTAACTTTTTTCTCTACTGGAACAAGAGATGCTAGTTATCTAGAGATGAGAAATTAGCAATGATGAATTAAGAGACCAACATCACTGAAGTAAAATTTCCTGAAGTGTATCCTGGGAAGCTGTGTTTCCAGGGCAGCCAAGGTTGTACCATGCATAAGCTGGCAGAGAAACTTGGTAGTTTAAGAGTCAGTCACCTAGATAGTTCAGTGGCAGTTGAAGGCCCAGGACTGAAGAGAGCCTATGACAGGCCATTGGTCAAAGTACAGGCCAGTCTCAGCAGAAGACCCCAGCATTTTGGAGATGCCAGTACTGTGGGATGACCACAAAGACAGCAGGAGCTTTGGAGTGGAGCCAGACTGAGCCTAGAAGACATGCTGTGTGTGCTGCAGAGGGTAGAGCTGTAGAAGTGACCCAAGACTCTTGGAGGGGCCCAGAAGACAGTGAGTGAATCCTAGATAGTAGGCATTGATCTATTTATACTTTACAACTTTGGATTCCGTTTGATTGTGACTGTGTCCTGGTCCTCCCCTCTTGAATTAAGAAAGTATTCAATTTATTTTTGATTTTACAGGAGCTCACAGTTGAAACTTTGAACTTTTAGAGAATTTGGAATTTTACAAGGACTTTGGATTTTAAGAGATTGAGCTTTCAAGTGTTTGAATTTTTAAAGGCTGTGGAACTTAAATTTTGAAACGTTTGTAACAAAACACTGATACCCATATGTGATCATGGGGAAGAAAAAGGTTAAGGCTTAACGGTGATGTGTGTCAAGTTGACAAGAGATCGGTCAATTGTTCTGGCTAGTTTTATAGCAAACTGTCACAAGCTAGAGTTATCTGAAAGGAGGGAGCCTAGATTGACATCCAGCTGTAGTGCATTTTCTTAATTATCGATTCTTGGGGGAGGTCTTAGCTCATTGTGGGTAGTTGTCTATTAGAAGTGGTTCAACCTGTGGGTTGGGAACCCTCCACAGGAATTACCAAAGACCCATCAGAAAAATTCGTAACAGTAGCAAAATTACAATTACCAAGTAGCATCAAAAATAGTTTTACAGTTGGAGACCACAACATGAAACCGTATTAAAGGGTAGCGGCAGCACTAGGATGGTTGAGAGCACATGGTTCTACAAGAAAGCGGGCCGAGCAAGCCTGGAGCCAGCCAGCTCCCTTCCAGGGTCTCTGTATCAGCTCCTGCATCCAGTGTACACCTTTCCTAAGTGTTGCTTTATCACAGCAACAGAACACACCTCTGGGCATTCTAGGTTTAACTGCAAAGGCAAGATTCACCCTAATGTCAGCAGCACCATCATCTCATGGGTGGGGATGATAGTGAATGGAACATCAATGCTTATCCCTACTGCCTGACTACAGACACAACGGGACCAGCTGCTTTGAACTACTGTCACCCCAAATGATTGTACTCAAAATGGTGGACCCAAATAAGCCTTCCCTTCCCAAAGTTACAATGAGAAAAAGAACTAATATAGTTTCTTCACCATTCTCTCTTTATTGGGGGTACAGGTGGGAGAGGAGTGCTTTGTTTCTAGCCAAGATTTCACTCTGTAGCCTTGGCTGGGCTTAACCTCAGCCTGGCTCTGCCTCTTCAGTGCTTGGGATGAAAGGTATGAGTCACCAGATCTGAAGTTCTTCTAAGACAACCACTATTATGTTTTCTCTACTCCGTACAAAGTTTGTGTCACCTCTTTGTAAAGGTTTTTGGTGACTTTTAGAGTTCTTAGTCCTCTAACATTCAAGATCTGGCCCTGCCCATTTCTCCTCCTAGTCCCAGCTCTTGGGGAAATTACTGAAAGTGGGTTTTTGGTTGTGTGTGGTGTTTTTTTAAAAATATACAAAGGCTTTCTGTTGACTAACATTCAACAATGGCTGATAGAACAGCTCTTACAGAAAGCTTCATTTAATATGTCAAATTAAACTTTACTTAATTGAGAAGAATGTTTAAGCTGATTTCATGATAAACACTGATGCCCAAAACTTAGATACAATGTCTGAGGCAAGCTAGATTTTCTAACCACTCCAATGTCCCTTGTTTCTAAAAGCAATCACAGGCTTTTATTGTTTTCTTATAGCTTTATTGTTGTCAAATTTATGCCATCACACATGGCCTATCACACATTTAAGTTCTCATTTTAAACTCCCATCTTATTGAAGATACACTTTACAAACATGGAATATGCAAGGAAATTATTTCTGAACTCATCTGTACAGTGAAAGCAAAGATCTGAATGTCATATGAATAATAGGCAATTGGACACATATCTGTTTTAGTTAAAGATAAATCTTTAAAGCCAACTATGATCACCGCATGCAACGATAAATCAATGTGCTTATGTTTAAAAAAACAAAAAACAAAACACAAAACCTCTATCCCAACATGGTTGATTTCCTACTGACTGAATTTAAATTCAAGGCGTATAAATGCCTTTTCTGGAACAGGTTGAAGGGCTGGGCTGTCGGTTCAGAAGTGACACATCTCCTCTCCTCAGCCTGTAAGGCTCCTGTGGTCCTTTTCATCCTGCTCTCACCTGAATTCACCCTGCCCCACTCAAGTCTTGTCTGCACATGCCCACACTCTGTCTTACAGGTAACCTTAGGTATTGCTTGCAGGTGATGTGCAGTGTTGGGTGTTTCTATTCTGGACCCCAAACAAGCACCACCTCCTCCCCCTCAGCATATTCCCCCACCCCCTTCATTCTCATCTCAGACTTCTCAACTCTATGAAACTCCTCACTGAGTACCGTCTCATAAGATGAGAAACCTTACCAAAGACACTTACAGTTACCTGCTACTCTTCCTGGACGGCACTCAATCTACTTGGTCATCTTAGTTCTTTCAATGCTAAAATACTGAAAGCCACACATGACAATGCCACATATATACTCATCTAGAAAGCAGTAAAATAGGTTCCAATGACCATATTCTTCTGTGAAGTCTTTTCTCTGAATAGGAGCCACTTAGTTATTTTCAGCTAACATAAAGACTATATAGCAATTTTTTAAGTCCAAGACACATACTGACACACGCACACAAAAGCAAGCTGCCTGGTTTCTTATCTTGTTCCTGCACTAGTTAATAAATAGTAATTCTGAGGGCTAGAGATAAAATATGTAACAACTGCACCTCACAAAGAGCTTCACCTCACTCCTCCCCACAACAACTCCATGGGCAACACACACATTATTCCTTTTAAATTGAACTCAAGTTTTCTTTTACTGTAAAACTAGTTTAAATTAAAAAACCCAGCCCCTCAGCTTTCCATATCACAATATATTTAAAGTCTGAAATAGGTTTTTAGTAATTATTAATCTATTGTATTATGACTTACATGAACTACCCCACTTGGGACTGTATTTTTTGGGTTTATGAACAATGATTAGATATCTCTAATGACTGGGGCCTCTCACTTATGAAGGGAGTTTGGTCTACACAGTCAATACTGCAACTCCCAACAAGAGGAAAAAGAAAGAAAACGTCTCCTTTTAAAATGATACACATTAAGCACTTGATAGAGGCATATAGCTAGACTGGGGTGTTCAAGAGTATTTTTTCTCAGCTAATACAAACAACTAGAACAATTAAGTTCTACTCACATTGATGCTATAGGTCAACAGCAGCGAAAGAACCACACTCAAGATTTCATAAAGCACAATGGTGCATTTTCCCCACTAAGGTTAAGTCTTGGCTAATTTTACTCTTCTATTTCACTAGAAAGGGAAGAAAGAATTTTATAAAAACTATTTTGAGTCACCACTGCTTCTTTGAAAAAGCCAGGTAGGAAGCCCACTTTATTTACTGAGCCTTCTCAAGCTGAAAAGCAAAACAAAGCCTTGGAATGCCAGCAGGACTGCTGACCTAATTCTATAGCCCTCTTTCTCAAGAAACCTTTCAATGGTATCTGAGCATTAATATGTAATAAACCAGAGCTGTACTTTTGAAAAGATCAAGACTAGAGGCAAAAACCTGTTCACAATTCTCTAAGTCACATGTGTGGGAAAGAAATTAAGCTTTCAAGGGGAACCCCTGACTCAGACCTTGTGAAAAGCTGGAACCATCCTGATGGAGACACACTCATGCAGGCAGGAAATGACCAGAACCCCTTCATACCCTTAATAGAGGCTATTTAGAGATAACTTCAGTTTTCTTCATAAGGAAACCAAGGAGACAGTAGAAACCACCTGGTCTTTCCTTGGGAAAAGCCACAAGAATTTGAGAACTTCTCTATAGCCTGCCCATGGAAAACATGCAAACACCTACCTGGAGCTGCAGCAAGAGCCTAAGAGGTTAGCATGTCCCTTTTACCTCTTAGGAGAAAGTACAATCTGTTAACTATACCCTTCAAAACCAAAATATAAACCAGTACTTAGGAGGAAAAAAAAAAAAAAAAACTCCACAAAACCTATTAGGCTGAATAAAATCTAGTGATAAACAGATTAAGCAAGAAAAGCAGAAACATACCTAAAACATTATTATTATGAAGTGGATACCTATCCAATTTTAAATGTTCTTAGTTACATAATTTTAAAATAGGTATATGATTTACCTTCAATATAGCAATTTTCAACCTTGGAAAAATGGCAGTCATACAATCTATTATATAAAGAAACAAATAAAAATGTACCCAAAGCAAAAGCTTTTTAAGTAGGCTGTGATCTCAGTTGTTTTTATCTTAAAATGGGTTAAATCTTTAAAAAGCTTGAAAACACCTTGAAGAACAAAAAAAGTACAATTTAGAAAACTTTTCTATCAATAAAAATAGTCTTAAAGGAATTCTAATTTGCAAGACATAGTGACTTTTAAGCATTTGGGAGACCAAGACAGCAGAGCCAACAACGTGAGGTTTAAGCCTAGTCTGGGCTGTAAAACAGATTCTGCCTTAGAAAAATAATTGATTAGTCTTCTATTAGATTTTACCCTCAAAATTTTCTTAGTAAAAAAAAAAAAAAAAACAAAACAAAAGCAAACAAACAAAAAACGTATTATTTTTTAAAATAGGAAATCCACACAAATGTACTGTTTAATCTCTTTAGCTCCTAGAAGCAAAGTATTTCAACACAGTAGGTGCCAAATACTTAAGCACTTGTAAAACCTGGAAAGCCGAGATTGAGATTATTTCATTGGTTGTTAACATTCAAAGTTGACTTACAACAAATAAATCCACACAAGCAACTGCAATCCAGTTTTCTCCAGGACTCATTCTATTATACCGGCTAATCCAGACAGGAACTGGCTCTAGACAGTCCATACCACATATATTTATGAGTATCAGCTCTAGTGCTACAGAAACACAAACCATCAAGTAATGTTTTTCATTACTTTACAGAAACGTTCTACAATTGTTCCATAGCACCTTTTAGATGACAAGTTCTAATCTATGTAACAGCCAATTTCTAAAATGCACCAGAGGCCCTGTGAAGGCGCCCGTGAAGCTGAGGCAGATTCACAGACTCTTTCTTACCAGTACATCGTTGCAGATGTCACGCAGCTCCGTCTCGATCTTCTCTCTGTATTCTCGAGCCATCTGCTGCTTTTTCTCAGCACCTTCCGTCTTCTGCTCAATACTTGAGACGACCCTCCACGATGACCTACGGGCTCCTACAACGTTTTTATAAGCAACAGAGAGAAGGTTTCTCTCCTCATTCGACAGCTCAGCTCCCTGCTCAGTGACAGACTTCATGCAGGCTGCCATGTCATCATATCGCTCTGCCTGCTCGGCCAGCTTGGCCTTCTGCACCAGCTCATTTTTATCCATAACTGGATATTCTGTAAAGGGAAGAAGAAAAACATTCAGAAAACGCCTGTGAAAAATACATACTCATACCTGTCATAAGTAAATAAATAAATAAGGCACACCAGTACCTCAAACCAGCTTGAGCAATTAAAAGGCAGCCCCCAACCCCAACCAACCAGAAAACTAGCCTAGTCTGCATATTAACAGTAGGTTGTGAAATTAACTGCGCGTTCCACCTGTTCAGAAGATTCCAATTTCAAGTAAGATCAAAGCATATATGGACACCAGTTCCTTAAAAAAAAAAAACCCAAAACAAACAAACAAAACAAAAAAAAACCCACCTTTAAGCTGCAGGGCAGGGGGTACAAAACCAGAGACCCACCTCTACTCTCCTTGGCCAAAGATCCCTAGATCCCAACGACACTAAATGATGTACACCTGAGCAACTTTCCCTCTAGTGTGCATGCAGGAATGCGCATTGGGGGTGCGGGTCAGTTTAGGGACCGGGACCTACAATGCCTATAAGCATACTTCCAGAATCGTGAGTCATGTCAGTGTAATTATATTCTAGCTTTTTAATGTATATACTCTTATCAAAGAGCCACTAAGTTTTATTTTATTTAGCACCCTCCCACCCTGATCTACTACACTTGTAACATTTGCCAGCTGATCATGGTATAAAATTATCTGAAGAAAACTGCCTAATTGCTGCTTAAACTATCTTAAACACAATACCACCAGGAATCACTAAGCCCAAGACCAATCTGTGTCTAAACAGCGTCCTATGAACTCTCGCCTAGCACACAGGCACACTCACTTCCTACTCTGAGTGAGCACTAGGGCGTCCACAGCACATGGAGGGAGCCAAGCGCTTCCGATGTCTGCTGCCTGCTGCAGTCTGGAGTCACGGCAGGATTTCTAGCAGTCACAACTCCTCAAGCTGGTCTTCCTCATATTTCCCCAGTTTTCTTTCGCTCAATTTTAAAGTTCCCTAGATTCCAATTTACTTCTCATTTCTTCAACAATTCCAAGAGCAAAATTCTAAATCATATAGTGATCCCACAAAATACACTTTAATGAAAAGTCACAACCTGAATGCACTAAGTGTAGGAATAAAGAGTCACTGCCGCCCACCATGGAAATTCTTTCCTTTACCTTTCCAGAAAGGACCTCTTTTTGGTAGCCAAATGAGCAGTGTCCAGAACAGAAACACGGATAGGGCTAGCTTAAATTCGAGACACAGTACCTTCCGTGCATTAACTATTTAAAATTTGTGAACCCATACTTCCCCCGGGGTCTCGAAATCTAACATTAGAAACGGTCACTGGTAAATGTTGCTTCCAAAAATGATGTAAGCCTAAGTCAGTACAAACGTTCCCCCGCCAACCTCCCGGATAAGGGGAAGTGGATTAGGTTTCTCACAGGAAAACGAGCGCTCCTGGGCCTCGCCTTCAGACTGCGGGAATACTCGCCGCACCCACTTAACCCTTGGCTGCCTGAGGCCGGAGGGTGGGGCGAACCGAAACCGCGCAGCGGTGACTTTAAAGCGCTAGTCCTTGCGTCCGCGCCATCCGCAGCCACCTCCCCTCCTTGGCTCCGCCCAGGCTGGTGCCTCCGCGCTAGTCCCCGACTCTCTTTGTCATGGCGGAACTGTGTCAAGGAGCCCAACCTACTCCGACTGTGAATCGCCCCCCCACCCGGGCAGAGGGAGGAGCAGTCCGTGCACCCGCCCCAGTCGGAGGGTGGTGGTGGAGGGGGAGCAGATCACCCTCCCCGGGGGCCCGATGCCATCCGCGCCCGCAGAAGCGGAACCGCGGCCGGCCCGCGCCGGACACACCCCGCTCCCGCCCAGGGTCCCCTCCGCCGGTGTCCGACCCAAGCCCCGATGTCCCGACAGCTGCGGTAGGGGGAGGGGCAGGGCCCCACCCAGACAGGCGCAGCCCCCATCCTGGGGCCGCAGCTCCTGGAAAGATGCGAACCTCCCACCAGCCCAGGACGCTGGGGACCCCGTGCCCCGGTACCCCCACGCCTAGCTCTGGCCGCGCCCCTCCCCCACCGCGCGTCCCGAGAGTCCTTTCTGGCATTGCGGGCCCCAGCGAGCCCAGCCCAGGGTCCCTGGCGGGCCCCACCCCAGAGCCCCGCGTGCTACCTGGCTGCCCCCCGCCGTGGGGGAGGGGGTGGCGGGGGCGCCCCGGGTGGGGGCGGCCTCACCTGCGCCACGGCCGAGTCACAGTCGCGGGCGGAAGCAGGGTGCCGGCGGGGGCGGATCGCGGTCGCCCTCGGGAGCGGGAGCCCCTGGGTCTCGCGCGTGGGCGCCTCATCCGCCACCCCCACCCCGGGGACCAGAACGGGGCGATGAGCAGCCCGGCAGGCCAGAAGCAAGCGGCCGGGGGCGGCGGTGGGCGCCTGCCCGGGCCCGGCAGAGCCGAGCCGCCGCCCGGGTCCTCCTGAGAAGACCCCTCTCGGGCCGCAGCGCGGCGGCGGGCTGAAGGGACCGGAGGCCGACTCGGGCGGCTCCTCACCTGTGTCCGGAGTGGGTGGCGGCACACGGACGCGGCTCGGCGGTCTCTGGGCGGCGGCGGCAGCAGCGGTGGCGGCGAGGCTGAGACTCTGTCCCTGATCTGGCTGCTCACAGGCTACAGCCGCTCCGCAGACACGGGGTTTCCTCCAATCACTAGCCCCGGCAGCAGGGGCACCACACGCACGATGACGTCAAACGCTGCTATGGCAACCGTTGATTGGTGCCCACAGTTCTCCGGCCCGGCGCAACCGCCGCTCCCCTGCGCGCGCCCGGCCGGCCCGCCCGTGCCCGAGGGCGAGCGGAGGAGAGCGCGTACTCGCGCTCCGCTCCGCTCCCGACCCTGCCTTCACCCGCGTGCTCGGTTCGCTCCCCGCCGCCCCCGCGAGCTGCCCTCCCTCCCCGCCCCTGCGGCCCGCGGAAGGAAGCCTCTCCCCGCCCCCACCTCACTGGCGGGCACATCCGGGACCTTCGCGTTCCCCCCCACCCCCTTCCCGCTCGGCCGCCCTCTCTCTGCGCCGGTAATGGCGGTGGGCGGGTTGCGGGGCAGGGTGAAGGCAGCTCTACTGCCAGGGCATTGTGATCAGAAGCCGAGAGTAGGGCAGCGGCTCCGCCAACGCCGGGGCAGGGAGGCCCGGGCGCGGCTGCTCCCTCGGGCGGCCCGCTTTACCTTCTGGCTGCAGGAAGCGGCCTTAGACCTTTTAAGGCTGGGAAAAGCGCGAGGCTGAATGACGCCCTGCCTTTCCAGTCGCGAGCTCGGCGTCCACACCGTGACAGCCGCGGGGACAATGGGTGGTCGCTGGGAGGAGCGGGGAAAGGGTTGGGCTAGCGGGTTGGACGTGATCGTAGAAGCCTGACGTGGGGCGAGGCGGGGAAACAGGCTAGAACACACCGAACTGTTGTCGTGGGCTGCACTTTACCCTCTGTAGAGCTTTCATTGGGAGACACATTGTTCCTAATTAGCGCATTGTAAGAGAGTGACCGACCCTTTTAGGTCCTGGAAGCAAGGTTAGGGAGCGTGGCCGTTCCTAGGGCTCTAGCTGGAGGAGGAGCGAGGCTCCTCCGCCCGGAAAGGGGGGGGGGGGAGGAAAAGGGCGGAAATTGCAGGTGCCTGAACCCGCAAGGTCTCCACCCAGGAGACGGAAGTTGAAAGGAGATGCAGTCTCTATGAAGAATCTGTCCTTGCTCTCTTTAAATGTGCGCCTCTGAGCTAAAATATTTTCACTGAGCCCCTTCTGGGGCCTACACTAAGCACAACTGGAAAAAGAACCTCAGGAATTCAGCCCCAGAGCCCCCTGGAAGACTTCATGACAAGCATTCTTTCCCTACCACTGTCTTTCATCAGAATGTTGGTTACATTGTTTGAATCACAAGTTTGTTGTACAAATTATAATTTGCCTGAAATGACAGCTAGGTAGAGATTTGCCTGTGACCAGTTCAGTGTCGCTCCCCTCGCCAACCGCCCTCCCCCCTCCCAACACACACACCGGTTTCCACAGCAACAGATAACATGCTAAGCAGATGAGCAAATTAATTCAGGTTTTATCTCCAAGATACTGAAGTCAACTTACTTTGGCTGTAATGTAAATTCTTTCAGGGAGTGACTCACTTAAAATGACTATTTCAAAAGCTTTTATGTTTGCAGTTTTGTAGTAGGTGCTAGAAATTTGACAGAAGATACTAGGTTAAATCTTTTGTAAAATGGAAATGTCTGTTAATGTCTGTAATACACGTCTATATGGAATATACACCTCAGGGAAAGTTAAGAGATTTCTCTGCATAAATTGCAGACTTGTTTTGGAAAATAGTTTGGGCTTTTGCCTTGTGCATTAACTAGCAAGGTTTCTTTGTGTTTTAATAAACCAAAAGGTGCTTTTAGTTTTTACAAACTCCAATCAACATGTTTGCCTAATAAAGGCATAATAAGGCTGCAAGGGGGCCAGAATTAGATTTGCCATGGAAGGTCAACTGAGAAGAATTCTAAAGAATAATATGTAGCAAAGCCAAAACCCAGAGCCTATAGGCCTGAAGTATGGGGAAGTTACTGGTGAGTTTGATTAGCTGCCCAATTGTCTTCCTGTCTTCTTTACTTGGGTCTTACTTCATGCAGTTGATGTCTCCGCTATACTTTGATAGGCACAGTAGTAAAATATCAGCAATAAAAGTACTACCATCTGTGGCTGAGGAATGCATGTGTGTTTTCTCCATGTAGTTTACTGTAATTACATTTTGGGAACAATAAGGGTGGTAGCTGTCCCTGGTGTTCAAAACCCAGTGAAAACGAAGTGAAACAGTTAAAAGTGGTAGGTCTAAAGTTCAGAGATGAACGTGTTAGCCCAACACTAGACATTTCATTCAATTTCTGTCCCATGTTACACAGTAAGGTAAAGAGTTCAAGTAAATTAGCATCAGTCTGTCATTCCAACTGGAAACACGTGTCAAGGGTGATCTTTTCAGTCATAAACAGTCCCGGCAGGCTATCGTCTCAGCTCTGCATCATTTGACTGAGTGAAGCTTAATGTGCGGGACTCTGCAATCAGAAGAGGGGCAATCTTGCTTTGTCATCCAGAGGTCTGTTCTTTAGCTTACTAAACTGGACACACTAATTCCCAGTCCCATAAGATTAAACACCGTGATTGAGAGAGTAAAGAGTGGGCTGTATTGTGCTGTAGATTCTAATTTCCATACCTGAGAAACTGGAAGTAGAAATAGATACAGACAGCTGTTCCCCAAATCCTCTTCTCCAGTTGCCATAGTTTGGATCCCACTGTCGAGTCTCTTGGAGCTAGGTGTGGCCCACTGACCAACTGCTAGGCAATGGGACACAAAGTGATGCCCTCTGCTTGTGGACCTGAACCATAAATCTTCCCCACTAGACATGGCTGAACCCCAAATCTGCCAACCAAGTAGCAGACCAGCATGTCACCCACAGACCTCTAGCACAGGCAGTAGGCACCTGCTTGCCACCACACCACACAGCGCAGGCAAAACATGTCACCCAGGGGTTCGTCAGCCAGGTGTCCAGCCTGCAGTGGGAGACACCACGATGTGCAAGTATGTGGTGGACAGATGGGAAAGAGAAGTGGAGCAGCTTGAGCATTATGAAGGGAGATGGAACTGGAGAGTCCAGGGTGGAGAGGAGCAGCCTGTTGTGAGTGGCCAGCCCTGCCACCCGAGGCCATGGTGAGGTCCCAGCTCGAGCTGTGGCCTATGTTTGGGTCTGTGGCTACTCAGCAGTAGGGTTCGATGTCAGATCACATGGATGTCCATAGGTCTTGCAGAGCTGCCCCACCCCTCAGTGGCTGGGTTGCTTGGGAGAGCGGCCCCACCTCTTACCTGTGGCAGCACTCAGGAGACCAGTCCCTGCTCCTTGCCCAGGCAGCAGAATGGAGCTGGCCCTGGTGACCAGGTGTAGGTGAGCCAGCCCAGAAGGTGTGACTGTGGGAGAGTTAATTCTGGCAATAGGGAAAGCTGCTCACAGGATCATGAGCAGAAAAGAGCTAGCTAGCCCTGCCCCTCACCAGCTGAAGGACTGAGGAGAGCAAGCCTGGCAGCTGGCCTGGACAGCACAATACAGCTGTGGTAGTGCTGTCCAGGTGGTGGGGGCAGGTGCGCTAGCCCCAGGATGACAATGAGGAAGAGCTGGCCTCACCACTCCTCTGCTGTGAGGTAGTGTGGGTGTGGTGTTGATGCCCTCTACCCCTCCTCATTCCTCACCACCGGTGGCAGTGGGGTCATGAGAGCAGGTGAGCTTGCCTTGCTCCTGGCTGGCTGCAGCCCTTGGGAGAATGAGCCCTGCAGCTTGCCTGGGCAGCACAGTAGCGCCGGTCCTGGTTGAAAGGGCACAGATGAGCCAACCCTGAAGGTGAGAGTTCAGCAGAGTATAGCTGGCTCTGGAGGGGTGGGTGTTGATGAGCTGGCCTGAGAGCAGGAGAGCTGACCCTACCTCCTGCCAATAGCAGCATTGGGTGGCCTAGCCTGAGCAGTGCAGGAGAGCTCACCAGCTCAGCTGCCACTCAGGCCCAGACTGAGGCTCTGAGTTGGCCCACCCCCGAATCTATATCATCTGTGGTTGATGCATGGAAGGGCCAGTCCTGCTGATTCAAAACTGCAGGTTAACTGGAGGAGTCCCAGTGGGGATCCAGTATTGACGGTGCCCAGAGACCTCAAACCAGACCAATAACTCATTACAATGAACATTTGAAAGTGAAGATGTACCGGGCAGTGGTAACATACACCTTTAATTCCAGCACTTGGGAGGCAGAAGCAGGAGGATTTCTGAGTTCGAGGCCAGCCTGGTCTACAGAGTGAGTTCCAGGACAGCCAGAGCTATACAGAGAAACCCTGTCACATTAAAAAAAAAAAAAAAAAAAAAAGAAGAAGAAGCCGGTATGTTTCCATGCTTGTCAGGCAACTCTCTGCCCCACCTGGCCTGGCCAGCCATACACTGGCTGGCAATGGCTGACATGTTTTTATCTTGTGGAGACTCTCTTGCCCAGAGCTCCTGAAACATCTCCACCCAGATCGCCAAGTTCCCACTGGCAGGTTGTACCATGCCAGCCTGGTGTTTCAAATCCTCTACGGCCTTTGTGGTACACCTCAGGCAAACTCACGCTTTGCCTTTTTTACCTTTCTTGAACCCAGTTGAGCCACCTGGTGAAGGGAAACACAACACAAACTTAGTTCAGAAACGATGGCAGTCAATCACTGGGCACAGCAACTAAAATCCTAACTTGTAAGCCTTATTAAATCTAAATCCTCCGGTGGTGAATCCTGATGGGTCCGCCATTGAAACCGGGAGACACTCGTGCTAAATCTTGGCCTCATACTATCCCTGTCCAAAAGGATCTAACTCTCTCCTGCTTCCTCTCTTCATCCATCCAAACCGGAAGTCCCTCCCACTCACCTAGTGATTGGCGATTCATTAGGGGATTGGTTCTCAAGAACCAGGCCCATCCACAACAAAGATGTGTAGATGGAGGGACACACTGTGACACACTATAGCTTCCACTATGAGATGTTTTCTAAGCTTTGTTTCTGTTTGTGTGTGTGTGTTTTATTTTGGGGAGGAGATTGCAAGAGCAAAGGGCTGGCATGAGGGGACAGGGAGATGAGCTGGACTGGGGTGCATGATGTGAAACTCACAAAGAACCAATAAGAAGTTAAAAGACAAAAAAGGTGGAAGGAAAAGGAAATAACTAGCCATAGTGGTCCACACCTTTAATCCTAGCACTCAGGAGGCAGAGGCAGGCAGTTCTCTGTGAGTTTGAGGCCAGCCTGGTCTACATACTGAGTTCTAGTAGGACATCTTACCTTATTTTGATGAGATCAGCTACCCAATGACTGCAGAACAGGGATATTTCCTCAATGCAGGCTGTTCTGACGCTCACACTGTTCCCCAGTGCAGACTGGTCTGGTTCTCACACTTTCTTTGCTTTGCTATTTACTTGATTCTGCCTCCATTCTTTTGTTCACTCCCTTGGCCTTGCCTTTCCCAGTGTTTCATTCATTCTGTACCTATTGATTCTATTCTACATGCCAGGTGCTAGCCCCGTGTTCTTTGAAACTTTGAGTAATTTTTTTCCTCTATACATTTATTTAAAACAATAACAAAAAGGAAGAGGGGCTGGAGAGATGGCTCAATGAGCAGAACATTTCTAGGACACGCACATCCATGAGTAAATCCCCAGCATCCACATTTAAACAAAAAGCCAAGAAAGCCAAACTGACTCAGAGCTCTTTGCATGTTCATGAAGGACCTACTCAGTGTTCACTGGTTAGAAATTATGATGGTGGTTGCTAGAAACAGTTATGGTAGGAGTCGGAGAGATGATTCATTGATAAAAGTATCACTGAGTTCAGGTCCCCTTTTGCTGGGGAGATCAAGATACGAGACTTCCTTGAGTGTACTCTCCACCCCAGTTCAGTAAGAGACTGTCTTGATAAGGTGGCGATGAGCTGCTTAGCACCCCTGCGATCTCACTTCCCTGTGTTGCTCTCAACTTTGGTTAGACAAGTTTCTCTTTGCAGTGGGTAGAGGTTAATGCAGACTAACAACTGGTCAAAGTGCCAAGGAGAAGTGTCTACTCTGGATGAATCACCTATCCCAACCTCTCTCCCATCCAAGGCTTAGGGACTCGGGATGAGGATGTGGAAAGACTGTAAGAGCTGGTGGATTGGATGGTGAGGGGAGCTGTGGAATGCTGTCTTCTGGACAAGACATGGCTGTTGCATACATCAAACTCTCCATAGCAGCTGTGATCACATGCCTTAGGAAAGGTCAAGCTAGTCAAGACCCCAGCTTGGATGAGGAGGGGACTCCTGAATGCTCTCCCTGGAGGGAAGAACTATTGGTCGTTGATGGGTGCTGAGAGAGGACAGTCATTCGCTTCTGAGGATGCAGCCATTGGTAGGTTCCCCATGCCCTAGTTTACAGCCATATGAGCAGCACTTAATTAGAATCAGGAGGTTATTAATAATGTGAAGGGTAAAGTTATGTTTTAAGTTTTAATTACTGTGCTTAAGAGATTTGTAAAACAAAAAAATGCCTCTAACCTCTAAGTCCCCTTGTCTAAGGACAGATAAACCCACAAGCCCCGCTTGCCCAAAGACATGTGACTTCCTGGAATGCTGGAGGCTGTGGTTCATGTAAGATACAAGCCACTTGTTTTCAATTCTGTAAACAAGGTTGGTTGCCCCAATTGTGCAAGGTGTGCTTGATCACACCTGGGCAGGCAAGAGGCATGTAGGCAAGAAGTAGATCAGGATATATGCTTGCCCCTGATTGGCCAAAGGCAGGACGTATGTAGCCTTTATAAACACCCGACTAATGTAATTTACGGTCATGCTCTGGAAATCCCAGGTATGGACCTGGGTAGTATCTATTTTCCTAGCTTGCTTCAAACTTGGCTCAAAAACTGTGGTAGTGGTCTTATTCTCAATTGGCGGGATTAACAATAACAACAAAAACAGGTATGAAGTTGGGATAAGGAGGGGAAGCACTAGAGGGAGTCAAATGTATGAAAATTTCAAAAATAAATAAAAAATATTACTAACAAAGTTATGTGGAGAGTGTTGCGACAGGATTCCTAGAGAGATGCAGCACATATCTCACCCAGATAGGGAGGGCGCCTACAACAGACTCACTAATGGAAGCCACCGAAGTCCAACTTGGTGACTCTGAGTTCTATTGGGATTTCTTACAAAGTATGGGTGAGGGCTGACTTACAGCCAGAGAAACGACTCAAAGACAGCTACAGCTCCAAAGTCCACCCTAGTATGGGGACTTGGAGACCACTGCACAGCTTGATGGGTCAAAAAGGGTCCATTCCAGGTAATGTAGCTAATCTAAAGCTCTTCAAGATAGCCTCACTGGTTCTCTTCAGGCTGTCCTCAGCGTCTGGTAAGCAGCTTGGCTTGTCTGTCTTCTTTGCAGTGTGCTATTTACTCTTAGGGAAAGAGGGGCATGGTAAATCTGGTCAGTTTCAGGGAGTTCCTAAGCTATTTTGAGTTGTCCACCTTCTGTTTTAAGGAACCTTCCTGAAGAATGCAATGTTTCATTCCAGTAGGAAACTGCTGCACAACAGAGCCATTCATGAAGATACCCCTGTATATCTACACACACATACACACACACACACACACACACACACACACACACAAGGCATGTTCATTTTATTTAACTATGGAAAATTACTCAGAAAAAAGGGGAAGAAATCGCTGATTTTGATGCACGGTTTCAAAGGTTTCAGTCCCTGGAGAGTTGGCCTTGTTGCTTTGGGCCTGGCAGAGGAGACCTGTTTACACTTAGCTGGGAAATAAGGAGAAGACGGGTCAGAGTCACAGTATCTTTCCACACTATGCACTGACTTTACTCCCTTTCCCGAGGCTCTGAGAAGCAGCAGAATGAGTTAATACACATTTTCATTCACTCACTCATTCATTCATTCATTCATTAGCACATCCATTTGTAGCCTAAGTTGGCCTTGAACTCCTAATTCTCCTACCTCCACCTTCTGAGAACTCGAAGTACAGTATAGGCCACCACACCAGTTATTTTCTTAGGTTCTTAATTTTGTGGTTACTTGATTAATAGGGTATGTCCCTTGCATCCTATTGAGAACACAGATATTTTCTAAAACGCCTCATCCTTCTAACCCCTAACCCCCAGGTGGAAACTAAACCCAGGGCCTTGCCCTTGCCAGATGGACACTGCTGCTGAGCTGCTGAGCTGCTGAGCTAAATCCCTAGCCTACAATGTTCTTCTTATCCCAATGTGAGGGATATATGTTCTTCCTTGGAGTCTTCTTCAATTCCTATCACCCATGCTATGTCAACAAGAGAACTTACTCCTATTGGTGAGATTTCCCTCTGCCTGTCTTGCCAATCTAAAGACCAACTGACCTACAGGTAGAGTAGGAGCTAAGCTCAGACTCCTTTACTCAGTCTGGAACCCCACAGCTGCTTGCATTTATCACCTACTGAGTGGCCTCCATTTCAAGATCTTTGCCTACTCCAAACTGCCCAATTGTTTTCAATAAGGGGAATTAATGTTGCCGAGAATCAATGGCTCTCAGCTCTGATAAATGGAGAAAGAATGAACTTGAAGGCTTTAGCTGCTATACTTTGCTCTTAGCCTTGTCTTCGGCTCTGTGTTCTATTTGTCACGATTTGTCACGAGCTGTCTTCCAGCCCTGGTGTTTCTGTTGTGATTTTGCCTGAGATTTGCAAGTGCTGATTCAGTCAATAGTTTAAAATTTAAATTCTCTGTTTCTGTGTCTCTTTTTCTCTCTATGTGTGCATTTGTGTGTGTGTGTGCATATATGTGTGTGCATTTGCGCATTGTATGCATGTGTGTGTGTGTGTGTGTGTGTGTGTGTGTGTGTGTTTTAAGGCAGAACTTCCAACAGGCATGTTAGGAAACAACTTTAATCCCAGTACTCTAGAGGCTTGAAGACCTCCACTCCCCATGTCAAGGAAAAAGGAAAAAAGGAAAGAGAGAGACAGAGACAGAGAGAGAGAGAGAGAGAAGAGAGAGTACTGGCTAAAAAGTCACTGTGTAGCAAAGAATGACCCAGAATTCTGAATCACCACGCCTTCATTTCTGTAATAGGATTATAGTCATAGGCCACAATTCTGGTTTATTTTGAATGAGGATAGAACCCTTGACTTTGTATGTAATAGGCAAATACTTTCCCAACTGAGGTATATCCACAGTTCATAGGGCCAGGTTTTGTCTGTTCCCTTTGGGTCTGAAAGGAAGATTTTGGTTTGTAATAGAGATTTGTCTCAATGCAGGAATCATTTCTATGGGGATATACTAATCCATGTTAAAAAAAAATACAAAAAAAAAAGAGGAATGGTGGAGGGGGCAAGGGGAGGAAATACAAGTACCACCCTGACTGTTGGACCCTTGAAGTAGGCAATGGTAGGCAGGAGCTCTGGCTTCAAAAGCACAATTATTTATAGTTCAGAAGCCATCAGTTCAACATTCAAAAGACCGTAAGACCGTGCTGGAGAGGAAGAGTCAGAAGACTGAGTTACTCCGTGGACTACAGTTCAGCCCTGAGTATTCAAGGATCAGTGAGGGAATGTTTGGAGTTCATTAAAGGTTTAAATGTATATACATACATACACACATGCATACATACACACATGCATACACACATTCACACATACATACATTCATACATACACACACATACATACATATACACATGAACACACATACACGTATATACACATACATACACACATACACATATACACACATACATACACACATATACACATATATACATACATAGTACATGTGCAGCAGAAGAAAAATCGTTTTATTTCTCCCGTTTTAGCAAAACGGGTATCTGGAAAGGAAGTGAGTGTCAGGGAATTTGTGGCAGGTGGCTTGGACCTGACAGTTTCCCT
Source organism: Mus musculus (assembly GCF_000001635.26). Classification (NCBI taxonomy): domain Eukaryota; kingdom Metazoa; phylum Chordata; class Mammalia; order Rodentia; family Muridae; genus Mus; species Mus musculus. Next base: position 36,803,399 of record NC_000081.6, read on the forward strand.
AGGCCTGAGAGCAGACTTGCCACCATCTACTTTCCTATCTTCCAGAGAAATTTCTCTCAACTTGGGAATGTCTTGAGAAGTTCCCATTCTTTCTTAGCCGTGAATTCCTCAAAATTTCTGTACTATTTCAATATTTCAGCACCCAGATAGGAAGTATCAACAAAACCTATTATATAGGACATGGGATGGTTATTTTGGGCAGCTCAGATGTGCATTTTTCTTCCCATGATTCACTCTCGCACAGCTCCTGCCTCCCTTGTTTGCTGAACATTGGGTTTTTGTTTGTTTGTTTGTTTAAAGTTAGACTAATATTGGTAGGCTTCATAGGTGAACCATGAGAATCCCCGTAGAGAGGGATTCATTCGTTGATGAGCAATCGGTGGGAGAGAAGACATAGCAAAGGTTTCCTCTACTGCAAAAAACCTAAGCTGTTTGCAAGAAGTCCCCTTTCTGTTGTCACTGTCCCAGCACAACTCATTTTATAATGCTTGAGACATAAGAAAAGGCAGGTGGCCTCTGCAGAGCTCAGGGTGTAGGGTCAGCTATTGACAAAGAAGGCTCATCTCATTAAGCAAGCTGAGAGTCAGGGCAGGGAGGAGAACTGTCTGGCAATCAAGACAGAAACAAACCTAGGGACAGTCCCAATGGCTGCTGCCTAGGAGTGGAGAGCAGATGGTGAGAGGGGACCATGCTGTCATGTCCTCCTGCTCCTTATAGACACTGTTCAAAGCAGGTACCTAGTATTAGGACAGAGGGACTTTGGAATGCCAGTACAATTCCCAGCACTGCCATGAATTGTTGTAATTGTATTAAAATGCCAAAGGATTCATTCTTTATTCTTAAATGTTTATTGAGTAGCTGTTTACATGTACGAGATATTACAGGTGCTGAGGTTGTGAGGAGGAAGGAAAAAGTGATACTTCTAGGAGTGGGGGTGAGGGTCAAGGATGGGGATGGGGAGGAGGGTCAAGGGTGGGGATGGGGAGGAGGGTCAAGGGTGGGGATGGGGAGGTGGGTCAAGGATGGGGATGGGAAGGTGGGTCAAGGGTGGGGATGGGGAGGAGGGTCAAGGGTGGGGAGGAGGGTCAAGGGTGGGGAGGAGGGTCAAGGGTGGGGAGGAGGGTCAAGGGTGGGGATGGGGAGGAGGATCAAGGATGGGGATGAGGGTTAAGGGTGGGGAGGAGGGTCAAGGATGGGGATGGGGAGGTGGGTCAAGGGTGGGGATGGGGATGAGGGTCAAGGGTGGGGATGGGGATGGGGAGGTGGGTCAAGGGTGGGGATGGGGATGAGGGTCAAGGGTGGGGAGGAGGGTAAAGGGTGGGGATGGGGAGGTGGGTCAAGGGTGGGGATGGGGATGAGGGTCAAGGATGGGGATGGGGAGGAGGGTCAAGGGTGGGGATGAGAGTCAAGGGTGGGGATGGGGAGGAGGATCTAGGATGGGGATGGGGAGGAGGGTCAAGGGTGGGGATGGGGAGGAGGGTCAAGAATGGGGATGGGGATGAGGGTCAAGGGTGGTTCAAAGCCATGGATTTGATCCCCAGCAGACCCCTACCTCCAACATAGTCCCAAATCCCCACAAAGCCACATATTAAGGGGAAAATAAAATAGAATAGAAAAATCCTGGTAAAAGTTGGTTGAATGGAATAATAATGAATAAAAAAGGTAAATTAAAAACAATAGCATTTTGTTAATGTTGATTACTATTATATATGAACAGCAACAAATATTCTACACACTTCAAATATTTAAACCAGAAACGAGAAGGACTTCTTACTATGTAAATCTGTGAAACTAGGCACAGTGACTCGTTTGAGGATCTGAAAGGAAAATAGAAGTTCAAGGTTATTCTCTGTTACTCAGGGAGTTCAAGACCGGCCTAGGCTAAGACCCTACACTTTTTATTTTTGTTTCTTTGGAAAAGACCAGAGCCTGAATTTGGTTAGGCATAAGATGAGATAAGCAGTTGTAAAAGAAATAAGACCTGAATAATCCAATTGTATGTGAATACTGACAGTAAATAGGACTCTCTCTCTCTCTCTCTCTCTCTCTCTCTTTTAAGTATTTACCCAACTCAGGGGCTAGACTGAAATGATAAATATAATCGGCTATTAAAATTCAAAAGTCATCTTCCAGCATATTTCTAAAAATACTCAGATAAAGGACTGTATACAAAATCAAAGCCTACATCTGTGTATTTGAGACGACCTCACTGTGTAGTACAGAAGGCTGCCCTGGATCTTGCACAGCTCTTCCTGCCTCTGCCTCCCAACTCTGAAAAGCCATTATTTTTAAACGTAAACATTAACCCCACTGCACACATAGATCATTAGATTAGAACATTTTCAAAAGGTGTATTTTCAAACTTGCAGCTCAACAGTAAGGTTTTAAATTACTCATAAGGCATTTTGTTCTACCCACATTATGTCTTTGTCTTAATAATTTAGCACCACCCTAGTTTCTTGCAAAAACATTTCATGATTACCAAATAAGCATGAGTAAATTAATGAGTGTGGGATTTTTAAAAAGAAAAGTCATATTTCTAGTTAAATTCGTGGATAGAAACAGTGGCTAGTGCAGCCTGCGGACAAGTCAGCAGGTTCTTCCAAGCCACCCCCTCCTCCCTCTTGTATTAAAGGACTCTCGTAGACTCCAGTGATCGGCTCTCTGGAATAAAGGCCACATTTCTCAGCCTCCTGTCCCGCTGGATGCACCACAGAAGAGATAGCCAGAAATACAAGAGCATGGCTTAGGAGGCGCCTGGGAGGTCATCCCCAGCAGGCAGGGATGCACCTCATTTGTCTTTTCCCCTTAGCTGACCAGAGGAAGACATAGTACAGAGCCTGGTACACTACCCCCGTCCAAGTCAGCATTTGGGGATGTAGAGGCTTAAGGTGAGAGACTAGACTCTCACAACCTGGAGTCACTGCACTAGTCCAGTGCTGTGGTTTCTGGCTTGTTCCTTTGTCAATAAGTAGAAGCTTATAAAATAGAGTCAATTCTTACTTGGGCTTCGAAAAAAATTATTTTCCATTACATGGTTTCTCTGTGTAACAACTCTGACTATATAAGAACTCGCTTTTTAGATCAAGCAGGCCTTGAGCTCTCTGTGATCTGCCTTCCTCTGCCTCCCAATTAAAGGCAAACTAGAATTAAAAGCTGGTGCTTTTGCTTCACCCAGAAAAAAAAATTTAAACGTATTATTATTGTATATTTGCATGTCGTGTATATGGGAGCACACATTTGGAGGTCAGAGGTCAGCTCCATGGAGTTGATTCTCCTTTGCGCAGCTTCCAGGGATCAGATTCAGGTTGCCAGATATTAGTGGCAACTGCCTTAACGCTATGATTTTTCTCTCCAGACTTTGGGTTTGTGTCTGGGACTATGTGCTGAGTTGCATCTGTGTGTGGCGAAGGTACTTGTTAATGTAGGCGTGTACATGGGTGTGAATCAGCATGTGGGTGTGGGAATTGAACTCAGGTCCCCAGGAAACACAGCCAGTGCTTTTAACCACTGAGCCATCTCTCCAGTCTCATTTTGTTTTGTTTTGTTTCTGAGACAGGGTATCATTCTGTAGCTCAGGCCAACTTGGAACTCACGGTGTAGATAGACATTGGACTTGTGGGTTTTCCTAACTCCTCCCACGTGCTGGGCGTTACCCTGTGCCTCCAGGCCCAGCTCCTCTAGGGTTATTTAATAGAGATAGAGTTTCACATCAATTAAATCATGCGTTATAAACTCTCTTCAGCCTATCTTTTCTCTTTTTCTTTCTTTCATCCTTTTCTTCTTTCTTGTTATTTTTTGGTAGTTTGTCCGTTCATTCGTTCGTCTGTTTGTGTTTGTGGGTCTTACTGTGTAGAGAGCTAGCTTCTTCAAGCCCTCAATCCTTGTGTCTCTGCTCTTCAAGTGTCAGGAACACAGGGACAGGGGCATGTGCTGACTTGCAGGGCTTTATCTGACTCTTTTCATTTAGCACAGCACTGCAGACAGATCCCATGGATCTTCCACCCAGTCTTCAGTGGAGACAACCAGGACACCGACAATGATGCAGTCAAGATTCAGAGCCTGCCCAACCATCTTTGCTTTTCGGCTAGGCCTTTTCCCACCCACCACTATCTTTTCTCTATAACTCTTCCCAGACACCAATCTGCCCCTCATTTCTATTTTATCATTTGTAGAATGTTTTATGAATGGAACCCTTTAGGGGAATGACTTATTTCCTACCTGTGTCGCTTCAGACACAGTTTGTATTCTGAACAGTTGCCCACGGCATGGCTCTATCACAGTAACCATTTTAAGTAACCATTCACAAATTGAAGGTCATGGGCTGCTTCCAATTAGAAGTTACAAACAGGGCTGCTGTGAATATGTGTGTGCTGTTTTTCGTGCTGGGATGAAACACCCTGACCAAAAAAACAAGTTGGGGAGGAAAGGATTTCTTCAGCGTACACGTCCACATTGCTGTTCATCAACAAAGGAAGTCAGGACAGGAGCTCAACTAGGGCTCGAAGCTGGAGGTAGGAGCTGGTGCTGAGATCATGGAGGGATGCTGTTTATTGGTTTGCTCTATGTGGCTTGGTCAGCCTGCTTTTTCATAGAACCCAGGATGACCAGCACAGAAATGGCACCACCCACAGTGGGCTGGGCCTTTTTCTCATTGATCACTAATTAAGAAAATGCCCTACAGCTGGATCTCATGGAGGCATTTCCCCAACTGAGGCCCCCTTTCATCATTTTGGGTTTTGAGACAGGGTGTATTTGTGTCCCTGGCTGTCCTAAACCTAGCCCTGTAGACCATGCTGGCCTCAAATTCACAAACAGCCAAGTGTCTAAGGTGTCAAACTCAAGCTCAGCTTCCCTCATTTTTAATTGGGTTCTTTGTCTCATTAGCTTTGTTTCATTATTCTTTAAAATTTTTTTTTTTTTTCATTTATATGAGTACACTGTTTCTGTCTTTGGACATACCTGAAGAGGGCATCAGATTCCATTACAGATGGTTGTGAGCCACCATGTTATTGCTGGGATTTGAACTCAGGACCTCTGGGAGAGCAGTCAGTGCTCTTAACTGCTGAGCCATCCCTGCAGTCCAGCTGTGTTTCTAACACGTCAAAGAAACATCGGTTAAAGCAAGGTACATGATAGTAACTAAACACTATGAGCTTCCTGCTTTTCCTATGGCAAATTCATGTTAGCATGATATTTTGGTCATTAGTATTAATGTGAATCAAAATTAGTGACTTGACTCCTTCAAACTAATACCTTACTGTTTTAGTGAACAAAGTAGAGTCATTTCTCTTACTGTAGAAGCTCCAGTTTTTCTAGTGATGGGGTTTCCTAGCTTGGGTAGCACCTACTTTGATGGATTCTTCTAATCGTTTAAAACCAACAAAACAGGGCCCAGGCAGGTCGAGCACCCCTGAGATCACCCAGGCCTGGTGCCACAAGGCCAAGGCGGGCAGACCACTTGACAGGCCACCCCCAGCCAGGCATTACTCTGCCCGGTGGGCAGACCATGCCTGAGATGACCCCTGCCCAGTGCCACACAGTACTTCTGAGACAACCCCAGACACCCAGAGGCCCCGGGTGCCATTAAATGTGCAAATAAGTGGTGGAAAGATGGAAGAGGAAGGGAAGGAGAATGGTGTGTGCACAGTGAAGAGACACAGAACTGGAGATTCCAGAGTAGTAAGGGTCAGCCTGATGTGAGTAGCTGGAGATGCCTCCTAAGGCCATGGTGAAGTCCTGGGCCATGCTGCCCCCAAGGGCCTTGTCTGGGTCTTTGGCTCTGCAGCAGGGGTAGGGGTGGGGTCTGTTACCACCACGGCCAGGCAGTAGTCTTGGCTGATCTGTGAGGGCTGTGCAGAGCTGGCCACACCCCTCATCTGGATATTATGGGAGATCAGACCCTGGTTGTAGGGAATGCGGGTGAGTTGGCCCTCCAGGGCATGAGTACAGAAGAACTAGTCTTGCCATTTGTCTTCTGTGCAGTGGCAACAGTGAGGGCGAGATGCCCCACCCCCACCCCCTCACTACCTGCAGCAGGCAGGAGAGCTGGCCCCAGGGTAGTAAGAGTGGGAGAGGTGAACCTGCCCCTCATTGGCTGCAGCACTCAGTAGAGTAGGTCCTGTTTCTCACCGGGACAGCACAACAGAGCTGGCCCAGCTGGTGTGGGTGCTTGTGAGCCAGCCCGAAGGGCATGAGAGTGATAGAGATGGCCCTGCCCCTTGCCAGCTGTGACTTTGGATGACCCAGCCAGGTCAGTGCTGGAGAGCTCACCCTTGTGGTGTGGGTGCAGGAGAGCTGGCTAGGCTGATCAACTGCCCAGATCCAGGGCTTTGAAGCAACATCTACCCCATCTATGAGTTGCTGGAGCACATGAAAGGGCCGGTCCTGCAGAGCCAAAGCTGCAGGATCTCTATGACCCAGGGCAACAGCAGGATATCAGAGAGGAGTCCCAGTGAGGATCCCGTATTGACAGTGTAGCAGAAATTAGAGGTCTCCAATCAGACCAAGGACTCATTGTCATGGACATTTGCAAATAAAGAAGTGTAGATGAATGGGTGTACCACACGGGGCAAACTGTGACACAATAGAGCTTCCACAGTGAGGCTATTTATTTATTTTCCCTTTAGCGGAGAGGTTACAAGGACAGAGGGTGGGTACAAAGGGATGGGGAGATGAGTGGGATTGGGGTACATGATGTGAAATTCACAAAGAATCAATAAAATATTTTTTAAAAACTACAGCAGCACATGCCTATAGTCCCAGTGTCCTGGAGACAGAGGCAGGGGCTCTGCCATAAGTTTGAGGATAGAGAACATGGTCTTCACAGCAGGCATCAGGTCATCCAGTATCACGCAGAGTGTCCAGAAATAAAGCAAAGGACAACAATAACAAACAGAAAGGATTTGTGTGATGTCATAGACCTGCAACCAACCACAGCACTGCACACAAGGGAGGCTGAGTCTACAATTAAGGCTAGGGTTGGCCTTGACCCTGTCATAAAAAAATAATAAGAAATGGGAAAAGAAGAAAATAGAAAAAAGAAAGGAGGGATAAAGCCCAATACGGGGCTTAAATCTAGAGGTCTGCAGGAGTCTTCATTTTCTCCTTGATGACTACTGTTCTGAGTACTGTGTGGTCCCCTCCAGCTTGGCCTTCCCAGGAGAGAGCCAGCTGGAGTCAGCACAGTTTCCAGCAAGGATAGCATGGCACAGGATCTGGGATCACATTTCCTTCCTTCTTTCCTTCCTTCCCTCCTTTCCCTCCCTGCCTTTTCTTTCTCTCTCTCCTTTCCTTGCTCCCTCTCTCCCTCCCTCCTTCCTTCTTTTTCTCCCTCCCTCCTTCCCTCTCTCCCTTCTTCCCTCTCTCCCTTCTTCCCTCTCTCCCTTCTTCCCTCTCTCCCTTCTTCCCTCTCTCCCTCCCTCCCTTTCTCCCTTCCTCCCTCTCCCTTTCCTCCCTTTTCCCTTCTTCCTTTCTTCCTTCTTTTCTGTAGGCATTTGAAACAGAGTTTGTAGCCAAGGGTGGCCTTGGAACTTGCTATGCAGTCCAAGCAGGCCTTAAACTTGCAGGAATGGTCGGTCTCTCATCAGCCACTTGGGTGCTGCCGTGTTCCAGGTGTGAGCTGCCGGGCCTGTGAGGAGACTTTTCCAAAGGATGTCAGTCTTCAGAGGGTCTCTGACAGCCCCCTCAGGAAAGGGCAGGTTCCCAACGTGAGGAGCTGCAAAGAGGCTAGGAATGTTTTCCAGGGAGGAGACTTAAGAGAAGGAAACAGATTGGCAAGTGCAGCCTCTGAAGGCCACCTGTCCAGGCCGACTGCCATCATGAGCCGCAGCAGACCTGACAGGTTTCTATCTGAGGTGTTCTGCTCACACAAGTGATGTTATCATGTCCTGTGGTAGGAGAGGATGGCTGGACTTTGCACTTTGTCCTGTTCAGTCACCGTGGATGTGCCCAAGCAGCGTGTGACTGTTACAGCTTGACCGCCCCACCCAGGTCCAGGTTCACATTCCGAAGCTTAAGTGGGGGGTGGAGCCTTAAGGAATGATTAGATTATGAGGTTTGGATTCTGGGTTCATCACCAGAGTGGGGCTGCTGCAGTTTAGCTCCATGACTTGAATGCACCTCTGTTGCCTCCTGTTGCCTGGACCCACCTCACCAGGAGGTTCTCATAGGCTGTGGCTCCTTGACCTGGCCCCCCAGAAGCACTAGTTGAGCAAACCTTTAATCTTTATACGTTACCCAGCCTGTAGAGTTAAGTTATAGCGACAGAAGACTGATCAAGACAGTCCCTGGCTTCTGGCTTGAAAGGTGAGGAGGACCCTAAGGAAGCCAAGAGCTGAAGTCTGTTGCCAACCACACTCCTATAACTCGACAAGCAATTCAGGTCTTGAAGAAGCCTCCGAGTGAGGCATGTCTGTATCTGCCCTGAGAGGGAGAAAGAAGAATTGGTGAGCTAGGTTAGAGAAGCCTCGACAAGTCTTGGCGATTGGGCAGATACGCGGTCTTGAACTAATAGAACCGTTGTCAGCCAGGGCTAGGAGACTGCGCATGCTCCCACCACACCCACTGCTGCCTTTTCTGAAAGCAGCCCAACTAGCTTCTGCAAGTTGGCATGGTTTGAGCCTCTCAGGTGAGGGACTAATCGCCATCCTCAGCTCACTTGAAGGGCCTTGCTCAGGCTGAACTCCTGGTGGTTGCGTTCTGCATTCTCTCCTGCGTCACTGGTCAAACAGCAGTGTTCTGGAAGCGCAGAAGAGCTGTGTGGCTCGCTCCCCAGCTCCCCAGCATGTTCTTGCAATCAACGTTACTGTCCGCTGGAATCTGGAGTGTCACTTCCTTTAGGACAATGCCCTGTGAATTTGAAAACAAATTCTTTCTCTCTTTCTTTCTTTCTTTCTTTCTTTCTTTCTTTCTTTCTTTCTTTCTTTCTTTCTTTCTTTCTTTCCTTCCTTCCTTCCTTCCTTCCTTCCTTCCTTCCTTCTTTCTTTCTTTCTTTCTTTCTTTCTTTCTTTTAATAAATGTGGCAAAAAATAAGCGCTGGCCTCTAAAAACTATCCTTACCGCAGCTGGTTTAGTTTTATTTTTTTCAGCCTGGTTTTCCTTCTGTAGCTTAAGCAGATCTGGTTTGGAACCCATGATCCTCCTGCCTCAGCCTCCCAAGTATTGGTGTTTACAGGCCTGTTCCACCGCATGCAGCTGCTAGGTGAGATTCCAGCTTTCTTCTGCACTCTCTTGGGTGTTTTTTCCTGTGCAGTGGACACGTTTCTAACGTATGGAAGCCTCATTTATCTGCTACATTTTCCTTGCGTTTTAAAAGTCTGTCAGGATACTAAAAGGGGCCTACAGGAATTTTTTCCTTAAAATAATTGTTTTTTTCTGCATCACTGAGCCCCCTTCTGCGCAGCTCCAAAAAGGTGGACGAAAGGAAGTGGGATCTTATTCTGCTTAGTCACGAAACAGCCCTGCTATGCATTTTGCTAGTCCGTCCAGCTTCTCCCCGTGTGGGCCCTTTGTTACTAGTCATGGCCTCAAACAGTTAATCCAATCATACAGTAGGCCAGCTGCGATGCTTATGTCTAACGTGAGTAAGATCAGGGCAGAGCAGAGTAGACTAAGTCACAATCACCTACGTTGCAGCAAAATCTTTTAAACTGAAATACAAACATTCACCTTACCACTTCTCCATGGTGCATTTCTTATATAAATATAAATTATATAATAATAATATTATTATATTATTTAGCCATAGAATTAAATAGTCATACTGTGCCCTAAAGTACTTTTCTGTATTCAAGACCATCTTTAATTTCATAGCAATTTCAGAAGCAGCCTGGGCTACCTAGACTTTGTTTCCAAAACACGTCGTTGTGCACAATTGTAGACCATAGCCTCACCTCCGTGCTCTCACACTGTAAGCCCCCCCACCCCATCCAAGAAGGGTACCGTACCAAACCAGCCATGCATGCCTGTATTAGCAAAATCTTTATATGCTGTGTTTTCCTACACACAAATACCTACAAGAACGCTTAATTAATAAAGTAGGTGTGGTAAGAGATTATCAAAAATAACTAATAAAATATAATAACTTAACAATAAAAGTAGTTATATGAACATGGCTCCGCTCTCTTAAATGGTTGTGTTGTAGACCCGTCTTGTCTTCTAGTGATGATGTAAGATGATATAATGTCAACCAAAGGTGTGAGGCAAGATGAATGACAGGCATGGACACACATTGGACACCATGACAGGCCACCTGATGACTGAAAAGGTTTCTAAAGTGACAGGTAAGAGACAGCATTAGGGACACAGGACAGAGACGACTCACACCAGGGCCAGGATCCGTGCTGCTCAGAATGACACACGATTTCAAAGTGACCAACTATGTGCATCTGGAGTTTTCTGCCACACACTTTCCGCCTTACATTGTTGACTACACTAACTGAAACCATAAGAAGTAAAATGCACATGGTGTCTATAGGGCTGGAACACATGTCCTGGGGTACTTTGTAAAGACTGAAGAAACACTGAGTATAACCTAACCGACTCTGAGGTTAAGGAGTGAGTACCACAAAGGCCTATCATTTTATGTCACATAGGCAACAATGGTAAAAGTCAGCTTTCCTAAGGGTAAGAGTTAGCACGGCTTTTGAGTGTGATAGTTATGGAAAGAAATATTGAGACAGTGAAGCAGGCATTACTGCCAAAACTGGCTATGTTTTTGTTTATCTGAAATAGTTACTATTTTCACATATTTCAAAACCAAATAGGTAAAACACAATATACAGTACAGAAAGGCCTCTCTCCCCAGGAATGGATCACGTAAATAATGGCGATCTTTAAGAAGGAACAGAAACCCTGTGAGGTGCAGGTGCTGTGGGTTCAAGATGGAGGTGGTGTGCTGTGAGCAGAGTGGGTGCCTTGGTGGTGTTTTGGTGGTGGTATGTGCCACCACTGGGGCCAGACCTACCCATAGGGCACTCTGCTTGCCTGTAGAAGGCCCTTACCTACTTCACTGAACTGCTTACTGGGGAATGAGCTTGCTCCATGTTTTCCTGAAGTTGCAATATGGAGAGCATTAGAGACTCAAGTTTGTTACCTAGCTGGGTCTCCACATCAGGCCCAAAGCCTTTCCCAGGGGAGACGGGAACCACATCCTCTTGTGTAACTCTCATGTGAACCACCCACTTCTGGTTATGGAGATGAGCGAAAAAGACCTGGGCCTTCACCCAGACAGCACTGGCTGGCACCACTCCCCTGTGTGGACCACACAAGCAGCCAGGCCACTAAGTTCATCTTCTCCTATCACAGGGATCTTCCATCCCTTTGCTTGTGAGAAAAGATGGATTAACTAAATAAACTGCAAAGAGAGAGGGAGAGGGGGAGAGAGAGAGAGAGAAAGAGAGAGAGAGAGAATGAATGATGGAGAAAAGACAGTCTTCAACAAAGAGTATTTTAAAAAAACTGTATATCCTCCTTGTGGAAAAAAAACATAGACAATATAGGCCTTCCATGTTTCATAAAAGTGGATAATAGATCAAAATATAAAATGTAAAACCATGAACTTCTTAGAAGCGAACATGAGGTAGAATATAAGGATTTTGGGACTTGAGAATGAAGGGTCACTACAGTTAAACATGTGCTCTGTGAACGGAATGCCACACTGTTAGCAGAATGAAAACACGCCACACGTAACTTACCAGATGTAACACTTAAAACTTGGCAGTAAGGAGCCCGCAGTGGCGTACACTCCGGAGGCAGAGGGAGTCCAGCCTGGTCTACGAGTGAGTTCCAGGATACCCAGCACACATAAAGAAACCTTGTCTTGAAAAACCAAACCAAACAAAACAGTGATTTAAACATGAAAAGCTTTAGGGGTTTTGTTTTTTTTTTCCCTTCTTTAAAGTTCTGAGCCTAGTAACCTTGAACTCACTTTGTAGCAAGGGACCAGCTTGAACTTCTGATTGTCCCAGTGAATGGAGCTACCTACACCTCCTGAGTGCTGCAATTACAGGCACACAACAATCAAACTCAGGCAAACACTCTACCAGCTGGACTCTAGCATCAATTCCTTAACAGGTATTTCGTCAAAGCAGATGCATGCATAGCCCATGAGCATGGGAAGAGGTAACTCGTGCAGTTGTGAGGAGAAGTAACTCTGTACACTGCTTGCCTGGCACATGGGAAACCATGAGTTCAATTCCTACTGGAGGAGAGTGGGGGCAGGAAGGGGCGGCAGCAGCGGCGGGGCCTGTGGGGCTGTGTCAGAGATATACCTTAAAGTATTATGCCATATTTTATGAACTAATTAATATCAAGCAATCTGCACCACATGGCTTTTCTCACAGCAGATGATTCGCAAGAAAGCAAAGGCAAATCTGACTTTTTTTTTTTTAAAAGAAGATTTATCTTACTGTTTTATGTGTATGAGTGCTTTGCTTGGATATATGTTCATGCATCATGTAGCTGCCTGGTGTGTGTGTGGAGGTCAGAAGAGGGCATCAGAGACCCTGGGTCTGGAGTTACAGATAGTCATGAGCCCCCTTGTAGGTTCTGGGAATCAAATCCCAGTCTCCTGCAAGAGCAACAAGTGTTCCTAACTCTCCAGCTCCTGAGCCTGATATTTTTATTGCTGCATCTTGAATGTCACACCCTGTCACTTCTGCAGTATTTCACTGAAACCAGGGCAGTTCTATAGAGTGTAGGATGGGTGTATGAAACTGAAGAATCCTGGGGTATTCTCGAGGCCTGGCTACCACACTGCTCTAGGGCATCCATGCACTGTAAAAGATTCAGTAGTGAATTCCGTAAAAATATAAGGACCAGGCCCTTTCCTAATGGGGGACAGTTGAGCAGTAGCTAAACAGACAAACAAGACAAGTTCTAGAAGGAGTGATGGAAGATAGAGCTAAGCTAATTAAGATGGTCAGGGACCCCCTGCTGAGATTTGAAGAAGCTGACCTTGGGAATAAACTGTGACAGACTGGTCCAGACAGTAAGTACCTCAGGCTCCAGTTATCACAAGTAATGGGTGGAACCTTGGCTTATGTATGAGGACTAAGTATGCAGAGTGATCGCAGGAATATATTTCCTTTTATAACCAAAGCTTAGTCCTGCCCCTTTGAGACAGGATGTACTGTAGAGAGGTGCAAGCGCTTGGGAAACCTGTTCATCAGTTACCTGAAAATGCTGAACGTAGGTCTTGTTTAGAAATGAGGAACTCCCCCCAGTACCACAAGACATATGTGGGTACATCTATCCAGACAAGGCTAACAAATGTTCGCAACAATCTCAAGCTGGAATCCACCCAAATGCCAACAACTTGGAATAGATAAGCCATCCGTACTGGTGTGTGTGGGTACCATATAGTGATAAAGAGAACAGACTTCTTTATATGGAGCAACTGGAGTGGCTCTTGTAGGCATAGCCAGAGAGAGAGAGAGAGCAAGAGAGAGCGAGAGAGAGCACACGCGAGAGAGCGAGAGCCTCACACTGAAGAGTATCTTCTGCATGGTCCCATGTAGGCTAAGGTCAAGGGTAGGCGAATGAATTGATGGTGGCTTCCAGAGTGGGGATGTGTGTTTTGACTTAGGAGGACTTAGGTATGCTTTGATAAGAAGTTTCTGATGAATTAATAGTGATTGGTGTATAGGGCTGGGGATGAAGCTCAATGGTGGGGTCCTTGCCTAATTGGTTGAGGTTCTGAGTGGGATCCCCAATACTGCATGGGAAAAAAGTCATAACCTCATCTGGGTTGTTATGGCTGTGTCTAGAGGTGTACTTTCCCAAACTCAGTAGTAAGTTACATACACAATTATTTTTAAAAATTATTTTATCTGTCTGTCTGTCTCTGTCTGTCTATCTATCTATCTATCTATCTATCTATCTATCTATCTATCTATCTATCTATCTATCTATCTATCTATCTGTGAGGATCGGGTGTGGCAGCAGTCCCAAGAAGGCGCCAGGGACTGCAGCTAAGTCTTATGACTTGCACCTGACTTCCTCATACACCTGAAAATAAGCCACGACCATCGTGAGAGCTGCACAGGTGCACCATGATGCTGGCGGTTTAAACAAGTCCATATTTGGTGGAGACATGCCCCTGCCACCCTGATTGGCTGAAGCTGCGTGCCTGGTGAGGTGACGTGGCCTGCTGTGAGTTTATGGGGACTGAGAGTATATAAGAGTGAGAGGCCCGGGGTTCGGGGGAGATAGATGAGGAAAGAGATAAAGTTGAGAGAGATAAAGTTGAAGCTGAAGCGAGAGAGATGAAGATTGGAGTTTGCTGAATAAACTGTTGTTAGAAGGACTGGTGGTCGTGTTGTTCTTGCTGGTCGAGAGCGGACGCGACATCTATCTATCTATCTAGTGTGTGTGGAGGTCTGAAGACAGGTTGCAGGAGTTGGTGATGTCCTATCACAAAGGTTCTGAGCACTGAACTCAGGCTGGACAGCAAGCTCTGTTACCTCCTGATCCATCTTGCAGACCCGGCATATGGAATTGTTAACAGGAACAGCAGTGCCAGTTCCAGGCCTACCTATGGTAACAGCAGGTGTTTGACCACTGTCCAAGAATGGAGTCTTGTGAGGAGGATTCTGAGTGCTTGGGAGAAAACTCCAAGGAAACAAGACTTGTGACCTCAGTCTCTTCAAACACGGAATTGTTCTTGTAATGTGTTTTTGCCGTCCTCAGGAGTGTAGCAGATAGGAGTGAGTTGACTTGAGATTTTTCACTACAACCTTCTATTGTGATTCCTTTATACACCTCCAAGATGGGACACGTCTCTGTAATGTGCAGCTTGCCTGTCAGGTGCAGCTTTGGAAGCACCTGAGGCTTGTCCTTGTCATTGTGCCCTTTATTCAGTAACCCCTCTTAACCTTCAGAGGTGGGCTCTGAGTGAAGCCAGCTCTTCCACGAGACTCCCATCTCTCTCATTCATCGCCTCTATTCTGCCAGGCTGCACTGCCTTGCCTCTAGAGTGGTAAACAATCAACGACTCAAATAAAAGCACGCATGCCCCCTACCCCCTCATCTCCCAATAAAATCCCAGCTAGAGTCCCAGGACTAATCTCAAAGGTCTCCATTTTTACCTAGGGTTCAAGCTGACCAAACAGGAAGACCTGGAGGCACACGGGACCTTGGAAGCCCACTCCCTTCCTTGGCCAATCTTCACAACCATCTTCACACAGGCCCCAGGAAGTCTATTCATGCCCAGCAAACCCTGCTAGGCTGCCAGGGTCCTGCTGGCTGGCTCCGTGTTTCTTCCTGTTCTGCTGTGTCTTTTGTTCTTTTCCTCTGCCCTAGAGGAAAGGTGCTTGTTTCATATACTTGAAAATATATTTATGGGGCAAAGAAGAAAGAGACACATTAAGTAGATGGCTGTAGTAGCTTGTAAAATTGTCTAAGTGTTTCTAAGAGCTTTCTCAGAAGTACTGGAGGGCTGGAGATGAGTGTGGTGGGAGGGGAGGGGAGCCAGCTAATGACTTAGTCATGTAGGTCACTACACTTTGTGGGAGGAAATGGACTGGACTCCTATAGTAGAAGGGAGAAGTGAGGATGTGGTCGCTCCTTCTATGTCCCTGCCAGGCATGGGGCAGCTGGGAATAAGAGGGGGTAGTATTTATGGGCATCTAATTTGTGTTAAATTCAGAATTGCTTTGTGTAGGAATTAAACGGCTTGGGGGGAAACTGACCTGGTAATTAAGTGCACACACACACTTAGCTGTGGCGCTATAGGAAGCCCCTGTCCTTAGCACTTGGGAAGGACAGAAGTATAAGTTCTGATGTTTGTCCTTGTACCCTGTCTACACAATGTTTTGCTCTCCTAGGCTGAGGAAAAGAACTGTGTAGATCTGTGCCTTGCTTTCTCACTTCAACTTTTGGACAACCCCAAAGGTCATTTTGAAGAAGCAGGGCTCAGAAAAGGAAGGTCACATGTTCAAGGTCATCCAGTAGAGCCAGAGAAGAGGCCCGGCTCCCACACCCACACTGAACCCTTAAGACCTTCCTGCCCACCTCTGTCTAGACTGAGGCTTCCTTTTCTGCTGAGGCCCTGGGGATGCCCCCTCAGGTGAAAAGCCAGTGGCCCCACATCAGCTCCAAGACAACAAGCAATGTGGTAAGATTTTGTTCCAGTTTTTTAAAAACTTTGTGCTGTATTTTATTTATTGTGTGTACGTGTGTGGGTACACATGATGGCAGACAGCACGTGTGGACGGCAGAGGGCAGCTTCTGGGAGTCGGCTCTCTCCACCTGCCTTGCAGGTCTGAGGTATCAAATTGAAGTCATTAGACATGGCCACAAGTGCTTTACATATGGAGCCATCCTCATGGCTCTGTGCTTTGTTGAGGCAAGGTCTTGACATAGAGCTCTGACTGGCTTGGGATTCTCTGTGCAGCCCAGACTGGCCTCCGGCTCCTTTGCATCAGCCTCCTAGCGCTGGGGTTGGAGGGGAGACACTACACATACTTTGAGATCTTTAGGGGTGGAGAATATGAAATCTCTCTTGTTTAGCAATACACACACTAGTAATAAACCAAAGGATAAAATATGGGGCATATCAGAGAGTAACAAGTGATGTAAGATAAACATAGCAAATAAGAGGATGAGGAGCACAAGCCACCCAGGATTTGTTTGTTTGTGTCTTGACGCTGTGCCTTCACTCCCCTGGCTTCTCTAGGACCAAGTCTGTGAGAGTTGCTTCAACTCAGCGCCTTCTACACCACCAGCCTCTGAACAGCCCAGAGCATTTATTGGCTGACCTCAGACCACTATCTTTGAGCTTACTGGTGTAGAAATAGTTTGCTTTTTAGAAGAAGAGTTCTTTGTACTACTAAATGGCCCTTCACAGGAGGAAGTGAGTGTTTATTTTCAGGGCGGGCTCTCTACTCGCTAAGGTCTTATCGGAACCTGATGCACACTGGCAGTGTTGAGTGGAGAGCCTGTGTGAGCAAAAAATAGACCGTGTTGGTCAGCAATGGTGAGGCTTATCCCTTTTATGGAAGAGGTGAGAGGGGGAAATTAGGAGGTCAGAAATAATATCCATGTCAGAAAAGGGGACAGGAGGAAGCAATGGGAGGGAGCAAGGAAGGAACAGGACAGAAAGGGAACGGCCTGCAGTGTAAAGACTGGACAGGACAGGAGAGCAAGGCCTCAAGACTGGGGGAGGGCCATGGAGTTGGAGGACCGTTGGACAGAGAGGACTGTGAAATGGGATTATGGGAATAGGGATGTCCCAGAGCAGGGAGGACACAGAACTGAAGCCACGTAGGAGAATCCTAGTTGGTAATAATAGTCAGGGAGGTTATCTGCCCTCATTCCTCTTCACAGACTTTCCCTTCAGAGGATTCTCGCCTGCAGGAGCACACGAGAGACAAACCTAGGGTCTCACACAAGCAAGGCAAGTGCTCTACCACTGGCCTCGATCCTAGCCCCCACATTCCTTTCTCTACTCTTTCTTCTAGAACAGGGCCTAGCTAAATTGTTCCATACAGCTTCTGACTCACTGTGTAGCTCTGACAGCCTTGGCTTTTCAATCCTCCTGCCTCGTCCTCCTGAGTAGATGGTGTGAGCCACCAAACTGGGCTCTGTTTTTTTCTTTTTCTTTTTTTTTTTACTTCTGGAGCTTGAACCTACAGGACGTCTTGAATGCCGGGCACGTATTCTTCTACCTCTGAGCACTCACACCGCTCTTGTTTTTGTGAGACAGGGTCCCCCTGCTCCAGCCTCAGGAATGCCGGGATTATAGCTATGTATCACCACAGCTATTCAGTGAAACCTTTTCTGTGACAGAAGGCTGATGTGGAAATTTCTGGTTGTGTCAGGAAGATTCATGTGATCTTTTGCTGAAGCAGACCCATGAAAGGACACATGATATTTGGAGAGAGTATAAGTAGGACCCAACAGACAGTGACAGGGTGACTGCATAGCCAGCCTTACAACACTTCTTGATCTTTGCTGATCTTCACTTCATTGAGAGAGAGAGAGAGATGGCAGAGAACTTCTCGTGGCATTCCAACTGTTTCTGGCCACTCCAAACCCCTTCACACACATCCTGCCCTGCTGACTTGTGCCAACTCATCAGAGGCCTGGCTGTTTCTGCTGGATCATGCCTGCTACTGCAGATTCATGTTTGATATCCTGACACTACTGAACTGGGTGGTTGGTCCATTGACAATGAGGATTGGAATCGCCCCAAAGAGCTACTTCTAAACAGGTCCACATTCCCTTGTCCTATTTACTGTCTTTTCTCTCCTACCTTTGGATGGTAGGCTAGAAAGGGCGTCAAAGTGTTTGAGAACACTTATTAAAGTAGGTTTTTAAAAATCTAAGCCATAGAAAGGTCCAGAAAGACCCTTGGGCTCATGGTAGTGCTTTGCAAACAGGTCCCCTCGCATTGAAGTTAGCAGTAGAGGCCAGGCAGAAGCAAGGCAAAGTTATAGTAGTTTCCAGCTGTATTCACTCACACATATCCCCCAGAAGCACTGAGTTAAAAGCCAAGAATGAGAACTCCTTCTGAAGATCACTATGTGAAAACTGGAATTTGTTCAGTGTCTCCCTTAAGGGCTAAGGGTCCTTGTCTGTCCCTGGATGGTGGCACCAAGCCCACTTCCTCTTTGACTCATAGAAGAGGCAGAGAGAGCAAATGACTCTAATGGAACTGGGTGGCAATTGACAGCCAGATTGAGGAAAGCTGACTCTAAGCATGCAAAGACAAGACCTCTAAGCAATCCACGCTGAGTGCCAAGTGCCCCTCCTCCTTGTGTGCTCTCCTTCTTTCATGAAGGCCTGAACTCGTGTGAAGGTAGTGCCGTGTATGTTCTCGGGTAATCAGGGCTGCAGAGTCCGAGACCAGACCTGCGGACTCGTCGGAGACCAGACCTACCTCTGTCAGCTGTGACAGATTCCAGTAGGAGCAGGATTTTCTTTCTTTGATTCTCACAGACACTCCAGGAATAGACAGAGACATGGTGTCCTAAAGTAACTTAGTCCTGTGGGAACTTAGCTGGATTCTAACCTTCTGTTTGTACTCTTCTCTCTGTACCTGCCTGTTCCTAGGGAGTCATCAAACAGTGTGACTCCAGGGCACGCACTCAGAGGGTGAGGACTGTGTGTGTGTGTGTGTGTGTGTGTGTGTGTATTTAGGGTGACTTTCTCCATTTTTCTACTACTGATGACATAGTTCCCCAATTAAAAAATATTTTGTGTTGGTAGATTTTTAAAATAATAAATAGAAATAATGTTAATAATATATTTACAAAGCATTTCATCTGTGACTTCAGCAAAAATAAAATAAAAACACTGTAATGTGATTATAAGATAAGTACTAATTAATATAAGATTAATAATAACATTAATGCAGATATGCTATACCCATCTCTAGGTCTCTTGCATGTGACCCTGACCCAAGACTTCTGTTGCTTGCTGACTTTATTTTCTAGTCATTGGCCTTGAGAAACCAAATACTTGAAGTTATGGAAACAAAACTCTCCCATATTTTTTTGCTGCTTCAGAGGATGGGAAGTGGTTAGCCATCAGAACACTCTGTCTTTTTGAGATGCTTATGGCTAATAGGCCAAAGTGAGCCCTGGTGAGAAGTGTTTATTTAATTTATTGTGGTTTGTTTGTTTGTTTGAAACAGGGTTTCTCTGGGTAGTCCTGGCTGTCCTGGAACTCTGTAGACCAGGCTGGTCTCAAATTCACAGAGATCCTCCAGCCTCTGCCTCCCCAGTGCTGGGGTTAAAGGTGTTCGCTGCTACATCTGGCACACAAAGTAACATGTTAATTACTAAGTTCAGCAAAGTATCCCCCAACCCCTCCTTGCTGTGTGTTGACATTCTGAGGAAGTCTTTCCTACAATTAGAGCAAGTATTTAGGGAAAGGCGCCTTCTCCAGCAGTGGTCTCTGAAGCCTCATCTTTCAAAGATGCTGTGGATGACTGGGTAGGTGGTCCCTGTTTTGTTTGTGATACTGGGACTGAGCATAGGGCCCCATGTATTAGAGGTAAGTGTTCTACGCTGAGCTATATCTTCAGCCCTTGGGATTCATGGTTCATAATCTACCAACAACCAGTGAGGTTTTGGCCAGCCTGTTTCATAGAGAGTAGAAGGTATTAGAGATTGCAGATAAGGGTCACCAATGTGTGTGAGGAGAGTGAAGAGAAAAGACATTGAGAGTTGCCAGCAATTGTCTGAAGGAGAGATGGTTACAATTACTAGCCCAGAGATGTTTTCAACACTTCTTCCTCTACCACCCAGGTATGTGCTCTCCCTCCACACAGGTGAGCTTCCGAGTGCCAAGAGATCCCAGAAGGAGACAAGGATTACAAAAGCCCAACACATCACAGCAAATGTCCTCAAATGAAAAGAATTCCCAATACCAAACAATGCCATTAAAACTCTATCTAGCACGACGGTAGAGGAGATTCGATCCTCTCTGTAGAGTGTTCTAGAAAGAAAAGCTGTGATGGCAACTTGACTGGCCTAGATGATTCCTAAAGCCTAGTTCTGAGAAAGTGTTTTCAGAACCTGTCCTGTATGGACTGGCACTATCCAATAGGCTGAGGGCCTAGGCAGGGCAGACAAGGAGCAACACAGCCTTCTTCTGTCTCTCTGCCTCCCTACTGACATCAGGAGGTGAACAGCTTCCACCAACACACACTCTCCTGGTCATGATATTCTTACCCCGTAGGTCTAGGGAGCATCAGGCAGAAACTTCTGAGAACATGAGATAAATAAACCTTCTCTCTTAGCTTCTTTCCCTTGAGTATTTGTTATCATGGCGAGAGCTGACTAACACAGAGAGGTCTTCTAAGAAACCATGAATGAGTGGCCATTTTTGGTTTGGTTTGGTTTGGTTTTCGAGACAGGGTTTCTCTGTATAGCCCTGGCTGTCCTGGAACTCACTTTGTAGACCAGGCTGGCCTCGAACTCAGAAATCTGCCTGCTTCTGCCTCCCGAGTGCTAGGATTAAAGGCGTGTGCCACCACCGCCCAGCAAGTGGCCATTTTTTATGAATCTGTTCCTCAGGCTTGAACACTTGGGCTCTGATAATCCCCCTGCCTTAGCCTCCACAGTAGCTGGGATTACCACTTAGTGCCCTGGTTTCAGGGATCACCATGGCAAGCGCATTCCCCTCTGCTCCCGGTCCTGAAGGCCTTAAAGACGGTTTCTTGCTGCAAGTCATGGAAGAAAGGGAGTCAGGTATTCACTTTAGGATTCCAATCTGTTTACGTGCTTGACCTGTCTCTGGAGCTGACATTGACAGAGTCGCAGTGACTTCTGATGGGATTCAAGAAAAAACATTTTCATACGGCTTTCACTTTCCAAAGCCAGCCACATCAGGAGTTAGGTGGTGAGACTTAGCCTTTGAGTGGTTTCTGCAATAATCTAACCTTGTTGTATTACACTAAATTTTTGTATGTGTATACATGAAGAATTTTTTCTTGTTATAATTATGCCTTTAAAAACTATTCCTTAATGCCAGGTAGTAGTGGTGCACGCCTTTAATTCTAGCACTTGAGGGGCAGAAGCAGGCAGATTTCTGTGTTCGAGGCCAGCCTGGTCCATAGAGTGAGTTCCAGGACAGCTAGGGCTACACAGAGAAACCCTGTCTCGAAAAACAACAACAACAAACAAAAACCAAGCAACCAAGCAACCAAACAACCCTATTCCTTAAAATGGACCCCTTATTTTAGATTGTTTTCAATAAAAGAAATTGGAGAGTCATGACCTCAAAGCTTAGATAAGATTCTGACCTTTTTTTAAAAAAAAAAAAAAAAGCTTTCCAAGACTTGAGCTAAATGAATGGTGCTAGCTATCTCCCACACAATAATCTTGCTGAAAGCTATTTAGGTATTTATTACTATTCAGTATGCTGGGGTGGGGGTGGGGGCAGAACACTGTGCCTTCTGCTCAGGAGACCTCCTACTGAGCTACATCCCTGCCCTACAATATTATTTTTGATGACTTAAGTTCATATCCACTCAGGTAGGAGCCAATCAGCATACTGACTAAGAAGCAGGAAGCCCTCTTGGGTCTGTAAGCATGTGCATAAATTATGGTACGCCTGAGTGTGCTGGAATGGCCAGGCAGCAAGGCATGCTTGGCTGCTGCTAAGGGAATGCAGGAACATTTTGTGAATAGAGAAAGACTTGTCCCAGTAAGGCCTACTGTCACCTCTAGCATGTAAGGAACCTTCGGATGTCAGCCTCTGTCTGTGGGCACAGCAAGGAAACCAAACATGTAGGCCTTTGAAATGGTAAAGATGCATGTCCCAAGAGCAAAGCTTCATATTTCAAGGTCCAATGAGTCACTGAAGTAGTAAGATTTGGAGTCTTCCTTCTAAGGTTCAGACAGGAGAGCTATGGGAGAGCCATATGCACAGCAAAGCCAGACACTGCGGAGGCCCTGCCTCCCTGCCTCTGTTCCTCTCTTCTTTCTTAGTCTTCTTGGGAAGCAAACAGGGCTTCTTTGTGTACCTCCTTTGGGACATTTGAGGGACACACACACTTTTTATCAATGTTGCTAGTTTATCCTTGTCTTGCTTCCATGCCTTCTAAGCTGGCAAATCCTGAAAGATGGTATTAGCAGTTTGGAATTAATTCTATTTGTACAAAAAAGTACAAGCAATTCAGAACAGAAATCAATCAGAAAACATTCATAATAATTGACAAGATAGTAGTTAACTTCTTCCTTTCCTCCTCTTCCTTCTTCTCCTCGTCCTCCCCCTCCTCCTCCTTCTTCATTGAGACAGGGTCTCAGGTATTGCAGGCTGTCCTCAAACTCAATATGCATCTGCGGATGACCTTGAACTTCTAACCCTTCTACTTGTTCATCCCAAGTGCTAGGATTGCAGGTGTGTGCCACTACGCTGGATCTATGAGGTACTGAGGATCAAATCCAGTGTCTCTGACATGCTACACAATCCTTCTACCATAATGTGTGTGTGTGTGTGTGTGTGTGTGTGTACATTGTGCTGGAAACTAACCCAGGGCCTTTTTTCTACTGGACAAAGTCTCTATGGTTGAGCTACACACCCAACACCAAAGAATAGTTTTAAAAAGAAACTATAATAAGCCCAACAGTACTTTTGTGATACCTAGGGATACCTTTGTTTGTGGTGAAATGTCCAGAATATCCTTATCTGAGCAGGGACTCTGGAGGCTGACCCCAAGGCTCTGCACATGCTAAGAAGACTATCACTGACGACACATCAGTACCTTCTCCAGATTGTGATTTAAAGTCAAGGTCTCACTATAAGGACCTAGTTGGCCTGGTACTCACTGTAGAGCAGGCTAGCCTATAGCTCACAGAACTCTGCCTGTTGCCTCCCAAGTGCTAAGAATAAAGGCTTGTACCATCATGATGAGCTTCAGCCATGTTCTGAGAGAGATTATTTTTGATTTTAGAGTGTGAAAACTCAAACATTGATTCACTAACTTGCAAAAACAAATAAAAAAACAAAAAACACATAAACAAAACAAGTCCCCTTCTCCCTTACGTCTGCGATTTACTTTGGTAAAAGGAGTGAGACCCTTTCCTCTCTAGTGGGTCTCTCCGCTCTGTGCCTGTCATTCCTTCTGTCTGCTAGTGCTTTTAGCTTTTAATGATCTTCTGGAACCTTGGCTGTAACTGCAGCAGGGCCAGGTGAGCAAGTCCTGAGTCTCCCTTTGCATCTGACATGTCCCACACTGCAACCACGTTTGGGTGAACACTAAGTAAATCTTTGTTGACTGAAGCGTCTAAGTCAATTCATTCCTGTGGCTCTCTGAAAGCGTGCTTGTTATTTATTAAGCGCCCACAATGGGTCAAAGAGTCAATGAATTTCAGAGCTGGAGGGGTTTTAGAGGTGACCTTGTCCAACCCCTTCATTTTATAAACAGGAAGCTGAAATCCAGAGAGAGGGCTCTGCCCAAGGTCAGACACCAAGAACACTCAGAGCTGAAAACGAAACTCAGTGAAGGCTCTTGGTTCTTACTGCAGCCCTGTTATTTCTACCCTCTAGTTTATAATGTAATTATAACAAGTATTTGTAGCTGAAGACATTAGCATATCAGAAGGATGACCTTAGAATCTATATGTAGTTAAGAGAAAACTGATAAAAAGAGAGAAAAGAAGGGAAAGTGAACAGCTCTAAATACTTGTTTTAGAGTTGATTTGACATTAGTTATATTGCATTATCTTCCTGAACAAGATGTAGAGATGGCAAAAGGACAAAATAGAACATGCAAGAAAAACATCGAAAACAAACTAATAAAAGTTAAAAAAAAAAGGAGCCAGGCTAGAGTGAGTATTGCATAGAATGTGTGTCTGAAATCCCTGACAATAGCGGTAAGATGGCTCAGTGCCAGAGGACACACCAAGAAGTTACACAGTTCACAGTTCTCAGATGACAAACCTGCTAGCTCTGGAAAGGCTCAACTCCTTTCACTAATGAAGCCCAAAGAGAACATCCTCTCATGAGGGCTCCTACACCTTAAAGTAAACGAGGATAAATTGGAATCAGAAGGACCACCTTTCTGAGGACTCATCCCATCTGGGTCATGTCCCTTGAAGAGACTTTTCAAGTCACGACACCCCTGTGTTCCACATTTGTGGAAGGGAGAAGGAAACCGGGCCACCTCCACCGGGGGGGGGGGGGGGGGGGGAGAGAAGGGGAATACACACATTAGGTACAGATTCTGCTACCCCCGCCCCTTCCAGGCTTGATTGGAAGGAGCTAGATCTGGCTGGATCCAGGACCTTCTGTGTGAACAATCCTAAGTTCCTGCCCCCAAGGGAGTTTACGCTTATCAAAGAGGAAGTCTAGAACCTGGGCCAACTCCCAAAAGGGCTGCTTCCCCTGACTGCCCAGAAGAGCCCTTTAGAGGATGCAGAAATGAATTTCCTGGAAAACTGCTTAGAGCTCCGAGTGCCTAGGTATCCCAAGTTTCAGTGCTTGGAGATAGAGGGATAGGGAAGGGAGATGGGAGAAAACAGGAGAGCCATTCCCCCACTGGAACACAGAAGAGTGCTCTTTGACCTAAAACCCAGCCAAACAAACACAAGTTTAGGCTCTTTTTCTAGTTTGGTCTTCTGGTCTACTAAGGAAAATGTCACTGAGAATAATCAATTAGAACTTGAACTCCGCGTCAAAGCTAGGATGGTATTTTGCCACATGGGGGAAAAGAATCATGTATCCACATACAAGATAACGCCCCCAGTCTTTAGCTTTGCTCTATGATTAAATAAACTTGGGAGGAAAACAAACTCTTAAAGGAGCTGGGGTAAGCAGAGGGTCAGCTCACTCATCCAAACGTGTCTGTCCACGGTTATTCCAACGTAATATTTTTATATACAAGTAAGGTCAGCAGGAGAAGCAACTAATTTGAAAATCAGTTTCCAGTCTTGTATTTGCTTCCTCTCATGGCTCCCAAGCTTAGAAGGCTGCATTTGCTCTGCAGAGTCTGTAGGATTTGATTCACAGTAATGGTGGGGATTTATAGGGACTCTCCTGGAACTCTGCCTTCTGTACAAACTTACCTTCTACAAGATAAGCTGGGGAACACTGAAGTAATGACACTGTACTTCGAGATAAGTTGGGGAATGGTGAGGTAATGTAAGCTGCTGCCTACGATGTTTCTGGGATTCCTCTTGTGGCGTCACTCTCTGAGGCTCTTACACTTGATTTTATGTGTAACAAAGTGGGCTTCTTCCAGTGTGGCTCTGATATGTGAAAACTCACAAAGCCACTCAAGGGTCAGTTGGAATGACTGAGATGAACAGTTGCTCAAACTGGGTGATGTCATTGTTGTCATCATAATCATTATCACCACCACCCCCATCATCACCATCATTACCACCACCACCACCATCGTCATCGTTGTGGTTTTTTGAGAAAGAGTCTCACTATGTAGCCTTTGCTGACTTGGAACTCACTATGTAGAACAGGAAGGCCTTCAAATACATATAGATACCTCTGTCTTTACCTCCTGAGTGCTGGAATTTAAGGCATGTGCCATCATGCCCAGCTGGATAATACTATTTTTGGTTGAAGACTTGTCAGGTCCAAAATATAATTATTTTATTTTCCAATGACCCTGACGAATTTTGACAAGGACACATATTTATGGAAGAAGAATTTACCTTCTATTATTCTCAAGAAATGGAAGTGTGGAATGGAAACAGCTTCTCCAGGACTAGTTCATCTGGTTCTTCTGTTTGTAATTACCCTTCTGGGGGCTCAAGCTACTTGTTTTATAAGCAACATAATAATTGCGTTCTTAGTTGCTGGCAAAGCACAGTCCATATTCAAATGTAAGATAATCACTAAAGCAAATTGTCCTTCACCCACCAATTTAGTAAGACCCGATGCCCTTACAGTTACCTTTATCTTGAGCCATGGAGGACACTTGAATCATCCAGTTACTCACTTAAGTGTGCCTTCTATTCATTTCAGCTTGAACCTGCTTTCTTGAGTTTCCACATCAATTTGATAATATAAAAGAGAAACTTAGGTGGCCTTGTTGATAGTCGGTAGTGTTAGGATTTTTGAAGTCTCCTGTCGCTTCTTGTATCCTCAGGATTGTGTAATGTTTTAAGTACAAAGGATAGCTCTCCCCAGCATTCCTTTGTGTTTCTTATATGTGACAGCAAAAGATTGCAGTTACTTTTTTTGAGCCATTCAAAGATTTTAGTAAACAGCTAGAAAAGGAGACAATATTCTCCTATGTATTTCCTCTATGAATTCTTGGTTGTTTTTTTCCTTAGCAGTTGAATTATAAATGGTGCAGCTTGGAATAAACACATACAGACACACACACACACACACACACACACACACACACACACACAGGTACAGGCATACACTACACAGATATACATATACAGACACACAGATGTGTGTCACACATAGACACACATTATTTTATGTCTTTGCCATCTTATTGTCTGTTACTCTTCTTACTCCTTAAAGATCAGCCTCTTTGCTTTTATACACACACACACACACACACACACACACACAAAAAGGTGTTTTATCCTTTTGGGTTTTAATTCTGAGAATTCTATAAAAGATAATATAATGCTGTTTACTGTGGTGGTTTGAATATGCTTGGCCCATGGGGAGTGGCACTGTTACAAGGCATGACCTTGTTGGAGGAAGTATGTCACTGCTAGAGTGGGCTTTGCCATCCAATATTCAGGCTCCACCCAGTGCAGAAGACAGTCTTCTCCTAGCTGTCTTAAGATCAAGGTGTAGAACTCTTAGCTTCTTCTCCAACACCAAGTCTGCCTGGATGATGCTGTGCTTCCCACCATGAGGACTGAACCTCTGAAACGGTAAGCCAGCCCCAGCTAAATGTTTGTCTTGTTAAGAGTTGCCTTGGTCATGGTGTCTCTTCACAGGAATGAAACCCTGAGACAATTGTCTACCTGCAATTGTGAGGCCATTTGACTAAGAAAAAGAAAAAAGAAAAGAAAAGAAAACAGGTGTGTGTGCAGCTGTGCATACATGCTGTTCACTTGTGCATACAGTCGTGAGTGCAGCTGTGCATACAGGTGTGCGTGCACCTGTGCATACATGCTGTTCACCTGTGCATATGGCCACATGGTTGTCTCAGTGAGCAGAGCTGTGCGGCAGAGGTGAGAGGGGAGAACATCTTGAAGACATGCTTTTTAAACCTAAGTTTTAAATCTTGAAGAATGCAGTCCCAATGAATGATTAAAAACAAAACAAAAAAATACCTGCTGGCTTAAAAAAGGAAATGAAGAGAAGAATCAAGGAAAAATAAATACTGCTTGTGATTCTGAGTCTGGAATTTGGTGTGAAGAACAATTGGGAAATTCTGTCTATCTGAACAGATGAGCCTCTAGTTCACTGCTGCTCAGTCTGTGGATGGCAACCCCTTTTGGGTACCAAACATCCTTTCACAAGAGCAGAATATCAGATACCCCGCATACCAGGTATTCATGTCAGGATTCATTAACAGTAGCAAAATTACAATTGTAAAGTAGCAACAAAAACAATTTTGTGGTTGGTGGTAACCACAACCTGAGGAGAGTCACAGTGATAGGAAGGCTTGGAATCACTGCTCTAGTGCTATAACTAGAACCACTGGCGTTTACTGCATTAAGAAACCTTTCCTATCTCAAGGTAATACTATGGATCACAAAGATAACTGACATCTGGCTGTGGTCTCTACATGTAGGCATGTGTACCTGCACACTGCTGTATGTATCACACTCATATACATAACACACCACACTTTGCATACCACAACCTGGTCTCTGCCATGCACTGTGTCTTTGTCACCTTGAGGATCCCTGCACTGTTCCTCTCTTTGTCCCCTAACACTGTTGCATGGCACTTTCCTCTAATTGAACCATCCCCCGAGGAGGGAGGGAGGGAGAGGGTCAAAGGTCTCCTAAGGTTGACACAAGGTCACTTGTTTTAGAGAACAGCAACTTGGACCATTCTCAAGGCCCCATTCCAGCAGTTTAAAATGAGTAAACAACTGTAGGGGAGGAGACTGTTAATCAGGCCAAGGGCAGAGAGAAGAGTTGTGGGTTTTGTTTGTTTGTTTTTGTTTTGTTTTGTTTTTGAGGGTGGAGCTGTCTGCAAGCTGCCAGAAAGCTCCAGGGTTGCAGCTCCTTGAGTTTTTCTGGTATTTTGTGACCATTATTGGGGTGGGCTTTCTGTGATTCAGCTGCTCTTGGGTCACCCCTTGCTCCTCGTAAGCAACCCTAACAAACACTGCTTCACCAAGTTGGCCACTGGTGTAATTGTTACTTAATTGGTCAGTCACGAACTCCCTCTAGGCAGTGAATAGAGGAGTGTGTCCTGTTTTCCCAGGAAAAGACAACTAACTACACAAGACACTTAGCAATACTTAAGGCTTAGTGGCTAATTAGATCAAGGGTGGCCCTCCAGAACTGAGATGCCATTGAGGGTAGGGACCCACGAGAGGAGACTTCCCAAGCTGTGCTGTGCCTTTCCACTGTTTCCCTGCAGTATAATATAGGATGAAATTTTATGGGTGTTTTGATTTGTTTTCTTTAGTGTCAGCAGTGACAAATGCTTGTAGACAGAACAAGGGCGTGTCCTGTCAGCCTGTCTCACCTTCTCAGCCAGAATATAATACTGCCGCAAAGGACTTCTATTTCCTGGGTTCCAGGGTCTGGGGAGGGCTGAGTTAGGCCTTAGTGTGTAGTCCACAAATTTCTGATCTTCATAAATTGAGTTAGTATTCGACTGAGGACGCTGGCTTTCTCTAACCATGTGATGGGCCAACATCCTATAGATGGAGTCTGACTACAAACTGTGAAAAATAGTAAACTCAGAGTCAGCCTCTGAGGACCTTATATTCTCATCTAGGACTCTGCCATTGATGCATCCTTTTTTTTCTTTTTTCTTTTGGTTTTTGAGACAGGGTTTCTCTGTATAGCCCTGGCTGTCCTGGAACTCACTTTGTAGACCAGGCTGGCCTCGAACTCAGAAATCCGCCTGCCTCTGCCTCCCAAGTGCTGGGATTAAAGGCGTGCGCCACCACGCCCGGCCCATCCTTTTTTATTATATATTATAGAGGCAAAGCTGTTAGGCCAGTGGTTCTCAACCCATGGGTGCGACCCCTTTGGCAAACCTCTACATCTCTAAAAATACTTACATTATGATTCATAACAGTATCAGAATTGCAGTTATGAAGTATCAACACAAGTAATTTTATGGTTGGGGGTGTCACTACAATGTGGGGAACTGTATTAAGGGTCTGAGTGTTAGGAAGGCTGAGAACCATTGTGCTAGGTAAACACCTTAGCATGAATAATTCCTGTGTCCCTGAGACAGAATAGCAGACAGAAGCAGCCAGGGCAGGGAAGGTTTATTTGTGGCTCACAATGTCTGTGAAATCTCAGTACATCACGGTAGAGATGTCGAGGGGGTCAGTGAAATTCCTTTTGTGGCTGGGACCCTGAGGTGGTTGTGTTCACATGGAACTGACAGGAAGCTGAGTAAGCTGGACTGGAAACAGAGGCCAGTTGTAGGAGGCTAGGATACTCTTCAAAGGCTCACCCCCAGTGACCTATGTCCACTACCTGGGCCCCACCTTCCAAAGTTTCCACTGCCTTCAATATTGTCCGGTAGGATGGGGACCAAATAATCAAACATGACTTGTGGACAATATTCCAGGCATCCTTTTTTTCCCTCCAATGATCTAACTGCCCATATCTTGTGCACAGTAGGCAAGATTTACTACTGAGCTATATCTCCAACGCAGTCAGCCATCTTTTAAGAGCATTCTGTAAAAGGTATTGCGTGGAAACTGTATTTATTAAATACTCTTTCTGTTCTAGTCAGTTCTTCTGTTGCAATAAAACACCATGACTAAAACCAACTCGGGGAGGAAAGGGGTTATTTCAGTTTATAGGTTGTAATCTATCATCAAAGGAAGCCAGGACAGGAGTTCAAAGCAGGAACCTTGAGGCTGGACTGAAGCAGAGGCCATGGAGGGGTGCTGCTTACTGGCTTGCTCCGCGCAGCTCTCTCAGTTGCTTTTTTTTGGGGGGGGGGTTTCAAGACAGGGTTTCTCTGTATAGCCCTGGCTGCCCTGGAACTCACTTTGTAGACCAGGCTGGCCTGGAACTCAGAAATCCTCCTGCCTCTGCCTCCTGAGTGCTGGGATTAAAGGCGTGCACCACCACACCCGGCTTCTCAGTTGCTTTCTTATACAACCCTGGACCGCTTATCCAGGGATGACCCCACTCACAGTGAGTGAGCCCTCTCACATCAATCAAGAAAATACCCCCATAGACGCCCATGGATCCATTTCATTGCGGCAGTCCCTCTCCTGAGATCCCCTCCTCCCAGGTTATTCTAGTTAACAAACACTAAGTCTCACACTTACTTACTCAGTGTGGGAAGACTGACAACAAAATAACTATCCAAAAAAAAAAAAAAATTGAAAACCAAAAAAAAAAAAAAAAAAAAAAAAAAAAAAAGGAAAAAAATGTCAAGTGGGATGAATTAGAGCTCTGTATCTTGGTTTAGAAAAATTAAATTACATAAGCCCATGAGAGGGACAGCTGACCTGGGCACTGCTCACAGGAAGAAAATGTGGTTTTAGTTGCTCCATCTGCAATGTCTGGAAAGACTTCAAAAATGCAGTGCAAATAGGACCACTTTAAAGGTAAAGACCCCAAGCTCTGGGCTCAGGAAGTAGAAAACCTTTTGTTCACTTGGTTTTAGCTCTTGGCATCACAGTGCCTCCCCCTGAGAACATTTACAGGCTACAGTGCTTAGGGAGCATGCATAGTCAAACTATGGGTTGTCACCAAGAATAAGTGTCACATCTGTGTGGTTGATATCAAGCAGGATAGAACAGGAATAGGAAAAGGAAGAAGAGAGAAAGACCACCATGCCGAACAGGATGTAACTGGGTTGAGAAAGATGTGAATTCAATAGTATCTAATGAGTATCTAATGAGTTGTACTGAAGCCTTGCTGTAGTTTATGTGTGAGTATACATACTGGTCATGTATAGGATGGACTTATTTTGGGGGCGAGTCATAGTCAACCAAGTCTGAAAGATATTAAGGTAGAGAAAGAAATCCAGATGGTGCTAATTGCAACTAGCAGGTATGTGTAACTTGAAGAGTAAGTAAGAGGTGATATAAAAGCTCTCTTCCATTAGTTGAAGGACCGTCGTGTAGAAGAGGCAGTTGTTAGATCACCATGCAGATGAGCTATCTGACAGTTGGTGCTGTCTGTCCAGAAAACTGCAAAATACCTCCCTTTAAAGATGCTTTAGCACAAGATAGAGGTTCACCGAGGCAGAGATTCTCTGCTGGGAAAGAAGATCGATTAGAATTCCTTGGATGTCCCCCAACCATTCTGTTTTCACCATGGGTGTGTTTGATTTTGTAACTATAGCGATAGACATTTTAGCCAAGTCCTAGGTCATCTCCTATGGTTGGGGAAAAAAAGACAGTTCATTCATTTCTAGTTATTTTTATAACATCATGTGTCACATGGGGTGTCTGTTTTACATATGAAATTATTAAGGAACTTGATAAATACCAGCCCCTGAATTCTTTAGCTTAGCTATGTATTCTCTCAACTCTGGCTACCAACCTGACATGTGGAAGAGACCCCTGAATCCCTTACCTGTTGACACCTGTTCTCTCCTCATTTGTAAGAAAAATGCCAAGTTTTACCTGGGTTCACAGCTGCCTGCTATAGATATTGTATTTCTCAAGAATTCACACATATATAAATATATATTCAATTACACTCAATCATGCCTAAAGCAATAGGAATGAAACCTGTTCGCTTCTGAGAAACTCTGAGAAAAGACTGCCAAGCGTCTCTGCTGCCTCCCCTCTCCTTGCCTCTTGGTCAAATATAAACTGCCATCCTGAACTATGAAGTGGAAACCAAGTGTCCAGGATGCTGGGCCTAGTTGCCTGACATGACATGTATACTCATTTATCAATCTAGACTAATCTTTTACAGGATAATTAACAAGAGAGAGAGAGAGAGAGAGAGAGAGAGAGAGAGAGAGAGAGAGCACTTCATCTCACCTAAGCCAATGCTGTTTGTTATATAAAGTTGAACCTAGTGTTAATTGATAACTCCAGTTTTTCTTTCACCCAGGAGCATTGGGCACTTGCGATGGTTTATATTAGCTACCAGTTTGACAAGATTTAGAATCCAGGATGACTCTCTAGGCTTGCTGGTGAGGGACTGTCTGGATTAGACTGATCAGGGTGGGGAGAACTACATAAATGTGGATGGTATGCTTCCACGGACTGGGGTCTGAGACTCAGTACAAAGGAAAAACATGGCTGGGCAGGAGCATTCATCCCTGTTCTTTCCACCTGTGGTTACAGTGTGACCAGCCAGCGCATCTTCCTGTCCTTACACCATTCCTGCTCCACACAATGCACTATGACCCTCCTATTGTCAGACTGTGTCAATTTCTGGTGTAAGACTATGTTGCATCCCAACCCCACCTCTGTAAGACTATGTCCCCTCAGGCTTTAACACTGTGTTCCCTCCTGGTGTAAGACTGTGACCCCTATTCTGTAACACTGTGTCCCCCCAGCTGTAAAACTGTGTCCCCTCCTGCTCTAAGACTATATCCCGCCTCCCTGCTGTAAGACTGTGTCCCCTACTGCTGTAAGACTGAGTCCCCACCTGCTGTAAGACTATGTTCCCTCCTGCTGTAAGACTGTGCCCACTCCTGCTGTAAGACTGTGTCCCACCCCTGCTGTATGACTGTATCCCACCCCTGCTGTAAGACTGTGTCCCCTCCTGCTGTAACACTGTGTCCCCTCCTGCTGTAAGACTGTGTCCACTCCTGCTATAAGACTGTGTCCCCTCCTGCTGTAAGATTGTGTCCCCTCCTGCTGTAAGATTGTGTCCCCTCCTGCTGTAACACTGTGTCCCACCCTTGCTGTAAGACTGTGTCCCCTCCTGTTGTAAGACTGTTTTGCTCCTGCTTAAGGCTGTGTCCCGACCCTGCTGTATGACTGTATCCCACCCCTGCTGTAAGATTGTGTCCCACCCCTGCTGTATGACTGTATCCCACCCCTGCTGTAACACTGTGTCCCCTCCTGCTGTAAGACTGTGTCCACTCCTGCTATAAGACTGTGTTCCCTCCTGCTGTAAGATTGTGTCCCCTCCTGCTGTAACACTGTGTCCTCTCCTTTTGTAAGACTGTTTTGCTCCTGCTTAAGGCTGTGTCCCGCCCCTGCTGTAAGACTGTGTCCCCTCCTGCTGTAAGACAAAAGGAATCACTTCTCCCTTAAGTTAGTTCTCATCAGGTTGTCAGTGAGAAACACAACTAATACAATATCCTACTTTTATTTTCTGTAGAAATGACAAGATTCCAGATCTTCTGAATTTAGAATTTTTGCTTCAGTGGAGGTGTTAGGACACTAGCCCAGCCTTTCAACTTACAATTTGTCCTGCCTGCAACTTTTGCTGGGGTAAAGGTGGCACAGAAATTGTGGGAGTGGCCAACCAGCTTGAGACCCATGCCACAAAAGGGATCCTACCCCTGACACTTCTGGGAGGGCCAGAAACCAGAGACTGGATAGTCCAGAGACCTGGGAAAGAACCAAACATGAATGTCAAAAAATTAAAAAATTTAAAAAATAAAAGTCAATTAAATGCTTCATAATGATATTCTGCTATACTCATAGACTGGGGCCTAGCATGACTGTCATCAGAGAGGCTTTACCCAGCAGCTGATGGAAACAGATGCAGAGACACAGCCAAACCTTAGGTGAAGCTTGGAGAATCCTGTAGAAGAGGGGGAGGAAGGATTGTAGGAGCCAGAGGGGTCAAGGACACCACAAGAAAACCCACAGAATCAACTAACTTGGACTCACGGGGCTCACAGAAACTGAACTGACAACCAGGGAGCCTGCCTGGGACTGACCTAGGCCTTCTGCATATATGTTACAGTTGTGTAGCTTGGTCTTCTTGTGGGAGTCCTAACAGTGGGAGCAGGGCTTGTTCTTACTCTATTGACAACCTTTGAGCTCTTTTTGCTCACACTGGGTTGCCTTGTCCAGCCTTAATATGAGGGGAGGTACCTAGACTTACTTGATATGCCATGTTTGGTTGATATCCATGGGGAGGTCTGCCCTTTTCTAAAGAGTAGTGGATGAGGGGGCAGAGATGTGAGGGAGGGAAAGGGAGGAGAGAGGGGAGGGAAAACTGTGTTTGTGATAGAAAATGATGATGATGACGACGACAATGATGATGGTATGGTGATGATGAGATAACGTTTGCTTCCTGATGTCTTTTATGATAGAGGAATTTCTCTAAGTTTTCTGTGTGTTGATTTCCAGTGCTAAAATGACAGCACATTTGCTCTCTTAGGGTATTTGGTACTTTTTTCATCAGTAGATAAGACTAATGAGTCTTCCAAAGAGTGCTGATTCAGACATTCAAAGAAACAGACCTATTTGCAGCCCCTCTCTCTCACACAACATGAGGAAGAACAGTGCTCTCCCTGTCTTCCCATCTTTGAAATCTTTAGACTTTGGTTTATCCTCCTCTTCCCACAACCAGGCTTCAGCAGACTGACGTTTTAGGGAGGGCCAGGATTTCAAAGAACTTAGGGAGATTCTAATTTCTTTCTCATCTTTCAAGACAATGAGAATATGAGACGTTCTCATCTTGGTTTGCATCCCTCTGAGAATCAAACAGAGGACACAATCCTTGCTAGGCAAGCACTCTACCACTAAACAACAGCCATGTCCCCAGTAGCAGATGTTTTGATTCATAGATATGAATCCTAACTGTACTGGTAACTAGTGGCACTGCCAGGAACAGATATGTTATACAGGTGCTGGGCATGCTCATGTATGCTTTCTATAATTTATGGTATTATAGAGGAGGAAGAGCATTAGAAAGAGGAGTCATGTTTCAGAGGGCATGAATCATGTGGGGACAGATGTTCTGATGATCTCACATAGTTGACTGATTTATGATAGTCAAGAACCTTGATCTAAATGCAAGGTCCCAACCAGTACTTCCTTTAAAGATTCATTGCACTTTCGAGTTAAAAAGCCCACATACTTTAGTGATATGCTATTTGAGAACAATAATATTTTTGATATTGTTTATAGATAAAGATGTTTATTTCAAAGACAACCCAAAGTTTCCATAAGAAAATCCACGCTGAACAGAGTGAAATAAACGTGGCTTTGTGGAAGACTGTGGTGTTGTCCAGCAGACTCCTTCCAGCCCATTCACCCCGCTCACATTTCCTCCAATACCAAGACATATTCAGATAACTAGACTCATTTGTAATGGAACATCAAGGGAAATTAACAGAGAGGGGCACGTGACATGTTCAGTACCTTAACTGGAGAAGCAGTCTCTAAATATAACCTAGCTCTTTGCTTCTGTGTTTTCCCCACACTCATTGAAGGGCTGTGGTGGAACAGATGCTGCAGATGGCTCTGAGAGGCCATATGTGGGTGCTGAGAAGGGACCCTTGTCCTGCAAGAGCAGCCAGTGCTCTTAATCACTGAGCCTTATCTCCAGCCCCTAACAAAGAAGATGGAGACACAGGCTTTAATAAGAGACAGAGTCTCACGTGTATCTCCGTCTGACGTGGACTTCATTATGTAGATCGGGCTGACTCCAAACCCACAGAGACCTACTGGCCTCTGCCTCCTGAGTGCTGGGTTCCCAGGCATTAGAAGCTATGCCTGGCATGCACCTGCTTATCAGCAAGATTTTTATAGGAGCGGCTCTGTCTGTTTAGCTGCTGTTTCTTTTCTGAGACTCTTGGCTCCTCTGCCAGGAAGAAGATTGGAAGCATTATAGAGTAGCCGGGCACATAATGGAGTTACTTGGGGAAACAGAAAAAGGTATTAGCCCCAGCCCTGGGATTCATAAAAATT
Organism: Mus musculus; assembly: GCF_000001635.26. Lineage (NCBI taxonomy): Eukaryota > Metazoa > Chordata > Mammalia > Rodentia > Muridae > Mus > Mus musculus. Next base: position 36,839,796 of record NC_000081.6, read on the forward strand.
CCCCTGGTGATTATAAAATGTGTGTTAGGTGAGGTATACAGCATCATGGAGAATCACAGAACGTTAAAGCTGGGCTCTTTTCATTCCCAACCATGGATGTACAATCAGTACTACTAGCCATCACTAATTGAGCCCTTGCTGGTCCAAGTATTGCTGGGAAGTATTGTATATACGTGATGTCATTGTATCCTTAGCACAACTGGATGCCCATCCATGTGATAATCTTCACCATCAATCTAATAATAGCAAATATGAAAACTGTTGCTGTAGGCACCAGTGTGAACCCACAGATGGTAAGACACAGGTCATGCCTTGGGGAAGTCAAGCATGGCAGATGGGGCAATTGCAGTGTTTATGCTCATAGCAGAATGCAGACCGCTTTTTGCAAGGAAGTACAAACAAAATTCGAAGGAAGAAAGGGTACCACACATTGGAAATACCTAGGAAGGTGACGGTGCTTCTATAGGCTTTGTGTACTATTCGCTACAAAAGGCACTTAAATCTTTAGAAATTGTGTGACTGAGTCAATGTCGGGTAACTTGAATCAGTGATGGTGAGAGTGATGGGCACTGGAAAACAGCGTAAATCAGAATTTGTTCGGCTGGATAGAGGCTATATTGGAGAACCTCACAGACATGGGGTAGGATTCCAGTCCAGAGGGGCATTGGGAATGGAATGTTCTAGATAGGATGACAAGAAGGTCCAAAGCCAGTTGTTGAGTGAGAACTAAGACCTGCTCAAGTAAGAAGAGAGTCTAGTTTGCCTCAAATAAGATGTAAATCAGGGAAAGCCGCGACAGCTGCAGAGAGGAGGGAGGAATCTGTTCAGTCTGAACGTCAATGTGATTCCAGTGGAAACCGACACATAGTAGGCACTCACAAAGAATCAATACCATTTTTTTCTCCTAATTCACTTCTCAAATACAACTCAAACTATTAACATTTAGGGATCTCTACAAAGCCAGTGTGCAGTAGATATTTAAAGGTGATGAAACAGTATCAGAGAGGTTAAACACGTTGAAAAGAATGCTCAATTATCTGCTGTTACAGCAGTAACATGAGGTGGACAACAGTTCCAAGATGGTGCCTGGGTGAATGGAGAATGGTGGTGTGGCTGTGGAAATAACTGAATAATGGGTCTAGGGCAGACTTGCAGAGCCTGAACACTGGTCAACGTGGGTGTGGCGATGTGCAGCAGCAAAGGTAGGCTGTGTGAGAGAAGCTGGGGATGGGGGCATGGCTTGCTGCTTGTTTCCAGCCTCTTTCTTCCCACACTCCTGGCAGTGGGACTGGCTTCTCCCTCTCTCTTCCCCTCCCAGACGCTAGGCTACACAGCTTTGGCTGTGCTTCACAGTGATGCTCAAGATCATGGCTCTACTCCAACTCACTAAAATACTGTGAAGTCTTATTTGAACACCCATAGAGATGCAGGCTAGTCTTAAGGCTGGGCCTTCTTGGGAGTTTCCAGTTCCACCAGGCTCTTGCACTTCTGGTGGGGACTTTGTTCTTAGGTGGAGGAGCACTGAGCCAATGTAGCTTGTTTACAGGCTCTCAGCATCATAACATATTGGCAATTGCTCAAGAGAATGTGGCAAATTGCTGTAAACCATCTGAGTACAGGCCTGGCCACACAAAGAAAGCCAGCTGAATATCAAGACATGTCCTTGATTTGATGTCTGTGTGACTGGCTTGTGGTAGAGAGTATGAGGAATGTGCTGGAAGGTTAGAGCATTAGTAGCAGCCATTTTGTTGTCTAGAGCTAAGGACTGAGCCCTAGGGCCTGTGCACCTAGGTATACTCTACCAAGGGGCCACACTCCCAGTCCCATTCTCACTGTTCTCATTGTGGACAGAAGTCCCAGCCGAAGGCCTTGTGTGACATGTCTTGAACAAACCCTTGAAGCACAAATACCAGGTAGGAATGAGGTCTGCTTTTCTGCTATTTTGTTTTTCTTCTAAAATCTTACATCCTCAGAACTATATCTTTTAATCCTAGAGTGCATTAAAAAAATTTTTTTTCTGGGTACAGATTGTTCCAATTAAATTCTCAAATGTCAAAAGTTTCTTAAAATAAAACTCCTTAAAATAAACCAAATCAGCCGTTCTGGATCTCAGCCAACAGAAACCAAAGGACCTAAGCAGATGGGGTGTCTGTAAACTGAAGGTGAGCACGGGCCCTCCTGCGGACCAAGGTGGGCACGGGCCCTCCTGAGGACCAAGGTGAGCACGGGCCCTCCTGCGGACCAAGGTGAGCACGGGCCCTCCTGAGGACCAAGGTGAGCACGGGCCCTCCTGAGGACCAAGGTAAGCACAGGCCCTCCTGGGAAAAGCAGAAGGCTGAGAGCGGGCCACTTTACCTTTTCAAATAGTTTTTTTTTTTTTCCCGAAACACAGGCTAACATCCTATTAAACACACAAATCGTGTTTCCTGTGACTCTGGCTCACAGCAGAAACCCCCAGAATATGTCTAGGATGCTCAGAACAAGAAATCATGGTCCAGTTAACAAAGCAGCTGGTTTTCTTTGGAGCAAGAGGGAAGAACACAGACTCAGGGCTGTGGGAACATCAATTCCTCAGCCTCCACCAGCTGGGACGAGGCCATCAGCAAGAAGCAACCTGCCCTGGTCTTGCGAGCACACTTACGCTGCATTGGCCTCTGGCACCTGGCTGGTTCTGGGCAAAGAGAAGGTGTGGCTGCTAGAAATGAATGGCTTCCTGGGCTGGAACTGCTCACACCATGAGTGCAAACTCTCCTGGGACCTGAGTAGCTACCCTGGCCCCCAGAGCAATCAATGCTGCTGAGAAAGAAAAGGGTGCGCTAACAAACCAGAGGGAAAGTGAGCCATTATATCTCTTACCACTCTGCTGAGTCGGGGCCCTGTGAGCTGTCAGCACCAATATGGGAGAGTTAGGGTGGGGCAGAGAATCACCCAGGCCTACATCAGCCAGAAACAGCAGCAAACTCTCAGGCCTAGGCTGTGGACCTGCCCAGCTCTGCAGGACAATGGGCAAAGTGCAAGGTCTTTATGGAGTCAACAGCCAGAAACTCCAGGATGCTGCAGCCAGCGGCACTTGGTGGGTAATTCAAGATCAAGGCAGGACCAGGGAAGAAGCTAGCCAGGGAACAGACAGTCAACGGCACTCTCCTGTGGACCTTGACATTAGTCGGCGAAGGAAACCTGTGTCCACTCTCTGACCACAGGGTGATTCTCCGAAACAGTACTTATAATTTGAAATGACTCAGCTAATTCTCCAAGGAGGTGGCTGGCCTGCCTGCCTGAACACGGGTTCCTCAAGCTGGGCTCTCCGTGTTTGTCTTCTTATGTGACCCTGCGGGACTCTTTGGTGGCCCTGTCCCCTGGCTTGGGAACAGTGTGAGGCTCATCAGCAGCCCTTAGAGTGTGCTTAAGAGAAAGCAAAGACAAAAAGCACAAAGACAGGAAGGTGGAGAGAAGGGCAGGCACTCGGAGAGCTGCTTCTTCCGTGTTCCCTTCTGGCCTCTCGGCAGGCTCGTCAATGCCAGTGGGCGCGCAGATCTGGACAGTACCAGCGACGGACCTTTGTGCGGGTCACGTGAGGGCACGTGGTTTTGGAGCCTGAAACATGAATAACGTGGAAAACATCCACCTTCATTTCTTGCTGTTTCATCTCTCTCTGGGATTTTTTTTTTCTTTCAGTGTTTGCAATACAAACAAGCTGTAACCTGAAAGCACAGTTCTCAGGGATGACGCTATGGTGAAGAAACGCCGTTAAAATGCTCACGAGGGATCGCCCGCAGCTGTAAAGAACAGATTCTCCTAAGGGTTGGATTTATTCAGTGGGGTTTGACCAAAGCAGAATGAACCACTGAAAAAAGAAAGAATGTCCTCCTACCCTGCAGAGGAAATCTAATGAGAAACACAGGAAGACACCGGGAAGGAGAAGAGGCTTTAAGCCTGTGTCTTACAGACAAAGACTGCCCACTGAACTGGTACCCATTCGATTACTGATGTCAGGCAGAAGTTTGTTGGATGGGGGTGGGGAATGGAACGGTGCCTTGGATGATGAGATGTTGACATAGGGGAGGGGTGGCGGACTTCACACTTGAACGTTCTTTTGATGGACCTGGTGGAGTGGCCCTGAGGAGCCAGTACAGATTTTGCTTTTAACAGTCTTCTGGGTGAGGTCTGTGCAGGTGGCTTCTGGGCCACACTTTTGAAGGAACGACCATAGTGCCAGGCTCGTGGTACAGAGAGAGCAAGACCAGATCATTAGCTCCAGAGTAGGGACCATGTTCCCGAGCTCTGCCTCTCCATCAGAATTCTGGCTCCTCACTGGAGCTCCGCCTCACTTCTGTGCACCTATGCTGAGCTGGAGAGCTGGCTCAGCTGGTAAGAGCACTGGCTGTCCTTCTAGAGTATTTTGGTTTGATTCCCAGCACCCACATGGCAGCTCACAACTATCCAGGAAGTGCACCTCTCCTGCTTCTGTCAGCTCTGTAGGCATGGGGTGCACAGGACATAAAAGCAGGCAGAACACCCATATACATAAAATAAAATTAAAGCTAAAACAAATAAAACCACACTTGAATTCTTTGATCTGTAAGGAAGAAAAGGTCATTTACCCTGTTCTTATAATGAGGTGTTTTTTATTTATTTATTTTTAATGTTTTTATGGTGAAGAAATTGCGAACTACTAAGGGTAATGGGAACTTCCAGAAAACAAAACCTGTGGACTAGCTAGGCCTCTAAGTCCCTAGAATCATGGCAGGTCAAGGGACCTAAAGGTCACACAGTGGCCTCCTTTGGCCTTCTCCTGAGGCCTTTCTTCTGTTCCCTAGTTTCTACCACCATGAACTTCTGCTAACTTCTGCCTACTCACTCTGTCTTGGAGCACCCTCTAACTGGAAGCGTTTGCTTCCTAGACCAGGTATAGTATGTCAGCCAGGGATCTCCTGAGCCGAGCATCCTGTGACCTACAGGAGAGCCACACCTTTCCGGATACCTGGGGCCAGAAGACCTGGAAGGGCCACATGGCACAGTTCCACAGTTAGGGTACAGGTGCTGCCTTCCTGGAAGGGCCTCTTAGTGATGGGTGGGGTGTGGTCTTTGCCGCCTCCAGGAAACCAGAGCGGGCTGAGATCCTGGCTTCTGTAGTCCCCGAACAGTTACTTGATCTTGCTTATTCTCTAAAGCAAAAAATACCTTTCTTTAGACAAATTATTGGGATACTTCCTATTCAGACACTTCTGGTATGCCAGAATGAAGTGGAGGAGGCATCCTTCTGCAGTCAAAGATCTGGTGGTTTTCCTAAGCCTGCTACTCGGTTTTGAGAATATTGATGAAGGCTGAACCCACATTCATCCCTTATACATCCTGGGGTGATTAGCTTAGGGCAGTTGGTTTGTGCGTCTTCCTGAGGGCTGCAGGGTGTGAGGTACACAGCCACTGGTATCATCAGTCCTTCTATTAGTAACTATTGGAACACCTTGTGTCCTAGGCACAATACTACATCCTGGCAATCTAGAAGTAACCCAAGAAGACAAACATCTCTGTCTTCAGCATAACATCCATGGCGGGAGGCAACAGATGAACATGCCAAACATAGGATATATGTGTGTGTGCATGCCCAATTGTATACACGCACATACATATATATGTATGTATGTATGTATGTATATATATTTTTTTTTCTTTTTTTTTCCTAGACAGGGATTCTCTGTGTAGTCCTGGCTGTTCTGGAATTCACTCTGTAGACCAGGCTGGTATTGAACTCACAGAGATCTGCCTGCCTCTGCCCCCAAGTTCTGGGGATTAAAAGCATGTACTCCATATGAAGCTGGGTTATATTCCTGTTAGATGGTGGTGAATGCTTTGGGGGAGAAAACCACAGCCAAGTAAGGGGTTTGGGTGATAGAGAGGAAAGAAGAGGGAGGCAGTCACAAGGTAAGGAGTAGCAAGAGCCACTGGCAGCTCGTGTGCTGACTAGGGATGGGTCCTCAGAGGCTGCAGAGTGAACACAGCCTGTGCACACGGTCACTGTGGGTTTCTGGTCTCTAGAACTAGGGGGAGTGAGCTTCCAGTGTTTTAAGTGGCCAAGTAGTTCATTCCAGGAGTTCTTGGAGAAGACTGTAACATGTGACCTTGGCGTGACCTGGGAGGCATAGCAAGGGAACAAATGATGTGGAGGGAGGCAAGCTGGCAGAAAGAAGTCAACATGTCTGTCCTGGAGACATTCTGAGAGAGTGTGAGGAAACGGTGGGGTGTTCCTCAGTTCCGTCCTTACTAGAGGAGACTGCTTTTGTGAGATCAGTGGCCAAGGCTCTTATCTGGAGAACTTGCTGCTCAGATCTGTGGGGAAGCTCTGGGGTGGGATGAGGGACTCTAGGCAGAGTGGGAGGCACATCACGTGCTTTCCTAACCTTTGCCTTCAGCTTTAGCTTTTGAAAGCCCTGCACACACAGGTCTAGAGAGAAATGAAGACAGAGATGAACTCATTCTGACACCTCAAGGAATGTCTACACCAGTAGACTTGGGGGGACCAATTCTAAGCCTTGGTCAGCTCGTGTGTCAGCACCTGGCAAGAGTGTGCGAGTGGAGCCCTTTGGGAATAGGAATGCACAGCACTCCTCTGCTGTTGCATTAAATCAGTCATGATCTCACAGAATGTGCTAGAAGTGCTGTCGGATGCTCTGTGTAGAGGCTTGTCTGACCAGGGTGAGCGGACAGGGTGAGTGATGCTGTCTCCCCTTCCAGATGCCACCCTGCCCCAGGCAGCGATGTTCTTTTCTTGTCTCTTTTCTTCTCGTCTCTCTGGGAGTAAGCCTGCACAGCATTCTGGCAAGGCTGAGTGTGGAGACCTGCACGACTGCGTTATCTTCCAAAAAACTCTCAACATCAAACTCAGCCTTTCAATCGCACTTCCAACACAGGTTAATGGAGCCTGCATCTCCATACTTGGCAAGGTCTCGCAGGTACCACTCAGCACAGAATGAATGCACACTCTGGAATCAAAGTTAAAATGTGCCTGCCTTTTTAATGCTTAGTTTCTCCTCTCAGAGGGTCTGGAATGGCATGTTCAAGGCCTCCCGAGAGTGAGCCCGGCCAGTCTCTCTTTTCTTAGTTGATTGCTTCTCTTGGGAGTCGGAAGAACATGCAGAGGGCTGGGGTGATTTATTTTCTATCCATCTTTGGCTTGAATCCCTCTGGCATCCCCAGTTTGTGCTAATGTTATTATCTTAGCTGGAAGAAGCCATTGGATTGTCTAACAATAGTAGCTCACGCCTGCTGCTCTCCATGTGCCAGGCTCCGTGCTAAGCACTCGGCGCTGCTCCTCACATGTGTTTCAATCTTCATGGTGACTTTATGCAGTCACTGTTTTACCTCGACAGACAGTGAAAGGGAGATGAGAGAAACACCCGATAGAGCTCTCTGTGGGGGACTAGGCCTGTCTGACTTCAGAACACTCCTGGTGGGTACTCTGACCCCAACCAAGGCAGCGGTTCTAGATCAGAATGCCACTCATCGTTTGCTCTTTTAAAGTGTCAGTTAAATGGAGAAGTTGAAAAGAAAGTCCTTTCTGAGGTGTCCATAGAGACTGGCTGTTTAGGAGGTCAGTTAGGCTAAGTCAGTGCAGACAGGCAGTGTATGCTGGCAGTAAGCTTCTCCTGTCCAGAAAAGCAGAGCTGCTTTTAAAGGGAGACTTGTTGCAAGGATGTTAGAAGGAGAGAACAAACACTTGGAGCCATGAGAATGGAGAGAGCACAAGAATTCTCTGAAACAACATATCTGGGCAGCATCAGGTGTTCCAGGCACTAAAAGCATAGCAGCAGGACGTTCTCGAGGTGTGGAAAGGAAGGCATGGTATTGACCTTCAGTGCCCAAGGCTTGAATTGGGACTGAGGATGGTAGGAATCACTGGTACCCTAGAACAGTCTAGTCAGAGGAGAGGTGAAGTCTGGTGAGAGAGTGTTGCTGGCCCGACCCTGCTGAAACGTGGCTTGGCTTCCTCCCGCTTCTAACAGTCTGGCTTCTATCACACGAACACAAGAGAAAAATACCTTGGGAAGATGGATAACATTTAAGTGACTCTGGCAAGTTTTGTGGCCACAGGACCTGTTTCAAGAATTATTTTTAACTGTAGACATTAGGTCCCAATGGGAATAAAACTTAAAAGGACATTTATAATTAGGTCACATTTGGAGAAACTTATTACATTTTGCAGGATGTTCCAGGAGTCGGATATCTTAAGTGATCTTAAGATTTACAAGAATTCTATTTTTCTATGACTAATTAAAAGTAAACAAGAAAAAATATGGCAGCAATATAAGACAAAAGGAATCCAGGAACAGCTCTTAAAAAATAAATATCAGAAAACTCATGTCCACAGCGCCCTCCTTTTTCCTTGGTCACCTCCTAACCAGAGTGAACCTGGAAGAGGCAGAATTCATTCAGATTGAATGCCCCACTGGAGCCAAACCTTTTTCTCTGAGTGGAGCTTAGTGCAGCGATTTAGTACAGGGAAGGCAGGTGTCTCTCTGAGAGCAAAATAAACAGCAGCAGTCGCCATGATAGGGCTCCTCTGGCCTCAGAGCAGATGCCAGAGCCACGGGTCCGTGGGGAGCTAGCAGGAAGACTCCTGGGAGGGAAGCTGGCAGGAGGCAGGTGAGGACAGGACCACAGTCACATTGCTCCTGTGTGAGCAGGGCCCCAGGGGAGCTCTGTGTGCTGGAGGCTGACAGGGGTACAGCCTTTTCCTCCGGGCCCCACAGGCACATGAACCACACTGAAAGTTTTACAAAAGAACACTGAAATTTATCTGTATATGATGAAATTTAAATGGATCAGAAATTTGCACCAGGCTAGCGTCAAAGTTAAAGAGATCTGCCTGCCTCAGCCTCCCAAGTGCTAGGACTGAAGGTGTGGGTCTCTAAGGTGTGGACCTAGCCTAAGATGTATTTACTTTTCTTTCAAAAGAATTTTTGTTAGCTTTGTTTAGTTTCATGTGTATTTTTCCTGCATGTATGTATGTGTATCATGTTCATGTGAGGTGAACAAGTCAGAAGGGGTCAGATCCTCTAGAACTATAGTTACAGATGGTTGTGAACCACCATGTGGATACTGGGAACCAAACACTGTCCTCTGCAAAACCAAGTGCTCTTAACCACTAGCCTGAAGAGTTATTTTAAAGTATGTGTGTCTATGTCTGTTAGTGTGACTGTGTGTCTTGTGTGTGTGTCTGTGTTTGTATGTGTGTATGTATATATGTGTCTGTGTGTGTGTGCCCACATCTTCTCAGGTGCTTGAAGAGTTCAGAACTGAATATTATATCCCTTGGGGCTGAAGTTATATGCAATTGTGAGCTGCCTGATATGAGTGCTGAAAAGCAAACGAGTCATTTAGAGGCAGGTATTTTGTGTTCTTAACCACTGAGCCAAATCTCCAGCCCTTACATCATATATTCTTACAACCAAGTTCCTCCTCAGGGACATGATTTTACCAATGCCCCACCTGTGCTTTACAACATTAAAGTTAATTTTTAAAAAGTGTTCCTTAGCATTTATTTGCAATTAAATCATGATGAGCCTTGGATGACAAGGTCTGTGGCCATGTAACCTGTGACTGCTTATACAGAGATGAAAGCTACACCCACCAAGCGTCTTACATTTGATGCATACAGGACATTGCTTAAGAACAAATGATGACACGATGTCCCAGTCCTGAGCATGGATCTCTTCAGCACGATCCATGAGCTGAAGAGTTGACTGTGGTGAGAGCCTGTTTGAGGGCTAGTGGCAGCCATTCATGATAAGGTCATAATGGCAGACAGTTCGCCCTGAGTGTTCCCTTTCTGTCGCAGGCCAACCTCATTGTTATCATGCTACTGCCTCTCCTACTGTTCTCCTCAGCCTTCTCAGGAAGCAGACCACGTGCTAGGAAGTATCAGCTGGGAACATTGGCAGAAGAAGGAGCAGTGGAGAAAGTAAGGGACTGGTTTTCAACCTGTGAGCAGGACATCATTTTATCTTCCAGGTCAGGCATCACACTGACATAAGGTCTAGCCTGACCCAGCTCATCATCCATTGTGCCATTCTGAAAGGAGGCCTTCTTTCTTCATCTGGGCCCACTCAGTCCTTAGGAATGCCCTCCTGAGATTTCTAGAGCACACATCACCAGCACGTTTGTCTAGAACTCTCCCACTCCATTGTTTACAGACAACAGGCAAGTGGTGGCAGTGTGCAATGCCAGTAGGTCAGAAAGCCATAGAAACGATCCCCTTTGGGGTACAAGAGATGATTCGGGAGTTCAGAGTGTGCTCTACTATTGCAGAGAACCTGTGTTTAGTTCCTAGCACCCACACAGGGGACAGGGACTCACAGTCATCTATAAGTCTAGCTCGAGGTGACCCCATGCTTCCAGCCTGTGTGGGCAATTTCACTCATGTGCACACGTGCACACATAGGCACACAATTGAAATCAAAATAAATCTTTAAATAGATGCAGTTTGTGATATGCATATATGGTACGGGTCTGACATTTATATACTTTGCAGATTTATTTCATTGGTGCAGGTAGCTTGCCTGCAGGAATGTTTGTGCGCCACTTGCACTACTAGTGCCAGTGGAGGCCAGAAGAAGACACTGGGTCTCCTGAAACTAGAGTTACAGAGGGTTCTGAGCTGCCATGTGGGTACTGGGATTTGAACCTGGGTCATCTGGAAAAGTAGCCTGTGCTCTTAACTGCTGAGCCATCTCTACAAACCCAACTTCCCAGATTTTAAAGACACTATGGGGATCTAAATTTGATACTCAAATATTGGGCATTTAAGTCAAATATTAAATAACCTATTTATGGGTTAAACAAATTAAAGCAATACATATACACACAGAGAGACAGATACCACATATACATATATAACACACACACACACCACACAATTCATATCACAGAGAGAGAGAGAGAGAGAGAGAGAGAGAGAGAGAGAGAGAGAGAGGAACTAGTGAAAGTCAGTTTATTATACTCGTTTCAGCTTAGAAGCAACTGTTCTGCGTGGAAATACTTGTATGGCCACTCCAAACTAATGTCAGTTGTTTCTTCTGGGACCATGAGAGGGAGAGGGTAGCCATTTTACATTTTCTCCCTATAGTTTTCTATTGGCAAAGAATTTTTTCTGTTAAACATACATACATACATACATACATACATACATACATACACACACATACATTTTAAAATAACAAGTTTTAAAATCCAAAAGACATTGTATTTAAGAACTGTAAGATTAACATTTAAGATGATGGAAAGCAAATTGATTGAAGGCAAGATAAAAATAAGGAAAAAGAAAGACAGAGAGAAGAACAGGTATCCTGGAGTTAGCAGAAAAAAAAGATCAAAAGGATGGTCCATCTATAAAACTGGAATTTAAGTTCCTATAAAAACTAGAATCAAGAAGGTACTGTTGGAAGTAAAGGTAGAGAAACAGTCACATTCAAAGAAACTTGGAAGTTCAAGTTGGTGAATCCCAGATGACGGAGTAAATGAAAGACAGATTTGGGAAACAGAAGAAATGAGAGCGAGAGGGGCTTACTCTCGGGTTGAACACTGCGTGAGAAGCACAGACAATTACTGAATCATTTAAGAAACACTTCTCAAATGAAAGGATATAAAAGCCAAGATAAAGGACTAAAAAGATGGCTCAGTGGCCAAGACTGGCTGCTCTTCAGGGGACCTGAGTTTGATTCCCAAAACCCATGTTACTTACTTACAACTGCCCATTGCTCCTGCTTGAGGGGGGTGGTGGTGGGATCCCACTCTCTTCTGATTTCTGCTATCACCCCCACACAACCATCATACACTCAACACACACACACACACACACACACACACACACACACACACACACACTGGGATATCATCTGACCACAAAAAGAACTCAGTGTGGATGGAACTGTAGGACATTAGGTTGACTGCCATTCTTGTGCTGAGGCTGAAACACTGACTTCTTAGAAAAGAGAAGAGGTAGCAGTCACTAGGACACTGCAGTTTGTGTCGGTCCAAGTATGTCTCCAAAGGGTTTACTCAGCGAGAGCTGGAATCCTAGGGAGATGAGCCAGTGGGGGGTGGAACGTGGCTCTCCTCTCAGCGACTTCCTGTGCAGTCCTTTCTCCTTTGGTTTGTATGTGCACCCGGAAAAGTGTGCTTCTTGCAGATAGAAACTAGTGGTTCTTGTTTCTTAACCCAATTAGCTGGCCTGCATCTTGTAAAAATTTGTTTCATGTGTATAAGTATTTTTGCCTGCAGATATGCCTAGTGTTCTGGGAGGCCCAAAGAGGGCATTAGATCTCCTGGAACTGGGATAACAGTTGGTTGTGAGCTACCAGGTGGGTGCTGGGAGTCAAACCTGGGTTCTCTGGAAAAGCAGCTAATGCTCTTAATTGCTGAGCCATCTCTTTAGGCTCCAGTCTGCATCTCTTTTTTTCTCTTAATGGGAGAGTTAAGACACCTACATTTAGGGTTCTTAGTCGTGTCTCAAAGCCTGTGACTGCTTTTCTCCTGATTGATTTGTATATCCTCTTCATTCACACAGTATTCCAAGCGCAAGGGCATGGTCCAGTGGGGGTTCACACTGGTGAGGACTTAGGACAGAAGGCATCACAGAGTCAGGAAACTGGTCTGACTGGTTTATAACAACTACCTCATGTGGGAAACAGTCACACAATGACTGTTAAGCCCATCTGAGGTCACCATCACCCCCCCCCCCCCCGCCCCTATGGCCTAATTCTATCAAAAGTTGCACCACCTCTCAGGCAGCCGTGGTAGCACAGACCTGTAACCCCAGCTCAGGGGAGGCTGAGTCAGAAGAATCACGACTGCAGGATCTTTGCTGTCTTTCGAGTTTTGGGTTCCCCTTTTCCATTGTTACATGAACACACCCTGCTCAGTCTGTATAATGTCACTTGCATGCATGTTTTCAGGGCTGAGCATTGGTACTGGAAAGCCAATTGGTGTGCTCTTCCCTGGGGAAGCCCAGCCCACTCTCTGCTCTCCTCAGCTACTGTAATTCTTCGTGCGTGCTGAGACCTTGTGGAAGTCCCCCGTCCACTCTTGCACACCTGTTGACATCATTCTTGTTCAGTTTACATCTGGACTGTCATATTGGTGAGACTTTATGTGTGTAGCTTCTGACATTCCCAGGAGACACACGTCACAGCAAACTCTCTGATCCTTTTGCTCTTTCTGCCCCCTCTTCTACAATGTTCCCTGGACTTTAGGTGGGGAGTGTTTTGTAGATGTATCAGTTAGGGCTGATTTAATTGGTTGTGATTTTCTACAATGGTCTCCATCTGTTGCCAAAAGATGTTTTCTTGATCAGAGCAAGTCAATTATTAACGATAGGAAAAACAACAACAATCAAAAAAAATTAAGACAGAATTTCATTAATGCTGCACTGTATCAATTGTAAACACTAGAATGTCAAAATGTCCAAAATATTGAATATAATCTAACAAAAATTGTGCCATAACAATTTAAGAAAAATGAAGATAGAGAGTGAATATTTCTGCATGTGCACAAGGAGAGGAATAGCATTAAATACCTCTCCTCTGTAGGAGAGATCCAGGAGTTAATGTTTAAATTGGCATCAAGAAGTGAGAATAGGGATAGGGTGAGAGCAGGGGTGGATTCTAAATCAGTACAAGGCTTTGCCTTTTATTAAAAACAAACAACAAACAGTCTTTTGGGGGTCACTTCAATATTTCTATAGCAGCAAGCAGACACGAATTTCTTGTGCATGCGCATCCGTGTGCATATGCAGCAGAAGGATCCATCTCCAGAGAGCAAAGGGCAGATACACCTGCAGTTTTGATACAAGCTGCTAGTGATCCCCATAGGGCCGGGGCCTTCTTATTCTCATACCAAGATAGTGGAGAAGTCATGTTCAGTCTCTGTTAGTCTGATGGGTAAAGACTCTGGCAGGGATCTCTCCCACACTGGTGAGCTATTTCCATTTCTGGTTTTCTTCATTCACCCTTTGTCCACATTTCTTGTTGGTTTCTAGGAGCTGTTTACTTTGTGACATCCACTTTCTATTTGTAATTTATGTTTGCTATGACTTTCTGGTGTTTTTAAATTATATGTAGTGATACCTAAAAGGACTTCCTTCTTCCTCCTTTCCCCTTCCTTCCTCTTTCCTTTCTTCCTCTTTCCTCCTTCCTTCCTCCTTCCTTCCTCTCTCCTTCCTTCCTTCCTTCCTTCCTTCCTTCCTTCCTTCCTTCCTTCCTTCCTTCCTCCTTTCCCCTTCCTTCCTCTTTCCTTTCTTCCTCTTTCCTCCTTCCTTCCTCCTTCCTTCCTCTCTCCTTCCTTCCTTCCTTCCTTCCTTCCTTCCTTCCTTCCTCCCTTCCTTCCTTCCTTCCTTCCTTCCTTCCTCCCTTCCTCCCTCCCTCCCTCCCTCCCTCCCTTCCTTTCTTTGTAGTGTTGTTTGTTTATTCGAGACAGGGTTTCTCTGCATAGCCCTGGCTATCTTGGAACTCACTCTGTAGATCAGGCTGATCTTGAACTCGCAGAGATCTGCCTGCCTCTGTCTCCCAAGTGCTGGGACTTAAGGCATGGGCCACATTTCTTTTTTAATGAGTCATACTTAAAAAGGTTCCCCTGACCTAAAAGTTATAACGGACTCACCTATGCTTCCTTCTAGTCACTATAAGATTTTATACATTTAAATCTTAGATCAATTTATATTATGTCCTCATATATAGCCTTATTTAGTCTATACCAGATGGCCACCAAGTCATTCTCTTGTACTTACTAACCCTTTAACATTTAGCTGCATATATATATATATATACATATATAGCATACACATATATACACACACATTTATGTGTATGCTATATATGTGTATATATATATATATACATACATGTATGTGTATGTGTGTGTATATATGTATGTATGTTCTGATAGCCTGACATGAAGAAAGAGAGGAAGAAGGAGGCGTATCCATTCACTCTCACTCGGATCCTGTAGAGGTATCAGCAAAGGATCTTTTACTTGTCTAGCAAGGATTATTGGCTACAAAACTTAGAAGGGGCTCTACTGACTTAGGCTAACAAAGGGTTCATTCAATGGATGTGGGCCCCAGTTAGTCAGTGGAGAACTGAGTCGACACTCAGACCTTGGGAGTGATGACAGCAGGCACAGCCCTGGGAGCTCAACACGGATTCCCAGTCACTGTGATTCAGCCAGAACAAACTTCCTGTGTGTCTGTGTTTAGGCTTCAGTTCCTGGGAGGGTTGTCTGATGGGACTTGGTGACTTGCCTACTCCCAATGAGCAGTGGTTGGGGGTCCTCGGATTAGTTGAACGTCAGAGCCATGTGCGTGGTGCAGAGGCCAGCTTCTCCAAGGAAGAAATGCTGGGCAACCAAACCAAACAAAGACTGGCAGCAGCTGTCCACAGTGTTGGTAAAAATAGCAACAATAAAAATAGCAGCGATTTGCTGACTGTTGTCTAGAGGCTGGGAACTGGGCTAACTCTTTCATCCCAGCCACCTTCTTCCCACTTCAGTCTGCCCTTTGACTGGTGAGAAAACAGAAGATGAAGAAATCTTCTTTGAGACACAACCAGTGCTTGACATAACAGGGACTCGGGCTGAGTGTGTCTACCCAGCCAGGCCTCTGCACCACACATCTTAAGATACTGTCCTCTAAGAATGAATGTGGGCTTTGAGTGCTCCAAGGGCTCTAAACACAGCTGTAGGTACTCCCTCTCACATCCAGAGTGCACCTGCTGAATCCTCCTGGAGATGGTTGACTTTTGTGACAGTCCTTGGTGCCCAGCATATTCAGGGTCGAGCCTTTCATTTATTCTGTCATTGAAGCCATCTTTGGCCAACGTGTGCTGTACTGTGTTGGCAACAGCGGCGGATGCTGCTTCTAGCTAGCTGCATAGCCCTCCCTTTGATCTCCTGCCAGTGCCTGAGCAGGCTTTGCTCCACCCCTGTCCCAGGGATCTTAGTCACCACCTTCTCTAGTTCAGAAATGCAGACATGGTGCCCATGCACAACCTGCCCTGGGCCTCTGCAGCTTTGTGGCTGGGCAGAGGAATTAGAATGTCAGTTCCTCACCTAAGTACCCACACCATACTAGAGTGCTTATCCTTAAGTCACACCCCTGTCAACGTCAGCAAGGGAGTCCTAGAAAACTACGTGTTCTTCAGTGTGCCAGCTCCTGTAGGCCATGCCCAAGCCTGCGTGTTTTCTTGTCCTCCCTCCTTTCCTTATTCAGAGATCTGCAAATCTCACCATCCCTTGGGCTGGGCAGCTCCTGGTGGGGTGTGGTCTGAGTTCCTGCCTGTGGAACCCTGGTGACTGAGGTGAGATCTCTGCATGTGACCTCCTCAAGAATGGGTGAGTTGCTTAGATTTCTGCTTTGCATGCCCTACAGCCATCTGGAGTGAGCACAGCTCCTTCTCAGCAGGCCTGGGGTCAATAGGATAGCCACAGGACACTTTATCCTCCAAACCATGTGGGGCTAGGAAAGGCTAGTTCTTGTGGGGGGAAGAGAATTCTCTTTCCCATCTGTGTCTTGGCAGAGAACTAAGAGGACTTACCAGCATTCAGATGGAACAACTGGGATTTACCAATGTCCTCTGTCCAGACTTCAATAGCCTACAAAGCCAGCCAGTGTACCCTGAGGAATGACACTTGGGGTTGACCTCTGACCTCTACATGAGGACATCACCTGTGCATGTGTAACACTGTTGCCATCATCAGATTCTCCCCACCACACACGTGCAAGTGCACACACACACACACACACACACACAGCTTATTCCTCCTCTTCAGATGTAACTGGGTGCCTTTCTAATGGATACAGTGTGACAGACATCATCGGATGTGACTTCCCAGGCTAGGTCACTTGGTTAACAAGCTCATAAATTGCTCACTGGGGTATAAGTGTGTCCCCATCTTGCTATATGGATGTTCAGTGGCTGTCTGCTCACCACATACATGAGCCAAATTGTAAAGGGTTCTCTAGACAAGTGTGTACTGACTACACCTCAGGAGGATTCCTCTTTACTCTGTGGCAAAAAATACCTGAGAGGAACCAACCTGAGTTGAGGGGTGGTGGTGTGATTTTGACTTCTAACCTGAGGGTCTGTCCATCACGTCCAGGAAGGTATGGTGGCAAGAGTGGCTTCCAGCTCTAATGACAGGAACCTGGGGTAGGATAGCTCTGGAGTTGGGCAGCAGAGAGAATCAGTGCCGTGCTCTCTCAGTTGCCCTTTTTGTCCAGTCCATGTTCTGGTGCACTCACACCCAGGGCTGTCTTCCCTACTCTGTCAAACCTCTGTGGACATGCCCTTCAGACTTGGCCAACCTTTGTCTCCCAGAGGAATCCCCAAATCTAGTCAAGTCACAGTGCTGATGAGGGTGAGCTATCATAGCACCCAGCCCAGAGCTGCACAACTAAGGCACTTCTGCCTGTCACCCATGGGTACTGTGAGGGTGACAGGAGACTTTCAGCACCGTGCTTGTCTACCATGCTGGGAAATAACCTGCTGTGTGATGGTAGGAAATGTCTATAGTTTCAACATCACCTACTGCATTTTAAATACAACTTGTTCTTTAAACAATGGGAGCAGTCCCAGCTTCATGGAAAAGAAGACCAAAGTGAACAATGGCTGGTATTTAAATAGAGGGCTTCTAAGTTTGACAGAGACATAATAAAATTTAAAATGGCCATATTCCCCAAGAAAGCACTCATCTTGGAACTTGTGAGTGTTATTTTGGAGGCAGAGAGTCCCAAGGAGAAGTGTGTGTTGGCCTTGAAGAGAATACTAAGTGGCACATTCTCCACAGCAGCACTTGACCCCACATTCAAGAGCCCCTTGCCAGTTTATTAATGGCTCTTGCCTGTAATGATGAGGGGGCTGGGGCCCTACCTCAGCTCTGGTCTGGATGAAACAAAGCCTGCAGCTGCTATTGTCTTCCCTTAACTTCAGAGTGACCTTAATTATATCCCCTAGTGGTGGCATAGCCAGAAAAGTATCCCATTGGGAGGGTGCTAATTAGCCCCCTGCAGGATACACAGAAAATAGCCACTCAGAGAATGCACAGGCACCTGCCACCCCAGCAGAGCCTCACAGTCTCCATCACTCTCTGGGGCACTACTACTTACTACCAAGAATAGTGGCAGAGGAGAGGCCCTGGTACCTTCCAGATCTCCCCTTCAGACATCCAGTGCCACCGGCCAAGGCCTACCAGCCTGCTCAGACAGGGAAGCCTAGTCCCTCAAACCCGTTCCTTGTATCTCTGCTTGCCTGTGGCCAATAGGGATGCTGGTTTGGCTGGTCTAGATGGCTATTTGGGCTACTTAAGAAACTTAGATCTGTAAGCACCATCTTTGCCTACAACAAGAATAGCAAATTCACATCCTTTGACTTAAACAGTAGAACACTCTCTTGCCCTTTGGCCATCTTAGTGGCTGCTCCTCCTGTCTAGGAGCTATCCCATATCTAAGGCAGAGAAGACAGAGGCCATGAAGGAGATGAAAAAGTCCCTGGAGGGAATGACTTTTGTTACAAAAAGTGGAAAAGGTCACATGGGTGTGAGCTGACTCTGAAGATGATTAGAGAGGGTGTGCTAAGTTGGTTGGTCCTCTTCTCCCAGCTTTGAGGAAATCTGAAATACACTTCTGTTCTTTGTTGGCTAAACCTGCTGTCTACCTCAACCACAGTAGTGTTATTGAATTGGGCACAGCATGTAGAAAATACTGCAGTTTCATGCTGATTGTCGTTGATTCTGGTGACCTGATGTCATCAGAAGCTTGTCAGGACAGACTGATGAAAAGTGAACTGTAGGACAATTTTTCTCTAGTAAGACTTGCTAGAGTTTGCTTCAGAAAGTCGGAAGGTAGATCATGGTGCAGGGTGATCTCTCATGATCTAAAGGATTTCATTCTGGTGGGACAGTGTCAGCAATCGAAGGGAAAATTCTCAGAATTGTCTTATTCTCAAGCTATCCCCGTCCAAAAAGACCTAATTCTCTCCTGCTTCCTCTCTTCCTTCATCCAACCTGGGAGTCCCGCCTACATGCCCAGTGATTGGCTCCTTTATCCATTAGGGGATTGGTTCACAAGAAATCACCTGAGTATGACTGACTCCTTGTCTGAAACCCCTCCCAGGAGAGCAGAATTAGCATCAACATACAAGTAGCACCAGGCCCATTGACAACACATGGCTGAGTTTGATTCACATCCAAACCCAAGAGCCTTTGTAGAGCTAGGAGCCTCTAGAGCAGTATTCTCAGCCCTCTTAAGGCCGAGACCCTTCAACACAGATCCTCATGCTGTGATGACCCCAACAATAAAGTATTTAGTTGCTATATCATAACTGCAATTTTGCTACTGTTATGAATCATAATGTAAATATTTGACATGCAGGATATCTGATATGTGACCCCTGTGGGGGGTCATGACCCACAGGTTGAGAACCATTGGCAATAGAGGAAGCACAGGTTTCTAAAAAGCAGTAACTTAAAGAGAAGGTCATGCATCACTGCTCCATTAGAGTCCTTTACAGAGCACAGGGTGGGGTCACCCAGGAAGAACTGATGTTTGGTGTATGAGTGGTGGGGGGCTAAGTGCATTTAGCACATTTGTATACTGTATTGCTTAAAATCTGTTCAGAAGGGCTAGAGAGTAGCTCAGTGGTTAAGAAGAGCACTATTCTTGCTAAGTGTCTGTCTTAGTCAAGGTTTCTATTCCTGCACAAACATCATGACCAAGAAACAAGTTGGGGAGGAAAGGGTTTATTCAGCTTACACTTCCATACTGCTGTTCATCACCAAAGGAAGTCAGGTCTGGAACTCAAGCAGGTCAGAAAGCAGGAGCTGGTGCAGAGGCCATGGAGGGATGTTCTTTACTGGCTTGCCTCCCCTGGCTTGCTCAGCCTGCTCTCTTATAGAACCCAAGACTACCAGCCCAGAGATGGTCCCACCCACAAGGGGCCTTTCCCCCTTGATCACTAATTGAGAAAATGCCTTAAGAGTTGGATCTCATGGAGGCATTTCCTCAACTGAAGCTCCTTTCTCTATGATAATCCCAGCTGTGTCAAGTTGACATAAAACTAGCCAGTACAATTGACCCCTTGTCAACTTGACACACAAACACATCACTAGTAAGCCTCAACCCTTACATTCTTATTCATCCCCAAGATCTAAATAACTTTAAAAGTCCCACAGTCTTTACATATTCTTAAAATTTCAATCTCTTTAAAATATCCATCTCTTTTAAAATCCAAAGTCTTTTTACAATTAAAAGTCTCTTAACTGTGGGCTCCACTAAAACAGTTTCTTCCTTCAAGAGGGAAAATATCAGGGCACAGCGAAAATATCAGGGCACAGCCACTGTGCTCTCAGAAAACACTTCCCAGAAGATGTCACCTCAATGATGCTGGTCTCTTCTTAATCACCGCTAATTTCTTAGCTCCAGCTAACCAGCATCAATAGTCCCAGTAATGAAAAGTTTTTGCTTTAGTAGTTCTGGTATCTTGTTAATCACAGCTGATTCTTCAGCCCCAGCTAACCAGAACTACAGAATCTTCACAATCAAAACAGCAATGGCCCTGAAAAGAGTCTTTAATTTTCCCTCTGAAATTTCACAAGCCAGGCCTCCATCTTCTGCACTGTTCTCAACATTATCTTCCAAGCTCCTACACAACATCTCACAGAGCTCTTAACAATGAATGGATCTTCTAGCTCAAAGTTCCAAAGTCCTTCCACAGACCTCCCCAAAACATGGTCAGGTTGTCACAGGAATACCCCACTCTGCTGGTACCAATTTGTCTTAGTCAAGGTTTCTATTCCTGCACAAACATCATGACCAAGAAACAAGTTGGGGAGGAAAGGGTTTATTCAGCTTACACTTCCATACTGCTGTTCATCACCAAAGGAAGTCAGGTCTGGAACTCAAGCAGGTCAGAAAGCAGGAGCTGGTGCAGAGGCCATGGAGGGATGTTCTTTACTGGCTTGCCTCCCCTGGCTTGCTCAACCTGCTCTCTTATAGAACCCAAGACTACCAGCCCAGAGATGGTCCCACCCACAAGGGGCCTTTCCCCCTTGATCACTAATTGAGAAAATGCCTTAAGAGTTGGATCTCATGGAGGCATTTCCTCAACTGAAGCTCCTTTCTCTATGATAATCCCAGCTGTGTCAAGTTGACATAAAACTAGCCAGTACAGTGTCCATTTTTGTCCTCATCATCCAGTTTGGTAGCTCACAACCCTTATCTCTAAAGGAACAGAACTTATAGAATACACACACATACACACACATGTATCTGGTATATATGCTAACTCATATATAGTCTATCAGATATATTTTAATTGATATGTGTGGTTTATTATGTAAATATATATTCATATGTATTATGTATGGAATTTATTACAGTGGTTTACAGGTTGTGGTCCCAGTAATCCAACAACGGCCATCTCCTGAAAGGCTGAGGATGCAGTAGCCGTTCAGTCCACCAGACTGAAAATCTCACCAATCCCAATCTAGTGCTGGAATCCCAGGAAATTCCTAGAGACTGCCAGTTTTCAGTCCACACTAGAACCCCAAAGAAGTGGGCTCTAACATGGGTGAAGGGATGGCTCAGCAAGAGAGTAGATGAACTTGCCAGTGAGGCTGAGAACAAGCAGGCAAAAGGCAAAAGCTTTCTTCTTCCATGTCCTTTTCTGTGGTCTGCCTCCAGAAAGTGTGACCTAGGTTTAGTGTGGGTCTTCTGATCTCAAATGATGGGGATTTAAGGTGGGTCTCCCTCTTCACACAATCCAGCCAAGAAAACTCCCTCACAGCTGTGTACCCCATGGGAGCCTCCATCTCCATGGGGGTTCAGGTGCTGCTGGCCTCCTCAGCCTCTGGAATGCATATTCACGTATCTCTCTTCTATTGCCACCATAATCTGGTCAGAAAAATGTTATCAATATCAGATATTTACTTTTCAAGACAAGGTTTCTCTGTACATCTCTGGCTGTCCTAGAACTCTTTCTGAAGCCCAAGCTGGCCTCGAACTCACAGAGAGTCTGGCTCTGCCTCCAAAGTGCTGGGATTAAAGGTGTGCACCAACACTACCCAGCTTGGGTATTTTAACCTGCAGTATTTAGTACAGTATGTTAATTTCTCTGGTGTTGGAATATCCAATATGGAGTGGTGGGTTTTATGTCCAGGAGCTGTCTTAGGGCTGGAGAGACAAAAGAAAGGGTTACATGGTTAGAACTGAGGGGTGCAGGAAGCCTGTCTTGGGAGCTTGGCAGCTACAGGGTTACCTGGGATGCCAAGAGGCCACTCTGTGGCTTTCTGGTGGGAAAGTGGTTTGACTCTGAGACTGGAAATGCCAAAAGATACAGAATATGTGGTCATTCAAAAGCAGGTGGTAGAACACACACAGACACACACAGATGCACACATAGACACAGACAGACAGATAAACATACACATATACACACAGGCACACAGACACACTCACAGAGACATACAAACAGACACACATAGATGCATATGAGTTCTTCCCTCTCTCCTCCTGCCTTCTGCCTTCCACTCATGTCTCCAAGCTGTAGACCCTAATTGGAAATTAGTTTGCAAGGGAATTTGGGGATTGCAATGTTTAGACTCCAAATATTCAGAATTACAAATCGGAGTACACTGGGGTGTGCATGTACCCCGAATGGTGACAGGTAATGATGCACACACTGTGACTCTTTTTTCATCCTGTAATCAGAGGCAAGATTCAAACCAAAGGCAGAACCCTGAGGCTCAGCCCCTCCCCTTCCTTTAACATTGATTGACAGTTGTGGTGTGCCCAGTCTGTTGTTAAAGGTTGACTTATGCTTTGCCTGTTTGGTTTTAAATCAGTATGAATAGTATTGGCATGAAGTTACTCAGTCAGCAGTTAAATGGGGGGGGGGGGAGCACAAAGAATAAAACTTTATTTTTAAAAATAGGTGGGGGTGCATTTGTGTACAGTTTGCTTATGCACATGTGTGTATGCGCCCCTGTGTGCACACAGGGGTCAGAGAAGGGCCTGTTTCCTGTTCTATCCATCTTTACCTTATTCCTTTGAGGCAGGGTCTCTCACTGAACCTAGAGCTAGACTGACAGCTGTGTCCATCCCCTTCCCTACCAGTGCTGGGATCTCAGGCACCAAGGTGTCCATACTTTTTTGGGGGTGTTCTGGGGATTTGAATGGAAGTCTCTCTGTGCCTGAACAGCAAGTGATCTGACCTGCTGAACCATCTCCCAACCCTCCATGCCTGCCTCTTGACTTGTGAAATATATATATATATATATATATATATATATATATATATATATATATATATATATATATATATTCAGAGAGAGAGAGAGGGAGAGAGAGAGAGGGAGGGAGAGAGAGAGAGAGAGCTATTCAGTTAAACCAAGACTTAGTTGCATGAAATACAAAGGCCAGAAATGTGTGGAAAGTGTCAGTTGGGGGTGACTGGGAAGGTTTGGGGCAGACATGATGGCTGAGGAGTTGGAGAAGGCAGCATGGGTGTGGAGATATGATCAGAGTGTGTTGTCAGAGGGAGGGCATGAGTAAAAGCACCCATTTGCCATCATGGACAGCAGAGGAGACCAAGCCTAGCAAGGGAAAGCAATGCCCCACTGGCTAGTGAAACCAAAACTCCCACCCATTTGGTACCAGGATCCTTTCTCCCTGGTTTTATTTGCTTTCTGACAACTCTGTGCATGTCAATAATATTTTGATCATATTGATCCTCCATCACTCTGCCTTATGCCCTGCCTACTCTCCTCTGGACCTCTTCCTTTTCTACTTCCCTCTTTCTATCCCCCCTCCACCACTGAGTTGAACTGATATTTCTCACATGCATGAAGACAGAGATTATTTACTACAGCACCAGCAACTTGTCAGTGGCCACACCACTCAAGAAAAGCACTGACCCTCCCCCAGTGGCTGTTAACTGCCAATAGCCCATCAGCAAGGGGCAGGGCCCGTTCTTCACATGTTTTATGTTGAGCACACAGCCAGTCCCCCTTGCAGCTAGTTGTGAGCGTGTAACTGGATTCCAGCTAAACGAATTGCAGCAGATGTGGCATCCTCTGCTACCTGCCTTTTCTTCCTCCTGAAGGCTGGGGTGTGGATGTGCTGTGAAGCCATTTTGGACTGTGTGACTAAAGACAGCCTTGCAGGGTAAGCAGAGAGACAGTCTTGATATTTTCTAGATTCTCAACATTGACAGCATACTCTCACTGCCCTGGATGTTAGCATTTGATCCTTTGAGAAAAACCACAGCCATTTGCAAAGACCTTTGAAAGAGTGGCTGCCTCGGTAGGAAGAGTGATTTTCTCTCCATATGCCAGGCCTTGAGACCTTGGCCAAGCCTGTTCTGAAGGAATCAGGGCTGGCTACAAATCTAGAAAGTGGCTGTGAGGTTGCACAGTTGGTGTGGGGGAGGTATTAAGCACACTGATATTTCTGGAATGAAGGTTTTAATTGAATACAAGGAAGACATCACAAGTCGGAACAAATGCTTTTGGAAATCAAATCCATCTTTTTCAGATGCCCTGACCTGGCATTTTTCTTGGGTCTTTAAAAATAGTTCTTGTTGGAGGATGAATCTGCATGTGCCCTCCAACTCTGCAGAGGATTTTGTTTCCTTGGTTAATAATCAAACATCTTAGGCCCAGATTTGGGACAGAGGGGATAAAAGCAATAGTTTCAACCTGAATTCATTGGTAGAGGTATGGGTTTTAAAAATGAGATGAGAAAAAGATAAGATGAAGTTTGCATAAAATGAAATGTGTGTGTATGTGTGTGTGTGTCTGTGTGCGTCAGGGTCTCACTCTCTGTATCTCAAGCTAGCCTTGAATTTTGTAGTAATTCTCCTGCCTCAGCTTTCTGAGTGCTGAGTTATGTGTATGAGCCACCACCCAGCTAAAACTAAGCACTCTAAGGTGAGCAGTTCCCTGGGGTTAGTACAGTCACAGCATCCCCGCACCGCCTCTACTAGCTCTAGAATACTTCTGTCATTTGACATGAACATCCAGTATCCATTAGGTAGCTGCTTCTCACTGCCCCTTAAAACCCTTTCATCAGCACGCATTTGCATGTTTTAGATCTTTTCATATGAACAGAAACACACACATGACCTCACGCTTGTGGCTTTTCTTTTATTTAGCACAATGCTTCAGAGCTTGATCCAACTTGTCCTGTGCATTGATCCTTTATTCATTTTCTCTGCCAAATAATGTTCCATATGTAGACAATCCATATTTTATTTATTTGCCCATGTGTTGATGGATATTTGGGTTGTGTCCATCTTTTGGCTGATAAAAGTAGTGCTCTGATTAATGTATACATATACATATGTGTTTGAGTGCAAAGCCTTATCTTTAGTGACTTTAAAACTCGGGACTTGCAGACATGGAAATTGGGAGCATCTAACAGTTTCAGTTGTCATTGCCTTCAGTATGTAGGGAAACAGGCCTGCTCTGTTCTGGAAGGGTTGGCAGTGCTGCCCATAACAATGGCTTCCTTGCCACTCTTGCTGCATGTTCTTGCTTTGTTCCAGGGGCCATTGTCAGTCATTCAGAGCCACTCCTCTCTTTGCTGTGTCCCCTGTACCTTTTGGTTTTGGGTTTGTTTTTTCCAGTGATACTGTTAGTTGGCTCAAAGCCAGTTGTACACACACATCCTGCAAGATCCTTCCTGACTCACGCTGGAAACCACAACCGCCTAAACAAACCAGAAGGGACCCTGGACCTACTGATGGGAGGAAGGAAAATGGATAACCAAGAAAGACACTGGTTCTGCAACGTTGTAGTAATTGTTTATGAAGAACTGGCTGGAAAACAGATAGCAGAGATAGTATCTTATTTAATACATCAAATCAAGCACCATTGTTTCCATCTACAGATAAGGAAACAATAAATATTTTCCAGGTAGTATCTGGTTAAGTCAGAGATTGAGCTCAGACAGGACGGCTCACTGATGGGTGCTCGACCTCAAGGACTTTGGGTGATCTTAGGTGCTGGAGATCAGATAGGGTGTTGGACAGGAGACCAAGGTGCATCCTGGGTAAGATGGAGCAGAGAGCTGGTCTGGGCCCATCAGTGCTTCTAGAAGTAGCAGGTCTCAGATCACTGATAGTCCATTGATGGTGAATGGCCTGGAACACAGTATTCTGGGACATCCATTTTAAAACTGCATTATCTTAGTTAGAGTTTTATTGCTGTGAGGAGACACCAAGACCAAGGTAACTCTTATAAAGGAAGCATTTAATTGGAGTTGACTTACAGTTTCAGAGGTTCAGTTTATTATCATGATGGTAGGAAGCATGGCAGCATCCAGGCAGACATGGCACTTTAGGAGCCAAGACTTCTACATCTTGATCCACAGGCAACCAGGAAGAGACTGTCTCTTCTGAAGGCAGCAAAGAGGAGGGAGGTCTCTTCCTCACTGGGCAGAGCATCAAAGCCCACCTCGACAGTGACACACTTCCTCCAACAAGGCCACACCCACTCCAGCAAGACCACACCTCCTAAAAGTGTTACTTCCCATGAGCCAAGCATTCAAACCACCATATACATCTTCTCCAGGATGTTTGTATTGTCAGGGTTTAATCATCACCCAGATGATGCTGGCACATAACTGGCATTCAGTGCAGAGATGTTCAGGGGAATGAAGGAACACACACACACACACACACACACACACACACACACACACACACACCTCCATAGAGAAATACCACAAGTCTATAAAGCCTCTCTGTCTCTCGCTGTCTCTCTCTGTCTCTATGTCTCTCTCTCTGTCTATCTGTCTCTCTCTGTCTCTATGTCTCTCTCTGTCTCTCTCTGTCTCTATGTCTCTCGCTGTCTCTCTCTGTCTCTATGTCTCTCTCTGTCTCTCTCTGTCTCTATGTCTCTCGCTGTCTCTCTCTGTCTCTATCTCTCTCTGTCTCTCTCTGTCTCTATGTCTCTCTCTGTCTCTCTGTCTCTCTCTGTCTCTATGTCTCTCTCTGTCTCTGTCTCTATCTCTCTCTGTCTCTATCTCTCTGTCTCTGTCTCTCTGTCTCTGTCTCTCTGTCTTTCTCTGTGTGTGTGTGTGTGTGTGTGTGTGTGTGTGTGTGTGTGTGTGTATGTGTGTGTGATACTGGCATGGGGGAATATCTGGTTACTTTCACTTTTGCTGGGCTTCTGCTTGCAGGTCACTACAGTCTCAATACCTGGTGCCTGCTGTCCCTTGAGGTGTGAGGACAGCAGTGACTCAAACACTCCCTAAAACGAGAAGCCTGCGACAGATATGGCACTCAGAATGCCTGTGGCCTGGAAGCTCGCTTTATAAGCTAGCAGGATTTCCAGCTTGAAGTGAGCCTAACCCTGTCTCAGGGCCCTTGGTTTGTGAGGTCACTCTGGTCATCTCTAGTTGAGAGACTGGAGCTGGTCCACCCATGGCAAGCCAGAGTTTTCTAAATCTGTCTCTGGCCAATTGAGAGGCATTGTTATTCCAGGCCTCTGTGGTGAGGGTTGGCACTCCAAACTCTGGTTTGCGTATAAAGATGCTGGAGCCATGAGCTCTTTTCTAGCACGTGCCACCCTTAACCCCTCACTTCAGCAATTAGTATAAAGTGTACCCATTATCTTTACAGTGGCTTGGAGATTAAACCTTAATTTGGGATGTTATTTCTGTGGCTTTGCCTAATAACATTTCTACCTGTCCCAACACCAGGAGGCCAGAAAAGCCACAGGCTCCCTTAGAGCACCGAGGGCTCTGTTTTGTTATGTTCACCTCTGTTCCGATTCATCTGGTCAGAGGTGGTTTTCACAAGACTGTCTTAATGGTTTTCTAAGGGACAGCTATCTCTGGAATAGGTCAGATGTGATGTAAGAGAAAAGCTGAGCCACAGGAAAAATATTCAGACTTCACTCGAAAATGCAGCAGCGAAGAGTTCATAACTCTGCTCTTCCTGGGGCACCCAGTGTTAGCTGGGAACAGGGTAGGTCTGGGTTCAAGTCCCCGGCTCTGCCAGCATTCCATGTGCTCCTTGGACAGGTCTGGTATTCTCTTTGCACCTCAGTGTGCCCAGCTGTGGAATGGGCTGCAGAGAAGTTCTGTGTGGTTCAAGACCACCCACAGCTGACTTGGTGCACGATAGTGGTGATTTTCATCTATCACTGATGGCCACCTTCAGCCTGTATTTGGCCAATGAGAGCCCAGAGATTGCAGCATTTTGCTTTTAGACTTAGAAAGTGTGACAACAAGCCTTGGTGACTCGTTGGTGTCTAAGAGAATCTTTCAGACAACTCAACCATGGTCTGGGTTTCCTCCCAGACCTCTACTCATGAGGTATGTGGGAAGTTACAACAGCATTTGATGTGGGGGGGGGGGGGGGGGCAGTATTCAGAGGAACCAGGAGGGTGTAACATGAGTCAGAGGGGTGGGAAGAACAGTTTGTGTTTTTTATATTGTGTGCACAGCTCCCTTGGATCTACTGTGTAGGTAAGCCAGACACAAGTCTATCTGTCACTCAGCAGTCTGTCACTCAGCTGCTCACCTTCTCCACGACCAGCTGCCACGCAGGTTCTTCTCCCATGCGTACTCCTGAGTCTGCTGTGGCAGGGTCGCTGTGATCCAACACACTGCTTTCCCTGAGGAGTGGGGAAGACTGGGTAACTGAGGGACAGTGTGCGGGAATGGAGTGGGGCAGGGCAGACGGATGGGTTCAAACAGACAGCAGAAAGGGCCAGCGTCTGTTTAGCAAAATGGCCAGCACATGGGCTCACAATGCCAATGATAATCCCCAAGGCAGCTCCGACAGGTGGTGATGGTGGTACAAATCCAACACTTGCCTTGATTTTCTAATGGCTTAGAAACTTCCACTGTATGTATGTGTGTGTGTGTGCTTGCAATTGTTAATTCGTGTGTGTTGGTGCACATGTGCACATGTGTAAGAGTCAGTGCCTACACATGAGGAGGTCAGAGGACACCAGGTGTCACACCCTATCATTTACCACTCTTTGTATACCCCTGACAGCACTGGTCTCACAGGCTCATAGGTGGCCCTGCTTGGGGGTCACCTACATGGCTGCTGGGGATGTGACCTTGTGTTTGCACAGCAGATATGCTTATAAGCTAAATCACACTCCCTGGCCCAGATAGGTAATAGTGATTGTCACCTTGGTCACCAAGGAAAATAACCTCTGAGCAATGCATGGAGGAGTTTTTAGATGATGTGATTGGTTGAGGTGGGCGGCTCTAACCCTGAGTGCTGTCTGCACCATTCCCCAGGTTGCACCTGGACTGAATAAAAGGAGCTGTCTGTCTGAGCACCTGGCGACCCACCATGTCCATGCATCCCTCTCACCTCCTGACTAGTTGTGATCAGCCTCTTTAACTCCTATCTCCATGGCTTCCCTGCTGTGATGGACTGTACGCTGGAACCGTGAGCCCGATGGCCCTTCCTTCCTAACGTTGGTTTTGTCACAGCAACAATTAAACCAATACAATCCCTGACACAGTAATGTTTCTCTCAGAAGAAAAGCCTCTGTGAGGCCTAAGTACACTCAGGCCTCTGCTCTCCCTGTGTCGGGCTCCGGACACAGACACTCCAGGGTGGTATGTGGGAAGCCCTGGCTTGTTCACCTTTACAGCTTGGGAAGGAGCAACAATTCCTGCTCAGAATTCTCCTTCTCTTCCATAGCCTAGCCCTCAATTCCCCAAGAGCCCAAGAGAAATTCCACCTGCTAACTAACATGCTCATATAGTCTCAGCAGGAGAGAAGAAAGCTGCATGTCCCCTCTGGTCATTCCTGTAATTAAAGCTGGGAACATTTGTTAGTTCCTGTGCAGGTGGGGAGATGGCAAGGAAATAAGAGGGCAGTGAGTTAGTCACCTGCAGCCTGAGCCAGGGTGCTCCTAATGTCTACAGCCTTTTCTCTGTCAAGGGCAGGGGTGACATGGAGACTGGGGCTAGTTCCACTCACAGAATAAACTGTGGCTGCTCACAAGTGTGCAGAAGTTAACGGATGCTGTGTGGCTTGCCCTACTAAGAGAATATGCTGTGTATCTTCTTACATGTTAGATCTCTTCTTGATTAAAGTAGCCTTTAGCTACTTAGTCAGACCAGTTGCTTTGCTCCATCAACCCTCAGAAAGCAGGCTTGTGAGACAATGGAGACCAGCCCTGCTGTCACACTGGGATTACCCAATGAAGGAGGGCATGGGTGACCCATCAGGTCCATGCTCATAGGCTGCTCATCTGTATCCTGAAACACTGAAAGGAAGCGGTCAAACAGAGCGTCTCAGCATGGCCAATGTGACTGCCCCGCACACGCATCCACCCAAGAAACCCAGAATCATCCACTTAGAGCTTTCTGAATATCTACTAGAATAGTTGTGGCAATAGCTTTAGCTACTCCAGCCTCCGGCAACCTGTGCTGTGACACGCATCCAGAGTCACATGACCGCTCCCAGGGGTGGGGGGGATGTCTACTTGTCAGCCTGGCCGCAAGAACAGACTGTCTTCTCTGTAACAGGTCCAGAAGCCTAGCTGTGCATTGGTGAGCGCAGTCTAAGTCATGTGATCACTCTTGCCCTATTGCTGTGCCTAAACATTAGTTCTGTTTGGCTTTGCCTAGGTTAAGTGTCTATTTGCAGAAAGTTAGAAGTCAGATTCTCACAATCATATGAATTCTCTGAAAGACATTTTATTTAAAATGAAATGGGGGAGGAGCAAAAGTCAGAAGGTGGTGACTACACAACCCAAGCCATACAAGTTCCAGAGCTGGACAGCCCAACTGTTTTCTAGCCATCTGGACTTGGATAAAGCCACCACACTTCCGAGTTTCTGTATTAGAGACTGGAGTCTTTGCTTTCTCCCCACAGGCTTATATCCTGTTAGATATACCTCTTGATGCTGCTGCATACTGCAGTCCCAGCCACCCAGACCAGGCCGTTGGCAATGGCCATTGGCTTCTGCTAGTCCTCATTTGTGTCTGCCAGCCTTAGCCTTACTGTTACCTCCTTGGTTGAGTCATAGCATCTCTTCCTGGAGGAAGTAGACTCTTAACTGTCATTCTTTCCTGTTAGCCTTGCCCTTCTCAAAACCAAGTAGGTCTTTCCATAGCTAACACAGGACCAAATGACTCACCTGCTTAAATCATGCGTGACTGCCCAGTACCTTCAGGATACGTTTTATCTTTATTTGCTGTGGACGGGTGTGATGTGTGTAGGTGTATCAATTCAAGTGTGTGGGCACACACATCTGTGCGTGCGTATCGTGTGGAGGCCAGAGGTTGGTGTTTAGTGACTTTCTTGATTACCTGCCACATTATGTATTGGGGCAGTGTCTCTCTGTTGAACTCAGAGCTTGTCAGGTCCCTCACTTAAACCTAGAGATGGCTGATTCAGCTTAGCTAGCTAGCCAGCTTGCCTCAGGAATCCTCGGCCTCCTCTCCGGGGTAATGAGATTGCAGGAAGGCCACCACACCCACCCAACATTTACACGGGCGCTGGAGATCTGAACTCCATCCTTATACTACTTAGGTGGCAATCGCTTTACCTGCTGAGTCGTCTTCCATATCACCAAGACTTTAAACTTGGCCTACTGTGGGGAAATACTTGCCTAGCACATAGGATGTGCTGGTACCATACAAACAAGCACAGCAAGCAAAGGAAGTAACCTTCCTGGGGCTGCAAAGCTCTCCCTTTTGTGCACAGGCCCTCGTCTGGCTCGGGAATCATTTCTCTGGCTTTCGTAGCTCACCTGTACCACTCTGACTGTGATGTTTGCATGCATTCATGACTCTCTCCCCAGGCTGGAGTTCTGTAACAGAAAGGATTTTGTAGTTTAACATTCAACCGCCCATTCCAAGCCCTTACAGTTTGCTCCCTTGGTGGATTCGGAAAGCTCTGAATGCTCCCATGACACTTTCTTGTAACTGGAATGCAGGTTTGTGCTACAGTTCCATCAGCTGTGTGAGGCTTCAAATGGACGCCAGCAATGAAGATGGCATCTTTTGGGAACCTCGGTAGGTGCATGCTTCTTCAACCTGTGTCAATGAGGCTTCCAAGCCAATGTCTCAGAGCCCTTGATCTACTTCCTTAGTCCATCCAGCGCTTAGTTACATTGTTGCTGCCTTTATATAGATGCCAGCACTGCCTGCCCCAAGATGCTATTATAATGAATGAATGAATAAATAAAAATAATAAAAGCTATCCGGCTTAAACTAAAGGGACACAGTTGTCTGCAGACAGTATCTTGGTGACTATAGATCATGTCGAATACATTCGTAATTTCAGTGTCCAGGACAGTGATAACCCAGAATTGCTTCCACGTGCTTGCTGAGTAAATGGACACATACCCTTCTCTTTCTGCTCTTGGGGTATTCACTATATGCCAAGAGAGTCACCAAGGATAATAAATGGCTCAAAGCAACCGCAGCAACAATTGTCTGCCATGTAAGTGCCAAGGTCAGAGCACCAAGATGTCCTTAGAGTGAGAACTTTTGTGACAGTCTTTGATTGTAGATACCATGGAACTGGAGTACAGCTTGATGGTAGAGCACTTCTCATGCGTATAGGGCCCTGAGTTCAATCCCTAGCCCTGCAGGAAGAGCAAAAGAAAAAAAGAAAATGGTTTACATAAATCACAAACACATCAGCCAGCCACATTTGGAGAACATATGTTTATCTCACAAGATATTCCAGGTAGGTTGAACCATGAAGATGAGACCCAGGTGTGGTGGTGCACACCTGTAAGCCAGCACTGGGGAGGCAGAGGCAGGCAGATCTTGTGAGTTCAAGGCCAGCCTGGCCTATATAGCAAATTCCAGAACATCTAGGGCTATACAGGCCAGCCTGAGACCTTATCTCAAAAACAACGAACAATAACCCCAGAAAGTTGAAAGCAGAAGTCAGCGTTTACAAAGCATCAGATATGGAGAAACTGAACATTCTGCAGCACTGCCTGGATATCTGATGTCAAACCACCTCCCTCACTCACTTTATCATCTTTACTTCTCATGCTATTATTCCTACATTACTGGTCAAGTAAGTTTTCAAGGTTGTAGGTAGCAGAATTCATCCAAATTGAACTCTCACTGAGCAACAAGCAAAGCAGACTATATCTTCATATTTATTTAAAAAATGGGTGTTGGACATTAATAGGATGAGATTACAGCCAAAGAATTGGGTAAAGGGATGCTAACTGGAAAAGTGTCTTAAGAACCCGGAAGAAGGGCTGCAGATGTAGCTTAGGGACAATGTTTGCCTAGAGACTCCAGATTTGAGCCCCAGCACAGCAGCTCAAACAACCAATCATCCAACCAGTCAACCAGCAATAAATCTAGCTGTTGAATGCCTCCAGTAGTGGGAATAGGGTGCGCTGACTAGTACTGGGAACTGTTTCACAAGCACCAGCACCAAACTTGACACCAAGCACCTGTTGAGGGTTAAGGGTGTAGCCAAGGCAGGCATTTGGGCAACTGGAGAGATGCTGGTACCATTAGCAAAAAATAGCAAAGCAGATGAAGAAGCTGGGGGAGGGTTAATGGTATGGGGTTTCGATGCCGCTAAGATTTCATCCCTTCAGAACAATAGCTAGAAGTCACCAAGCTATGCATGTGCCAAAAGCTGAGGTCTCCGTGACCCTGGAGCCCCACAGGCCTGGTGCCCCTGGAGTCTTGGCAACTGTTCAAACATGACTGGAATCTGGCTCAGCCCTGCTGCATATTTGAAATGAGTGGCCTGACAAGGAGCTGCGGAGAGGAAACGCTGTCACAGGGAAGGCAAACATCCGCACTGTTCAATAATTCAGTGCAGAGCCTGCCCTGCTGCAGAGCTATAGAATCCCAAAGAGTGCTTTAAAAAAAAAATCAAACCAAATTTCCGTGTTAAGTCATGCCGGGGCAGGCTGGAGAGTTGCCAAAAGAGAAGATTCTAGGTCTCGTATAAACAGGCCCTGAGGTGGTTACAGAATCAGTTTGCTCTGGCACAATACCCATTTGCATGTCAGTTCCCTCAGCTTAACTCAGCCTAGGGTCCCCTGAAATCCTGTGAGCAAATAAAGCCATCTAGTGCGAGCTGCTGCTGGGTCCAGATGAGCTTGCGGCTGGGGGGGGGGGGTCTAGCCTCATGTCTCTCTGCTTTATGCTTCTTTGAACCAATTCGGACAGAGATGAAACACCCCAGTGACAGGTGGGCCGGTCAGAGGGGAGCAGCTAAAAGATGCTGCTGGGACTCAGCTGCCCTTCCTAGGGGGCTGGCTTTCTCAGTAGTCTCTTTCCAGCCAGCCTGCACGGCAGGCTCTCTGGTGCCCACTGTTGTCTTACCCCTACTCAGCCTTGGTTTTTGCCTTTTTGGAGCCTAGAATCTGCTTAGATTTGAAGTGAATTAGTAAGCAGAGGTCCTTATTTCTGCCAGACATAGTGAGGAAGGGTCCTGATACTCTTAGAGTGGTCGGTTGCCTGGCAAGGGATTGATTTGAGCAGCTGTGGAGATGAACACGGGACAGGGCTGCTTCCAGCAGGAATCTGCACAGTGTGCTACTAATGTCCTGTTTTGCCAAGGGCCAAAGAACTCCACAGCTATCCCTTCCATAATCCACCAGAGAGCAGACACTGGGAGTGACAAAAAGTCCTGATGGCGAGCTTCTGCGTGGGCTGTTTCGGCCCTCACTTGCCTCTTTCGTGGATGTTTTTGCCCGAGGTACTCCCAGCCTAGCCGTGGACACTGGAAAACTGTGGTGTGCTGGATTGTGAGCTCTGTTCAGAGCCTTTTGCAATCTCCCCAAATTCCTTTCCTCATGTTGTTCACAATAAAAATGATGCTGACCCTTAAGGCATGAAACAACACAAGTGCAGACATTAAAGTGATTTCACTTAAGAGATTTAGATTGCAAAATGTGGATGGAGCACTTCCTGAAGCTGAAGTAGGATTTTTTTTTCAGTGTTGTGGGAAGTGATTGGCTGGGCCTCTAAATCAATATTTAGGTAGCAGTTGGGTAGTTTAGCCTCAACTCCAAAGCCTTTGTGCCCGTGGCTGTATCCCGCTCTGTCGAGCCAGCATTCTGGTACCCAGGTCCAAGGCTCAGGATTAGAGTTGCTGCAGCCTGACTGCCCTGCCCAGCGCTTTTGAATCTCAACATTCTGTTTTAAAGGAAGGATCGGAACTTATCGGAGCTTGTGACTTATGTGGCTTCTACTTCCCTGGTTCCTTGAGTCTGGTGGGACTTTCTGGACTCTCCTGAGCACTCCATTCCATGAGTGGTACAGTTTTGCTTTACACTTGCTGTTTAGATATCTATTCTTTCCCAAGTATGGCGGACCCCAAGTTCCAATCTTGTCAACTGAACCTCCAGTACTATTATTGTAATTGGGTGTATACTAAGTTGGGGGATGTTTTTGTGTACTGTGTATTCATATGCCAGTTTCTGTACCCAGAGATCTGGTTGCAGTTCGGACTTTGGTATGACTGGTTTGTAAAACACTATTCTCCATCACTTCTGCCTCTCAAGAAGGAGATGCTGTTTCTTCCTTGCCTCTTCTCAGACTTTCACTCTGAAGAATGCCTGCAGGCCCACAAGGAGGACCACACAGTGAGAATTAACCTGCCAGTGGCCAGCACTAGCCAGCCAGGAGAGTGAACTCTCTTGGAGTGGTACAGCCTACCTTCAGTAAGCCTTCAGATGCTGGTAGCCTGGTACTCTTGAGCCACCTTGAGCCTGGTGGCCCTGTGAAAATGCTTCCCGACGTCAATGTCACAAGGTCGTGCTTATTGCTTTAAGCTGCTAAATGTTGAGGCAATTTCTTACTCAGCCACAGAGAACTGATGCATATCCTATCCCAAAGAGGGTTCTAGGAGAGGGACAGATGTGGCTCTAGTGTTGATGGTTGATGGGTGTCTTGAGAGACACCTAGGAGACTAGTAAGATATACTTCTGTGTGTGTCTGCAGAGACATTTCCAGAGATGGCGAGGTCTTGAGAGCTCTCACCACCAGATCACTGGTAGATTCCAAATTCCATGAGCCAAGACAACTGGGAAGTGGGACTGTGGCAGCTGGAGCCCGAGTTGGGAACTGCATGGGAAGGGGGTCACTGGGTTGTGCCCTTGAAGGGTCCTTTTGCGCCCTCTCTTCTTACTCTTCTCTCTCTTGGTTGCCATGAGGTTAGTAACTGGTCCTGTATGATGTTCTGACTTACCGCAGCCCAGGAACAACAGCCTCCAGCCATTTGAAGACCAGAATTTCTGCAGCCTCACACCAGAGCAAACACTTCCTCCCTGAAGTTGTTTTCTTATGACCACTTTTAGGGAGCACCGACTGACTAAGGAAGCGTCTCACTTCTGTACAAAGAGCTTCTGTATCACTTAGCTGTCCCTCTCCCCCCAGGATGCCACACCCTAATGACTTATGTGTTCTCTGCCCTCAAGATAAGCTTGTGGCCCTGAGAGCAGGGCCTGTGTCTTACTCATCCTTCATTAGCCAGATTATCAGCATCTCCATCTTTTCTATTGCTCGCCCCGATTGGTGTCTGTTGTGACGAGCAGGAACAGCCAATTCTGGGGCCTTTCTCCTCTCAGCTTCTTCCTTGGGCCATGGGACACACTTAGTTGTGTCTGTGCTTTGCAGGATGCAGATAATCCTGCCAGAGCCTACTGTGCTGCTGGGACTTTTCAGTCATTTCCTCTTCCCTAGAGAGGGAGCACAGTGGCTGCATCCTGTGACCCTTGGAGCCCAATTCTCTCTCTCTCTCTCTCTCTCTCTCTCTCTCTCTCTCTCTCTCTCACTTGCTCTCGCTCTCTCTCTCTCATGCGTGAGTCTTTAAACTTAGATCCTTGTCTCCAGCTTGCAAATAGATGATTAAGGAACTGAAGTGTTCGGGTCCGTCCTGGGTTGTGGTGTGTGTGTATGATATATGTGTATATATTTGATGTGTGTGCTATGTATGATGTATATGGCATGTGTGTGTGGTATGTATGATAGGTGGGTAGTGTAGGTGTGTATGTGTGATATGTATGAAACATATATATGTGTGGTGGTGTGTGTATGTATGGTTTTTAAACTTTTAAGGAAAATTACAAAGTATTTTAACATGCAAAAAAATAAAATGACGCCTTTGCATCTGCCTCTAAGAATAAACAGATGTTAACATTGTACCATATTTGTGTTAGATCTCTCTACTTAAAAATAAAATTAATTACTACAGATAGTGCCAAATACCTCCACTCTCTCCCACTCCCTA
Organism: Mus musculus; assembly: GCF_000001635.26. NCBI lineage: Eukaryota > Metazoa > Chordata > Mammalia > Rodentia > Muridae > Mus > Mus musculus. The sequence continues at coordinate 36,877,055 of NC_000081.6, forward strand.
AAGTGAGAGTAGACAGGAGCTGATGTGCCCTGAAGAGCCTCCCTCCGCAGTTACTAGTTCATGCCTTTTCAAGACCACATCCATTGCTGTATCCATTTAAAACTTTTACATATGGCATCCTCCTGTCCACAGTAACTTTCCACTTCATTCTACTCTGCATTTTATTTTCCTCCTTTATAAGGTAGCAGTGTCCACACAACAAGACACAATGGTGATCCATAGCAGATCTGTCACTCTGAAAAGTCACCGCTAGGACCTTGATTTTTTGATATCCAAACACTATGCTGTGACGAATAGGAAGCCATGTCCGACTTCTGAATCTCAGAAGCAATCTGTGTCTGTCTGTCTCGTGGTGCTATACTTTGCCTGAAGCAACAAATGCCTGTGGTGATGGGGGGCGGGGGGATGGTTGGGGGCAGCTGAGAATTTCCCAAGCAAGAGTCTCAATTCATTCACCCACATTAACATCATCATCGTGGCTAAAGATGGGAAAGACTGGAAAACTAGACAACAAATCAACGAATGAAAAACTCGGAACAACGTCTGACGGGGGAGGTGAGGAGGGAGCCATTCTCTGCTCTCTCTGTGCACCACAAATCACCAAAGGCTTCCGAGCTGTGTGACTGGTTTTCCCTGTTCTTCCTGTTCAGTCTCCAGTTTCTGGGGAAGAGACTGATGTCACCATGGAGACAGGCACCAAGCATCCCCACCTCCATCTTGCTCAATGCAGCCATGGAAGCCCTAGGACTGAGGTCTTAGGAAGCCCAAGGACTAACTTCTTCTAGGTCCAGCCCTGCTCCTGCCTGCGACCATTCATCCAATAAACCAGTAGCTCATTGTCTCCTCTCCACAAGAATAAACTTGGACTTAAAGTACCAATAAGGCCTCTTAAACTATGAACCACAAGGTTTAACCTCACAAGGGAGTCTAACGCTATCTCCACTTTCTCGGGGATCTTTGTCAGCAGCTATGGCTCCCAGGGGTGGTACATGCTTTCAAGGAGAGAGAGAGAGAAAGAGAGGTCATGATTGATTAGTGATGTTTATGAAGCATAGGTAGAAAGCCTGAGAGGAAGTACAGCATTGTGTATTTATCCACCCCGACCTGCGCCGTTCCTGCCGCATTATTGCTTCTTTAATATGCTCATTGAACAAGCCCTGTGTAGCGTATGTTCTCCCTGCCTCCTTCCCACAGGAAGCTTAGTTTCTTCAAGTCTCACAGCTAGTTGACAGTGCAAGACATCCTAGCTGCCGCCACCACGAAGGCATTCTTCCCATGGGTGGGCTGAGACAGTGGATGGTGGCTGTGAGAACCTGCAGATTCTCAGTGCTGCAGGCCGTCAATACAGATGTCTAAACTGGCCCTCACCTTTTGAAAGTCTTGGCAGCAAGTCCAAGGTCACTTTCACTCTTAGCAGCCTGATTGAGGTGCATGCTGCTGTAAGTGGTGAGTCACCTGGGCTCCACCATCTCTGTTTTTCTGATGGAAGAAGACAGGCAGCCTGGCCTTGGGGATTTTAACTTGCAACAGGAAGACTGTATCCACTCTCATGTTGCCTGTGCTGGTCCTGCTGGGGTGTGCTGTTTGGTAAGGGCTTGTGCACATCTCTCTCCTTGCTATGTCGTGATGAAAAAGCAAGGCAAAAATCTATGGGACTTTAGAAAAGAATTTGCTAAAACACAAAAAGAATTCCTTCCCTGCTGGGGGTGGAAGTGAGGGGATGGCAGGTGCCCAGCAGAAACAAAGCCTTTGTAGAAAGAGGAGTGCCTGCACCTTCTGTGGTTCCCAGGGGCCCAGCCAAGAGATAGCTACTGAAGACCAGCCTTGGATGATTCCCCACCCCCACCCCCAGCCCTTGCTGCAGATCAAAGCATACTTGATGGGTTCAGATTACATAAATATTGAATAAGGACGCTGGGAAGACCAGAATCCTTAAAGGAGTTCGGGAGGAGGAGATACAGAAGATGGCAGCAGAAAATGCTGACTGTCAGATAAAGGCTGACAGGAAAGCTGATGACCACACAGTAACGATGGATCCTAACAATGGAGGCAGAGCCTCCTGGCCTGCGACCTGCACTTGACCGATTGGGTCAGGACAACTGGCAGGAAGAAAGCATTAATTTCTTAGTTTGATTTCCAGAAGTCTCCTCCTTTATCTGGAAGCTCTGCCCAATGAGTGCATTCATCCAGACTAACTTCCCCCCTACACACACACACACACACACACACCCCACATGTGCACACACTCTCACACATCTCACACATACATACACTTGTGCATACACACACACATGAGCACATATGCTTTCACACATGCACATGGATGCACACACACATGCACTCGCTCACATTCACACATATGCACACACACATATACACTCACTCATACACATATTCACAGTCACCACGCACACCTCGCACACCTACATAACTCACATCACACACACATTCACATTTACACAATGTACAACATGCATGCACTCACACACACACACAAGCACACACTCACATGTGCACATGCACATGTGCCTGTGCACACACTCACATAATACACTTGTACATGCGCACGCGCGCACACACACACACACACACACACTGACCTCACAGTGTCTTTTTCTCAGCCATGTCCTCACCTGAACCTTTAGTCAGCTGAGCCTCTGGACTGTCCGGCAACACCCCTGCAGCTGAGTTGCCATCCTTTATCCACCTCATTTGCTTCCTTCCTTTCGGCCCTTACTTGGGAAAGGCCTCCTGGTTTCAGAGGCCTCCTGGTTTCAGAGTCTCCTCTTCCTCCGCTTGCCCTTTCAAATGAGGAAGTGCCACATGGCCTTGAGAAAGTGAGGGGGAACTTACCAGGAGGACAAAGGGAAGCCTTATTCCAGGAAGAGGAAGCAGTTAGTACAAAGGCCCTAAGAAAGCAAATTAAAAGAGACAGCCAGAAACCTGGGCCCGTGTTAAGGTGGGGTGAACTTTCCTTGAAAATAATTTTGTTTAGTCATTAAAATGGTCAAAAGAGTTACTTATTAGCTCTATGTATGTTTATATTAATTGTTTCTCTGATCATAGACAAAGAAGTAATCTTAAAATTGATAAGAAAGTTGGAGAAAAATGGAATTAAGTAAGAAATTGATTTTTGAAAATAGCCAATAAACCCACAGGGGGAGAAATGAGAAACAAACAAACAAGATCAGTTCACAGGAAAACAATGACAGCTGACTCAAATACATACAAGACATTTGACCTCAGCTCAATACACAAAATAACAATTAATTCTCTATTGAGCTATCACCGTGACCTATTTCATTGACAGGAAACAAAGACTTTGATAGCATCTTCTCTTGGCTCTTTCGAACACTGATGGTAGGACTTTAGCATAGATCCAGTGGAGAGCAATCTGGCAACACCTAATCAAATTGTAAAGGCTTTGGCCAACAATCCCCCTCTCAGATTTTATTGAAGTGGTGCACTCTGTATGTGTGAGGTGATGTGTGTTGGGAGTGTTGGTCACAGCCTTCATGTAACAGTAGGTTTAGGCAGTGGCTCCACATCCATCCAGAGAGCATCATTAGACAGCTTTCAGCCTGACTGTACAGCAGAGGCAGGCTCTCTGTATGAACAGAGCTCTAACATAGGTATGAAGGACTAACAACATGAAGAACAGGCTCTTTAGTACATTGTGTGCAAAGTAGAGCTAGAAAAAGGGAAATGTGTACTCATACTTTCTTATAAAGGTGTAAAGGAAGTTGGGCTGGGTCCAAAAGAACTTAAGTGTTTGTCCCTGTGAACAAGTGTGGGAGTAGAGAGAACCACACCAACAGGTGACAAGGGTCTCCACTTAGACCTTGTCCCTTATTCTATGAATATGTGGACCCTATTCTAAGCAGCATGTGTGCTCTTGTGCACGCACGCGCACACACACACTTGTGCATAAATAAATAAATAAATAAATAAACAAATACATTCCTTTTTTGTAGTCTTTTTCAGAAAAGCTTTTTATAGCCTGGCTGCCCAGCACCTTCTTTTATAACTCACAAATTGTCCTCAGTAATTCTTAAGTATTAAAACAAACAAAACCAAAAATACCCCAAAACAACACATAAATGTCTTTGGAGGCAGCTCTGATTTTTAGTTGTTATGACCCCCTCCCACCCCCCACCCCCGGTCACCCTCTCCTCCTCCTCCTCCTTGCCCCTCCTCTGGAAGCATGGACTAGGTTCTTTCTAGTAGTTCTTTCCCAGTCAAGTTGTCATGTTTAGGTGGCGTCTCTGGAGTAAAGTCTGAAGCTGCCCTCTATTCTGGTGTCTTTCTTTGTTCTTTGGCCATTCCTCTCCTGAAGTATGTAAGAACTGGTCACTCTGTGCTTTGTAGTTGTTTGTCCAGACCCCATACCGTGTGCATGTCAGTTGTGCCTACCCAATCTGGGCACCTTGAAAAAAAAACTTTCCTAGCCGGGTAGTGGTGGCGCATGCCTTTAATCCTAGCACTTGGGAGGCAGAGGCAGGTGGATTTCTGAGTTTGAGGCCAGCCTGGTCTACAAAGTGAGTTCCAGGATAGCCATGGCTACACAGAGAAACCCTGTCTCGAAAACAAAAACAAAAACAAACAAAAACAAAACTTTCCAACAACTTCATGAAAATCCTTCAAACAAGGAACTGCTGTGCTGGAGAGCAAGGCAGCTGGTTGCTCAGTTACTCAGAGGTGTGGCAGGAGGCAGTGTCTGGAGAGTCCTGGAGGTGAGGGCAATGTCCAACTCCACAAGTAACAATGGTCCTGCCAGGTGTGTTAAGCAACTGCTCTCTGTAGATTTTGTTTTATTTATTATTATTGTATGTGCATATGGCACGTGTATGTGCATGTGTGTGTGTATGTATGTGTGTGTAGATTGTGTATGTATGTGTGTGTGTGTGTGTGTGTGTGTGTGTGTGTGTGTAGATCAGAAGACAACTTCCAAAAATCATTTCTCTCCTTCTACTGTGGGTTCTGGGGAATTGAACTGAAGTCAGCAGGCTTCGTGGCAAGTGCCTTGATGTCATCCCGATGGCCCCAACTGCTCTCTTTAAAAGGCACCATTAAGTTGGTCTGGTGGCACAGGCCTGAAATTCTACCTTTTTGGAAGGATGAGGCACGAGGATCGCAAGGTTCCAGGTCAGCCTGGGCAGCTTCATGGCATCCTGCCTGAAAAAAAAATGTCAAGAGAGGGGTGGGGTTGGTAGGAGACAGAACTCCACGGTACAGGTGCTGGTCCTCGGGATGCTGACTGAATGCTTACTATCCGGAAGCTCTTCTAGGAGGTCCTTACGTCCCAGAGAGAGAGAAGGAAGGTGAAAGGGAGGGAGGGAGGGAGGGAGGGAGGGTAGAAGATAGAGGTCAATACTGAGTATCTTGGGTCAGCCAGATGTCTCAATAGGTAAAGATGTCTGCCAGCAAACTTGAAGGCTGACTTCAAACCCTAGGACCCATGGTGGCAGGAGAGAACCAAGTTTTTCAAACTGTTCTTTGACCTCTAGGTGTGTGGCCCTCAACACCCCCATGTGTGTGCTCACACCCCCCATGTGTGTGCACTTATACCCCCATGTGTGCACTCACACCCCCCATGTGTGTGCACTCACACCCCCATGTGTGCACTCACACCCCCATGTGTGCACTCACACCCCCTATGTGTGCACTCACACCCCCCATGTGTGCACTCACACCCCCCATGTGTGTGCACTCACACCCCCCCCATGTGTGTGCACTCACATTCCCCATGTGTGTGCACTCACATACACATTTTTAAAATATTGAGCATTTTCTGTCCATTCTCTACCTTATTTTTAAAGATAAGATCTGTCACTGAACCTGGAGTTTACTGATTAGCTAGACTGACTGACTGGAGTCAGTCAAAGAGTAGGAAGGATTCCCTCACCCCCCTCTCTCCCAACCTACCCCCCTTCTCCCCCAACCTTCAGAGTTTCTGTATGTAGCCCTGGCTGTCCTGGCACTTGACATGCAGACCAAGCTGGCCTTGACCTCCTTGAGATCTGTCGGTCTCTGCCTCCCGAGTGCTGGGGTTAAGGGTGTGTGCCATACACCCTCTCCCAAGGGACTCTTTTGTTTTGTCCCTCCAGCTGTAGGGAAGCACTGTACACCAGACCAGGACACCCAGCTATTTGCATGGTATCAGGGTCTGTACTAATGCTCCCTATGCTTGCTCAGCAAGGTCTTTTTTGACTGAGCCACCTTGGCGGCGTCCCCTTCAGTCTCCACACCCTGTGGATGGCACCTGTCACTCCTTTGTCAAGCAGATGCTGCACGGAGGATGAGAGCTTACGCCTCACAGATGACTCACTGCAAGCTAACCTTTGGTAAGAGCTCTGCCCAGTTGTGTCTCATGCTTCATCCTCAGGATTACAGGTCTGTCTTTGACGACACAGTTGTGGTCCCAGCCAGTGACAATGCCTAGAGCATAGGGGCTGCCTGCTCATCATCTTTATTCTCTCGTCTGGCCCTGGCTTTCAGAGTAGATGGCTGAACACTTAGTCAGGTGTTAGTCTAGCACTATGTGCCTAGATCATCGCCATCCCATGGAACATTCTGTGAGGATGTTCTGGGAGATTCTAGAGTTTAAAGTTAAAGCCACCCTGTACTTCAGCCGTGTGGCTCCTGAGCACTTGAGAAAGAAAATGTAGCTTGTACAACTGGGCTACCAGGTTTCTCTTTATCAGTTTTGCTAAATGGTCAATTCTGACTGGTGGTTACCATAGTGAGTGATACAGATTTAGATTATTTGTTGTCTTAGTTCTACTATTGTAACAAAATACCAATGGGGTGGAGCAGGGGTTGGGGGTGGGGAAGCAACTTGCAAAGGAAAGGGTTTACAAGTCTCAGGGCACACTCCATCAGTGTGGGACATCAGGGCAGGAACTCAAGGCAGGAACCTGGAGGCAGGAACTGAAGAGGGGGGTGCCATGGAGGAGTGCTGCTTAATGCCTCGCTCCCCATGTCTTACCCAACCTGCTTTCTTTTAGCACTCATAACCATGAGCCTAGGAGACCACCACCAACAGTGTCTGGGCCTCTCACATCAATCGCTCATTGAGACCCTGCCTGCCCCACAGGTTTGCAGGCAGCACATTTTCTCTAGTCATGTTCTCTCTTCTCAGACAACTCTAGCTTGTGTCAAGTTGACAAAACAAACAGAACTTTAGCTCCTGGCTATGTATTTGTTTTGGAGAGACAAGGTTTCATGCGTCATGGGTGGCCTCAAATTCACTCTATAAGTTGAGGATAGCCTTGAACTTGTAGCTTTGGTCTTAGCTAAAGGCAGAGGAGTGATGACTTTGAACTTCTGGTCCTCCTGAGTGCTAGGGTCAGACAGAGGAGTTCACTGTCACACCAGGCTTCGAGAGGGCTAGACAAGTACTCAAGTAGACATGTGAGCTATCCCCTTGACCCCAGATTTCTCACTTTAGTACTTGATTATCTAAACTGACAGATTTTGTTGTTGTTGTTGTTGTTGTTGTTCAAGCTTCCTAAACAGATTCTTCTTTTTACGAGGCCCAGGAGCTTCCAGCAAGCTTTGGAGGTGGTGGAGAGCATTAGTGCTTCCTTTGGTCACCCAGGCAAGCAGAGGCCTCAAGGGAAGAGGTGAACCCATGTTGCGTCCACATGCTTTATTTTATTTTATTTTATTTTATTTTATTTCTGAGAAAGCCCAGAGTCCCCTGGGAGTGAAAATAGTCAGGCTCTCACTTCATGAGTCACCCAAGAGCCACCCCTATTGTGGACTGTTCCAAGCCCCTGCCAGCAGGCATTCACAAGAGGCAAGGCCGAGAGTGAGTCATCACTGTTTCTCAGAACAGGTGCTCTCTGCCTAAGCTCCGAGGAGGGTGCTCCACCCAACCCACCTTCCATGCTGGGCGATGGCGGCAGCCCCAGTGCCAGGCAAGAGGTTCATTCCCGCTGAGGAATGTGTGAGGTCTGACAATAACCAGGGGTGACTCTGTGTACCAGACACCCAGCTGGAGACTAATTCATCAACAGCACCCCCTCCTTCCAAACAGCCAAGCTTTCTCTAGCAGCTGGATCTGCTCACGTTACCCATCATTCCTATGGGCAGAGAGTATGCACTTGGGTTTCACAGCCACAAGCAGGGCGATGCTAGAGAGGACAAGCTTGTGTGTATCTGCTGCCTGCGCAGGGTCCAAGCTGCCTCTGTGCTCTCTACTGCATAGCACGGACAGACCATATACATAGTGCCAGCAGTGTTTGCATCTGCCTGCAAAATGAAACCTGTTCCGCTTGGCTTTCTGATTTAGAGAATGCATACAGAGCAAACCCATAAAACCCAGGCCACTAAGCCTGAGCTCTTAAAGCTGGCACTACCCTCTGCTCTCATTCCTCAGAACTTGTCCCAGTTCTGGGGCACAGTGTCTCCTCTGGCACCACTCAGAAGACAGAAACACTGTGGCGGGCGCCGGGTCCCTGGTGCTGAGGCATTGTCTGCAGCTTTGAGCTGCTTTAACACACCCAACACCCCACACAGGCCCAGCAGGTGAGGCTCACACTGTATGGGAAGTGTGGGAAGTATCAGTCAGACAAGCAATGGAAGTAAAGAGGTCGCTCCTCACACGGACAAGCCTCGCTCTGCTCTCACTCTGATTCTTTCGCCAACCATATCCTAAAAGCTTTGAGGCAGGGGCAAGCCTTGGTTTAACAGATGCTGAGGAACCCGGTCCTTGCAGAAATAATGTATGGCTGGCAGCTGAGGATGACGCACTTGGTAGAGTGCTTGCCCAGCATCCTCAAAGCCCCGGATTCATACCTAGAACTACACGGTGATGCCGATGTGTAATTCCAATGCTATGAGGCCCGTCTGGGCTCTGTGAGGCCCTGGGACCCTCTCTGTCTCAATAGAAAGTACAGGCAGCACGAGAGTCCAGCAGCACTGTCTGAAGTCTCAGCTGTGCCTAAAGTCTGTGGATGCCATCGCCTCTTACCTCAGCTCTTGATGGCGGGGCTGTTTGTGTTCTGTGTCTCTGAAGTGCTAGTGTGAGCAGATCTCCTTGGCTGCCTAAAGGATTCCTTTCAGATTTCCTGAAGAAAGATGCTCTCCCAGCCTACGGAGCCTACACAGCCTGTGTGTATCTTCAGCTGCTGAAGAAGATTAATTCCTGCAGAAATTATTTTCTAAATAAGGAACACATATAAAAGCGATCTCTGTGTAGCATAGTCTCAGAATTGTGGCTTTTGAAGCTTACTGAACAACGTAATGATCTAAAGGTGAAGACGCAATGCAAGAGATAGTTTATCCCAGTCACAGTGAGTGCCTTGAGCTGGCATGACTGTGTGGAACCGTCGTGCCCTGGGCCTTCCTTTCAGGCGAAGAACGGTGGATTCAGAGTTCTCTTGCTTGATGTTTGCTGTCCTCACAGCACAAGATGCTTTCAACTTTACTGCTCCCTGAGTGGACTGAAGGCCGATGCCCACTTTTATTCTAGAACCCTTTGCTTTTTCTTTTCTGCTAGGCTGCGGAGTTGGTTTTTGTTTTGTTGTTTTGGTTCTTTTGTGGGGATTTTTGTTTTGTTTTGTTTTGTTTTGTCTTTTTGGTTATTGGGATTCAACTGATTGGTTGACTCTGATCACAGGAGACCTGAGAGAAGCTCTTTTTTTTTTAATTAAAAAAAATTGTATTTACTCAGAAGCATTCAGAATGTCAACAAAACAGCCACAGTGGTTTTTTTTTTGTTTTGTTTTGTTTTTGTTTTGTTTGTTTTTGTTTTTTGTTTTGCAGTTACAGAGTGGTATTCAGGTAACAGAACAACAATTATCTTCGTATAAGCTACATCAGAGACAACTGAAGATGAAAAAAAAATGAAACCCAAAAATAAAACCAAAAGAAAAAAAAACAAAAACAAATATCAAACTACTGTCCCCATATATAACTAATTTGTGCTGTGCACCAACAAGAACCTGCTTTAAATTTCCATGCCAATTTACAACCCCCAGACTGTACCAGGCAAGGTTAGTGACTATTGAAAATACTACCAGGAAAAGGGGGGGGGGTGCTGGAGAGATGGCTCAGTGATTAAGAGCACTGACTGCTCTTCCAGAGGTCCTGAGTTCAATTCCCAGCAACCACATGGTGGCTCACAACCACCTGTAATGGGATCAGATGCCCCCTTCTGGTGTCTGAAGACAGCTACAGTGTACTCATATAAATATAATAAATACATCTAAAAAAAGAAAAGAAAAGAAAAGAAAGAAAATACCACCAGGACAAGGCTATCTAAAGACACTTCAGTAACTCTATGGTGTGTTCCTATAAGGCCACTTATTGCCAGTTTGAGGTAAACCAGTCTAAGTTGTTGCCTGAAAATTTTCACTGTTTTTGCACTGGGCCTTGATCACACTGTCACATGGAACCTGGGGGGACTTTACTAGATTTGGAAACTGCTCCTACAGAAGCCCATTTGCTTGTCTTCTCTAGTACAGCCCTGAGACTCCTCTGTGCTTGGGGATGGCCATGTCCCTCTGGCCCGATTTTGTCCTGGTTTCTGCTTAGAACCCAGAAGTCTCCATTTTCTTCTCTGAAAGACTCCCGATTCTGGCAAAAACCAACAAACAAAACACAGCACGTGTAGCTGTGGTTAGTTAACACACTCTGTGCTCCCAACAGGTCTCACGTACACGCCTCCTCCCAAGAGCCATCTGGATTCTCAAATGAAAAACACACACACGTACACACCACACCACACACACACATACACACACACACCACACCACACATACACACACACACCACACCACACATACACACACACACCACAACACACAAACATATACACCACAACACACACACACATACCACACCACACATACACACACACACCACAACACACAAACATATACACCAAAACACACACACACACCACACCACACATACACACATACACACCACACCACACACACATATACACCACACACACACACACACACACACACACACACACCGGTTAATTTTGATATACCTTGGCTAACTCAAAATTTTGATATACCTTGGCTAACTCAAAAGGCTAAGCACTTCTTTTTTTTTTCTTTCCATTTTTTATTAGGTATTTAGCTCATTTACATTTCCAATGCTATACCAAAAGTCCCCCATACCCACCCACCCCCACTCCCCTACCCACTCACTCCCCCTTTTTGGCCCTGGCATTCCCCTGTACTGGGGCATATAAAGTTTGCGTGTCCAATGGGCCTCTCTTTCCAGTGATGGCCGACTAAGCCATCTTTTGATACAAGGCTAAGCACTTCTAATCCTTTCTGCAAATACTCCCCTCCAGTTAAAGGAGTTAACATCCTTTAAAATCTATATTTCATCTCTGCTCTCTGAGACACAATTGGGGAAGTGGCCACTAGAGCCACTTACCCGAATTCTCACATGGTTGGTTCATCCTACGCCCCTCTCATGATTCTGCTTCTTCCTCCCTTCTCCTTCCCAGCCATTGGCTGCTGGCATCTTTATTTACCAATTGGAGCCAACTGGGGGCAGGTTCCCTCAGTGTCTTCCGTGCAGACACTCCCATAGGCAGTATTGGCGACCAATGTTAACATTATAACACAAGCAGCATTAGGCCAAACCCACTTCAAACATGGGCTAGAAAAACACAATCGGGCTTGTTTTTCCCATGTTTCTGTTTTCACAACAGTTACAACTTTCCTCAAAAATGTGTCCGTGGTCAGGTGGCTCTGAAGTAAACACATGTGTGAGGCCCAGGGTGCTCGCTCCCCAGCATTGCATACACAGACAGAGAGTGGCCACAGCCAACTTTAGCACGAGGAGTGCAGCTGTCTAGGGTTCTGGATGGTCTTGGCCTGAGGCTGCCAATGTCCAGAATGATACAGGCGGGCCCAGAAGAAGGGGTGTGCTTAGGCATACCCCTGGTTGCCAGCCATCTCTCAAGATTCCCGTTATTCTTTCTTTACGGGAGGGTGATGGGGTCTGAGACATCTAAGCCCTTCCTTCCTTTCAGAGATGGAACAGGGTTGGTGGGGGAAGGGCAGCACTGTGCAGTTGGGCCTTACGTGCTCATAGAGTCTTGAGCTGAGATCACATGAAAAGAGCTCTGCTTTTTCCACCCAGAATTCTAACCTGAGTCTGACCGGAGCCTTGGAGCCTCAAAGGCACCCTCTGCAGACCAACGAGGGTCATCTCTTGCTAGCCTTAGACACCACCTGGTGGCACTGGTGCTGATGGTGTGCCCTGTGACTCAGTGGTCACTTTTGAACTTTGAAACCTATATGAAACTTCTGAACTGTTTATGGCAGACAGCTAACAGCTGCCTCTGCAGGGCTCCTAGAGCTTGCTGCTCAGCCAGTCTAGCTGAACAGGTAACTTGCACATTCATGGAGGTGGGACTGTCTCAAAAAATAAGGCAATGGAAATAAATTCTCCTTCACTGAGATCATCTGTCTCAATAATAATAATAAAAATAATAATCACAATAATGGAGTATAAGCAAATACTCCCAACATGGCTAACTAAAAACTAATGTGATGATGTCTACCCTGCTTGCAAATTTCCTAAAAATTAACAATAGGCTATTGCAACCAAACTAGACTGCAGTCACCACTGGCTCTAGCCCAGCCCAACATGACTGAAACTGGCCCCAGACAGAGTACTGACTCTGGAGCCAGACAGCCCTGAACAGGACATTTAGCACGTTCCAGTTTCCCTTTCTATGTCTCCTACACTCAAGACCCACTTGTACATAGGGGGCCCAGGCTCCCTGCACTAAGACAAAAGGCTTCTCCTCAGATCAGTTCAGGGAGCGAGATGAGACTCCACCACTCGTGACTTTGTGAAGCATTTTCTGTGAGTCTGTCTGTCCTGAGAACTGGGAGGGACTCGGGAGGCTGGTGACCTGCTCACACAAGGCCCCCAGCCTGAACAGATTGGCACTGAGATAGTCCACTAACAGAAGAGAGAGACAGATGTGAGGCAACACTCTGGGTACTCGATCCAACAATGCTGAGAAAGGGCTGGGAGAAATGATGAGTTCAGATCAAAGGCCTGGGCAAGGCATCGCGCGCCTCACAGACAGGTATGTACCCTCTAACAGAAGGTCAAAACCACAATAGGATTTTCGTAAATCCCAATTCATATTTAGGGTCTTTTATACCCTAAGAGCTTTGCTCCAGATACAAATGTACAGAGAAAGCCTTGTAAATGATAGATGAGATCTATGATTACCTATAAAATGGACAGCAAGGGTCTCTTCATAGTGAAGCCTGGCATTGTTGCTTAGTTGGCCATTGTTGCTTCCTGAAAGTGGGGTATGGTTTCCTCCCATCTATCTCACTGGACTGGTGGCCCCTGTATCGCAATTACTGATACTAGGCTAAGAGGGGGAGATGGCAGTGGTACAGAAGGGGTGCTTACAGGGGGAAGGATGCAGGATGAGGGGCATTTTCAGATGCTGATGTGCTAGTCCCCACAGCAAAGATGAGCTGGAACAAGCTCCAGGAGACAGACACACCAGACAAAATGCCATGGCCCTCTCTCTTACTTATGAAGAGGGAGCGTGCTGGAGTTCCTGATGGGAGTATATGGGGTCTATGGGGGAGTGGGAAGGAAGAAGGAAAGAGATATACTTAACAAGTGGAACCCTGGTTCAGGGACACCAAGTGAAACCCTTGGAAAGCTGTGCTTACCATCACCTTCATCCAGATTTAGGCACCAATGCTCTGAGCTAGCACCTCAGCCCTCCTATGTGGCAAGAGAAGAACATGCTGCCCAAGGAGGGATGCTCAGCCAGTGCCCTTGCAGGTCTGTGGCCTGGGAGGAGGCACCAGCCTGCTCTCACAAGCAGCCAGAGTGTGGAGCTGGGGATGAGGGAGCAGGGAGGATGCTCTGGAGGGCCTCTTGAATCCTAGTTAGTATGGGGGTGGGGGCAGCTATTTTGGGGGTAAGAAGTAGATTAAAAGACTGCTTAAGGAAGAACAGGGTACCTGGTTCATTCCAAGGAAGCCAGGAAACAATGGTTTGCAAGCACGCACGCACACACACACACACACACACACACACACACACACACACGCAAATATATGTACATGTATAGGTGTTTATGAATATGTATGCACATGTTTGTGGTCATAAGAAGCAATTTGAGGAAATAATCTTATCTTTAGCAGCCTTTATCCTAATCACGATAATTTCCTTTTTCCTAAATGGACTTGTCTGTTAGATCTAATTTGCTGGTAAATTGGATTGGTGACTTGCCATTGTTGCTAGTTTCCTTTTAAAGATGTTGAAGAATGAAAATGTGTGACGGGAGCAGCCAGGGCTTCTCCCAACAAAATGAAAACCTGCTCAGAGAGAAGTGCTTTCCCTTTCCCCTGCTGCTCCACAGCCTGTGACTACTTCCTCTCCCTTCCCTTCCCTTCTTACCAGTTTGCCATGCTCATTCATTCATTCATTCATTCATGCATGCATGCTGTTCATCTAGGCAGCTGGCTAGTCATTGCAGGCACACAAGCCAGCCATTGGTATCTATGGGAAAACAAACAACCTTCATTTTTTAATTTAGTTTGAATAAAAATTTTCTCAGCATTTTACTCAAAGGGAGTTTGTGTTTTTCTTGCAGGGAAAATGTCTAGTTAATTTCAATATTCATAGCAGATGCAGACCCTTGGGCTTGGCCAAAATGCTGTGTATGGTTTCCCCATCCAGGAAGGCTGTGGATGGTCCCCATCCAGGGAGGCCGTGAATGGTTTCCTCATCCAGGAAGGCTGCGGTTCCTGCTACATTTTATCTGCTCAGCTCCCTGTGATGGTCCTATGGAAGTGCAGGTCAGATGGGCTCAGATTCAGAGCTCTCCCTTCTTCCTAGCACTCACCGGGTCACTTGAGAGTAGGCTCTGCAGGAATCAAGAGAAAGTGCCCCGTGGAACCTCTAGACGGGGAGAGGACACCAGCCTGCCACAATGCTCCTCGTGCCGCCTGCTCCCTAGCGAGCAGTTCGACCTCACTAAGTACTGAACGTAAGGGCGGTAAATTGAGAAACAGAAAAGGTGCAAAACTGAACATAGGGCAGTTTTCTGGTTGGCAATCTGGCAGAGTAGAATGGAGGCTTGCCTTGAGGCTGACTCAATTTGCTGCACATTCCTTTCCTTCTCCCCACGCGTGTCTGCATCCCGGGGACTGTGCCTGAGCTCCTTGCTGCCCAATTTGGTGACACAAGACCCCTGCCTACCCTCTGACTTCATGTGGGTTTCTGGGGAATAGTTGCTGGCACCTACAGTGTGCAGGGTATGCGGATCTGCAAGGCTCGCCTGCTCCAGCCTCACACACCTTATCTGCAGCTGCTGTTTGCTGCAAGGAGAAAACAAACAAACAAACAAACAAACAAAAAAAAAAACAAAAAAAACAAACAAAACAAAAAAACCAAAACCAAATGAATGAAAAAATGGCCTGGTCTCGCCAGAGTCCCTGTGATGAACACGAGAATAATAAGTTCTGACTGCAATAATACTTCCAATACTGAAGCAGTTCTCTGCAGAACTGGCCCTCCTTTAGGTGCTGCCGACAAATTAAATATGAATTATAATTTCCTCGCTTCCTTCCTGGTCCGAGGCTAAGCACTGAAGCTGCACAAGCCGGAGAATTGGCAATGACGCACCTGTCAAAGGCCCGCTCTGCAGGTGAGACCTGCCTCCCATGGGGAATGAGGTAATTCCTTCTTAAGCTTCTGGTGTCCATGGAGAAAAAGGAAAAGCAAAACTCTCGGTGTGGTGATAAAGGTACAGGAGCCTTCCTCCGGGTGTTTGACGTTTTTAAAGAGACCTTCTGGAAGGTTGCTGCCTTCCTGAAAGAAACCTGTGTCAGGTTCACTTAAAAATATTCCAAGACACTGGAGCCTGAGAGAACAGGAGGCAGGAAGTGAGCAGGGAGGGAGGGATGAGGAGCGGCAGGAGGTGGGAGAGTCCTGCTGGGCTCCTCGGGAGGCAGGAGGTGAGATGTCCGCGTAGCAGCAGCCTGATCACTGGAAAGATGTTTTCTCATAAAGCCTGCTGCAGAGCAAGAAAGGAATGTCTGCCTTTCCCCTTTCTCCGGGTCTCTCTCTTTGAAAGATGCGTCCTTTCTCCTTTGGCTTTTGCTGGAATGCCCTTTTCTGCCCATCTGTGACCTCTCTGTCCTGCAGCACTCATTCAGCGCCCTGTGTCCTGCAAAGCCTTTTGAGTATCCCTAATTAAATGCACTAGTACTTCACTTCCTGCCATTTTATAGACTTTTAATTAATAATTTAAAAAACCCATTGTGGGTATATATGACCATATTCGCGATTTTATGTATGTGATACATGTGTGCAGATGCTTGTAAAAGGCAGAGATCAGTATTGGGTGTTTTGGTTTTTTTTTTTTTTCCTATTGCTTTCCACTTTATTTTTTGAGGCAGGAGCTCTGCCTGAAGCTGGAGTTCGCCAGTTCAGCAAGGCTATCCAGTTGGTGATTTCCAGAGCTCCAGCTAACCCTGCCTCCCCAGAACCATGCCTACAGATGCTGACAAGGTTGTTTCCCGAGCCTCCCAGCCATCTTTAAGGGCTCAGTTAAGCAGTGTTGTGATGCCCACTGCCTGATCAAGTTCCAGAACATCTTTGTCTTGGGGGGGGAGAGGGGAACCTATTAAGCAGTAAGTCCACACTTCTTGGCCCTCCCCCGCAGCTGGGACAACCTGCAGCTGTTCTGTCTGGAAGTTTGGCAGTATCTCCTAAGAGAAACTGTACAATTGCTGTCTTTTGTCACGGACTTGTCTCACCAGTTGTCCTTAGAGCCTAGATCTGCTCTGCCCTGCCCTGGGGTAGAACTTCTTCTCCAGGAATAATAATTTGGCTTATTTTCTAGTGACCTACATAACATGCTGTCTTGTTTTTAAGCTTTGTATATAATGCTGTCTTCTTTATACAGTTCTAAACTTCTAGAGGACATAGTATCAGTCTGTAGTCGGAGCCTCCATTGTATCTATTAGCCTAATGTACAGCAGAGAGCACGTGCCTTCTAAATTTGTGTAAAGAGAATCAAAAACAGTTGTGGTCATCTGGTCTCAGCTAGACTCTTCTAAGAGCATTTGTGCCCCACCCCATACCCAGTGTCCACAGCTCTAAAAGGCTCAACAATGTTAATAATAATAATAAAAAAATCCAAAGCAAGAAGACAGAGAAGAAAGAGAGCAGCCGATCCCATCGGTCTCAAGCCCATCTTGTTACCCAGCATCCTTGGTCAGCCTGTATCCTCTTCTGGATGGGACTCTTGGCTTCCTTTGGGAAATATCTCCTTTGAGACTGGAAAGGTGACTCATAAAAGAACCGTAGAAGAGTGACAGAGATGATTCATATGAAAATAACACTGGGATTTAGATTTTTAACTTTTGGTTATAAAAGTCATTGTTTTTGAAATGTATTTTCTGACAAAGATGAAGGTAAGGGTCAGAGGGCTGTGAAAGTCTCATTATAGCTCCCAAAAGTTCACATGATAGAAATGTAGTCCTCAGTAAGGTGTTCGGAGATGTGGTGTTTAAAAGACAGGTACAGGCTGGAGTGATGGCTCAGCGGTTAAGAGCACTGACTGCTCTCTTCCAGAGGTCCTGAGTTCAATTCCCAGCAACCACAAGGTGACTCACAACCATTTGTAATGGAATCCGATGCACTCTTCTGGTGTGTCTGAAGACAGCTATAGTGTACTCGTATAAATAAAAATAAATAAGCCTGAGAGAGAGAGAGAGAGAGAGAGAGAGAGAGAGAGAGAGAGAGAGAGAGATGGGCACAGCCTGCCGCCTAGACTCACGCTGTTGTCGTGAGAGAAAGGTGGTCAGCTGATTCTTGAAGAAGAGAGTTCCTGGAAAAGGATGATTCATGCAGGTGTGCTAGTACATGTCTATACTCAAGGTATTTGTGAGCAGAGGCAGTTCCCCTCTGGGCATCACAAGTGGGCATCACAAGTTCAAGATCAGCATGGCCTAATTAGTGAGTTCCCAGCCAGTCAGGTTATACTGCAGGACCCTTTCTCAAGAAACAAATGAAACACCAACCAAGGAAAGGTGGCTGACTTCTGCCTCTCCACCTCCACCGCCTGCTAGCTCTGTCCTTTTGCCTCCTGTCAAGGAGTGATGTATCTAAAAAGCCCTTGACAGGTGCTAGCCTCTTTCTTGACCTTGGACTCCTCAGAGCTGAAGGAAACACAGTGTTCTTTAAAAATTATCCAAGCTCAGATATTTTGTTGCAACAGCCAAAATGGACTGAAGTTACCTAACAGACAAACGATATCTTCTCGTTATCTTCTCTTTCTGACTCGCTGGCCTAACATTTTGCTCACTGTGCAGAGGGGGAACAATGGGTAAAAGTTGCTAGAATCTGGCTAAGAAGGATGGTGGAGAACCCACCGTGACTTCCTGCCTGGTCCATCAGAACTGGTTTTGAAGTTATTTTACTTAGCTTAGCTCATAGCCCAACACCCCCACTGCTTCCCGCCTCTCCTCCACCCATGGTTCTTCCACAGTCCTCTACAGGAGGAATCATGGTGTGAGCACCAGACGAGTCAGGCAGCCCCGCTGATGGTGGTGTGACCTCGGGGCAGTCACTTCTCAGAGAAAATGTAGAAATAGCTATCTTCCTCCAGAGGCTTCCCTGAGCCTTCCTTCAGTGAGATTATTTGCCTCAGGCCCTTGAAGGTCTTACACGCTGTAGGTGGACAATGCTGTCAGGTTTCTTGCTTCTTCCAAGTTGCTGCCCCTGTGCAGAAAACTGTGGTAAATCAGCTTCATTGGATTCAGGACTCCATGCTCATGCTTGCTGCCCAGGCTTGTTTTCCCCCTAGCTTCCTATAAACCCGCGGTCACCATGGCTGCTCATCCTTTTGGAACAGACCCATTACAGAATAGTTCTCTGGTGCTCTGGTGTGGAGAGGCCCTTTAGGCCCAGGGGAGCCTTGTTTGAAGATGCAACTTTCAGACTCACAAGAGAATTTACACAAGAAAGAAATACTCAGATTTCTCTCCTGGATAGTTTATCTCTGTTGAGAGCCAGCTCTTTCTTTTGTCTGTAAATGTTGTCAGGGCTGCTAGGGTTTAGCCTTCAGAAGAGTCCTCAGGTTTCTTGATGCACTTCATGCATGCATGCTTTCATTTCATTTTGGAACACACTTGAACTTGTTTATAGTTGATGACCTTGAAGTTTTGATCCTCCTGCCTCCCAAGTGCTGGGATTGCAGGCATGCACTGCTACACCTGGTTTTGTACAATGCTGCAGGTCAAATCCAGGAAACTACCAGCCGAGCGTCATCCACAACTCCTGACATACATCACTTGTGTCAGAGAAGCCTTCTGCTAAGAGCTGGCTATAGGCAGGTGCTGAGCTAACCCCACACAAGCACGGCTAGGAAGCAATCTGTGGGTACCTCACTGGTCCTGGGCATGCTCACTTCCTTCTTGGAAACCACAGAAGGAGATGGCTGCTTCTTGGCAAAGGGAGTGATTTTCAGAGGCTTCAGGGAGATGGTTTTCATCTTGTCTTAAAGGATTAGGAGAAGCAGATCCAGAAGAAGAACCTTAGAGGTAGGAGCAATAGCTACAGAACGCAGATGCAGGAAGTCGTGGCGGCAGTAGTGGAGAATAGTCTGAAGAATGAACAAGACGCAAAAGGGGACTAATGGAAGCAAATACCACGTGTTAAATGCCGTGATGGGCAGTCTTTAAGAGTCCCCAGTGGCCCTGGGTTTCCAGAGTGAAGGACCCAGACTGTCAGGGGATGGAGCTGGACTGCACCATTTCCCAGACCCAGCCAAACCTTCAGATGAAATCGTGTGGCCACCTGCTCAGTGGCTGTTCTCAAGAGACGTTATACCAGAAGCATCCATCTAAACAAACCCATTTTCTGATTGGATTTGGGGACAACTTGTCACCCAACAATTAGTAACTAACAGAAACATGTGCTTTAATATGCCAAGCATCATGGTAGTTGTTTTATCTAAGTAATTAGTCAACAGCGTTAGATGGGTATTTATAACGGCCCTCATGTGAATTGTCTCCCTATAGGTTCGTATGTTTGAACACTTCAGTTCCCATCAACTGCTTTGGGAGATTGTAGAAGTAATCTTTGGGACATGTGACCTAGTTGGCAGATATAGGGTCACACAAGGGTAGGACTTACAGGTTATATCCCACGTGGGTCTGTTCAAGTCTGTTGGGTATTGTTGGGGTCTGGGAATCACTGCACACGCCACTCAGATACCAATCTCAGTCAAATAGGAGTGGCTTATTGAAAGCCACACCCCAAGACTGATTGATCAGGGTCACAGAGCAGACTCAGGAGCTGGCTGCAACATTGAGTTAAGACCCTAGAGGGCTTTTAAGCCTCAAATTCATAAACATCTGTGCCCAGTTATTCCACCAATCAGGATTTAGGGATAGGAGACTTCCTTAGAAACATGCCTTAGTTAAATGCTTATTCTGTTCCCATTGATTGGGGTGTTCAATTGTGGTGAGAAACTTGCCTTGTCTAACACTCATGTCTTAACTTGCCAACCAAGATGTCAGTTATCCATACATGTCTCTTTCTGCCAAACTGGATGTCAATTCCTGGAGAGGTCTTGGGAACTTAAACTTTACCTGACCCTTACTCAAAATGGAAGTGGTTTTCTACACAGCTTTTTAGACTGGTACAGGTGTTTCTCTTCTGCTGGGGTCCATCCTAGGGACAGCTTATAAAAGCAAAGACCATAAATCATACCCAGGTGCAGGAAGTGCTGCCTGGCACTTGGTATGGCGCCAAGCTTATTGTGGCTAACTATGCAAAGCAGTACTAATTGACTTCTATTGTGATTGGTTTCCAAGAACACCAAAGCACAGAATATAATAGAATATGTAATCAACTCGGGCATGGGAAAGATTCCTAGTCACGGCAGTAACAACATATGAGGAAGTCTCCTTATAATATTAGTAACAGCACAAAATGGCAGGCTGGACAGGTAACAGTTACCTAGGCCTTAACAGTAACATAACAAGGAGATATCACAGAGCTACCACCACATTTTCCCACCAGGATGGTCTTGTATTCCCTTAAACTGAGAGCCAAGATAAGCTTCTTTTCCCTTCCACTGCTTCCCACTAGATCCCAATGATAAGGAGCTGACACAGTATTACTGTCCCAACAATGTCAGTAATCACACTATAGTTTACGCATCCTCGCTGTACTGCCTCCATGTTTAGCAAGCAGAAGAAGGTGTTCTCATAACTCGGGCACTATATAGTCTGCAAGGAGTCTCTAACGACTGCAGCTAACACATTCCTGCGGCCCTCTGTCCCGTTTCACACCCCAAGGTCTTTTAATCTTCTTAGTTCTAACATCTCAGCAGAGCTAGAGATGCTTGGACTGCCTCTGCTCCACAATCTTGGCAGACTACATCATTATCAGCAGCTCCATCTTCCATCTAACAGGAACTTACACCCCTTGCCCCTTATCTCTTTGTCACAGCCTTCGCCCACTGTAGTGACTGTCATTCAGTGGTGGTACCCAAGTTGGTGATGGCGCCATTTACTTATATGACAGTGCTGGGAGGAGCCAGAAGGTCCTGTGCTCCCCGTAAGGGATGTGGAATGCTAGCCCTAAGAAGAGCTTGTGCCTGGTCTCTGATGAGAAAATGAAGTTCTCCCAGCCTTATCATCTTTCTTCCATAGCGCCATTGGAATTAGGCCTTTGCAGGGGCCCAGGAGGTCGGACATGTTGGATGCTGCATGTGCTACCTGGAACCGTTGGCTTTCCTTCCTCTTATATTGCCTCCTAGCAATCTCATTTAGACCTTTGACACAGTGGCCAAGTCTCAAGAGGTCTATCATAAATGATTACCTTCAGCGAAGATGAAAAACAAGAAAGTGAACTAAGTCAACAGAAGAGTAATAACCGACCTTTGCACCTCAGTTCTCTGTAAACCCTTGGCAGGATAAGCAGTGACCTCCAGCACAGAAGGCTTACAATGGGTGAGTCATCCAAAGGCGACCGCTCGCTGGCGACACAGTGCTA
This sequence comes from Mus musculus, assembly GCF_000001635.26. Lineage (NCBI taxonomy): Eukaryota > Metazoa > Chordata > Mammalia > Rodentia > Muridae > Mus > Mus musculus. Next base: position 36,899,102 of record NC_000081.6, read on the forward strand.
ACACAACCAAGCATTGAAGAATCCTAGGTGGCCGTGGCGCTGCTACTGTCTTGTTCATTAAATAAGTGATCTAAATCTGAGCACCCCTAAGTTCCCTTCTAGGACTGTCTTCGTAGGGATAGCCTCAAAGAAGGTGCCACTTTCACACTGTTCACACTGGTCCTTATTCTGCCTCTCTGTTCCTGACAATGACAGAAGTGTTCTGTGGAACTGAGGCTGACGCACTCTGGACCCAGGCCTCCTGGAAAAGGAGCAAAGTTTTCTGATTCCTGGATGGAGCTGAACAAGCCAGGAGGCTTTGCAGAGCACGGTACAATAAATGGTCTTTAAGTACTAGAAATTTCCCATTCACCCTCCCTGTCTATCTACTGCCTCACCTCCTGGCAGGTGGGCAGTAAGTGGGGCAATTCCACACCTGGCAGCCTCCTCCTACCAGGGCCTGGACCTGGACCTCCATTCTTCTACAACTGGGAACTTGATGGCCGTGCGGAGGCTCACTTTATAGAGGCAGGAAGTTAAAAATGCTAAAATCAAGACTCAGAACTTAGCTCTGACCTGGGTCAGGAGTGAAGAAACATGCACAGCATCATACTAATCAAACCCACAAACATATAGTAGGGTTAAAGGGGCCTCAAAGACCTTCGAAGCTGGCTTCCTAGTGATTCCCTAGGCAGAGGCCTGACATGATCTGCTCAGGTCCACAGCAAATGCACACACACACTTGGTTCTTACTGGGTGGCAGTGATCTTCCACCACATCGGTGACTTTGTAGGGATTGCTGGGAGCTTTTTAAATCAGCACAGGGAACTGTAGGCTGGAGAAAGCCTTGCCTACAGGTGCTCTGCCTTGTGCTGCTTTCTCACAGGACTGCTCTTTTTCCAGGGATGCTCTTTGACCTCCACAACAGGGACCTCTCCTGGTGTAGGAGGGCCAGTGTGGACACAAGCTCCCTCTTATCTTACCTGGCTGCTTTATCAGGGGTGGCTCACTCCTTGCAAAGACAGGGCTGACAATCTGCCTCTCCACCCCTGCACCACCTCCTCCACCTCCTTGGCCTGGCCCTCTGCAGCCCTGGCTCCAGGCGACTCTGTCTGTGGAGAGCTTTCCTACCAGTGGCTCTTATGGGCAAATGATTCTGAGGAAGTCAGACAGCTAGGGAGGGTGGATGGCACAGAACGGTCATGGTACCGGCTGGTGATGGCAGAGGAGAAAGCAAATGCTGTGAACCCTGAGCCAGACGACTGTCCCCCACACAGAGGTGGGGCTGAGAGAACACTGCCTTCAATCCTAGTGTTACTGCCCCCACCTTCAAGAAGTAGTGTTGAGGTAAGACGACATCATTTGCTTTCAGGAGGCCATGGAGTCTGGAGTTATTAGGGTTAGAGCGTGCACTCTGGCAGCCATAACAAGCAAGTCTCAACCCCCTGTCCTGAATAAACAGACAAGCAATAGTGAGGAGCAGAGCTAAGAGACAGTTTATTCAGTGTGTTCCCACTGAGAAGAGAAACAAATAAGGGGGATGGCATTTCCCACCCCCACTCGCTCAAGCTCCCCTCCCCAGGCCCCTCCCCTCTTTCCTCAAATCCATGTTCAGGGAACTAACAGGAGGTTTCTGTTCAAATAGAGGGTAAGTGTGACACATAATTATACAGTCCTGGCCAAGGTGTGGTCCTGCCTGTTATTGATCTGACTTGGACTCTGGTTCCAGTCTGTCCTCCAAGACGGTCTGACGAATTGTTAGAAGGGTGTGAAATCTCTTCAGAGGAGACATGTTCCTCCTCTGTCTGGAAGCAAGTTTTAGGCTCCCCACCCCACCCCACCCCCACGCCGATGTGGGATTTCTGGGAAGTCCCAGTTTCCCTGAAGCCTTTCTTTAGAAGTCTGATAGCTCAAGCAGCACACACATCTCTCTTTAGACTGTATCTTCCCTCCTGCCCCTGGGCATCCTCAGGATTTTTGCTATCTTCTTGGCCTTGAGGTCAGATGGAGACACTCCAGCTACTTTTCCAAGCAGAGCAAATGGATAGTTCCCCTCTCGTGCCCTACCCCCTTTCCCAAGGACTTCTTTCCAGACAGCGTGCAAGAAACAGGGAATGTGAGATCTGAGGCAATGCTGGCCACTGCCCTTCTGGCTCTAGAGTCCTGTAGAGAGAGATACCCTACCTAGGGCAGTTCTGAAGAAGGCTACCATAGTGAGTGAGGTTTCTGGGTCCTGGGTTGTGATGTGCCTGACCTGAAGGGCAGGGGGCAGGCTTTCCTGATCCTTGAGAGATTCAACCATGGATGCTCAGAGTGAGATTTGCAGGCAAAGGCTAGGGCAGGATCAGAGGGGAGGTCAGCACAGAGCACGTGGGCCATGATCACCTGTTTCTGTGCCGTGAGCAGGGCTGCACAGGAAGGACTTTTGGGGTACATCGCATATATGTTAGGGCATCTTGCATGGTGGGCAGTCATGGCAGGGGCTTCTCCACTCTCTGTCAACAGTGCTAAGGATGGGATCCTCGTGCTCAGCCCTTAAGGAAGGGTGCAAACCTGAGGAAATGGTTGGGCGGGAACAGTGACAGAAAGCAGGAAGATGTCCTTGCTGCCTGCCTTTCCAAATGGTCTGTGTCCCTTCTGGAGCCTGACAAGGCAGATGATTCCAGCAAGAGGCTGCCCTGGCCACCCCAGGTGAGGTGGCATGGCAGGGCACCAGCATACTGCGGGATGGAGAGCCAGCCCTCCAACCAGCCTCCCCTCCTCATGTCTAACTTCCCAGAGACCCGCTTGCCCAGCCTCTGCACGGTGCCTGCTCTGGCTTGCTCTCTCCTTTTCCTCTCACCCCCACCCCGCATCTCCCTGGCTCTCAGCAGACTGCCGCCATCACCATGGCTACGCTTGCTTCTGCTTCTGCTCCACACTCAACAGGAGTCAGAGCTGGGGGAGGGAGGCCGGTCATTAGGCTTCCTGTTAAGCTGGGATCTCTCAAAGTCAGCTTGGGGCTGCACCCTGTATGTTCTGGGCCCAGCCGGTTCTTTGAGGGCTCACCTTCCATAGAAAAGATGGGCTTAACTAAACAGGATATCCTAGCCCAGGGAGGCTTAGTCATAGCCTGGGAGGATGCCACTAGCTCTCTGTCTCTCTCTCTGTGTGTCTGTCTGTCTGTCTGTCTGTCTCTCTCTCTCTCTCTCTCTCTCTCTCTCTCTCTGTGTGTGTGTGTGTGTGTGCGCGCGCGCGCAGGTACACATGTGTGTATAAGTGCACATACACATGTGTAGCTTCATGAGTGGAAGGAAGAGGAGAACCTTGAATGCCATTTCTCACATGCTCTCTACCTGTTGTTGTTGTTGTTGTTGTTGTTGTTGTTGTTGTTGTTGTTGTTGTTTTGAGACAGGGTATCCCCTGGCCTGGAACTCACCAAGTGATCTAGACTGGCTAGTCACCAAGTCCCAGAGATCTGTCTGTCTCTGCCTTCCCAGCACAGAGATTACAAGTTGGTGTCACAATGCTCAGCTTTTTTTAATTTTAATTTTTATTTTTTGCATGTGGTTAAATGTGAGTTCAGGTCCTCAGGCTTGCAAGATAATCACTTTACCAACTGAGACCTCTCCGTTGTAGAATATCGATGCATGGTAGTGTGTGGGTGTGACTGATGTCAAAGGTCACTCACTGAGTGATCACGGTAGGCTTAATGAAGTTACGACTGTCACCGTCAAGTTGCAGCTGAATAGGAACAGATTCTAATCAGTGCCTTCCCATTGTCAAGGGCATGAACTAACACAAATTAAGTATAGAACTCTGCTGAGTTTCAGTTTTCTTGTTTGTAAAATGAGGACAAGAACACCTAGTTTTCAAATTAAAGATAATTTATGCAAAATGGCTGGCACACAGTAGGTGCTAAGAAATGCCTCATGTCCTTTATTATTATAGAGGTCTGGGCCCTTTAAAAGGCATCATAGCATGAAAGACTGCTTTCCCTGACTTGAAGGCTACTGGGACTGGGTTTTAAGATGGATAGGCAGATTCCCAGCCTCACCTACAAGGAGATGTAGCCTTGAGCCCTGGTGTGGGAAGACAGCTGAGGTAGAGTTACCAGAGGTGAGCTCTAAGCTGAGGGTCTGGAGAGAGAAGTGAGCTGCCCAGACCCAGAGAATCTTGGAAAGTCTCAGGAACTGAGACACGAGATGCTGAGGAAGGGAGCAGATGGAGCCTGAAACAGAGAGGTTATTTTGAAGTAGACTTGCAAGGGCCAAGCTCTTCTCCCCCGCCCCCCACCCCACCCAGCAGGAGAGGGAGTTATTCATTAGAGAAACTGGACCAGAGAGACTTTGTGCTAGGGATGTCAGATGCAGAGAGAAGCTGGAGTGAGGTCAGAATTTGTATTAGAAATGAACTTCCTCCCTTGCCCCTGACCTTGGCTGGCAGGAGACTGAGAATTTCTTGCTGCAGAAACCAACCCACTCCGGAAACAATGAGTCTAAGTACATGTGTGTTGACTTGGGAGGTGCCTGGTGACCCTAAAAGGACCCCCCGCCCCTGCACAGCACTCCAGAACTTCCTATGGACTCTTCGGAGTTTTTATTGTTTTCATTCTCCTCTTCCTCCCCTTCTCCTCTCCTTCCTGAGACAGGGTATTGCTGTGCAATCCAAGCTAGCCATGAGCTCACCATATAGCTCAGGCTGGACTCCAGAGGCTTTTGTTTTTCTTAAATAAGATCATTTATTTTATCAGAAGTGTCAGATGCCCTGGAACTGGAGTCATGCATGTTTGTGAACCTTGATGTGCATACTGAGGTCCTCTGTAAGAACAAGAAAAGTGTTCTCTTTCCTTTTTCTTTTCTCTCTTCTCGTCTCTTCTCTTCCTTTTTTTTTTTTTTTTTGCCTCGGCTTGCCTGGAACTCATTATGTAGTCCAGGTTGTTTCCAACTCAGAGAGGTCTGCCTGCCTCTGCTTCTAGAGGGCTGGCATTAAAGGCATGTACCATCACACCCAGTACAAGTACTCTTCATTGCTGAGTCATCTCTCTAGGCCCTGGCCTTGAACTTTTGATCTCTGCTGATGACAACAGAGTCATGAAGTGGAAAAGCAAAGGAGACAAAGGATGAACAGCAGAAGAAACTGGAGACAAATGTAAGTTGTTGTCCGGAGAAGCAGGGAGACGTGTATCCACATGCTGTGTGAAACCGTGTAAGTAGGGCAAGAGTTACTGAGAGTTAAAAATATTAGAGGAGATCTCAAAGCTTTTAGTACAGCATTGAAAGGTAAAGTTGACAAAATGTACCTGGCCTAGTTTCTTCTCTCTTGCTGTGAGGAATAACCATGTCCAGAAACAACTTGGGGAAAAGAGTTTATTTCAGTTTATACCGCCAGGTAAAAGTTCGCCATGGAGGGAAATCAGGAAAGCTGCCTACTAGGTTCATGCTCAGTTGTTTTCTCACACGGCCTAGACAGCTGCCTAGGGAATGACACCGCCTACAATGGGCTTGGCCCTCCTACATCAACTAACAACCAAAAAAAAAAAAATGCCACAGACACACAGGCCATGCTCATGGAGGCCAGTCTTCAGTCGGGAGTCCCTCTCCACAGGTGATTCTTGTTTTGTCAAGAGGCAAAACAAACAAATACACTAACTAGTACAGACTCTGAAATGACCCTCTTAAAAGACAATAAAAGGCAAACATAAAGAAACGGGAAAAGCAATCCAGAAGGCTCAGCATTTAAGAAGTGGTTCTAAGAGAAAATGATGGTTAGGGACTCATTAAACAAACAATTTAAGAAAAATGGCCTGGATGGCGAAGACTGCACCGCCCAGATCCCTGTGAGCAGTTGACTGCACCACGTGACAGAGCAGGGACACAGCAATCGTAAGAGTTTTCCAGAAGAAGAAGAGATTGAATGTATGACACGGTGCTTCCCATTAGCAGCATGGAGAATAAGATACATGGAAAGCTGTCCTCAGTGCTCCAGGGCAGAGTTTCCCCTAAATTTCTTCCCTAACCACACTCCTCAAAAAGTGTGATTGTTAGTGCCAGACATTATCAATCCACAAAGACACATGAGAACATGAAATAATGCACAAAAAATTTACATCCAACTTTTGTTGTATTAGAAGCTGCTAAAGACTCCATTACAAAACAGGAAGGCCAGCTAGGCATGGTGCTGTCAGCATTGAGGAGGAAGGGGAGGCAGATCTCTGTGAGTTCAAGGCCAGCCTGATCTACATGTCAAGTTCTAGGCCAGCCAGGACTTCACTGTCTCAACAAAACAAAACAACAATGATAAAAATCCACAGAAATAAAACAAAAAAGGGAAGCTTGTGATCTAGGGAGATGACAGAGAATCCCAGAAGATAGCATTGCACAGGACTGGGGAGCTCTGAGAGGCACCACATTAGCAAAGCAATACAACATTAGTCCATGGGTTTGAGCACCCAGAAAGGATGTGAAGTTGACCTACAAAGCAATACCCAAAGACGTGGATGTTTTAGGAAAACAGCAATCAAAATTTGGAGGAATTGTCCTCTGTTGGAAGGAGGATACACTGAGACAAAGGGTCTCCTTTCAATTTATGACTTGGGGCAGCAGTGGATAATGTTTATTTTACAAAATCATAATAATGGAATTTTACCAAAGGTGCATAAACAGTTATATTGGAAGGAGAGAGTACACAGGAAGGAGAGTGAATGATCTAAGCCATCCATCTACAGTGACTGTGGTCGTGTGTGTCTGGACTCTCAGCTCCTAGGTGGAGGCTGGAGGACACAGCAGTCATCCCCTGAGCTAGGCACCAAGCTCCAGTCCAGTTGACTATATCTCAAGCTCTAGGCCAGCCTGGATACAGAATGAGGCCCTGTTTCAAATAAATATATATAATTTTGAAATATTCACTTGTAGTGAAAAGAATTCTTCAAAAAAGAAAAGTGTGTACCTGTATTCTTAAAATAGAACTAAAAGTTGAAAAATTAGCAATGATGTAAATGGCTGTGTTGATTCCAAGTTTTGAGAATAAGACAGTCTACCATAATTTAAAGCCATATTTGAAGCAAGCTTTAATTAAACACTGGTCAGGTAGATGGCTCTGGCAAGGTCCATCTCAGGGTTCCAAAACAATGGCCCTGAGTCATGCTTTACAGAGCTTAGGACGGCAAAACCCATAATTCACCACACTTCCCATCACATCCAATCAGGGGCAAGCATACATCCTGACATGTTTCCTGCCCATCTATCTTCTGACATGTGATCAAGCACATCTGGTGTAGACGGTCAAACAAAGGCAGGACAAACGGGAACAAGTTCTTCCTTTTCTCCTTCTCCTTCTCCTTCTCCTTCTCCTTCTCCTTCTCCTTCTCCTTCTCCTTCTCCTTCTCCTTCTCCTTCTCCTTCTCCTTCTTCTCTCCTCCTCCTCCTCCTCCTTCTCCTTCTCCTTCTAGCTTTATTTATTTATTATATATATATGAGTACACTGTAGCTTTACAGATGGTTGTGAGCCTTCATGTGGTTGTCAGGAATTGAATTTTAACCTCTACTCACTCTGTTCGCTCACTCCAGCCCAAAGCTTTATTTATTATAATACATAAGTACACTGTAGCTGTCTTCAGACACACCAGAAGACAGAAGACGCATCAGATCTCATTACAGGTGGTTGTGAGCCACCATGCGGTTGCTGAGATTTGAACTCAGGACCTTCGGAAGGGCAATCAGTGCTCTTACCCGCTGAGTCATCTCACCAGCCCCACCGGAACATATTCTTAACTGTCTTAATTGCAAATGGAATCCTTAACTTGCAAGGTGTATTTTTCCTGTTTTAGTTTCCCATTAACTTGCGAGGTGTATTGTTCATGTTCCTGTTTTGGTCTCATAGTTGCTTCTGGAAATAAAAGAAAGATGAATGGGACTGTGGTCAAGTGACCTTTGTAAATGATTGGCAGTGTTAGTTAAGAATGAGCTGGGATGTAACGCTGTGCTAGGCTGATCAGTGGGAACAAGGTCTTGGGTTCAGTCCCCAACACACAAACAAACATATGGTACTTAAATTTCCTAGAAATGAGGAAACTGGGTCCGATGTGGCCAGTGGTGTCTTTGTCTTCTGGAAGATGCCTTGGGGTGCTTTGCAAACTCTTCAGTCAATGCTAAGTCAGCAAATATCAGCAGAGGTAAAGGCAGATTACCAGAATTTTTGGAATTGGCGCTGTCTTTTCTGCCAATAGTAAAGGCCAGCAAAGGTGTCATATATTTTCAAGGCATCTTAGCAAGCTAGGAAGCAACCAACTCCCTGCCTTCAGAGGCAAACCCCAAGACCTAGGCAGGTTTATGGTTCAACAGCAGTCTCTGATGAAACAAACACCCAAACAAGGGAGCCAACATCTAGGCCACACAGCCCAGCTCAGCCTTTAGCTTACTCTCGTCTTTTCGCTGTCTGATTACGGTAGCTAGAGACCCGAGATGGAAACACCCAACTGGAATCACCGTTGCACAGACCCACCAGAGAGAGATAATGAGGCTGTTGTTTAAAGTCACTGAGTTTTGGGACACACATCTCAAGCTGAGTCCGGTGTGGCACACTTGTGGTTAGAGCACTTTCAGGGAAAAAGTGGGATGATTCTGACTTCGTAGTCAACCTAGCAAGACCCTGCCCCAACTCCTCCTGTCCCCCCACTCCCCCCCCCCCAAAAAAAAAACCATTCTGGACTAGTCTGACTTGTCCTGCAGCTGCGGTGAGAGGAAAGGCTCAGGTTGACACTCAGGCTGAGAGGAGCGTTGACATTACTAAAGGGAGGTCAGAGTGTGTCAGGGACTATGTTACATCACCCTGGGAACAAAAGGCCCGATGGGAGGTGGGGTTTTTGTTTTGTTTTGTTTTGGTTTGGTTTGGTTTGGTTTGGTTTGGTTTGGCATACTGTGTAGGTCAAGGCCCCTTAGAGATAGATCAAAGGGGTCACCTAAGACCATTGGGGGAACACATTACAATGTAAAACAGGAGCAAAATTAGCTATGAAGAACCAACAAAAATAATTTTTTGGTTGGTGATTAGTTATTTCTCTGCCAGTGTAATGAGCCAGTTCAAACCTGATTAGAGTCTATTAAATGCAGGCTTATTGGGAGACTGCTCTTGGGTGAGCAAGTTCACCAGCCCCAGGGAAGGAGGCAGAGAAGTCTCCACCAGAAGGGAGAGAGAGGAGTGGGGGAAGAGAGAGAAAGAAGGCACGTGCAGAAAGAGGGAGAGAAGAGAAAAGAGGGAAAGAGAAGGAGAGAGAAAAAAATGTCTTCATTATATAGGGAAGAGTTCCTGGGGGAAGGGCAGCCCAGCCCCTGAGCTGGAAAGTTCAGGGGTGGGTGCAGGGTATGCCAAGTAGGGACTGGGAGGTGCTGGGAGAACCTGGGGACCAGGTCTACTCTGCTTTGGTGGAATGTGCACCTCAGTCCCTTGTCCTGGGGTCTGAAGTCAAACAGTTGGGGGTCACCGCAACATGAGGAACTGTATGAAAGGGTCACAGCATTAGGAATGTTTAGAAACACTGGTTTAAAGTGTCACTGTCTAAGGCAATTACAGAATCCTCTAGATAAGAGCTTCAAAACATCCAGGGCTATCTCCGTTTGTACAATTAGGCAGGAAGTAAGAGCAATGAGCCTAAGTGGTAACAGCATGCCCAGTGGTGGTGGTGAACAGCAATGACCGCTAAACGCGCTAGCCATCTCCATGTGCCTAGGATGCCATCTCCATGTGCCTAGGATGCCATCTCCATGTGCCTAGGATGCCATCTCCATGTGCCTAGGATGCCATCTCCATGTGCCTAGGATGCCATCTCCATGTGCCTAGGATGCCATCTCCATGTGCCTAGGATGCCATCTCCATGTGCCTAGGATGCCATCTCCATGTGCCTAGGATGCCATCTCCATGTGCCTAGGATGCCATCTCCATGTGCCTAGGATGCCATCTCCATGTGCCTAGGATGCCATCTCCATGTGCCTAGGATGCCATCTCCATGTGCCTAGGATGCCATCTCCATGTGCCTAGGATGCCATCTCCATGTGCCTAGGATGCCATCTCCATGTGCCTAGGATGCCATCTCCATGTGCCTAGGATGGCTGCGTTGACCTGACTGTGCCCTGACATTTAGTAAAACGTTATTCTGCTTGTGCCTTTGTGACTGTTTCTGACAAGGATAATGTCTGAGCTGGTTGACTGAGCACAACAGTCTCTGTGCTCTAAGATGAGAGGCTGAAGGTCTGCACTGAACCAAGAGTGTGATGGCCCCATTCCTGCTTGGCTGAGTTCAGCCAGGATCCTGTCTTCTCTACGTTTCAAATTAAAACTTCTTACATCAATGTCAGCCACTTTGTCAAGGTGTCAAGGTGTCAAGGATGAAAAATTAGCCAATCCCCTATCTAGCTATCCACTTATTTAATGGCTGTGCTTCTCTGGAGAACCCCAAAACAACATCTGACCCCCTGAGTTCACAATGATGTGATAAAGGAAACGTTGCTATTTTTCTCTAGATTATAGATGTGGGAACTGGGGCACAGGAGTCCTGGGTTCACATATGGCCTGGAATATAAAGCCAGTTATACTCCTGAGTCCCCAGGCTAGAGACTCAGGACACCTCCCACCTGCACAGGCCTGTTAAGCAGGTTTTCCTCCTGAGAAAGGGGAAACTCTGCCATCTTAGTAGGTCAGAGTGCCTGGCTCTTGGCAGCTCATTATGGTCATAAAGACATTTTTAAGAAAAAAAAAAGTAAAAATACATACATACATACGTATGCACGTATGTAAGTATGTATGTATGTATGTATGTATGTATGTATGTATGTATATTTGAGACAAGTTCTCTCAGTATAGTACTGGGTGTCCTGAGCTCACTGTGTACACCAGGCTGGCCTTGAACTCGCAGAAACCTACTTGCCTCTGCCTCTTGAGTTCTGGGATCAGAGGTGCGTATGACAACAGCCAGTTTAGGTTGTGTGTTTCTTTTTGTTGTTGTTTGCTTGTTTGCTTTGTTTTTGTAAAGATTGTACTTATTATTTTAATTATGAGTGTTTGGCTGCTTGTACGGAAGGGTGTCACATACATGCCTGGTGCCCATGGAGGCCAGAAGAGAGGGCATTGGATCCTTGGAACTGGAGCGACAGATAGTATGAACTGCTATGTGGGTGCTGGGAATTGAACCCCCAGCTCTGCTCTTAACACCTGAGCCATCATGGGAAGCTAGTCAGTGGAAGGGTCTGGGCATCCATGTCTTCTGAGAACATGTCAGGAGGTTAGGCTAGCTGAAGTGGGCAGGAGGGAAACACACAGGAAGGCACAGGAAGCTTTGTAGGGGACCAGCTGTCCTTACCCATCTCCCTCCACTTCTTGCCTCCGCTCCAACCCCTCCCCCAGGATGCCAGACTCAGCCCTGGAAAGCTGACTCCCTGCACTGTGCACTGCACAGTGGAGTAGCTCAAGGCCACCTACGTCTGCTTCAAACACTGTGTGTGCAACAAGAAAAGGGACTGAAAACCTAAAAAAAAAAACAACCTAGGTCAAAAGAGAAAAGGAATTATAAAAAAAAAAATGCAAGTCATGATTAAAGCACTTGTCATTCCCAAAGATGTTCTGTGTTGTCCTGAAGTCAAGGGAAGGGGACAATAGCACTATCTCAGTGACCACTGACTCAGCACCTTCAGTGTGCCAGCATGGTGGAGGCTGCGTTTATGTCTCCACCTGGCATCCTCATGGATGCCTCAAAGCTTTACAAATGACTATGACAAGGGTCACTGCTTCCTGCAGGCAGTGCCAGGCGACTGGGGACCAGCTTTGCGGGTCACAGATGTGCATCACCTTGGAGCAGGTGATGCTTTGCTGAGTCCTGGGGCATGCATCTCAGGATGGATTCAAGTGAATTGAGACCTGCTGATCTCTGGGAACATCAGCCAACACTTGCCCACACTTGCAAGCTTCGCCTCTGCAGAAGCCAGCCTCCGTTGCTACTCTACTCTGTGGGTTGGAGAAGAGGCAGTCCACCTAGCAGGCCGTCGTGGGTGAAGGACAAGTGAATTCTCTGGGATTCCACGGTGGACAGGTCAGAGTTCAGCTTTTGCTCCCTTGAAGAGTGGACTTGTTCCTCATCCCACCCCTCTCGCTTCTTCCACGTCCTCTCCATGCTCAGGACTGGTGAGAAGGGGAGGCCTCATCTCCACACACTTTTCCCCCTTGCAGTGAACAATACCTTCTGGTTCGCTCATACACAGGAGCACGTGTGGAGAAAGGGGTTGGGTTGCCCACATACAGGCCAGGCAGCAGGGGGCCAAAGGACAATGGCCAGCAAAAGTCAGACTGACACCTGTGGTGGTGTCGATCTGGAGGGCAGGCTTGACTCAGGCCTGGTCACTTCAAGGTGCAGGGCAGGAACAGGGGAAGTGGCCAGTCAGAGGGTTTGAGTAAAACAGCTTTGCATGGGATGAGAAGTCTGCACACACAGCTTCCCCTTGTAGCTGGAGCTGACCTCGGCCTCCGTTTCTGCTCTCCCAAGCTCTGCTCTCTCCGCACACTTGGTCACTTAAGGTTTTGGTCTCTTTTGCTTCTATTTGGGTTTTACTGGCCTGGCATTTCCTCATTTTTAATTGGATTTTTTTAAGTTCTTTGAAAGCAGGGATTTTTTTTTCCAGCTTCCCCCAGTCTCCAGAGGGCTGACAGTACTGAGTATACCAGAATGTCTAATAAACACCTACAGGAAGCAATACACAGAGGCACATATCAGTAATTCTAGCAGCCTAAGACAGGAAGAATGCCATGAGACCCGCCTGGGCTTATGTAGAGATTTCCAGGTCAGCCGGGGCTACATAGCAAAAACAGTCACCAAAGACGAATGAATAGGAAGACAAAAAAACAAAACAACAACAACAATGACAGAATCAGTAATGGGAAAGGATTTAATTCGGCAGTGGGGTGTGGGGGTGGAACCCCCCAATTTCACATCTGGTCCCAAGCAACATGAAATAATTCAAAAAAGGACCAAATAGAGTCTCCATCATTTGATGCTTAGGGAGGAGGCTGGGGACAGTGAACAATATTTAACTTGGCTCCCAGGGGGCTTTTCCCAATAGAATTGATGACCAAAGTCAAATATAACTATAAACATTAATTTCAAAGTCAAATACTTGGTTGAAGATTTTGTGCTATGCAGGGTTACTAAGCTACTATTTGTTCTATATGGAAAGGGGACAGAAAGGGGTCAGATAATACACTCTGTCCAAAGACAAAATGCTCAGGGAGGTGAAAATGACCCTCTCTGGGTTCTAGTTTTATAAAGAGAGGGATTAAAAAGAAACAAGTGAGCTGATTCCAAAATTACCTTTAATATTAATTTTGGTCACAGTAATTCTTCTGTCTAGCTCTGGCTGTCAAGTTGACAAGAAGTCCGGGTGAGTCTCAGTTGAGCGATTGCCCTGATCAATCAAATGATGCTGTAGGTGTGTCTGTAGGATGTCTTCATTATTGGTTGCTGTGAAAGGGTCAAGCCCGCTGTGGTGGCGCCATCCCTGGGCTGGTGGTCCTGGCAAAGCTGGCTGACCATAAGCCACAGAGAGCCTTTCCTTCCAGTGAGCATCTTTCCTCCGTGGTCTCTGCTGAGATCCTTCCAGTAGGCTCCTTCCTTGAGTCCTTCCCCCCCCCCCCACCTTGGCTCCCCTTCCTGACTGACTGTAGCCTGTAAGCTTAGTAAACCCTTTCTTCCCTCGGGTTACTTTTGGTCAGCATTGTATGACAGCAACAGAGAAGCAAACTAGAGCAGAAATAAAGGTGCAAGCAGAAACTCAGGAACCCTCACCCTGCTCTCCTGCTCCCTGGGATAAAGGTGCAAGCAGGAACCCCTCCCCCATCTCACTCTCTGTCACCTGGGATACATCTCTTCAGAGGAAAACACTGTCCTGCCCTTTAAATGTGCATTTTCTTCCAGTAGATACTCCCCGATTCTTTCATTTTAGACACATCTTAACTTTCTCCTAAGGAAGAGAATTTAGCCTTTATATCGCATACGAGCATGCAAGCACAAACTCAGTCTTCACTATGGACACATTAACAGTCATGATTTATGTTAACATATTTTAATGCGTACCATCACGTATTGTTCATCATTAAGCCTTAACATCTCCTGTACTTTCTTTCAAGGTGCGTCACTCTCGCCTTGCTGTGCAAAACGCCTGACAGACGGAAGTAAGGTAAGGCAGGATTTATGTGCTAACTTGGTTTCCACTGCTTTTATTACTACTATAAAAATGTCTTTTAAAACCTTATTCTCGGTCTCCATTAGCACTCATTTCTCCCACTTGCCCACACAATTCCTTGCTGATTTCCTCAGGAACAGCATAAAAGCCCAACCTGTTAACTACATTCTTCACAGGAAACAGCCCATGCCAGGAAAGAGAGGGGAGGGGGTCAGAGGAGGAGTGGACTATCCAGGTTCCATAACAGGCCAACCGGAAATTCACAGCACCCAGATGCAAAGACGTAGCCTTACCATGGTTAGTCTAACGAAAGTGCTCTGGGGAGGACCTGGCCTGGTGGCCTGCTCGAGTTCTTGCAAAACATTATTGACCTGTGCCAAACCGAGAGCAACGGCTACCAGGAAGAAGAGGGGACCAGGCAGGCAGCCTGTGTGAGTGTCACAGTCTCCATCCATGGCCACCATGGTGGGGAGCATAGCGGCAGGCAAGCAGGCACGGTGCTCAAGCAGTAGCCAAGAGCTTATATCTCCATCTACAAGTAGGAGGCAGAGAGCTGGAATAAAGTGAGCTTTGAAACCTCAAAGCTGAGTCCCCGTCCCCGTGCCACACCCCTTCCAACAAGCTCACACCTCCTAGTCCTTCTCAAACAGTTCCACCAACTAGGAAGCAAATATTCAGATATAAGAGTTTCTGGGGTCTGTTCTCATTCAAACTACCACAGGTACGCAAAGTCTAAAGGGCACCAAAGGCAAAACCATTATTGTAGTGTTGGACAGGTTACAAAATGTCATAGATGGTGGGAAATGCCTTGAGGGAATGAATGTTTCACAAAGCATAGCAACCGTGGGCCGCAACAGTAGGGTTCACACTACAGAGAGAGAAACTGTGCCATCCAGGAGTGGGCTGGGGAGCCCTTCCAGAGAGCAGCTCTGTGCGAGCTACCCAAACTTGGTGCTCACCAAAACTTGATTCCACTCTCTGAAAACCCTGTGAGTTGCTTGGGAGTGGGGAACCCTGGGGTGTCACATCGAGAGACGTACGAGGAGATAGCATACTGCTTCTGGGCTCACGAGAGTTGAGGGTGGCATGTGAACAAGAAGAGAGATGCCCAAGACCTTGCACCGAAGATTTCCTATTCAGCAGTCAACCAGTGAACCTGAGAAAGGTCCAGGAGACAAAACAGGGTCTAAAGGTAAGCCCCAGGAGCCTGGGTCAGATGACAGCGCACAGCATGTACCAATAATGAAAAAAACTCTATATGCCAAATTGGGGGCCTGCAGGATGAGGGTGGGTGGGCCACTGGCTACCAGTGTTGTGCAGAAGAGCCCTAGTAGCTGTAACAGGACCGTGGGAGAGGTACACTAGGTCCTCTAGGCCCCAGAGAATGCTTTGCTTGGCTGGGAAGGCACAGTCTCACAGAGGAAGGCTGGGTAGAAGGCCTGACAAGCTTCAGGGCAGCAGTCGCCCTCCTTGGAAATATCGTTACAGATGTGACAACTAGATTTGTCTTGTTTAACAAGGGGGTGGGTATCTTAACTGACAAGAGAGTGACCTTTGAACCTTTGGGGTTTCTCTGCTTTGGTAAATGTTTTCCCTAAAGTCACTCCCATGACCTGGTCTAAGAAAAGGAGGTTCAATATTGACAATCCACATATATCAAAACTAGGACCATAGGCCAGACCTGGGGCCAAGGTCTTTCCACTGCTGGGGGATCAGGGTAGGGAGGGGCCACATTGATCCTGGGAGAGCTCTGGGGGAAGGAAGAGGACACCTCGATCCTGGGAGAGCTCTGGGAAAGAGGAGAGGACACCTCGATCTGTCTTCAGGCTCTTTCTTCTTGAGTGGTGGGGGCTGTGGTGGCGCCTGCTGCTGCTGTGACTCTCTCATTCCACCATTGTTGTTGCAGCAATGGCTTCAGCAGAATTTGGAGGGGAGTCTAGGGATATGATTTAGACTCATGGTTTTAAAACCTGGCAGTCCATTGTGGTAGGAAGACATGTCAGAATGAATGAAACCTAGGCCATGAAACCTTTCTTCTTCATGTCATAGCACACTGGGAGCAGAGAATGAGACTGGAAGATGGACACAGGCTGTGACACTCAAAGACTACGTCCCACCTTTTCCCAAATCATCATCAGGTGGAGCCAAATGCACAAAATAGGACCCTGTGAGGGACATTTAGTATTTAAATAATCACATATGCCTGGCTTTCTCTGTTTAAAGGTTTTGTTTTATTGTTAATTATGTATATGTATGTTTCTGTATATGGGTATGTGCTTGTAAGTGCTGATGCCTGCAGGGGCAAGAAAAGGGCACCGGATCCTTTGGAGAGCGTCACCGGCCTTTGTGAGCCACCTGATAGAGATGTGGAGTCTCTGAACCCAGGTCCTCCTCAAGGGCAGTGTGTGCTCTTAACCAGAGGCATCTCTCCAGCCCAGTGGATTTGTTCTTTAGTATCTTAAAGAAAGGGAGGGAGGGAGGGAGGGAGGGAGGGAGGGAGGGAGGGAGGGAGGGAGGGAGGAAGGAAGGAAGGAAGGAAGGAAGGAAGGAAGGAAGGAAGGAAGGAAGGAAGTCTCCCATTCCGCTTTCCTTTCTCTAGGGAGCTGCTGCTTGGTATTTAGCTTTTTGGGTTGGTTCTCAGATTTTCTCTTTCCTCCGTTGCTCGGCTGCCCTGGGAGAGTGTTCTCACAGCCACCATGTCCACCTGCTCTAGTGAAACGCTGTAGCTGCCCTCACCTGCACGTTTGCTATAGCATCTGCTATCCTTACTCATCACGATCTGAAAATTTCAGTGGCAAATTACAGATATAAACCACATATAAGTTTTAAGTTGTTCACCAATCCAAGCGGTGTAATGAGATCACGTGCTGGTCTGCTCAGTCCTGCCCGACACGAGAGTCAATATCCCTTTGTTCTGAGTGTCTGTGTTGTATATAGTACCTGCTCTCACCATGCAGGTCTTAAGTAACCTTTGACAGGAGCCTAAAGCTGCCTCACGGTTCCCTCCTCATCCATGGTGCTCTGTCTTGTCACACAGACATACCACCAGCTCCTGTCACCATAAGAAGTGGAGGGAAATAGAATATGTGTCTTGAGGGAGACACAGCACATTCCAATAACTTTTAACTGCAGCCATTCCTAGTATATTATTAGTTACTGCTAGTATCCTCTGGGCCCAGCTTATACTTTGTCATTTCCCATGGGCCTGTGCAAGTAGGGTTTGTTTGGTGCTATCTGTAGTTCCAGGCATCTGCCCCGGGGAGGTGTCTTGGAACATAGTCCCTGTGGATGAAGGATGTCTGCTGTATGCGTTCTTACTATGGATGCAGTTTCTACACGTTTCCTTGGTTTCTGAGTGCCAGTTGTTACCCCACTCTTGTGTCCCTCCCAGAGGCAGTTCTTCTGGCCCTTCCAGGACAATGGTTCCAATAGTCGGGAGCTCACTTCGGCTTCTGGCTTTGTCTCTGCTTTGAGATGGCTGCAGTTTTCCAGATTTTTCCGCTTTGTGCCTTGTCTCCATTTTGAGATGGTTGGAGTTTTTCATTTTTTTCTGCTTTCAGCATTGTCTCAGCTTTGAGATTGGTGGAGTTTTCCAGTTTTGCCTCGACGGCTCTCTGCACCCGTTAAATGCCTTTCTCAGGTATCTGAGCCTCAACTGTCCTTTAAGGTTTTACAAGCTGCCCTTAAAGGCTTTGGATACTCAGCATGTGTGTTTGTTACCATTCCTGTGAGCTGGCACCAGCTTAATCTACTTAATCTTTGACTCTGTGGCCCAGGGTTAGTAGCATGCAAGCCTTGCTCCCTTGTATGTTAACAGTGATGGAGTTGACAGTTCTAGAGCCCAGGACCAAGGCAGATACTCTCGAGAACTGAGACTGCATTCAGTGACCTTGAGGATGGCTGAGCTGCTGCCAGCTTGGTGTCCCTTGTGGTTTCCTGTGGTTCCAGCCACCTCAGAATCTCATACAGTAGCTTTGAGTGTTACGCAGGACAATGCATTGAAGGTGCATTGTACTGAACCACTACACAGTAAATGCTGCAAAACCAACAGCCCTCACAACGTGATAAGACATGTATGCAGCACTCACTAATGTGAACATGATAAGACGTGTATGGAACACTCACCAATGTGAATCACAACATGATAAGACGGGCATGAAACAGTCACTAATGTGACATTGCCTCACTGTGGCAAGGAACCTGGCACTCTAGGAAGTAAAAGGATAAGGAAGGGGGGAAACAGAGAGGGAAGAAAACCTGTGCAATGAAACAATAATAAAGAAAACCATCAAAAAACCTATGAAACACTAAGCCAAGAGGCAAAGACAGGAGCAACTTGAAGGATCTGGTGGTAAAAAGGACCCTTCATTAGGACAGTGAGGACATGGCTGGAGAGGTGGCAAGCAGGTTACAGGCAGCCTGGATTCAGGTCCCAGCAGTCGCATGGTTCACAAACACCTGAAACTCCAGTTCCAGGGGACCCAACACCCCCTTCCGGTCTTCGCAGGTGCTTGCAGTCATGTGGCATACACTAACACAGACATGCATGCATTACATGGATGTACGCACACATGCACATTAAAAAAACTTAAAAGTACAGTAAGAAAATCTGCACCATCTTTCTCTCTTAGAAAAATCAGCTTTGGTTGGTTATCTGAGACATCTGAGGGAATGCCACAGGCTAGCGACCGGGAGAAGACCGACTTTTATCCCCTGTGTCCCTGTGATTTTAATCAATACCCATCAGGTCTCGATGCTTCTGCACTGTAATTGGCTGTTACAGTTCCAGGCTGTGTCTCAAGGCGATTGGACTGACAAGCTGGGAAAGTCTAGAGAAATAAATAAACACCAGAATGAAGCTGGATGTGGGGTGGAATTGATCACCCGGGAAAGAAACTGCTACCTCTGTCTCATGGCCCTTCCCAGGGGTGAGGCCCAGTCCAATTTAGTTTATGAGCAGAAAGTGACAGTCAGTGTGCTTTTAGAGTTGCTGGAAGTCCCTTCTGCCTTTTGGGCCTAAATATTCTGCCTCTGCAGAAACGAAGCCACTGCCTCCTAGCTTACTGCAGACAGAAACTTCAGGAAGCCCCTGCCCTGGTACTGCCAACCTAGATCAATAAACCGTTTGACCTTCAAGAATTCCATTATCTCTGTGTTGGAATGGCATTTAAGGGTGTGACTGGGTGATCAAAGCTGCTTAGAAGTGCAATAGAGCTGCTGAAGGGACTTTACTGGGCCATCAGACCTTAACTGAGAGACTTGAGAGACATCTACCCGGAGGCATTGGTAGCTGAGGGCTGGTGCTAGGCATGGACTCTGGAGGGTACACAGAGGCAGGTCCCTGGCAGGCCTGGAGCAGGGGAACTGAGTGCATCTTTAGCTTGTGTATGTAACTGGCTTGTCATTAGGGGGCTGTTGGCATGACTGATCATGTCTTGGGGTGGGGAGGATGTTCTTGGGTTTTGATGGACAGACGTTGATGGACAGACGTTGCTGTAGAATGTGTGCTCTGGGCTCAGTCAAGGTGCAAGTCCTCTGCAGCCCAGCAGGAGTGTGCTTGGTGTGTTGGAGGGACTGGCAGGAGCGGAGGGCAGTGGTGCAGTGAACAGAGTGAGGAGGTAGAGGCAGAAGTAGGCTAAGCGAGGCGAGAGCCCCACAGAGCCCTTGAGAGGGCTCTGGCCCTTGCTCAGTCAGATGGGAACTCTCTGCACAGTCTGAGTTTCATTGTGACCTGGATGGAGAATAAAGACGGCTGGAAACTCCAGAGCAGTGCTGACAGGAAGAAGGTCAAATTCCAAATGTGTTTTGAAGGAAGAGTCGAAGAGGTTTGCTGAAGAGTGGCACCTAGAAGACGGAAAAGGATGACTGTAGGCTTGCACCTGGGAACTCAGAGGGCAGTGTGACATTCTCTGAGATGAATCTGTGGGAGAAAAAGTGTGATCTGGGCAGTGCAGCCACAGAAAGGTCAGGGCAAGTGACACTCAAGTTCTGTGTTGGGTCCAGGATTGGAAGACCAACCCAGTTGGACACACTGGCTACAAAGGTAGCACTGGGAGTTGTATTTGTTACTTTTCCGGTTGCTGAGACAGCATAGCTGACAAGGCAGCTTGTTGCTCTGACTCACAGTCAGAGGTGAGTCAGTCTCCTCCAAGGCAGAGAGGACTTGGCAGTGGGAGCACGGTGAGGCAGGTCATGCGCCATTGACGCCCAAAAGCTGGGAGAGATAAATACTGGGCCAACTTTCTCCTTTTTTCCCTTTATGTTCATCCAGGAACCCACATCCAGAGTGAGTTTCCTTCCTTAGTCAAACCTCTGGAGGAAAACTTTATACACACATTTAAAAATATCTCCCTAGGCGGTCCAAAATCCAATCAACTTGATAATGAAAAGTAGACAGACCACTGACAACAAGGCTGGATGGAACCACTGGCAACAGGTAAAAGAGAAAGACCAGAGCCTGGGGCTCTGACATTTATAGACCCAAAAGAGGCAGATGAGGAACCGGCAGAGAGGGAGAGGACAGAGAGGGAGAGGGCTAACCTGGTCATGTCCAAGAAACCACCAGAAGAGGAGTGGGCAGTGTGTCAAGTACTTGGTGGCTCAGTCAGATGGCAACTCAAGGGCTGCCTGAAGGATGTGGGTCATCTGGCCTTGGCAGGAGACTGTGGAATCATGACTGAGAAGGTGGTGGCTGAACGGCCTGATTTCTGTGTTTAACAGAGAATCAGATGCCGAACTAGAACCGAATAGACTTGCAGGGTTTATACTTGCTTCTTACTAAAGACAAGGGAGAAACACGGTGTTTATGTGTTGATGGGAACAACCAGGAGAGAGAAACGATTTGCCTGTGTAAAGGGGGAGTTGTACGGGAGAAGCCATTGATTTTAAATGTGCAACCAGGACAAATTAGTACCAGAAACACAAACCAGGCATGATTTCATATATTTCATATATGAAATCCCAGTGTTCAGGAGGCTGAGGGAGAAGGACCCCAAGTTAGATGGTGTGTGAACTGTGTAGCAAGGTCCAAGCCAGCCAAAACTGTATCTAACAAGACTGTCTCACTAGGTAACAACACAAGTTATCTAACAATACGAGGGAGTGGAACTTAGGTGGGAGGAGGATTGTTTCTGGGATGGGGACAAAGTTTGGTAAAATATTCCCATTGCAGACATAAAGAGCGAGTGCTTACTCCAGAGATGCTGTAAAACAGTAGCAGCATGGTGATGCTTCAGCCCCAGGGCTGGGAATGAGGGGAGGTGGCTCCCTGAGACTTGCTGGTCACCCAGCCTGGCCCCCTGGTCAAGATCCAAGCCAGTGAGAGATTCCCTCTCACAATACAAGGTGGATGGCTCCTGAGGAGTGACATCCAAGGCTGACCTCTGAGCACATGCACCGACACACACACACACACACACACACACACACACACACGCACACACACACACACACACTCATGCAGACACACATGCGCGCATGCATGCACATACGCGCACACACACACACATGCACCAACACATACATGCACATGTGCACACACACATACACACACACACACACACACACACATGAAGACCATTTCTTGAGTAGTAACACTGTCAAGGCCCTGTGGCTGTGGTAGCTAACAGGGCAGCAATTGTTCAAGCCCTAGGAATTAAGGGAGCACTGCAGGGAGCACCACAGGGATCAGTGGGCACCTAAATCTAGGTGTGGCCTCAAAGGCAAGAGCTCCAAGTCTATATGCTCAAAGTCACCAAGGCTTGCTGTGACTGACAGAAAGTCCACAGGGAAGAGTCCAGTCAGCTTCTCTCAGAACTTGCTGTGGCTCAGAGAGACCACACTCACAGCCTGGCCAGCCTTTTCTGAGTCACCTCCTCAAGGTAACCAGGATGTGCCCTACAATTTACTGGGTCCTTCTGAGGGTCAGAGGTGAAGATAGAGCCTCTTCCTGGGAGGACCCTCTGCCCTGTGCCCATAATACTCAGGCCCCCCAAGCTCCCCTTCTCCCTACACCCCTCTCCCTCTCTCCCCTTCTCCCCCTCTCCCCCCCCCCCTCTCACACACACACATTCACCATTCAATCAGTATTCTAAGTCTATAGACTTTAGATTCTATGCTTTAAATCATACACTCTGGCTTTCAGAAATATACAATTGCTCACACAATAAAGGCTGATTTTTTCACTCCCTGCAGTAGGGTTTTGATTATGTGTATGCATCATACTTTTCACTTAGCCATTCAAACAAAGACTTCCTTTGAGTGAAAAACAAAACTCCTGTCACTGTGCTGATAAGTTACAGCCATGACTCAACCCGGTAAGGAGGCTTACCTCCCTCTCCTCCCCCTAGCCTTGCAGACCACCTTGTTAGAGCCTGAGGAACTGCGGCCACCACTTCAGTAATACTGCCAGCTGGCAGAGGGAGGCAATGCCTGGGAGGAGCACGAGGAACACAGGCCACCTCCCCTGCCAGCCCACAGTAGGCTGTTTCTTCCCTGCATACTCTGCCCATCCAGAGGATGGCAGGCACCCCACAGTCTTGCCAGGTTGTCCTGTCTCAAGCACTCACACTCATTCATGCACATGCTCACATGTTTGTGAGGCATTTTCCAGAAGGTTTTACTGAAGAGGGAATACCCACCCTGAATGGGGTGGGGCACTATTCAGTGGGCTGGGGTCCAGCTTAAATCTCTTTGACACCTGGTTGCAGATGCAATGTGACCAGCTGCCCTATGTGACCAGCTGCCTCATGTTCCTGCCACCTAGTCCCTGCCACGACAGACTGTAAGCCAAAACCAAAGGCCTGGTCCCCTAAGCTGCTTTTTGTCAGGTATTTCAGACAACAATGAGAAAAAGAATAAACAAAGCTGGAAGAAATAGACTCTCTTTCAAGGCTCAGATCACCAAGATGCAACCTCCATTCCTGGGGCTGCAGGAACACTCAGACTAGTATGGCCAGGACTTTGCTTAAGACATTTAATGGAGAACACATAGTTACCTCAGTGGAGCCCAGCTTCCCTGGGAACATAGGACGCTATGCTTTTTTCTTTTTGTTTAGCCTGGGAAGCATTTTACAGCCCTGCCCCTGATGGCATCATGGACACAGCCTGTCCTTAAGCCAGCTCTCAAACACCCCTAACTCTCAAAGTTCTCACCACCTTGAAAATCTCCATCTAACTGTACCTGACCACATAGTGCAAGCATGTGCACACACACACACACACACACACACACACACACACCTTTTACTTGTGCTGGTAAAATGGAAAGCTCTTGGCCATCTCAGTTTACTCAACTGTAAAGCAGGAAACTGAAGGACTGCCCAGTTCTTCAACCTTCAGAGTGGGCAGGTCCACAGAGCCATGTCAGATACTCTATGCTGAGCAGACAGGGACTCTGGGCCAGCCATGAGGACAGTAGTCAACCATTTGTCAGAAGGCCTTCCCTATACTAAGGCATCAAAGGCCCTTCTACTGGGTTCTCAACTCAGATTTGCCAAGTTTATCCATGAGCAGAAACAATGGCTTGCTACTGTGCTGTTAGGATTCCTGCGCTCCTAATACTTGCTTTGGATGTGATGTGCTAACTGCAGTAGTAGCATCCTCTATTACAAGCAAGATGCCTTTGTAAGGCTTCCAAGACAGATACAATGCAACCATTGACAGCCTCCAAAGTCCAGAGTGGTCCAAGACATCTCCAGCCACTGTGACCCACAGCCATGAAAACAGAGCTGAGATTCGGAGCCCATGGAGACAGCCTGGCCATCCTCCGTGAAGGACACCCTAGATACGAGTCTCTGTCTGTTCTAAGAACAGGTTAATAAGGAAAGCGAAGAAACCAGAGCCCATTCATTCCAGCAGTGCTGCTGTGTGACAAAGGCCCACAGGCACTGTGAGAGCTGAGGAACGGGAACCAAGTGGCCCGCGGCTCCCTGAGAGTGATTTAAGGAAGGGGTCTCTATGGCGAGGAAGCACCTTTTCTTGGAAAGAAGAGAGATATCTCAGTGATCAGAATGTAAGCACTGTGAAGCCTAACTAAGGACCTAAACACCAACTTCCCAGGCAACAGGCCACCAACTCCCCAGGCGACAGGCCACTGGCACTTTTCACGGTGGGGAGCTGCAGGATGAATCTTAGGGGCATGCCAAAGATGGATATGAGAAAAGACTGAAGGCAAGAGGACCAGGGGGCCTACGGGAAGAACAAAATGGGGAATGGAGGCATGACTCCATTGCTCATACAGTGGTTCAACCTGGAAAGCTGGGCATTCATTATTCTAGGTCTGTGAACACACTCACATCTAGTTCTCATTCAGAACAAGTCCTCCTTCCACCTACCAGTCCAATGGTTGTTCAGCTCCCCCCACCCCTGAATCAGTCCAATGGTTGCTCAGCTCTCCTCTGTCCCCCATCAGCTCCATGGTTGCTCAGCTCCTTGTGTATCTGCTAAGGCTTGAACGTTCCCGCCTGTTGAAATTCTTTCCTCTCAGGTATTAAGAGGTGAGCCCTTTGGGAGATAATTACATCCCAGGGTGTTATCCTCATCAGCAGCTCAGACCTGTCATGGATTAGCCCCAACCACGGTCAATGCGTGATTCCTAGGGTAGGTTTGATGTGTAGGCACCCCTCTCACCACAGGGTTTCCGCAGCCATCTTGGAACTCCACAGACCCTCACCGTCTGTGAGAAGGCTCTCAGTTTATTCTATAATGTCGTACCACCCGCCTTCATTATAAATTATCCAGTCCATGATATTCGCAGAAAATAGATCAGAGCTGACTGGCCTTCCTGGGATCTATCTGCTATGTCAGTACCAGAGCTCTCTCTAGATAGAAATCACATCATGCCAGTCTCGGGCTGGAGCAATCTGTGGCTTCTACCTGCCAGGCCTCTGCGTGCGTTTCTCTCCTGCTAGAGGGACACTTGTGTCCTTTCTTGCCCTGGTGACTCTAAGCTCCAGACTCAGATCCCACTCCCCATGAGGGAGGCCTCAGGCTTGATGACTCATGGGAATGTCAGACTCAACACGTCCAAAGCCAAGCCCTGAGTTCCCTGCCTCCTCCTCCACATTGTCCTGAAACTGCTGCTCCTGTGGCGAGTGGCACCAGGCCAGGAGTCAAGCAAGAGCCCTCTCTCTCTTCCCAGCCCTTCCACACCCTCACCTCCACTGCCCTGGCTAGCGTCCCAGTCACCATCGTGTCCAGCCTGGATGCCACAGCTGACTGTGTTCCTGGTCTCTGCTCTCAGCTGTTATCAATTCCCTGATTAAAGGGTTTTTTAAAATTTTTATTTTTATTCCTAAGTAGTTTGATTTCATTTATCTTCCCGAGACAGCCTGCTTTGAGGAGTGTCCTTAGTTGGAGAAACTTTGGCTGTGTTTGGGGGAGAAGTCACCAAGCTGAGAGGACATTGTTCAGAAATGAGCAGCCATGTTGGTCTAATGGTTAACCTGATGGTTTTCCCCATCTGTACAGGGGAAATCATTGTATTAAATATGTACGATTTTATCCCTCCACCGTCCAGCCTCCAGCTGCTGTTGCTGCACTGTGGGAACCTCTGCCGATGTCACTGCTCTCTCCAGGAAGCTCTCAGCCAGTGACAGGGACCAGGGTGGAGCTTCACCAGAGCCTAACACAGGCAGCTCCTTCTGGCGCTAAGTTAGATCTGGGCTTCACTAAAGACTGCCCCCTCCCCTTCCCTCTTCTCTTCTACCCTTCAATCCTCCCTCCTGGTTCCCCCTTCTCTACTGTCCCAAGCTTTTCCTTCCTCCTCCCTGTGATGGTTGCTCTTACTTGTCAGCTTCTCTGGATCTGGAAATAACCAGAGAACAAGGCTTGGGCATACCCATGGGGATTTTCTATTTTCTTGTGTATGTTCTACCAAAGACCCACCCCAAGTGTGGAAGCATCTTCCCATGTCAGCCAAAATATAAAGAGGTCCAAGGGAAAAGCTTTGGGCCTTAGCCTGCTTGCCTTGGTGTCTTGCTGGCAAGTTCATCCACTCTGTTGGTGTTATACGACTGCCTTTGTCTTGCACTGATAACAGAATCTTCACCCTTTTTCCATGGACTAAAGACCAATGCTCTCCAAGCATCTTCCCGGCCTGTAGTAGCATGTTGGTTACTACAGCCGTTATGTGGTATAGGGAACAGACAGTTGCTCATCCTTCATTGTAAAGATGGCTGCTGCTGGCCTTCCGGGCTTACCTTTCAACTCCTTCTAATGCTTGTTCCTTCTGTGGTTCAGCTCCTCCTGGAGACCCCTGACACAACCATGCTCACACGCAGCAACTTGTTCTCTGGATCCATGTCCCCAGTATACTTTTCTTTGCATTTCTAAAGTACTTCATTAGTGTCTGTAATCAAAACCGTGGGCGATAAGAACTTACATATTGAATACAGTGATTTCTCCTGTACAGATGGGGAAAATCAGTTTAACCTTATTAGGCCAACATGGCTGTCAAGTTCTGAACAATGTCAGTTCAGTTTCCTCAAACTGGACAACACAGCTAAAGTTTCCTCAACAGATCTGTGTTTCTAGATCTGCCTAGATGTTCACTTCCCAGGGGCTCCAGAATGACACAGCAGAACACAAAGCTGTATACACTATACCCTGTCACACAGGTATGCACACTACACCCACACAGATGGTACACTGTAAGCATGCTCTCTGCTTTAAAAATGGCATTTGTGAGGTAAAGTATGGTGGCTCATGCCTGCGAGCCTAGCACTTAGGAGGAGTCTGAGGCAGGAGGATTGCTATGAGTTTTAGGCCAATTTGGGTACTATGTGGTACCAGCCTGGGTACAGAATGAGACTGTCTCAAACACACACACACACTGAGAGAGAGAAAGAGATAGAGAGAGATAGAGAGAGAGAGCAATAATGGGGCCAGTAGCGGCTCAGTGGTTAAAGGCACTCACCACAGAGCTCAATTAAACCTGGGTTTAACCCCCAGGACCCACATGAGGGAAAGAGAAAACCGATTTTTCACAAACTGTCCTCTGACCTCCACACATGTAGCATGTGTACACGAGCACAGATACACATGCCACACATACACGTAACAAACAAACAAATAAATGCAATAAAAAATGAAGACAAACAGCAGCAACAACAAAGAGTGTCACCTGTGCATTTCAGGGACCTGTGTACCCCTGAACAACTCTAACTGCATGGCCGAAGCCTCGAAATCCCTGTGCTTGTGCTCTCTTGATATGCAGATCTTCAGGCTTTGGCAATAGCACGTAAAGTTTCTAGGAATAACTTTGTCCATACTAATTTTGAAATACTGTGGATAAATACATGGAAGAAATGTACTGGGCCAAAGGGTTTGTACACTTTCCTTTCTGATAAATGTTGCCACATCTTTCCCCTTAGGGTCTGGATTGACCTGTATTTCCTCCAGAAAATATGCACATCTTCTGTTTCCCACATCTTTACCAACTTGATTTGTTTTCCGTCTGAGGCTTATTGTATAGCACAGGCTGGCCTTGAACTTGCCATCTTACCACCTTTTCCTCCTGAGTTAGGATTACAAGAGTGTTCCACCATGACTCTTGGCCATTCTAAACTGAGAGAGGGTGGTTGTTTTTAAAATTAAAAGTGACCCATGCTTGTAATCCTAGCGTTTGGTAGGCTGAAGAGATTTGCCAAGTTGAGGCCGGCCTGGGTTACACATGGAGACCTCACCTGAAAAGAAACAAAATGGACTGATTAATTCAAAAAGTGGAAATCAAATCCTTTCACTTTCTTGCTTCTAATTCCTCCGTGGCTTCTCAAAGTGTCTGGTGACCATCATGCCACCCACACCGGTCCACTGTGCCCACATCTGTCTCTCCAGCCTTCTCATGCCTCCTCCACAGAGCTTATTCAGTTACTCACTAAGCTTACTAGGCCATCCTCAACTTTTGCTTGAGCTGCTCCTCCACAGGGAATGCCCCTGTCTGAGTCCTTTGGATCTTAGCTCCACTGCTACCCCACTGGTGAGGGCCCATCACCCTGCAAGTTCATACCTATTGCTTGCTGCCAAGGCAGGCTGTTGGCTGCCTTCAGACCACTCTTCTCAGTGTCCGTGTGCTTACCTTTCTACTCTGGCTTTTGGGCTCTACAGAGTCTGCTCATCTACACAGGCACTCACTCAAAGGGGATATGAGCAGAGAAGCCATTGACTGAATCTCCCAGACTTCCAATGGCATTAAGCTGACCCCTGTCCTCTCAAATGCCACTGCCTTTCCATAAATGCCTTCCTTGTACTTCTGAACCCAGAGGCCACCTCATCCCTAGGAGCAGCTAGAGTCCCCAGATGTTTTTATTCTCATATGTACTTTGGGATCCTCTGAGGGCGAAACGTGACTCACAGGTGTGTTACACTCGTCACAGCTGTGTCTACTGGAGCAGACGAAGCTCATCAAACATTTTCTGTTGTTGCTACGGGAACCTCAAGTTGCAACATGCTGTCTTGGAGAAAGGCAGAGCCTTTCTGTCTAAGCTTGTAAGAGTTCTCACTGAGAGATGTGAACTAAGAAAGTCCAAGGCTAGCTCTTCTGGGAGCAAAGCATGACAGTTCACTGGAAGACAGTTGGATTGTGGAGTTCTCCCATATCCATTTGTGAGTCCTCATCACTGCCTTAGAGTACGGCTTTGTTTAGAAATAATGTCCTTGTTTATTAAACTAGTTAAGGGCATGCAGGGCGGTGGGGGCCCTAATTCAACACAACCAATACCCTTATAAAAAGGAATGATTCTGTGTTCAGGGTTAGGAAAGGTCCACAAATAAGCCTGAGCACACACCAGATGATATCAGCAAGCCACTGGAAGCTAGCCTGACCCTGCTAACCCTTTTCTGGAACTCCCAGTCCCACACACAGTGAGGCACTGACCTGCCTGTTCAAGCCACTCAGTTTGTAACAGTTTGCTACAATATCTGTCCTTAGTGAACTAATAGCACACCAGGCCATCTTGGACAGCTAGAGTTGGCTGTCCATTTGTCTGTCTAAACAACCTCCACCACATTCATTTCCATGGTAGGCATGAGCTCTAGTTGACCTGGGCTGTGGTCTGGGCATGTCACCTCTGTGATTTAGAGGCGTGGTAAATGTCTAGGGGAGGTGGCCTATCAACTCCCTCCCCCATTGCCACTGTGTCTGTGTTCCCAAACTCTCTCTCCCAGTGCGATTACTTCCCGTCAAATACACACAGCAACACTTCTCGAATCCGTATCAAAGAGGTCTCCCCAGCACCTTCTGTGTCGGGGGTGGGGGGTGTAGGCTGCTGCTGGGACGCCTCGCAGTTGACTTGAGTGATTGTATTCCTCTCCGCATCTCTTCCCACTAACTTGTCTCTTCTGCTGGTATATTTGCAATTCTGTTTTAAGCCATCCCAAGGTGGCTTCATCTACCTGGAGATCTCTCCCAAGGCTGTCCTTGGGAGTCACTTGAAAGCATTTTAAATTGTCATGGTGGTAAGGAGAGGGGCATCAGTTACACAGGTACAGGTCAAGGATGTACAGGTAGGCCCTGAAAATTGAAAATTGTTCCACCCAAGTTCCAATAATATGTCTGCTAAGAAACAGACTGAGATGGTGTGGAGGCAGGAATGCCGACTCAGCAAAGGATGGCACTCGGCATAGGATGGCGCTTGGCTTACTTAGTTAGTTAGTTAGTTAGTTTGTGCTTTAAGGCCATGAACCTCAGACATTTGTGGCATGCTGCCCGTTCACTCTCACCACCACCTTGCACTAAAAAAGAAATTCTCCTTTCCCCTTTGGAGCCAGTGATGAGGTGCCATCATGCCTACTGCTCCTTCCAATCAGTGGCTGTGCCCACCGCCTTTCCCCTGCACGTACTGGGATGGGACAGCAGAGCCTGGATTCTAGGTAGGACAAGAGCCAGAGGCACTGTGCACGTAGGGCCAGGCACTCAGGATGGAAGAAAGTGTAAAGTGACAGGAACAGGCAGTGTGCAAGCAGACCTAAGCAACCCCTCCACACAGCTTCATGCTTCCACACAACCCCACCCTTCCACTCAGCCCCACCACCCTTCCACACACCCTTGCCCCTCCATACAGCCCCACCCCTCCATGCAGCCCCACCCCTCCATGCAGCCCCACCCCTCCATGTAGTCCCACCCCTCCATGTAGTCCCACCCCTCCATGTAGTCCCACCCCTCCATACAGTCCTACCCCTCCATGCAGCCCCACCCCTCCATACAGTCCCACCCCTCCATACAGCCCTACCCCTCCATGTAGTCCCACCCCTCCATACAGTCCCACCCCTCCATGCAGTCCCACCCCTCCATGCAGCCCCACCCCTCCATGCAGCCCCACCCCTCCATGCAGTCCCACCCCTCCATGCAGTCCCACCCCTCCATGCAGTCCCACCCCTCCATACAGTCCCACCCCTCCATACAGCCCCACCCCTCCATGTAGTCCCACCCCTCCATACAGCCCTACCCCTCCATGTAGTCCCACCCCTCCATACAGCCCCACCCCTCCATGCAGCCCCACCCCTCCATGTAGTCCCACCCCTCCATACAGTCCCACCCCTCCATGCAGCCCCACCCCTCCATGCAGCCCCACCCCTCCATACAGCCCTACCCCTCCATGTAGTCCCACCCCTCCATGCAGCCCCACCCCTCCGTACAGCCCCACCCCTCCATGTAGTCCCACCCTTCCATGCAGCCCCACCCCTCCATACAGCCCCACCCCTCCAATAGCCTCATCCCTCCTCAACACAGCCTCACCCATCTAGAGGGCAATGTCTCCCTTGGTGTCTCTGTCTGATAGACAAGGCAATCCTAAGTGCAAGATGTCGCCCAAATAGCTTTCTCCTGGGTCTTAGAGTTGGACAGGGCCAATGCCCTGCCATAGAAAGAAGGATTAGGTACCACTGGCTGAATCAAGCATGCTTGTGGGGGTGGGTAGCAGAGTGTCTGGCAGAGACAGCAAGGGCAGAAGTGGGATGAGTACAGTGCCTGTGTGGATTTTGGAGGAGTGGGGGAAGTTTCTTCACCCCCAAAACAATGGGAAGCCAACAAGGGCCCTGGCAGTAGGGCATGCTGTGGCTGGCTTTATATTTTAAGTTTATACTCTTTTCTTCCTTTAAAAGCTGCACCTCTGGACACAGCTACCTCCTATCACACTCACATCAGGAGCAGACAGTGCGCCAGGGAAAACACTCTATATTGGAACTAAACTAGTTCCTCCTTCTGTGGCCACCTGGAAGACACCAGGTTCTGTCTTCTTGTAGGGAAAGTAAGAGGCCTGTATTAATTACAGACATTTGAGGAACAAGCCAGGTCACCTCCTGTGACCTCACACCCAACCTACACAGGGTTCAGATCCTCAGAACCAGAAGGGCCACTGGCAGCGGATGCTGGAGGCCAGCAGGAAGCCAGGTGCAATGGACATGGGGCTCAGTGGCAGCTGACGCTGGAGGCCAGCAGGAAGCCAGGCGCAGTGGGCACGGGGACTCAGTTTGCTTTCTTTTTTACTCAGTTCAGGCTTCCAGTCCATGGAATGTCGCTGGCCACATTCAGGGTGGGTCTTCCTACCTCAGACCAATCTACAAACTCCCAGACAGACATATCCAGAGGTCTAGATATTCTAGATTCTGTCAAGTTGACAGTCAATATGAACCAACACAAGGATGTTTACTAATGTAACCAGAAGACAGGAGAGGAAGCAGAAAGGATCGGGAGTTGAAGATCAGATGGGCTAAGGAGAGGCCATAGCCAGTACTGACAGCAGTGCCCAATGGTAGGAGATTTTGATTGTCGAAGTATGAGCAACTGCCAATCATCACAGCATGGTGGGGGGTGTCACAACTTTTAATCCTAGCATGCAGTGTCCTTAATCATCATTCCACACCCAGAGCAATGCTGGTCTAATGGGCACTGGCTGCGGGAGCAGCTGAGCAAAGGGAACAGCAACAAGAAGCCTCAGCAGACTCCGAGCTCTTCTCTCAAGACAGCCCATTTCCTGGGTACCACCACCAGTGAGCATTAGGGCTCACAGCCCCGGCTTCTTGCCTTCCTCTTTCTCTCTTACCAGGCTTTTTTATTTGGTGTTTATTTGCTTGCTTGTTTGCTGGGAGTGTGGATCTGTTCTTGTGTAGAGAAAGATGGGGACAGACTAGAGGTTTTCTGGGCCTGGACTGAAATCCAGGCTTCACGGTTTACAGCCCCCCTGCATCCCAGTTCCCCGATCAAATGGTCACTGCTTCCTCTACCTGTCTTCTCAGCTGCGGTTCACATCCTTTGTTGTGACTTGAAAGAAAATGGCCCCCATAGGCCCACAGGAAGTGACACTACTAGGAGGTATGGCCTTGTTGGAGGAAGTGTGTCACTGGGGGCAGGAATCTGAGGTCTCACATGCTCAAGCCAGGCATAGTGGCTGTTTCCTTCTGCTATCTGTTGATCCAGCTGTAGAATGCTCAGCAGCCTATGTCTGCCTACATCACATGCATCCCACTGTGATGTTAGTGGGTGTGGTGATTTGTATATACTCAGCCCAGGGAGTGGCACTATTAGAAGGTGTGGCCCTGTTGGAGTAGGTGTGGCCTTGTTAGAGTAGGTGTGTCACTGTAGGTGTGGTTTTTGTTTTGTTCCTCCCCCACCCCCCACCCCCCAGACAGGGTTTCTCTGTATAGCCCTGGCTGTCCTGGAACTCACTTTGTAAAACAGGCTGGCCTCAAACTCAGAAATTCTCCCCCTGCCTCTGCCTCCTGAGTGCTGGGATTAAAGGCGTGCGCCACCATGTCCAGCTCAGGTGTGGGCTTTAAGACCCTCATCCTAGCTCCCTGGAGGCCATGAAGCTAGCTAGACTTCTCAGTTCCTCCTGCACCATGCCTGCCTGGATGCTGCCATGTTACCACCATCTTGATGATAATAGACTGAACCTCTGAACCTGTAAGCCAGCCCCAATTAAATGTTCTTATAAGAGTTGCCTTAGTCATGGTGTCTGTTCACAGCAATAAAACCATAATTGAGACAGTGGGCTAAACCTCCGAACTATAAGCCAGCCCCCAATTAAATTCTTTCCCTTATAAGAGCTGCTCTGCTATCTCTTGACAGCAATAGAAACCCTAAGTTACCCTATTATGTAGGGACGATCGGAGTGTCAGGTTCTCCAAAAGGAGAAACAAAGGTTCGGTGAAGGTCCTGTGTGTCTCTGGGACCCAACTAGAGAAGACAGAGCCCTTACTAGACTCCAAATCCCCACTCTTCCTTTGGAGTTAAGGGAAGTGAGACTCTGGTTTGGTTCTATGATGGAGCTGTGAAGGTCTCCAGACATCAGTCATTCATTTAAGAATCATCCTTGGAGGGCCACAGTGTGCTACCTGGATCTCCTGGAGCCCAGGGTCCTGGAGCTATGAAGAGCTGGGCAGATGTAAGCTGGGGATTAGACACTATCTCCCAATTCTTTCCCAGCAGGAGCCTATTTGCCTGATCTTGCAGCATTGGGCACATGCCCAGAGGTGACAATGCCCACTATCCCTCTTCCAGGCCTGCTTCCTAGGCCTCCTCTCAGTTCCCCCCACAGCCACCTGCTCAGGACTCATCCCCCTCTGACAGAGGGGGCACAGATCCCTAAGAACAGGGGAATTTGGTCTTGGCTGCACGAGAAGTCTTGAATTACATGAAAAGCAAGAAAGCCCAGTGCTAGGCTGAGTACCAGGCCATTAGATGAGCAGTTCTCTCTAAAGCTGGCCCACCTGGGGAGGATTCCTTGCCCTAGTGGCTGGGTATCCAACACAGGGACCAGTGGACGTGGATGGTACAGAGAGCAATGAAGAGTCAGCTGGTCATTGTGCCTACCCTTGACTTCCTTTCTTGCAGGCAGTAGTGTGTGGAGGGATTGTGTGTGGGGTCTCCTGGCTTTCATGGATCATCAGTTGATTCAATCCATGAGGGCAGAGAGAGCAGACATGCCAAGCAGGGCTAGGGTGGGGGCTTGGAAGCCCTGTGAGTATGTATGGTGAATGACCACACTGGATCAGCAATCAGTAGGCAGATCAAGTTTACTTAGGGTGATTCAAGGCTTATAAAGTTCTGGCAGACTGAGGGTAGGGACATCAAGGATGGGCAAAGGTCATTGGCTGGGGGCTTAGTGTCTGGAATAGCTCATTAGCATGGGGGAGCATTTCAAGAATCTCAGGTGCTGAGTGAACAGGTTTTATCAGGAGAAAGGAAATTAATCCTGTAACCCAATTGAGAGTACCTGGTATTCCTCATGTAGAGGCATATGTGAGGGCTTAGAATTCCCCAGGCAAGGTCAGAGAAGGGAGAAACCCTACTAATGAAGGGAGTCTCCCATAATGCACTGAGCCTAGAGACTATCAGTCCTGGCAGACTTTGACCTTAGTTAGCTGCTCTCCCACAGTGTGTTTGGGGTGGCCCATGACTCTCCCTCCTGCCCTCCCCCAGTCCTTTCCCACTGGGTGTTCTTGGTCAATGGTTGGCTCCTCTTAGCCTGTGTGCATAGCTATGTTTGAGTAGTTCCTTGTGGTATTCTGGTAAAGCAATTGGGGCCTCTTCATAAATATTGGTTACCTCCCTTCCTCTTCCCTCTTCTGTGGCCCATCCTTGTTTATTCGCATCTCCTCCAGAGGAAGTGAAACCCAGCTTGCCAACTTGTATGCAGCCTTGCCTGGGGGGCTGGGTAAGCAATGGAATACACAGAAACTTAGAAATGCAAATCGGTCTGTTGGCCACACCGTGGATCTAGCTTGGTGGGGGTTATCCCTTTGGGACTGGGCAGGTTGAGTTAGACAAAGGGAAGATGTATCCTGCGGCTCCATCTAACTTTTCAAGATGGGTCTTCATCAACGGGTGGGGACAGTGGCCATTTCTCTTTCTGAAGGCAAGAGAACATATAGCTGCCTTGGAAGGTCAGGAGGCCAATGAGCAGCCAATAGGAAAATAAAAGACTCCATGGTGTACTTTTGATCCCGAGGCGTAACATCAGAGTCGTCATACATCACTGGGGAGTCATGGTTCCCCCTTGAGGATCTTAGTCCCATTAATCAAGAATTAAAGAATGGACTCATAAGAAAGCTGGATGACGATTTTATTAGAGCTTAAAAGAAAAATTTCAAAGCAGGCAAACTGTCATCTGGGCAACTACCTGGAGGAAGGAGATGGAGGAAAGAAGACCTAACACCATGCTCTTAAGTTAGGCCACGAGGTCAGCCATGTGAACAAGCGTCCGTCCGCATGCTGGAGAGAGGAGCGCTCGATGTCCAAGGTGCAGGTACGCATGCTATCGTACAGGAATGGAAAGATGAAGGGAAATGGCACACTTCCCTGAGTAAGTCAGAGAACTGGGCAGAGTTATGAAGCTGCGTGTTGCAACCACAGGTGGGCAGGGAGGACTTCTGGCAAGGAAAAGTACTTCCTTTCAGTAAAGGGATAGTTATTCCTCCCATATCGTTAACACTGCTTAGGGTAAACTCATCTTTCTGAGGGGTGGTCTTTGGCCCAATTGGATTAACATTTTTTTTTCAAAAAGGTTTTGAGCAGCTTTGAACGTTGGTGCTCCTCCCAGGCCAGAGAAATGGCTTCCCCTAATGGCCTCTACAGAGCCCTGATCAAGACTCCTGTAACACTGGTGGGCCCTGAGGGAGTTAGCCCAGGGTGAGAGTTGGCATGGTGCTTGCTACATGGTAGAAATGCAGTCCATTGTGAAGGCTGAAATACCTAAGGCTACAATGCCACAGGGTGTCTAGAGGAGGCTCTCACAGAACCTGGGGTTACAGATGGCTACCTCTTCTCTGTGTCCTCACACAAGAAAAGGGGAAGGAAGGAGGAGGAGGGCTGGGGCGGGGGGGGGTACTGTGTACCTGTGCACCCCCAGCCCCCCCCCCTCCCCGAGACAGAGTTTCTCTGTGTAGCCCTGGCTGTCCTGGAACTCACTCTGTAGACCAGGCTGGACTCAAACTCAGAAATTCGTCTGCCTCTGCCTCCCAAGCGGTCTCTTTTTATAAGTGCTCTACTCCCATCACAGTGGTTCCTCCCTCAAGATTCTCCCCCCTCCCCCCTCCCCCCTCCCCCTCCCCCCAGCCCACTTGAAATACCAGAGATCACATGGGGATTGAGGCTCTGCCTTGAGCCCTTTTGCACTGCTGTAATAGCAATACCGCTGACTCAGTGATGTATTAAGAACAGGCATTTCTTTCTTACAGTGCTGGAGCAGTTGTTCCCAACCTGTGGGTTGTGACCCCTTAGTGGTGGTGGTGGGGTCAAATGGCCCTTTCACAGGGGTCGCATAGCATATATCCTGCATCTCAGATTATGAGTCATAACAGTAGCAAAGTTACAGTTACGAATTAGCAACAAAATGATTTTATGTGGTTCACTCACCACAGCACAAAAAACCTTATTAAAGGGCTGAAGCACTAGGAAAACATTGCTCTAGAGGATGGGAAGTCCAAGGTTGAGAACTGCACGCAGTCAGCCCGCACCACCCTAAGGCAGCCACTGCACCATCCTATGGCAGAAGGTAAAAGAGCTCAAATTCACAGCCTCAACACTTTTTACCATGGGCATTAACCCATTAATGACGGCTGAGTTCTGGGCCCCACTCAACAGCAAGTCTTTAATGCTGTTGCCTTGAAGATTGCTTCATACACACTTTTGGGGTGCATACTTAAACCAACCAAGCTTCAATGCATGAATCTGGGGGACTGAACATGTAATCCACCCCAGGCAAAAGGGTTAAGGGTGTAGGTGTGTCGAACCTGCGGCCAAGAAGGGCTGTGAATATGGCTCGACACAAAACTGTTTCCACTGTAAACATTAAGCCATTTCTGGGAGGTTTTTGGTGTTTTATTGTTTTTTGGTTTTTGTTTTTCTAGAGTATGAACGTTGTGACACCTTCAATGTAACACAGTGTCCAAAGGTGGGACATGCCTGGCCAAGTCTTAAAGGTGGTTACAATAAACTAGAGAGACAAGAAGATACCTTGCCGTCCTTACACCTCACAGTTTGATGTTCTCACCGCAGACATTCAGCCCCAATCACGAGAATGATGCTCTAGCCAAGCAAGGGGTTCTCCTGTCCTGACTCTGAGACCCTGTAATACAGTGCCTCCCCAACCATAAAATCATTTTTGTTGCTACTTCATAACTGTAATTTTTACTGTTATGACTCATAATGTAAATAGACATCTGTGTTTTCCAAGGTCTTAGGTGACCCCCGTGAAAGGACCCCCAAGGGGGTCGAAATCCATAGGTTGAGAACCAGTACACTAGAGGGAGGTGGTGCAGAAGAGAACTTGTAGTTTGACCTTGAAGATGAGTGGAGACAGGAGACCAGAGAGGAGCTGAGAGGAACAGTTAGTATGTGGACTGTGGTCCAGAGTGGGGGCAGTCTGTGGGGGCTGACGTCAATGATGGAGTCTGCAAACCACCACTCCCCTGCGTCCTGGAAGCATTTGTAAGCCCTGGGCTTGAGAGACATATTCACAGTCTCTGAATCCCAAAATGCCTTCCCTGAAGGCTGACTTTGTGTCAATCTTGGATTGGATGCTTGCTTGAACCCAAAGCTTTGCAAAGCCCCTCTAAACAATCTCATGTTGACACCAATTTTCAGGGGCTAGAAGGGAGCTTCGTACATAGAAGCAGGGTGCTGACGAAAGTTGAAAATCCCAGCCTTGCTGTCTGATGGGTCAAGTGAGAGGTGAACTCCCTCACCTCTCACTTGCTATGTAACCCACATGCTTACCTGATATCAACCACACAATGCAGTGGTTAGGTACCAAGGCCTGAGAATGCAGGCTTCTCAGATGCTTCTCGGAGTCTCCGTGCTCCTGCTTCCTTCCCGGAGAGATGAAGATGAAGACACTAATTCCTATCTCAGGAAGTGATAGTATGAATTAGCTGACTTAACTCCAGGACCCTGTTTGTGCTGATTCATGGTGCACACAGTTACTAACTACACAGAGACACACACGCTAGTCATACTTGACCACACTCGTGGCTATTGCCTGATGGCCATGTCATGAGGCAAGAGGACGCCCAGGGCAGGGCTGGCAGGCAATAGGGCTCAACTGCAAATGGGGCATCTGTAGCAGCTCCTGAGCTGTGCTTTCCTCTGTAAAGTGGTGGCTACACGGCAAACCTTGTAAATCTCTTCAGGCAGCATGTGACATGTCGTCAACGCACTTCAGTAAGGGAAAACTGGATGCCACAAGTTAGCCCAAGGTCATGTGACTACAAAGTGGCATTGCTGAGATTTAAATCAAAGCCATCTGCCCCCAGATATATCTGTGTCCACACTTCAAATTGCTCAAAATGTAACTTGTCTTTATTCAGAGTGTTTCTCCACTATGGGCTCTTAACGGGGATTAGATGACATTTGCCAAGCGAAGGGTTAAATTTGCCTTAAGCCTAATTTTCAGTGAATTTTTTTCTCTGTCCTCCTTTGATAGACTAGCAGACCTTTCAACTGGAGATTATGTAAACAACAACAACAACAACAAAACTCGGCTTGAGCTGACATCTAGAAGTAACAGAGGTCAGGACTTCATGTGTCTTAGTGTCTAGTAGGCTCAATGTTCAATAACCACACACCGTAGCAAACCAGAAAAACAACAAAAGGCACCAAAGTGCCAGTGGCTGCTGCTGGTTGCAGGTGGTGTTCATTACCACAGAAGAACCCAGAAGTGGGTGGGGAACTTGAGGCAGCCTGTAGAGTTGAGGCAGGAATCCCTCGAGGTCAAGCCCTGCCTCTCAAAACTAAAAGTTCAGAGTAGGGTTTACTCTTTCATGGAATTACTGTAGAGCAGCACACTGGGTTGTGCGCATAAGCACACATCTGGGGGGCTGCTGACCGATTCTACCCTAACTGCTGACCCTAGTTATGTTTCTCTAGGCAACCTCCATGGCCCATCTTCTAAACACGGGTCATGTTCAAAGTGCACTGCACGAGCTGCCAGTGTGAAAAGAGCTGGGATATTTGTTAAAATGCAGGTGTCCCCACTTTTACTTAACAGGGTAGTGGGCTCTACATTTCTTTCACATCCTCCACGTGGCACTAGGCCAGCCACTGGGGCTGTACCAATCTCTCAGGCAAGGAGGCACCTTCCTGGGCCCCCGCTGCTCCGGGTCTGTCTGAGCTTTGCCTCCAGCCCCTCTAAGGGGTTGCGGTGGCTACTGGGCTTTCTAACCCATGCTAGCCGGGGGTAACTGGACCTCTCCCTCCCCTGGGGCGCTTCACAGAAGCCACCCCTAAGCCCTGTCCCTAACCCGTCCATTTCCACAACCAGGCCCGGCTGGGCCAAGGGCTGCATCCATGCGGGTGGGGCCATCTGGCCACACACCCGGCAGTGACTCAGCTCTGGCGGGCGGCGCACTGCTCCATGCCGTGCGGGGACAAAGCCGTGCCATCACGCCGCACCTGCAGGCCGCCCAGCACCCCCACCCTCTCCTCGTGGGTAGGGGTGGAGGGGAGGGAGGCCCAGACTGTTGCCAGGCAGGCTGGGCCCGCGGCGGCTGCGGTTGGCTCCCGGTCGCTCGCCGCCCCCGCACCGCCTCCGCGCACTGAGTCACCCCGCCCCACCGGCCGCCGCCCCGTGGCTCCCACACCTCTGAGCCTGCGCATACTGCTGCATTTTCCCCTACCCCACCCCCGTCCCTGTCCTCGCCCCATCCGCCGCTCCCGTGCGTGCGCGCGTGCGCGCGCGAACTAGGCGCCAGGCACTGGGAAAGGACGTCCGCGCTACTTTGTTGCCATCGCAACGTCAGGTACGCCCAGGAGTCCCCTCGAAACGGTCTTGCACTGTCGCTAGCCTGTCACCATGGCATCCTCTGTGATGCTGTTTGCACGCTCCTATCTAGGTTTTGGCTCTGCCGCAGTGACATCACTGTTCAGCACTGCCACCACCACCTTGCTTTTGCTCAATAGACCTCAAAGGTTGAACCCCGCGACATTCTCCTGGCGGCGGCAGCACAATAAAATAAAATAAAATAAAATAAATAAATAAACAAACAAACAAATAAATAAATACCAGATACCAGTCTGCACCCAGTCCCACCGACCCAGCCCACTCAGCGGTGTGTGACCCTGGCCTTGAGTAAAGTTCCCTAGGTGGTGAGTGTTGCTTGGGCCAGAGTGTGAAATAACCAAAGGTGCACGCCCTTGGGGTGTGTTTAAATGCAAGCCTTGGTTCAGAGGCCTGAGGAGGGGTCTGCAGAACTGCATAGCTAATCCTGATATAGATACGGGGAAAGGGAATAGAGCTAGGAGAGGGGGACTGGGTGTGGGGGGGGGGGGCGTGGAGCATCATGCTTCAGTCTTGTTTTATCCTCCAAAACAAAATGGTTTCTCACCATGCAGCTCAATGGTACAGTGCTTGCAAACATGGCCAAAGGCCTGACTGACCACCTGAATCTTCACTTTTGGTGATCGTGTGACACTGGGCAATGGGATTTATTCTCTAAACGCCTGGGTTGCTCCGTCTGTAAAATGGAGTTGCTCCCTGGGCTATCTCAGGACTGTGTTGAGGAAGCATAAGACAATGCAGTAAGCCTCAGCTCCGTGGCTGACTTCCCTGGGGGGTGTCCTTGTTACTCGTCAAAATCATTGCCAGCTTGAGGCCCTGTCTGTGCGGTTTAACTTGGACTTCTCAGACCTGAATACCTGGTTTACGCGCTCACATGGCCTGAGGAAGAGCTACCCAACCAGGTATGTTCATGATGGATTCCTCCTTTGTCGGACTCTCCTAAGACCCCACCCAGAGACTACATTAGAAACGAGAGGCAGTGGGTTAAAGCTTATCACCTTCCTCAGGACTGTAGGGAGGCCACTTGCCCTCCCTGAGGCTCCCTGAACAACCCCTGCCACACAATCTCTGATGGATGGCTCAGTACACAAGATTTTTTTAAAGGTAAGCTTGTTAATAGAATCCATAGATATCACTCAAGGGACCCAATGCTGACATCTGGGGCTCCTGTCCCAGGCCTACCTCCACCCCAGCCAGGTTTCCAGAGCACATTTGGATCCTGCAGTCCTATGGTGGTACTTGCTCCACACGCCCTTCCATACCCTGCCTTGACAGTAGGCTTTGGTAGCAAAGACTGTGTACTCCTTCACCTTGAATTCTCATCACCAAGCAAAATGACTGACAGGCAGTTTAAGTGATGTGCATTCTGTCATTGTATCAGTTCGAGACCAGCAGGAGGCTGCAGAGTGGATACTTCTCTAGGCCTCGGTTTTCTCATGGTTTGGATTAAATGTGACCTCTTAGGATGCCCCTGGCCCTAGCAGTCCTTAAGCTGCAGTTACACTTCTTCTGGTCATGGTCTACTGTGTTTTTCCATCCCAGGTATGCTGGATAGCTTTATGTCAACTTTATTTTTTATTTTTTTATATTTTTGGTTTTTCGAGACAGGGTTTCTCTGTGTAGCCTTGGCTGTCCTGGAACTCACTCTATAGACCAGGCTTGCCTTGAACTCAGAAATCTGCCTGCCTCTGCCTCCCAAGTGCTGGGATAAAAGGCTTGCGCCACCACGCCCGGCCTTTTATGTCAATTTAAAACAAGCTAGACTCATCTGAAAGGAGGAAACCTTTATTGAAAAATGTCTCAGCCGGGTGTGGTGGCGCACTCCTTTAATCCCAGCACTTGGGAGGCAGAGGCAGGTGAATTTCTGAGTTTGAGGCCAGCCTGGTCTAGAGTAAGTTCCAGGATAGTCAAGGTTACACAGAGAAACCCTGTCTCAAAAAACAAACAAAACAAAACAAAAGAAAAAGAAAAAAGAAAGAAAGAAAAATGTCTCCATGAGATTTGTCTGTAGGACATTTTCTTAATTAGTGATTGATAGGGGTGGGGCATTCCCTGGGCTAAAGACACCAGACTGAGCAAGCCACATGAAGTATGCCAGTGAGCACCCTTCCATGGCCTCTGCATCAGCTCCAGCCTCCAGGTTCCTACCCTGTTTGACTTCCTGCCTTGACTTCTTTCCATGGTGAAAGTGATTTGTAAGCATATGCCAAATAAACCCTATCGTCCTAGTCTTAGTTTGGGTTTCATCACTGTGAAGAAACACTAGGACCTCAGCAACTCTTGCAAAGGACATTTAATTGGGGCTGGCTTACAGTTCAGAAGTTTAGTCCATTATCATCATGGCAGGAAGCATGGCAGCATGCAGGCATACATGGTGCTGGAGAAGGAGCTGAGAGTTCTACATCTTGATCCACAGGCAGCAGAAGGACACTGCGTACCACACTGGATGTAGCTTAAGTACAAGAGACCTCAAAGCCTGCCCCTCCAGTGACACCTTCCTCCAACAAGGTCACACCTACTCCAACAAGCCACACCTCCTAATAGTGCCACTCCCTATGGCCAAGCATTCAAACAGCTGAGTCTATGGGGCCCATTTCTTTCAAACCACACTCCCCAAGTTGCTTTTGGTCTTGGTGTCTCATCACAGCAATAGACACCTTAAGTAGGACACCAGCACACCTTCCTGTGTTTAACCTTGAGTGTGTTGTATAAGATGACTGAACATGCCCTGCTAGTTAAAAAGGCCCCAACTCCTTACAGTTCTCGATGGGTTTTTCTGATGAGGGACTGACTGGCTCTGTCGTTGTTAGAGGCACACAGAGCTGGTTGTGCTTGGCAGATGAGGTCAGTTTTGCCTTCCTCGCTTGGCAATCACTGCGATGTCTGTCACATTGCCTCCAAGTGCTC
Source organism: Mus musculus (assembly GCF_000001635.26). Lineage (NCBI taxonomy): Eukaryota > Metazoa > Chordata > Mammalia > Rodentia > Muridae > Mus > Mus musculus. Next base: position 36,941,964 of record NC_000081.6, read on the forward strand.
TAAGGGACAGGCACCCCCTGCCCCTTCCTCTTACCCACAGTCTGTCTTGGCAGACGGTATGTGTAGATTGCTTGTGTTAAGGGAGGGTGTCTCACCTGTACTAGACTCAATTGATCAGGGAACCACTAGACTGTCACCATCTGAAGGAACAGACAAGTGGTGCCAGTCCATGTCCCACAAATAACTTCTCCTGTTACTAGTAGGGATGAGAGAATGAGGGAAATGTGATCTCTAGGGGAATCTTTTCCCTTTCAGCCCAAGTGGCCATGGTGGGATTTTCTGTAACTTTAGCCCAACACTTGGCTATCTGCCACTACCAAGACACCACACGAGGTAGATTGGCAAAGATATTTACATACAAGGGGCTGTTGAGTCTTTCAAAGGAAATTTGTTCCACGTCCCTTGAATTCAGGCAGGCCCTTCGACTGGATGGGTCTCAGTGAGACAGAAAGATGCAGTTTCTGTTTTTGATCTTGGCAGAGGCAATGAGCAGTGCCAAGCACTGAGCTAATGAGCTCTGAGATCTGGCCAGTCTGGCCATCTCACTTGGAGCCATCCTGACCCTCACTGTCTGGCTGAACACTGCCCAAAGCCCTGGCTCACAGAGCTGAGAGCAGCAATGGCTTCTGGTTTAAGCCATGGCATCTTCAGGCGGTTTTCTAGGCAGAATGTGATGTTGATTCTTTCTTCCCTCTCCAAGTTTAGAACAACATCTCCTAAGATTGCTCAAGGTTCTTTATACAAGGGACTCTCTCAACATCTCACCCCCAAACAAGAATCTGAAGTCAGGACAAATGCCTGAAACCTGGAGACTTCATCCAGGCAGCCACCATTCATGAGGGTAAGAGAGAGAGAAGGCTACCTACCTCAAAGCTCTGTCTTGGGAATGGCTTTGGGTTCTGTCCCTTCCTGGCCGCTTTGATCTTGGGTAAATGTGTTAGCTTCAGTTCCCTTTCTATGAAATGGGCTAGTCGCACGCTCGCAGCACCTAACTTCAGAGACAGTTAAGGTGAAGGAAGTAAGAGAGTTAAAGTAATGTCAGGGCGCTGCTCCGCAGGGTGCCTGCGTGGAAGGGATTTGACAGACCGCAGCTATTTACTTCATAAGTTCACGTGTGAGTGTGGTGTGTTAGGGCAGTTTACGTGTGCTTTAGCACGCGAGTACGAGTGTGTGTGTGCGCGCGCGCGTATGTTAAGGCAGTGGATCTGTCTCAAGGGAGAGTAAAATTAACTAAAGCCTAGTAACCGCTGCTTGTCTCAGGAAGAAAATGAAATCCACACCTACTGGGTCCTCAGTCAGCTCCTCTAGGCTCAGAAAAAAAAAAAAATCGAGATTTCTGTGAGCTAAAGGGGAAAAAAAATTAAAAAGCACAGAAGAGCAGAAGAAAGAAAGATGTCGGGGAGCAGTTTCTCCCTGGGTTCTAAGAGGCTGTTGCTCCTTGGATGTGTGATCTGAGGGAGGTCAGATTAAAAAGGGTTAAAATTCATATATGGCTTTGTTGAAATCAAGCACAATAAAGGAGTGTCTTGGTTAGCACTTTTTTTTTTTTTTTGTGGAACAAGAAAAATCAAACACTAGCCTTCTACCATCTGCTGCAGACTGGGAGCTCGTTAGCGTCTTCCAGGAGGCTGATTGCAGCCGGCAGCACAGCGGCAGTAATGAAGGAGACCCACGCCCAGGGCCAGGCCTGTTCTGCAGCCCCGTCTTGAGGGACTTTTGTTGGCTGGTCTGATGCCCTCTTTTACATTCCAGAATCTCATGGTCTAACCAGACAGAAGCTCTGGCACAGAGAGAGTTACCCTTTTATAAAGGTCTGCTCCAGGCAGTGAGAACAACGGAGACACTGGCCCAGCGAGCCGAGAATAACACTTCAAACCCACATTTGCTGCTGAGCTTGGGCCTCCTGGGCCTGCTCTCTCTGCCCTAATCAAAAGCTCCGTACTGTGGAGCTTTGAAAAGCTGGGCTGTCAGATCTGAGGTGTAGGAAGAGCATAGCCACCCTGTGTTCCACCTTGCTTCCTAAAGGCAAGTAGGTCAATGCAAGGGTGTCCTGCAGTTCCCACCCTGCGGCTGCCTGAAGGGCTTAGTGCTTTCAGGTCAGAATATCACAGGGCCGTGGATAGGATGTGAAGCCCAGGCATGTGTCCCAAGGAGGTTTTAAGAAATTCTGATTTATTTTCACTGTTTAATTCTTCCTTTCTGGAGGAACCCATGAGGGTAGAACCCAAGTGACTGAGGTGTGTGTGTGCCTGTGTGTGCATGTGTGTGTGTGTGTGTGTGCATGGGTGTATGTGTAGATCAAACTTGGGTGTACCTTGTTAGGAGCTGTCTACTCATTTTGAAACAGAGTTTCTCACTGGGACCTGGACTCACCAACTTGGCTAGGTTGGTCAGCAAGTCCCAGGAATCCTCCTGCCTCCATCTTCTTCCCGGCACTGTAATTGAAATTACATATGCACAGTACCACTCCTTGAGTTTTACATAGGCAGTGGGGATCAAACTCAAGTCTGGGTTTGCATAGCAAGCCCTTTACTGACTGGGCCATCTCAGAACACCCTGAAACTTTTAGTTTTCTGGGTTCATCATTCACAGAACCTGATAACACCAGCTCTTAGGTAAGGGTGTGAGATTAGCACTAGTGAATCTAACACCCATTAGCTACACTTTGATGGCTCTGAGGTACCCAAAACCAACAAGCTTAAGTAGGCATTGCCAGAGAGTTCCCAGATGGGCCAGCCTAGACAGTAAGGGGCCAAGAGCTCACATGGAAGCACCAGCTCTCTCTCTCTTAGCTTGAACACTACATAGGGCTACATAGGGAGACCTTGTCTCTAAAGACAAAAAAAGAAAGACATCATAGTCCACTTGCATAAGGACAAGACTAGATTTATCCTGGACCAAAGGTTGCCCTGGTAACGAGCATAAAAGGGTTTCTCTTTAAGACAGGCCTGTCCCCCTCAGTTCCCCGCCTGTACAGCGACAGTGGAGCCAGCGTGCCGGACTGTGGAGACACGAAGCTGCTTGGCTTTTCTTGTGCTTGAGGCCTGTAACCCCTTACTCTGTGACACCACAATGTCACTGCTGGCCAGCCATTGTGTCTGCTGATTTATTTTATACTCACATTGCCCGATGTGGTGTGTGTAATTATCGTTACTCTCACCTCACAGACAGGGAGACAAAGCTTCCTGGAGGCTGATTTGCTTGATCTTCTGTGTAAGTGGCAGAGCCGAGGAACCACAGGCATTGAAGTGGAGGGTAAGTACGCAGACCCTGGTGAAAGCAAGCTTTGCCATACTTGGACAATTGGCTTGGCTTCTTGGAACCTCAGTTCCTCCATCTGTAAAATGCATCTTCAAGTTCTCAGCTGTTCCTAGACTTCTCCATCTTCTTCCTGGCCTGTTTTCTCCCACTAGGTCATGCTGGTCAGCTTTTAAAGCTACATGCGTGCCGATGGCCCAAGTGTCTGTCTTCAGTCTAGCTCCTCTGAATGATGGGGTTTTAGTCACGTGACCATCCCCATTTGACCAATTCTCTGCACCCACAGGTTAGCAAATAGTGCCATTGTTTTTCCTCCCCAAGTCTCTCCTGCCCAGTCTTTCCCACCTCAGTGCCTGCTGCTACCATTTGCCCAGACCAGCTCATCATAGCTTAAACCAGACTCTTGTTTTTATTCACTTTGTAATTAATCTCTCAGTATACAGCTTGTCTGCTCAGCCTCCAGGATGTATCCTCAGTGTAGTCCGCCTTCATGGTTCCCACAGCCTAGGCTGCTGTATCAGCTTGGGGTCCTTAGCCTGCATCACTAATGGGTCTTTTTGCCTGTGTCCTTGCTTCCTGGTTTATCCGTGATTCTCACCTCTGCTTAAAAGTCCTCCATGCTGGTCTGGGGAGACGGCTCAGGAGGCCTAGCACTTGCCACGGGAGTATGAGGATGTGAGCTCAGATCCCCAGAAGCCATATGAAGCTGAACACAGGAGCAGAGGCTGACATCCCAGTGCTCCAGTGAGGAGACAAGAAGTGGAGACTAACAGAACTAACCCCTGAAGCTCAAGGGCTAGCAGTGGTGAGCTATTAGAGGCCCTGCTTCCAACAAGGCCGAAGTGGGGGACCAACACCAGAGGATAACCTTTGCAGACACACCGTGTGCTTGCATTCACATACAACAACACAGACACATACCACACACACCCCAGACATACACACACACACATACACACATACCAGACATACACATACACCAGACATACACACACACCCCAGACATGCATATACACACATACACACACCACACACACATCAGACATACATAGATACACACATATACACATACTTCCCAGACATACATATACACACATACACAACACACACATATATACACATAAGACATATGTATACACACATACATACTCACCAGACATGCACGCGCGCGCGCGCACACACACACACACACCACACACGCACACACACAAACCTCTCCCATGCCTCCCACCACAGCCGAGTGCCTTCCCTCCGTAGCCTTCAGTCCTGCTCGGCCCATTTACTCTTTCAGGCTCACTCACCTGACCTTACCTCCTTGCCCCGTGACAGAAGCATCTTTATATATCTCACCCCTTCTGCATCTCCTGAGTGTAGAAGACACAGCAGAAGCAAAATCTTGCCATGTACCATTTGTTGGGTGATGGGCGTGGCCGCCCTGTGGATCTTTCTCTCTCAGACCCACCAGGCTTTTGCTCCCATTGGCATCTGTTCTGGCAAGCACTCTTCCACAGCTGTGTACAGCCACCCCTGCTCACTTTCAGGCGCGTCCTCCAGGAGACCTTTCTGACAGCTACAGCAGAGGCACCCCCACCCCCATGTTTCTCAGCTCTGGTCTTCATAGCACAGTTAACCCCTGAGACTCCCCTCTTCATTTATTCGGGTGCTTTGCTAATGTCTTCCATGGAATGTGTCAAGGAACAGAATATTATGTGTCTTGTCTTTGCTGTATTTCTTACCTAAAATAGGGCCTGGCTCAGAGTTGCTCAAAACTCAACTGGGAGCTGATTGACAGACACTCAAGACTGTCATGAGGATTGAACACATATTTGTGCATGTATTCAAGCAAAACTGGCAGTTTACACATACTTCTATGACATAGCAACAGTCCTCCTAGGAAAACACACAAGGGAGATGTGCACACATCTGAAAGATGCTGGCACAGGAATGCATGCGATGGCCTGGAGACAAGAGCCAAAGCCTGGAGTAGGCACATGTCCACCAGGAATTGCACAGAGACACACAAATGTGCTCTGCTCCATTCGTACACTATAAAGCCACTCAGCAACCAAGAGTTCCAGTGCTGATGTGCAGGATGCATGACTCTGATCAAAGGTAGCTGCTCAGAAAGAAAGGACACACTGTGTGAATCTATTCATATGAAATTCAGAATACAGCAAACTCGACTGTGTGTGTCCAGTGACCCCTTTCCAGAGCTATTCATGGGCATAGGGTGATGTGTACAGCTTTTTTTTTTTTTTTTTTTTTTTGATACAGGGAAGTGAGATACACTGGTTAAGAGGTGGGGGCTGGGGATTTGCATTGACAAACAGTGCTGGGGTCTACCTGAGGATGCTGTGAGTGGAAAGAAAGGCTTGGCCTTGGTAATTTTGGAAAGCTATGTGCAAGGCTGTGTTAGCCAACCAAGGCTTGTGGGGCAGCTGAGAAAACAACGCCTCTTCTGAGGCCACCAAGGGGGATCCCTCAGCTTCACACAGGAGCCAGAGCTCAAATGTAATGCATGTGGAGAGAGTGACTCCAGAAGTGGCCATTGCTGTGGCAAGTAGCTTCCTGCCCAGGCAGGGAGGGGAGGTGGTGGTGATTGGAAAGGGCGATACATCATTTAAACCATAAGCCCTGGTCCTCAGGGTTGCCCTGGCCAACTGTGTTCCTCTATCCAGTGACAAGAGATACTCTTTTCACTTCACCTAAAACCATGACAAGAACACACAAAACAGGGAGAGGCCTGTGGAATATCTATTTAATAATCCAAAGATCGATCATAGCTCCAGAGGTAACACACAGAAGAACAGCGGCCTTCTAGCCCTCTCCCAGAAACACCTCTGTAGCCATGCCCCTGATAGCCATCTGTCTCATTGCAACAGTGGCTTTGGCTGGTTGGAAAACACAAAGATGAAAACCAACTGCTCAGTGTGTAACCAGGACCTGGTGAGACCTGGTACACCAAATTCAGAAAAGGAAAAAAAGAAATGTGTAATGGAGGGCCATAGCAAGAGGCCATGTGTAAGGCTTCCTGAGACCGTGGACATGTTCTTGATCGTTTGATGTCAGTCATTACGTCATTTATGTGTGGTACTTACCAGGCCTGCTCTCCTCCGATGCTCCTCCTCAAACTGATGGGAAAACGGTTATCTGAAAAATTTGGAAGTGTGCTTTGTTCTTAGCATCTAGTAGTTTACAAAGGAGAGCCTGCAGAATTCAGAAGGGGCAGATGAATAGCACCAAGGAGCACACTTGGGTAGAGCAGTCTCTCTCTCTCTCTCTCTCTCTCTCTCTCTAAACAAATGAAGGCTTTCTCAAGCATTTCTTTAGTCCAAAGACAGCTACGTAAAGGAGATGAGAGAGGAAGAAAGTTGGAGGAAACGGAAACTTGGATTTCAGTTTGTGCAGACAGGCTAAGTGTGTGCACGCCTAGAGGCGACAGCATCATTGGAAGGATCGTCCCTGAGTGTCAAAGCGTTAACGTACAAGATGGATTTTCTGTGGGCATGACAAGTCCAACTTGAGAGACTGCAGCTCCACCTGGGCTGCTAAGAGACATCTCTCGGCAGCAACCTATCAGATTGCCTGGAAGTGAAAGTAAAATAGTAGAAGGTGAGAGATCAAAATCTTTTTTTTTAATTTCTCTTTTTTTTTCTTTTTGTGAGAGATCAAAATCTTAATAGATGGGGAAGCTGAGAGATAGTCAGCAGCCAAACAAGATGAAGTTTGGGAGGTCTTCGGTTCCTCAGATAATGCCACTGGGCTTCTCCAGTTTTACCTGCCAGATCTCCGTGGGAAACTGCCATCGCTAGTCCAAGTGCTAAAGGTGAGTCACGGTTTCCGGCTCTGTAAGCAGGTTTGATCCTCGGCCTCCAGAAACACTGGTGGGAATAAACGGCATTTGATGGATCCAAGAAGGCAGAGCCACGGATGCCTGGAGAGATGGAGAAGAAAGAGCGTCCCGGGGCTGCGGAGGAATGCTGGGTAGAATGAGAGGCTGTAGGAGCGCACTTCCGGCCACCCACCCCTCCTCAGCCTTCATCACTGGAATCACGGAGGGGGTGGGTGGGGCGGGAGGGCTGTCGGAGTACTGGTGCCTAGGGCCCCGGAAAGTTCTCTTGGAAGAATCTGCCACATGGGCTGGGCCTCACTCAGGAGCACTCTGAGGAGCTGTCATGGACAGGAATCAGTTGTCCGGAAGGACAAGATTTCTGTCAGTCCTCAAAGCTTTGCTTCCAGCACCGACCCTGGATCCTGTCTCCACCCTCGTATTGTCAGCCACCCGTTATGTCGTCCTTCACTGTTATTTTAATTTGTGTTGAATTCCTGCTGTTTTATGCCAAAAGAAATCTAACTGAAACACAAGCTATTCTGTGAGCATTCCTAGCCCTGGTTCAGTGTCCGTGATGGCTCAGGCATGCTCAGAAGAGCTTCACTTCGGTTAACTCGGTAAAGTCCTTATAATCATGCTGGACTTGGAAAATCCTTTTACCACTCAGAATGAAACATCAAAAGTGACCAGCCACTATGCACAACACCTGAAGGACGCAAGCCCCTGTATCTTTTATGGAAAGACAAGGAATTCCTTGTGCTCGACTATACTGTCTATACCGTTCATTTCAGTAAGTAAAGGGGAAGTGAGTAGCTCTAGGGGTTGAGAGGAGTGTGGGAGTACACGCCTACATCTCCAGCCCCTCAGCAGGGGAGGATGGCCGGAGCTCAGGTATTGCAGTCCAGACTGAAGAACATAGCGAGACCCTTTTCCAAAGCTAATTATCAACGAAGAGAGGGGCAATATGTCTGACAGGAATAGACTCACTGTATGGATGCAAAGGTCACCCTTCTTGGGCTGAGAATAGACCCAACCTCCTGAAGCCTGCATCAGGTGAAGGAAGACAGACACCAGGACACAATGGTCACTGCACCATCCACAAGCAGAAGAGATTCTGAATTCAGTAGGAACAGCTGTCCAGACAGAGCCCATGATGCTGACCTCAGGTTGGCTATTTCTAGTCACTGCAGAGGCAGGAAGCTGTGCATAGGGTTTCCTGTCAGGCCAATCCCCTCTCATAACTTAAAGCAGAGGAAAGTCCAGTTTAAGGCTTGCCGGTCCAGGCGGATGGAGACCAGACCCTGACAGGCCTCCTCTGCTGTAGCTAAAACAAGCATTAAGATGTTAGAAACATGGAAAGCTCTTGCAGAAACCAAGTAGTTGGCAGCCCTGGCCACCAGATTTCTTCCCTCACAGTGAAAGGGAGGGGAATTGTCTCTGTAGTTCTACAGTGATGCTGGTGGAAAATTCCAGAGATAGCAAGCCTTTCATGATCATGGAGAGTCCAGAGTCCACCATGGATTCCTACTTAAACCCTGTCCTATTTATTAAACAAAAATAGCCAAGCCTCTGATCTCTATGTACAGAAGAAATGCTGGTAGCTGCAGGGTCAGAGGTCTTGGTGTTACTGGGGACAGAGATGGCCCTAGTTCCTGGGGTCACAGCTGCCAGGGAGACATGGCCAGGAGCTCAGAGGTCCTTGGGAGTGCTAACGAGACTCCTGCTGTCTGCCAGGTGAAGAGCTTGTGGTCATATACTCACACTTCTGCTATGGAATGTGCACTGTATGCCTTGAGGTGCCAAGTGCTGCAGGTGGGCATGGCCCTCCCCTGGCAGAGTCTTGGCAGTTTCTCTTCTACCTATGACATTGTCTTCTTGATGCTTCTCTGTGTACGACTAGACTTGCAGTACACTTTATTCTTGCGCGCGCCGGACTGGCCAGCAGTAACGACGCTGCAACAGGATCCTTCTGCACACGTTTATTGGGAGAGCTTGATTGTAGAGGCGAAGAGACTTCGAGCCCAGAACTGGTGCTGCTTTTATAGGCCTAGGAGAGGCGTGTCTCATACCCGGATTGGTTATGCACTAAGCCTCATTTGCATGTTCCTCATCTGATTGGCTACTCTCTCTCAGTACCTCACAGAGCCTCATTATCATACCTCATTTGCATGTCTCACATCCGATTGGTTACTCTCTTAGTACCTTACAGAACCTCATTATCATGCATCATTTGCATGTCTCACATCTGATTGGTTATACTCTCAGTACCTTACAGAACCTCATTATCATGCCTGGGCCAGGCAGTGTCTTTGCAAAAAACTTTACTGCATATGTACACATTGGCTGTTTGTCCAATCTTATGCATGGTGGCCAGCAGTAGTCAGTGCCACTCAGCAACGGCACATGTGGCTTCCCACACTTTATATGAGAAGAAAGTTATTACGATAAGCTACTAGACATTGGTTTTGAAGGCATACACATGAAGGAAATAAAGCTGTGGAAAGAAGGACCAGTGAGATGGCTCAGTGGGTAAGAAGGGCTCCTGCCACTCAAGCCTGGTCAGTCCCAGAACCCGTGTGAGGGTAGACGGAGAGAACAGACCCCATGGTCTATCCTCTGACTGCCCCACACACACACACACACACACACACACACACACACACACACACACAAACAATAAATTTTAAATATTTTATATAGTTCATTTTATTTATTATTGGGTATGACCGTATGTGTGTGGGCACATATGTGGAGGTCAGAACAGAATAACTTCAGGGAGTTGATTCTCTCCTCCATTATATAGACCCCCAAAATGAACTCAGATTGTCAGGCATGGCAGCTGGTATCTTTACCTCCTGAGCCACCCAAAAAAGAAGTACCAGGTATGACAACAAGTGCTAATTTTCGACTTAACCGATTCTAGAGTCGTCGGAGGCCCCTGGGCTTGCTGGTGTTTCTGGCCTATCTTGATTGTTTTGATTGAGGTGTGAAGACCTGCCCACCTTGGGTGGCACCATTCCTTGGCTGGATCCTGGACTGTGTAAACTGGGGACAGAGGCCAAGCATCAGCAAGCTTACACTCTTGTCTGTGTTTCCAGATTGTGCAGTGATGTGACCGGCTGCCTCTAGCTCCTGCTGCTTTAACTCTCCCACCATCATGGACTCGGAGCTAAGGCAATCCCTTTCTCCCTTGTTTCTTTTGTCAGGTTATTTAATTATGGCAAGGACAGGAAAACTAAGCACTAGACAGTCACAGTGCTGTGCGAATAGTGGGCTTTGCACTAGAGACACTTTTTGGGCATGAAGCAGAAAACACTGGGCCTTTTAAAAAACAAACAACAACAAAAAAACTTCTGCTGTCAGCTAACCTGGCAATGTTCTGTTTTCTCAATTATTTAAGGAATGGTTTCCGTATTAGATTTGGGGATTGCAGACATGAGCAAGTCAGCATCTTGTACTCTAGGGCTGTACTTCCGGTTGAGAGGCAGATGTGTAACAGTTGTGAACAGTAGGAAGTTATAGATGCCATATTGGGGACAGGAGGTTGAAAGGACCACAGAGGGAGCATATCCTCCCTGTGCAGTTGGCTCCATTTTATCCCGGTCCATACCCAGAGGCTAAAGAACTAAGCAATAGCATTAAGGCAAGATGTCTTGATTGTGTGGCTGATGAAGGATGGAGTCTTTGGCTGTCGCTCGGCTTCGCATGATCCATCCCTCTGTAGGAACACCCGTAATTGTCTAGGTAGCTGCTCTCTGGCCCGCTGCTAATTTTGCTCTCACCACAAACCATCACATGGCCTCTTGTTTCTGTCTTCCACGCAACAGTTCTTTTTGAAATCCTGATCTCATTGTGTTTTAACTTGTTCTTTTCTCATAATTTTCTTCTCCTTCATAAAGGCCATGTCCTCTTCTAGTCTGCTAAAGCTGTAAAACTTTCCCCCTAGAATTCTTTTTTGATTCCTGAAACATTCTTAGAGGTACACTTTCCTACTCGGCTTCTGGATGCTACTTTGTTGTTTCCTTTTCTCTTCAGGGTCCTGGAAGCTTGCATGGCAGAGAAGAAAATCTGTTCTGACCTCATAGTTGCCATCAGGTACAGCAAGGTATGGCTTTCTCTCTATTCCCTGGATTGGATAGTGGCCAATCCCTTCCTGGGATACAGCTGAAGGCAGGGCTTAGTGGAGGTTGTAGTGATTACAAAGTTTGGATGCCTTTGTTGTGGGCTTGTAGGTTTGAGGAAGGTATCTGACACTCTAACCCTGTAGTCCTCAACCTTCCTAAGTCTGCGAGCCTTTAATACAGTTCTTCATGCTGCCACCGTAAAATCATTTTTGTTGCTACTTCATAACTGTGATTCTGCTACTGTTATGAATCGTAATGTAAATATCTGTGCTTTGTCATGGTCTTAGACAGCCCCTGTGAGAGGATTGTTAGACCCCCAAAAAGCCTGTGTGTAACCCACACGTTGAGAACAGCTAAGATTCTAAACAGATCTGTCTCTGTCTGTCTGTTTGTCTGTCTCTCACATACGCACCTCTGAATGTTCCTTGAGTTCCATCGACAATATCGACTTTGTTAGATAGATATTTCTCTAGCACAGACCACCCACAACCTGCTTAGGTCCTTCAGCTTCACCACCCTGACAGGTCTCCCCAGCTTCCGGCACTGTTGTTCAGGAGTTCCGGCTGCTCTTGCAGAGGACTTGGGTTCAATTCTCAGCACCATATGGCAGCTCACAACTCTGAAATGTCAGTTCCAGAGGATCTGACAACCTCTTCTGGTCTCTTCAGGCACTTGGCTCATACATGGTACATACATGTGCCTACAGGCAAGACACTTATACACATAAAATAGCCTTGGCTGTCCTGGAACTCACTCTGTAGACCAGGCTGGCCTCAAACTCAGAAATTTGCCTGCCTCAGCCTCCCAAGTGCTGGGATTAAAGGTGTGTACCACCATGCCTGGCACTAAATAGGTATTTAGTAAAGAGTTGGCAAAGAATATCTTAGGTCTTATATAGCCAGTGAATCTCAACCTTCCTAATGCTGCAACTCTTTAATATACTTGCTCATGGTGTGGTGACCACCTCATTGCTACTTCATAACTATAATTTTGCTACTGTTATGAATCACAATGGAAATATCTGATATGTGACAACCAAAGGGTGTCATGAGCAGATTCCATACCTCTGAATTACATCTTCCTTGGTTCATCCAGCTGGTTTTTACTGAATACAAACATGTGTTTGACTCTGAGACAAAGGTAGCAAAATCCCAGCCACCATCTCTTTCTCTTCCTCCTCCACCTCCTCCTCCACCTCCTCCTCCACCTCCTCCTCTTCCTCCTCCTCCTCCTCCTCCTGCTCCTCTTCCTCCTGCTCCTCCTGCTCCTCCTCCTCCTCCTCCTCCTGCTCCTCCTCCTCCTGCTCCTCCTGCTCCTCCTCCTGCTCCTCCTCCTCCTCCTCCTCCTCCTCCTCCTCACGAAGCTGACATTAATAGCCTAGTGGGTGTTTCAGGGCAGTAAGAGAAATACTTCAAGATTAAGTACCAGGAGCTGCTTCTCTGCCCTTCTCTCAGGGGCATGAACTAGACATTGTGGGAGAAAACAGAACGCTAGTTTGAGGTTTGATATTGAAAGTCTTGAATGATATGTTGAAGTATAGACTTTGATATGTATGGGCACTGGAGCTCTGCTTTTGGAAGTTCGTCTGAGTGGGTAAGTGATGTCAGGCACTGGGAGACCAGCAATGATGCACAGCGGTGCACAGAGATGCACAGTGGTGCAACATCACTGCACAGCAGTCCACAGCAATGCACAGGGATGCCCAGAGATGCCCAGCAATGCACAGAGATGCACAGGAATGCACAGAGATGCACAGAGATGCTCAGAGATGCCCAGCAGTGCAACATCAATGCACAACAGTGCACAGCGATGCACAGTTGTGCACAGGGATGCAGTGAGAGCTTGGCTTCATAGTGAGAACAGAAGAAACAGACAAATGGGGCCTGGGAAGGGTCTGATGATCAAGAAGGAACAGGGACACAGGAGATGTCACCATATTTCAGGTTCCTAGACATATAAGGTCACCATGCCTCCAAACAAGAAATCGAGAAGATGCTTACTGTGTTGGACATGAGCGAATATCTGACGCAGCCAGACATGGTGATGCAGTTTTAATGCCAGCACTTGGGAGGCAGAAGCAAGCAGTGAGTTCGAAGTCAGCTTGGTCTTGTAAGTACTTGTCTCAGAAGCAAACAAACCTGATATAAGCTACTTAAGTGTGGACCTGGGTACCAGAGGCTTTCCACGGAGATCTCTGGTCCCGCCAGGTGCGAGTGTTCCCGTGAAGGGAAGCCTGTGCAGGCAGGGAGGGGAAGTCGCTTCCACCGCTGCTTCTGCGGTTGGCTCCATCTCCGTCTCTGCCCTGCCTCTAGGTTACTCCGTTACAGCAGTGCGCTGCCCTGTACTGAGTCCGGTAGGGCTAGGTCAACCAGAGGCTGACTAGCCAGTGAGGAGTGCGGCAGAGCGTCAGGCGGCGTTTCGGAAGAGCAGACCTCTTCCCAAGTGTATGGCTCTTTGGACAGAAGGCTGGGACCCAGGGGTAGTTCTCGCACCCCTAATCCTCCCAGATAGGATTCTTATATACAGTTTTGGGGTGGGTAAGGGTCTGACAACAGGCACTTCTCATTGGTTTGTCTGAGAGCTTTGGGGAAACCTTATTTGCATGTGGAAGGAGGTGACTAATGGCTACATACATCTCTGCAGGGGGCTGTGGGAGGCTGTAGCAGTGACAGGAGCCAGGGGCCCAGGAGGCATGGTCAAACACCTTCTGTCCTATGCAGGTGGAAATCACCACCCACTGGGTCACAGGGGTTCCAAACCTTTGTTCGACCAGGGATCAGGCTGTCTGTGCACAGCCCACCACCTCACACACTCAATCAGAGTGGGGGTGAAGTTGAGGAGCAACTTTATTTCAAGGGAAACAGGAAACGGGGGATAAAGGAGGGGCCAGGAGAAGGGAGAGCCTTGTGGTAGTTTAAGTGAGAAATGCTCTCCCCTAGCCTCAGGTCCTCAGGGGACCTCAGGTCCTCACTGGGGAACGGGCAGCCTGGTGGGGGCAGTACGCTGCTGGGGGCACTGGGGATGGGGCAGTCTGGTGGGGGCAGCCTGGTGGGGGTCGGGTGGGCTGAGAGTTTACAGCTTCGCCTCCCATTGAGTATGTTGCACTTTTGGGTAAAGAAGTGAACACCCAGCTTCTTGTTCCTGCTACCATGCCTGCCGGCCACTTGGACTCTCCCTCTAGAACCAGAAGCCAAAATAAACTTTCTCCATTGAGTTATGTTTGCTCAAGATATTTGACTACAGCAACAGAAAACTAATCAATACAAACCCATCCCAAGGACACACCCTAATGACCTGCTTCCTGTAGGCTTCAACCCCCATGCTTCACCTCCTCCAAAAGAGTCCATCAAGTAATGGCTCCTTCAAGAGATTAATCCACTGATTAGATCAGAACTCTCAGCATCCAGTCAAACCCATGAGCTGGCAGCCAAGGCCCTGGTGGTGCCTGAGGTTCTGAAGGATGTGCCACACTCATTTTATTCAGCATACAAGGTCAAACTAGTACATGGAGTATTGAGACATCGAACCAAGAGGAATTAATAAAACCTTGGCAATGCCAGGGTGGGACCTATAGCTGTAGTGCTAGCTCATTGCTTTGTGTAAGCTATGGGATCAAATTGGCTGTCCAAAACATAACCAAAAGCACGTTGGGGGTGAAAAGGTTTATTTGGCTTACACTTCCACATTGCAGTCCATCCTTGAAGGAAGTCAGGACAGGAACTCAAACAGGGCAGGAACCTGGAGGCAGAAGCTAATGCAGAGGCTATTGAGGTGTGTTGACTACTGGTTTGCTCATCATGACTTGGTCATCTTATTCTCTTACAGAATCTAGGACCACTAGCCTAGGGATGACACCACCCACAATGGTCTGGGACCTCCTACTAATAAAAAAAAATGTCCTACAGCTGGATCTCATGAAGTCATTTTCTCAGTTGAGGTTCCCTCTTTTCAGATGACTCTAGCTTGTGTCAGACTGATATAAAACTAGCCAGGTCAGTGACTGTCTTCATCCAAGTGAAGACAGTGAAGCAGAAAGGCAAAATGTTGTCTTAGTTAGGGTTTCTATTGCTGTAAAGAAACACCATGACCAAGGCAATTCTTGTAAAGGAACACAATTGAGCTGGCTTACAGGTTCAGAGGTTTAGTCCATTATCATCATGGAGGGAAGCATGGTGACATGCAGGCAACATAGCGCTGGAAAGGAGCTAAGAGTTCTACATCTGGATCTACAAGCAACAAGAAGAAAACTAGAACTAAGTTTCTCAGACCGCAAAGCCTGACCCTGTAATATCCAAAATGAATTCAAGACCACCCAGTACCTTCCCCCTTCAAAAAGGACTTTCCAAACTAACTGTACTAGCAGGCCAAGTGCAGAGCCAGATAAGGAAGCTGGCTGACTAAACAATTGTAAAAACATAGTTTTAGCAGTCAAAATGACTGAGCCTACAAGCTGCCAAAACAATATTAGCTGTTCTCAGAGAAATAACCATAACAAGATTAGCAATTCTTCTACCCCCCCCCCCCCGCCCCACACTGAATTCTGACAAAGACCACAAACCACCCTGACCTTGTGAGAATTCCCCTGACTTTAATAACTGTGACGTTAATAACTGACCCATAAGTTCAAAATGTACTATTACTTTGCTGACCAAATCATAATAACCCACCATGGGGGCAAGCAAAGCGACTAGGCCAAAGGGTTACTTAGTCACTATACAAACCAACCAGTACCTAAAAGGGTTACTTGCTACACCAATGAAAACCCTGTTGCTCAAATCTATCCCTTACAAAGGTATAAAAACTGTGTACTTTCTTTGTTCTGGGTCTCTTCTCTGGCCTGCATGCTGAGAGGGGAGTCCCCAACATGTTGGAATAATAAAAATCCTCATGCATTTTGCAGCGATGGCAGTCTCTGTGGTCTTTGTGAGTGAGGGTCTTTTGACGAACTCCAACCACCCCTGGTGATGCATGTCCTCCAACAAAGCTCTATCTACTCCAACAAGGCCACACCTCCTAATAGTGCCACTTCCCATGGGACAATGTGGACCATCTTTATTCAAACCAACACTGGGTGCTTTGCCCAAAGCACCAAGATTATCCACTGTAGGGAAAAGAAAGCTGTTTAGAGAGCTGATGAGTCTTACTTTAAAACTACCATGAATTTGAAAGGAATGGGTACAATCTACATTAATATCTACAATAGGCAGACTCCCAGGAAAATGCTACTCTGGCTTTCCAATTACTGTGCACCTGATGAAAAGAAGTTACAGACGAGTGCCAATTAATTTCCATCTGAAGAGTCAACTTTTGCTTCCAGGGAGAGAGCATAGAAGGAAAGGACATGGGTAATTAAAATCTACAGATAGCGCAAACTCTGGATTTAATCAGAGATTTCAATTTCTCCTCCACTGTTTTTTTTGTTTTGTTTTGTTTTGTTTTTGTTTTTGTTTTTTAAACTAGAGGTACCAAGTAACATGGCCCCACCTGTCTGTGGGGTCTGGATCTCACAAGAAGTGAATTCTCTAGAAGGCAGGCATGAGGAATAAGAACGAGGAGCCCAGGACTAAAGACCTTTCTGCTTGAAAAGTGGTCTCTCTTGCCTGCACCTTGATGGTTTCATTTGGAGGCAGTGCAGAATCAGCACTGTGTGTGCGCTGCCAGGGGACTTTTTTTTTTTTAAAGCTAGCACTGTGTTCAGCATCAACAGCAACTCTTAGGTGGAGACCCCAGACTGGGATGGCTTTGCAGTGGCTGAAGGCAGAGGGATAGGGAGGACACTGCTCTCCTCAAGCACAGCATTTCTCATCCTCCTTGAGCCCGAAGCCCATCAGTGTGAGCCTCTAGTGAGGTGCAGACCTAACCAACATACAGTTGCTGCTATTTTATGTGCCCTGAAACCGACGCTTCCTGGTGACTTTGTTGAGGGTCTCTCACATTCCGTTGCCTGAATCAGTCCACTTCTCTGGGAGCTGTGTTCAGGGTTGGACAGACTTATGCGTGGCTGTGGAACATGCCAGTTTTGTCATTCCATGAATCTCCAGCTCTCCACTTTCTTTCCCTGCTAAAAACTATACTTTCCAACTCAAGGTGACAGTTCCTTCCTGTGTGACACTTCATTACCATGTCTTTGTGACAACATGCTGTACTTCTTATCGTTACTGCAGCTTATACCCCCATGACTTAATGTTCTCTGAAATGTGGGTCATGACCCATTAGTGAGCTTTGAAATCACTTTAATGGGTCATGACCTGAATTTTAAAGAATGAAACAGAAGAGCTGAGAACACCTTAGGATGTATTGCACAGGCATTCTAAATTATACAAAGGGTAAAAATATTTCCTGATTTGATTTATGGTCAAAAAGCCTGGAAGCCACTATCACATAGTAATGATATTTTCAGTGTTTATAGAACAGAAAACCTTGATCCACCTAGTTTAAGTGACAAATGATGTATTAACTTATATGACAAGATGGTTGGGGACAGGGCAGTTCTACCTAGCTTTGGTTTGTTGGCCACTTGGCAACATCAAGGACCCAAACTTCTGCCCTTTTTGCCCTTTTTCTTCTTTGCAAACTGGCTGCAAGAGTTCCCTACATCATGACATCAAGAGGCAGAAGAGAAAGGTGAGATTAACAGTTTGGGTTTCCTTTTTTAGCCAGCTCTGCGGACCTCAGCTCTATCCACTGCTCTTCAAAATGGATAACTGAAATAAAACGAACAATGTCTCTCTTCAGGCATAGCAAAAACAAAACAAAACAAAACAAAACAAAAAAAAAACCTAAAATTAGTAGATGAAGATAAAGGTGCCTCTCAGAAATGCTTGTCTGGTTTTATTGCTCAGGAAAAAAAAGGGAGAAAGGGAGAACTAGACCACCCAAAGCATGTGTGGGCCCTGCACAACCAGATGCGTGGACTGGCTCACACCCATTTCTCTTCACACTCTGCAATGCTTTCTTTGTAGCAAGTCTAGCCACACACCTCAATTTCCAGGGATTAAGTTAAACCAATCCCTTTGCTTCAAAGTATAAATACCCATGGAGTACAAAGATTAAATATCCAGTCCCTGATCCAGGCGGCTGCAGACAGAGCTCACGATGTGCTGCGGAATCTTTCCCGAGGGCTAGGATTTCTTTCTTTTCTAGGGCGCTATGAAATGTGAAGTGCTAGAGGGCCACCGTTGGACACGGGGATGCTATTTCAGTAATAAAACGCATATTCTTCACAATGCAGATGGCACTCTGAGTTCCACAGATGGGACTGGGGCTCTGGGGAGAGGCAAACAGAAACGGTGGGTGTGGCGAGGCATGACGTCATCCTAGCTAGGGCTTTCTCTAGAACGGTGGCAAGTTTACTGCTGAATCATCCCTGGGGCCAGTTATCGGCATGTCAGTTGGACAAAGGTCCCTGTAATTAAGCCCTGATTCACCACTTACCTCCGCACCATTCTGCTTATGTTGCCTTTGGAGGCCAGACAAGAAACATGAATACATAAAATTAACCTATCTGTGAGAGCTGCGCAGAAGCCAACGCTGTTGTGAAACCAGTGCTATTGCTAGTCTTCTCTCAATAGCACAAATGTAGGTATGTGGACTTGGGTGTTCATTTGCACACACACACACACACACACACACACACACACACACACACACATCCATCAGAGAATGCACATTCTGGACTTTGATCTGAAGTAAATGTTAA
Source organism: Mus musculus (assembly GCF_000001635.26). Taxonomy (NCBI): domain Eukaryota; kingdom Metazoa; phylum Chordata; class Mammalia; order Rodentia; family Muridae; genus Mus; species Mus musculus. Next base: position 36,960,877 of record NC_000081.6, read on the forward strand.
TTCCTGAAATAATTTGGGATCTATATTTGCTTTGGCTACAAACCGGAGACTCTCTTGCATGCCCAGCAGAGGAAACGGCGTGGGAGAGCCATCTGAGTCCTCAAAGGTCAGCACTTTCATCCTTCTGGAGAGGCACAAACCTGCTGTCAGATGCAGGGCTGCACCCAGTCCCAGGAAGGCAACAGATATAGAGGTGTCTGGCTTCTTTCTCTGGTTAACTCATCACCCACTAACAGTCTGCAAGGGATCAGTGGCCTCAGCTAGTCCCAAGTAGGCCAGAGCGTCCTCTCCATCCAGATACAGGAAGGCCCTTGTCAACATGTTCACTGGCCAACTAAGATAGCCATTGTGGGAGGTATCCAGAAAGGATGAAGAAGTCACAAGAGCCGTGAAAGATGCTTCTCTCTCTCTCTCTCTCTTTTTTTTTTTTTTTTTTTTTTTTGGTTTTTCGAGACAGGGTTTCTCTGTGTAGCCCTGGCTGTCCTGGAACTCACTTTGTAGACCAGGCTGGCCTCGAACTCAGAAATCCACCTGCCTCTGCCTCCCGAGTGCTGGGATTAAAGGCGTGCGCCACCACGCCCGGCTGATGCTTCTCTTTAGTATCATGCTGGACTCAAGTCTCCATCGATGTTGAAGATATTTCCATTGCCTTTATAGGAGTTGGGGTGGGAGGTGAGATGAGCGGGTACGAGTGAGCAGAACAGAGCCATTTACCAATGTCTTGGGACACTTTGACAAGCAAGCCGTCATTACAGAGAACTGTCAAGGCTTAGCATTCCTTTCTACAGAACAACCAGTAATTGGTAAGAGCTAATGTATATGACGTGCTTGCTGTGTGCCCTGCACAGTTGAGAGCTTCCATGCATTTAGACCCCAGACCCAACAGGTCGGTGCTTCTTTACCATTTATAGATGAGGTAGTCAGCCTTGGGGATACTGTGATGGCTCAGTGAGTAAAGATAGTTGCTGTCAAGCTTGACAGTCTGAATTTGATGCCCTGGGACCTACATGGTGGAAAGAGAACTGACTTCCCCAAGCTGTCCTCTGACCTCTACACACACAGAGAGTCACAGACACATACATACAAACGACACACACACAGACACACACACAATAGACACACATACACTAAACAGATGCTTTGTTTTTGTCCTTTAAAGAAAGTAAACCTCAGGCAGAGGAGAGCCTTTCACTGTCTGCAACCACCCTGTTTACCTGCCTGTTTCTAAAGCTGGGTCCTTCCCATTCTGCCGCAGACCCTCTGGGCCCCTTTGTCTGCGTGGAACGGGTCTCTAGTCGCAGGTGGGCAAAGCGTCACAGACTGATGCACACAGGAGAGGTTGTGTAGAATCTGAATGTAATTTGTCAAATCGAGCATCAAACTTTTTATACAGAAGAAAATAGGGAAGTTGGGTGATACACCAGCAAGGTACAAAGAGGTTACTGGATTCTTACACAAAACAGAGGAATACAAACACAGAAGGTCTGACAGGAACCACCTGGGATAGAATTCATTGTTAACAACTGGGATCAAAAAGAGCTCCACCTAAGGTCCACTTAATCTTAGAAGCCAGGGTCAAGGGCTTCGTGCCCTTGCCATAGTTCCTATTTTAGTCTATTGTATAGTCCACCTTCCCCCTAGGCCATTGTAAATACATGTATATGGGTGTAACTCAGCTATCTATAGTTCTAAGTATCTACTCTGGTTCCTCCTTAGGTCTCAAACTTCCTTCTTCTTAGATGATGGTAAATTCCTGTGTAGGGCAGTGACTTAGCTTTTGTTCAAAGTGATAGTGTAATACCAGAGTCAATTCTGAATGTCACTGAATAGGCAACATTCTTACTGAATTCCAAGCCCATGGTCAGCTCAAGGACTTTCTAGGACATTGGAACACTGGCAAAGGCTTAGCTATGTCAGAATTCAATCTTAAAAGGCACTTATAATAAGATAATACTAAAAGAGAGCACGTGGATCCATACACCAGACTAACTCGGGACTAGGGTATGAGTATGAGAGTGTCAAAGTTCCAGGAGGTGAGTTTCCGTGAAACTCTTTGCCTCGTGAGTGGCTTTTAGGTTTCAGGCCTGTCAAGCTGATTCGACCGGAGTGCGTGGCACCATTCCTGAGGATTCAGCTCTAGCATTATACAGCTTGGATCTTCGGAGGCCCCTAAAGGCCCTTTGGGGCCCCTAGTGGCTCTTTGGAAGGTGGAGGCTAAGGAGGTGGGGTCTAGGGAAAGGCCCGTACATCCTGGTGTGCTATGGGGCCCTTAACTTTTCACTTCCTGTCTAGACATGATATGGGTACTCCCCCACCATGCATGGCAGATGTGTCTGAGGCTGCACTAGCAATAAACCTCTTCTCTGTAAGTGAACTGTCTCAGGTATGTCTTTCTAGTGATAAAGAACTGCCTAGCCCATGTCCCCAGTGAAGCTTTCCCTACCCATCCATCTGAATGCAGCCCCCAACGCTCTGAAATGCACCCTCCCCGACATTTTCTACATAGAAGATCTCAGAGTCTGTAGGTCTCTCTCACTTTTTGTTGTTGTTGTTGACTTTTAGTCTCTGCTATTCAGAGACTTAGCTGTATGAGGACAGGAACTTTATCTCTTTCATTTGCCCTGTTCATTCTAGGCATGCATGCATCCATAAATGAATGCAGTTGGTGACACGTGGACATGAACATGTCTCATGCAGAAGCCTGGTTCTCAGTCTTTGTCTACTCTCGCCATAACTAATCATCCTGCCATCAAATATTTATTAAATTACCAACCAGTGCCAGGCACTGAGGTAGGTACTGGAGAACTGAATGAGCAAGACATAGTCTCTACCCTGGAAACCCCACCTCTGATAGGAATGGTAGCTGGGAAGGATACCATGGACACATCTTAGCAGAGAGTTGTGTGTCATGTGACATAGCAACAGGGAGTGGAGCTGCCTCTGCCAGACCAGGAAGACCTCTGCAGCTGGAACTTGAGGTCAAAAGTAGACTCTGGATGGGAGGGAGGGAGGGAGGGACGGAGGGAGGGACGGAGGGAGGGAGAGAAGGAGAGAAGTAGGGAGGGAGGGATGGATGCGGATGTCGGTTTAGCAGGGAGGGTGCGGGATTCTGAACTAGGCTTTACCCACCTTACCCAGCTCAGTCATGCTTCCATCTTGGATCTCAGCAACTAGGAAGACCATTGCCCAACTGACATAGGCTAATGGAAGTGCTGTGGAGGGAACTGCTGTCTGAGGTGCTGTAGAGGGAGAGTGTGTCTATGTGGTGGGTCAGATACCCTTCAACTCTCTTAGTTAGGGTTTTCATTGCTGTGAAGAGACACCATGACCAAGGCAACTCTTCTAAAAGAAAACATTTGGTTTCAAATGGACTTAAAGTTTCAGAGGTTTAGTCCATTATCGTCATGGCAGGAAGCATGGTGGCATGCAGGCAGGCATGGTGCTAGAGACAGAGCAGAGAGTTCTACATCTTGATCTGAAGGCAGCAGAAGGAAACTGTGTCACACTGGGCATAACTTGAGCATATATGAGACCAGAAAGCCTGCCTCCACAGTGACACACTTCCTCCAACAAGGCCACACCTACTCCGGCAAGGGCACACTCCTAATAGTATCACTCTTATGAGTCTATGGGGCCATTTCTATTCAAACCACCACAAACTCTTAGAGTACCATAAGTGGAGTATCTGTCTCATGAAGGGGTATGTGTGTGTGTGTGTGTATGTGTATGTATGCTGTGTGTGTGCTATGTGCATGTGTGCTGTGTGTATGTGTGCTATGTGCATGTGTGTGCGCGTGCGCACTTAGAACTCATCAGTCCTTTGTTCTGTCCACTGCATTGCTCTGCCAGTTCTAGGCAAGGGTAGGAGTGAGAGCACCCATGGAGTCCAAAGCGGTTCTTGAGGAATGCTGTCTGTGCTTATAGTTGGACACATGAGCTTCCCTGACATCACAGGACCCACCCCTTGCTATGTGGCTCTCTCTCCTCTGGGTGTGAGTCTCATTTGTATTTCCAGAGCAGCCTATCAGAATGTGGACAGCCTCTTCCTTCATGTCCTCTCAGCTTCATGGTAAGTGTTTGCTCTTTCAGAGTGAAAGACAGGTCTAGGTTCAGCTTTCTATAGCCTGTACCAATTCAGAGTCCATGAGTAAGATGAGCTGACTACTAAGAATAGTTAGAACCCATGGTTCCCTGTCTCAGCAGCTGCATGGCTGAGGGCTAGGGAGGGATTCATCCACATGTGGATTGCCCATACTGCTCAGCAAGAAAACAACAAGTGGTGTTGAGCTAAACAGCATTCCTTTGCTGTAACAAGTACTGCAGAAGTCAATTTAGTCTTTATTTTAGTTCACGGTGTTGGAGGTTTCTGTTCTTGGTACATTGCCCCAATTATCTTTGGGTAATATATGAAGACAGTGAGTTTTGGTGGGAGCACATGGCAGAGAGAAGTAGACAGAGAGTGGCAGGTAGTTGCCAGGGTCCTAAAGACAAGCTCTCAATGACCCAACACCCTCTAACTAGATCCCACCTCTTAGTGGTTACACCATCTCTCAATAGCACCACAGTTGAAAGACCATGCCTTTAACATCTGGGATTTGGGGAGACGTTTTTCCAAACCATGGCAAATGATGAAAAGACATCCACAGTCCTTTATTCAATTAATTATATGTTTCAGAGCTATATGATCCATAGTAATGATCTTTAAACTCACTGCCAAAAACTGGTTTTAGCTGTGCTCCAACCGTGCATTTATTTCTCTGTAAGTACACTCATGGGCCAATCTACCAATTCGGTGGTAAAAACATCCCGTGGTCCCTTTTTTCCTAGTTCCTTGGTGTGGCATTCCCCAGTGGATACAAGGCATATCAGAATAGACTACATTTCTCAGAAACCTTTGCAGCTAGCTGTGTCCGTAAAAATCAGTTCTGCCCTGTGGAAATGCCTGAGAAGAGCACCAAGCCCAGCACTGGGATCTTTCTGTGAGATTTTCCACTTTTCACAAGTGTCCCTGTCTGAAGGTGTGCAGCTGTTTCCTGCTGCTGCTGCCCAGAATGCAGACATACTGTCTGGACCACAAGAGTCACCTTAGATAAGGAAGCAGAAACCACACGTTGGTGTCAGAGCATCAGAGAAGACAGCGTACCAGCTCTGGGCAGCTCACTACCAGGCTCCACTTAGGTGACATAAACTCTCGTTTAAGTCATTGTCATCTTGTATATTAATCTTTTGTTTTGTTTTTTTGAAACTGGGTTTCTTTGTGTAGCCTTGGCTATCATGGAACTCACTTTGTAGACCAGGCTGGCCTCAAACTCAGAAATCCACCTGCCTCTGCCTCCCGAGTTCTGGGATTAAAGGCGTGCGCCACCACTGCCCGGCTTGTATATTAATCTTATCCCAGTCTGGTCCTACCTGATAGACTTGTGTACATTTAATACATATAAAAGGGAAGACAGAAGCATATCTTACTAAAAGTTATGCTAGAAAAACTTCAGAAATTCTATTATATTTTGCACTTGACTCGACAGTCTCACAAACCTCTGAGATCTGAGGTTCCATCTTCCTTTGTCCACTTTAGAGTAATCTCTTCTTGTCACTACAGCCCTTGTTCTGTGAATCCTGTAAATCTAGTTACATTTGCGAAGTTATTTGACTCTTCTCCTCTAAATATACTTTGCTTTCTGAGGCAGGGACCCAAAAAATGTTCTTTGAATCACCTAGCACTGCCAGGACAGAATTCCTTTCAGGCTGAGCCTTGGCTAACTCTCCTGGCCTGGGTCCATCTATAGACGCTGGCCAAGGAGAGTTGGATGAGTTGGAAAGACACTGTGTGAGCTGGGCCCACAGATGTGCTGGGAACTGTGCAGATGCTGCTGTTAGGTGGGCCCACTCACCAACCTCTCACAGCAGGCTGACATGTGACTATGCCCTAACTGGTCACAAGGCCAGAGGGAAGAGAGAAGGCCAGGAGAAAAGCAGAGCTTCCCCCTCCAAAAGCTTTGCCCGGGCATGGCCTTTCTATAGGAAGGAACTGTCAGGGTGCCGTAGCCACCACTCCTCATTAGAGATGCTCAGAGTGTAACCATTACCAGAATTCTGAGGCTGAGGGTCCATCCACACCACCCTACCCACATTCTGCCTGTGCTCAGGAAAGCGAGATCTCCCCCTCCCCCCACCTAGTCCCTTCAGCATCAGGACAAATCCATACTCCCTCTCCACCCCCGTTAAGCATCGTGTCCTGCTGTATCACAGCTTCTAAATCCCTGACTCATGCCAGCCTCAGAGTTTAGAGAAGAGGTTATCCAAGTGCTGTGGGCTGCATGCTCTTCCGCACCCCCGGCCCTGCCACACACACTCAGCTATTTAATTATAGCACCTCTGCAGGGCAGAGGGGATAGGGAAGGAAGGGGCTAGGAAGAGAGAGAAGGTTCCTGAAACTAGAGGACCTTGAGGGACGTTTGGCACGATCTCATTGTGAAAGCAATGTATGATGTGGCCATTAACCCCTAGAGCAGGCAAGTGGTAAGTGGGGCAGGTCCTGGAGCCTGGCTAAGGATGCGCACGCAGCTAGGAGGCGAAGCATCGAGGCTGCGCCAAGCCCCCCTCAGTTTCATCTGTTCTCCTACACATCTAAGTAACCAGGCTATCATGTGATCCTCCGGTAACTATGGCAACGAGGTCTGTCTCGTGGAATGTGTGGTGAGAAATCTCACAGAAAGATCCCAGTACTGGGCTCGGTGCTGTGCCCAAGAGTAGCTCCCTTCCACTAGATCTGAACTCTGGGGCTGCAGGGGCACCGGGTGATAGCGGAGATGGTAACAATACGATTCTGAGCAGCTCTCTGCTGAGCTGGAGACATTGATTCTTCCTGTACTCCTGATACTTGCCTCCCCTATTTTGGACCAATCCCTGAAGACGAGAGACAAAAATAACCCTCTCCCAAGGAGACCATGCTAATGCACACTCCGTGCCTTTGGAGATGGGGCTCTATAGTGAGACACCCACTCCAGCATCTCAGACTGATGAGGGAAAGCACTCAGCGGTGCCAGGGGGTCAGCATTCTGCCTCTGCCAGGAGAAGCTGCAGAGAAGTAGGCTGCACAATGGGAGGCTGTGTTAGCATCGAGTAGACTCTCGAACCCGATGGCTCTGCAGCTCATAGGCACAGCCAGGCGGAAATGTTTGCAAATGAAGGGCATGGTTATAATATGGTGAAACACACGTCAGAGGATTCAGCGTGCAGCAGATGAGCGGCTCCTGAATAGCCATGCATGTAGCAGTCTGAGTGGCGCCGTTGCTGCCAGCCATGGGGAGACAAGCTGTGCAGGCTGCCCTTTCAGAAGGATGCTGCAGCGGATTCGACTGCTGCGTCTGACCTTGAATGAGTTAGTCTTTTCAGGTGTCAATTTCTCCATCATTGGAAGAGGCAGGGTAATCGTTGTGTAGCCTTCTTGGACTTTGGCTGCAATCATGTTTGATAACATGGAAAAGTACAAGGTACTAATAACACAAGAAAATACTTCAAAATGGGCATTGTTGTAAGTCTTTCCTCCTCTTCCTTCCCCTCCTTCCCCTCCTTTTTCCTCCCACTCTCATCCTTCCTGCCTCTCTTCTTCCATCCTCCCTCCCCACTCCTCCTCCCCTCTTCCTCCTTCCTCCCCCCTCCTTCCTCCATCCTCCCCTCATCCTCCCTCCTCTACTTTCCCTTTTCCTCCTGATTTTTGTTCATCTCAGAGGTATTTATTCTTAAAGGACTCAGCAGGCTGGATGAGTAAGGATGAGAGCTACAACAGTGTGAAGCCATTGTGGCTTCATATAGCCTGGAGTATGTGCAGAGAAATTTCCATTTTAATCCCAGCAATGCCCCATTAGGATTATAATGTCCACTTATTTCAGAGAAGACCCAAATCTGCCTAGTCAATGACAGACTCCGGATCTAGTCCCTGCTTCCCAAACCCAGGCTCCTGGGGGCAGCTCCGTCTGAAATACCCTCTGACTATTGGAAGTGACCTTGCTATTGCTAGGTGGCTTCCCAGGAGCTCACAGAACACCATGCTGCATTTGTGCATGTGTATGTGCATGTGCCTGCCTGCTTCTTTGTTTGAGGGTACCTATTGTGCCATGCTGACATGATCACCTTTTAGGGTCCATATGGGAAGACTTCTGGCAGAGACCAGAATGCTGCTGTTCATCATGGTTTCAACAGTGAGAACTGAGGCACTATGCTCCACTACTATGGATACACAAAGCTAGAACAGCAGGGTTGCATGGCCCTGCCATGGAGGCAGAGGAGCAGTGGGTTCTTCAGCTCACACTGTCTGATTGTCTGCCATGCTCAGGTTTGCTTTCCAGAGTCACATCAACTCTGAATACTCCCCGCATCAAAGTGACTTGCATACCCTTTGTGTTCTAGTTTATCCATCCAGTGGGATTCTTGCAGATGAAAGGGTAGACAGCATCTCTCTTCCCCTGGCACTGATGTCTGCCTGTACCTCACACCTTCAGAGAGGAGGATCCCCAGACAGTAGTGGCGTGGGAACGTCCCATGTCTGCTAGCAGAGTTCCTCTCCTCACTCACCCTTCATAGACAGCCTTCACTCCACTCCACTTAATAGACTCATACACTCCCTGGTACTGTCCTGGGAATGTCTACATTACAGCAAAGCACTCAAAGGCACAGCCACAGAACTGAATGCACTTAGCGGGTGGAGACAGGTCTAGTCAGTGCATTTGCAGATTTGGCTGAATTCTCAGAGCTTATATTCTGATGAGGATGACACTCTCAAGCAGGGGGTTGGGGGAAAGCGTCTCCCTCCTCACTGACTTTGTTGTAAGAGGAGGAATGGTGGTAAGGAAAGTGACTTTTTCAAGTTGAGCCGTTACAATGAGCTACCCACAAGAAAGATATGTCAGCTTTACAACTTATTCAATTTCACAACACAGGGGAAATAATTGTGTTCTTTTTTGCAACAAGGGAGCTAAGACTCAGCATTGACACAATTTATCAAGGTCAGTAAATTCACTATATAACTTTAATCCTGTTTTTATTTTATGTACAGGAGTGTCTTGTCTGCATGTATGTATATATACCATGTGCATGCAGTGCCCATGGTGGTCAGGAGAGGGCGGTAGATCTTCTGGAAATGGAATTACAGATGCGCGTGAATCACTGAGTTCTGGGATTTGAGTCCAGGTCCTCTGCAAGAGCAGCAAATGCTCCTAACACTTCTGCTTTGTGGGATTCGGTTGTTTGTTTATTTATTTTTGAGAAGTTATAGATCGTCAAAAAGGATAGGTAGAAAACTCTATGAATTAAAAGCAGGGAGCGGACAATGGTGGTGGTGTTTCAAGGACTTGAACCCAGTCCAGCATGTGCAGTCTTAAGGGAAGGACAGGGCCTGCTGACTTTGAAGGAACAGTTGCTAACACCATGTTAGAAACAAGTGGTCATTAGCCAAGGGGCCTCGCAGGGTGAATGTCTGTCCATCTGTCCATAAGCACAGAATGAAGGTCTATGGCAGTCAGCAGAGCAGGGAGGAGCAGTGGGCGGTATAAACAGGGTCTGGGGGGATTTCCATCCTTTATATGAAGAAGTCTGGACTACATAGCTTATGCTATTAAAGTGGAGTCATCTGGTCAGATTTAGGTGTCTTTAGTCGGTTGACAAAACCAAAGTGGACAGTACTGGCAACAGAGAGGTTTAGTGGGCTTAATAGTCACCAGGCAAGAGATAATATGACCCCCAAACTAAACAAAGGACCAAGTGATGGAGGCAGCTGTTTTGAGAACTTTGAGGGGCTCCCAGAAGCCAGGCTTGGGGCACAGAGCTGTAATCCCAGCACTGGGGAGGCAGACCCCAGTTAGAGGCCAGCCTGAAAGATATAATAAGGTTATCTATCACCTTAGAAACATAACCTGGGAGAGGTAAGATTTCAGGGATTCGTGGGTGATGAGATTGATTGACTGGCTGATTGATTATAGCTGCTAGGGAGCTGACTATGGCCATCAAGCATTATAGAAAATATAGAAGAAAAAGCCGATATGGGGCTCGGGGCTCTTGCTGTGTCTGTCAAGCGACACACACCTCCACCTCTACAACATTCTAACTACAGACACCAAGAAGTGAGGCCATGAGCCACGCCGGGAACAAAATTGTTCCTGGAGACTCAAGTCTCCAATGAGCTGCTGCTCGGCCTGAACATCGGTTGTTCAGGGTTTCCCTCAGTTCTGGGAACCACCTTGCAATTCGCCCTCCTCTTTCCATGAGTGACACAAGGCCAGTGAGCTAGTGGAGAAATGAAGAGTTCAACTTTGGAACTGGTGATTTCTGGGCCCGTGTGACACCCCTCTGACGACCATGGGCCCATGTGACATTCCTCTGACGACCAGCAGCTCCAGCAAGTACGAACCAGAGTGGAAAAAAAAAAGTCTGAGCTGAAGTCATCATCAGCCTGTGAACTGCAGTTGAATCACACAGACAGGGTGTGGGAGTGGGGATGGTACCCCAGGAAAGCAAGAACATGTGATTCCAGAAGCAATGGCTTAAACAGTCAGAACAGGGTGAGAACCTTTAATCAAAGCCAAGGTAATCGGTTAGGGGGTGAACAGTGAATAGTTGATGGTTGATGACCTTCAGGGCAGCGTCACCTTGACAGTAAGACAGAGCCAGGCTGTGGGGCTGTGGAGCACATGGGAAGCACAGTGGGGAAGACCTGGGAGCTTTCAATGAGAGATGGAAGAAGCCAGTAACAGTAAGCAGGGGTCCTCAAAAGATCTGTGTCAGGGATGCCAGCTAAGACTAGCCTCACTCCACAGGCCTGCACTAAAATTTGCTGTCCTTGAGTTTGGAAGCAGACAGGATTGTAGTGTGAAGATAATTCCAAATGCACCCTGTGTTAGCTTTTCTTCCTGTTTGTGACTAAACACCTGACGGTAGCAGGGGGAGGACACATCTTGATTCACAGTTTCAGGGAACACAGCTAATCATGTCAGGGAAGGTAGAGAGCCTACACCGGAAAGACCCTGGTGAAGGCTCCTCACATCCTGATGGGGACAGCAAGTAGAGAAGAATACTGTGATCAGGGCCAGGGCCAGGTGACCTACCACAAAGGCCTGACCCAGTCCCTCAATCTGCTGGCTGCCCCACAGCCTCCTGGTATACCACCAGTGGGGACCAGGATCCCAACACATGAGACCGGAGAACATTTAAACCGTAACAGCTCTCACCATTCTTTCTCGAAAAGTTTAGATTGTTAGAAATTGGCCTCTGGCAGACATATCTTTGTGGTGGTATAACTAAGAGGCTGAGGGGCTGAGGGGAATTTGGAAGCTTGAGACAGTGTACTGATTGCTAGAAAGCATGTCAGCTCTTCCACCTTTTCTTCTTCTTCTTCTTCTTCTTCTTCTTCTTCTTCTTCTTCTTCTTCTTCTTCTTCTTCTTCTTCTTCTTCTTCTTCTTCTTCTTCTTTTTCTCCTCCTCCTCTTCCTCCTCCTCCTCCTCCTCCTCCTCTCCCTCCTCCTCCTCCTCCTCTTCTCCTCCTCTTCTTCTCCTCCTCCTCTTCCTCCTCCTCCTCCTGCCTCTCATCCCAGGCCCTACCTTCCTGCTTCCCACTGCTCTCCTGGATGTTCTCCTGGGTAACATCATCTCTTGACTGGCAAGGCCTATGGGGCAAAGACATGTCCTACAAGAGAGTTTAAGGGCTATGTGATAGAGACCAAGGGCCAGGAGGGTCAGACCCAACACCTAAGCCACCTGCATGGCCACTTAACCTTACTAAGGTTGGTTTCCTCCTCTATAAAGTGGGGAAAAAGAGGCAATCTGCCCAACCACACACAGCAGTGCAAATAATGATAAAGGCCATAGACTCAGAGTCTGGCACATACTAAGTGCTGAGGGAGAAGAAAAGAGCAGCCATTATGCCAACATTTGGAACGCTCCTGCCTTCCAGACGGGAAGGCCTTAGACATACAGGAGCATGCCGCAGAGGACTCTCTTCATAATCTCTCCCTCCCCTGGGGATGCGCAGGATGGCTTCATAAGAACACCCAGCCATGGCTCTATTCTTTGGACAAAGCCCTGAGTGGCCAGTGGCAGTTAGAGGTCTCAGCTCTCCTGACTTGGAAATTGCTCAGGGGGAGAAACACTACCATTTAACAGCTATCAAGTATTGTTCTTGGGTGGGACACAAAGCGACAGCATCCTCCTCCAAAGGGAATTGTGTTTACTCTTGCATGAAACATTTCAAATCAGAGCACACATAATAAACCCCGGGAACAGTTGCGTTTTAAGAACAGAGTAAATACCTTTGATGGACTCAGAGCAGGGAAAACAAGCTGCATCATTTTAGAAATTGGTTTTCTACTGAATTTGAACATAGATGAAAACGAAGATGGTGCTGGGGGCAGGGAACACACCGAGCACCTTCTCTTGCACAGAACATGCTTTGCAGGGGAATTACTGGGCTCTGCTCCCTGAGCCTGGGAGAGGTGGTGATGGCCGCTACAACAAGGGAGCTCCATGGACTCAGCTCCCAGAATCCCCAGGCTAGCCAGGCCAGCGTCCTCCCGCATCTGCAGCCTGTCCCCAGCTGTCCCATGTGAGGTGCATCTGGGTGACTCTCCTGCTCTCACAGTAGGCACTGCCACACCCTGTTTCATTGTCTCTTCATGCCGAGTCACATTGCTTGCGGGCTGTTCTCAGTCTGCATCTGAAAGGCTAACCATGACCTTCCCTCCTCTTCCCTCTAACTGCACGGTCAGTTTTCTTTATCACTTTCAGATATGGAGAGGCCTGACTGTCAGAATAATCCAATCTTTAATCATTCATTTTTCCCTTTACATACAGACCTGAGTCCCCAGCAGCATGTACTCAACCACGACAAACAACCGGCTTGTCCCTGGCCTCCCTCCTCAGGTGGCCTCCTCCTCTTCCTGTGCAGGTTGTCAACTCTTCCTGACTATCATTCTGTTCTTCCCAGCACAACAGCTTTAACTGGGCAGAGAGCTATCCTGGGTGACCATATCTCCTAGACTAATTTGGTCTGGGTGTGGCCATGTGACAAAGTCGCTGCCAGGACAAGAAGGGAAGCCATAGGCTCAGCTTTGCGGTTATGCCCTGACCTAGAGTAGTGATGTGCCCTTCTTTCTGATAGAGACAAGGCGAGGACTGGAGCCTGGGAGTGAATGCCTCACGCTGAGGACCAGTCGTTTGCCTTAACTGTAGAAAGAAGATGAGCTGCTGAGGGGCCACAGGGCAGTCCTGAGATGGTTGAGTGTGGTGGGGCAAGCCTGTGGGATAGCTTAGCAGGTAAGTTCATCCGCTAACAGTCTTGCCAACTTGAGTTTGATACCTTGGACTTATGTGTAGAGGAGACAACCTCTACAAATTGTCCTTTGACCTCCACAGGCACATCATGGCAGGCTTGCACATACACACAAATGGCTTTCTTTTCTTTTCTTTTCTTTTCTTTTCTTTTCTTTTCTTTTCTTTTCTTTTCTTTTCTTTTCTTTTTCAAATAGACAAAATGAATGACTGGATGGAATGCAGCTGAACAGACTGTCTCAGCACACCTCCTGTTTTTCATGCCTGTAATTCCAGCACTTGAGAAAGAGAGACAGGGGTACCAGGAATTCCAGGCTAGACTCTGCTACATTAAGACCCTGTTTCGCAAAGCTCCGTAGCTTGAACTCTGTTCCTAGAGTTAGGCATGCACCTCATCTCCACTAATGACGACCCCAGGCATTCTGAAAGCACCTTGCCAGCCAGGCTGAGCCTTTCCACCGTGGACTCTCCAGAGCCCTAGTGACAGCCTATGGCCTGCCTTGCTCTGTGGTGCTGCAGCTGTCTGTACATGTGTCTTATCTGTTCTTTGTTACTTGAAGCAGTACAGGGCCCAAACTTTACTTGCTGTGTCATATTACACAGCAGTACATAGTATATTCAGTAAGCGAGCTAATGGGTGGTTCCTCATTGCATACATGCTAAGTTATAATAAAACGAGGGCTCTTCACAGGTGGCTAAATAACTACTCAAAGATGGCAAGAGATCAGGGCTGGGGAGGCAGCTTAGAGGGAAGCTCTGGCTTGTGAGATAAGAGATCACTTGGAGGCTGGAGGGTGAGGGGGTCAAGCTGATGGGTTACTGGGGTTTTCTCCTGTTCAAAATACATTTGCATCAGCAGTCCCCAGGGAAACCTGGTCAATATGCATGCTGTGGCCATGGAGCACGTGGGAAGCCAAAATAAACAAAAACTGGGTAAGAAACTCCACCCAGGAACCACTGAGATCTGCACAGTCAAGAACGATGGATGGAAATTAAATATTAACTGACAGTTTCTGATTATCGGTCCAAAAATAGGCAAAAGGAAATAACAAAAGCACTGTCTTAGTTAAAGATATTAGAAAAAGGATTAAGGGTTTTATTTGACTGGGAGCCTAGCATGAGTCGAGAATAAGATGCAATGGTTCAAAATTTCCAGTTCAGTTCTGAGATGGGCAAATCTACCTGCAAGCTATTTACAGGGGTGCCTGGTTAGTGCTGGGTGTTGTGTGGGAAGGGGGATCAAAGTGCAGCCCCCGTCTTAGGCAGCTTCTACACACATGGCCTAAGCTCTACCTGTGGCAAAAAGCACAGAGCATTTGGTGCTGTGAGAGCTAAATCATGCTGGGTGGTTGTGACACATGCCTTCAATCCCAGCATTGGGGGTAGGGGTAGGGGTAGGGGTAGGGGTAGGGGTAGGGGTAGGGGTAGGGGTAGGGGTAGGGGTAGAGGTAGGGGCAGAGGAAGGCAGATCTCTGAGGCCAGCCTGGTCTACAGAGCGGGCTCCAGGACAGCCAGTTTCTACACAGAGAAACTCTGTCTTGAAAATCAAATCAAATCAAAACAAACAAAAAACCCAAATAAACCAAAAGAAGTAAATCATAAGGAAGCCTGTCACGGCGCAGACTGGGAGTGGCTGGGTCTGACCTGAGGGACTGTGGAGAGGCTCGAGGCTGTGGAAGGTAAGTACAGTGGTGTGGACTCTGGAGTCCCAGTGCTGGCCTGACACTGCAGTTTACGTGAGAGGGAGCAACACAAGTTTTCTAGCCAAAGAAATGCAGAACAGTTGTGCTCTCTGGCCAGGGTGGAGTGATGCAGGCCCTTAGATGGTCTTGTTCAGTATCATGTTTTTAAGAGAAATTGGAACTAATGCTAAAGGATACAGCTAAGCTTTTGAGGGTGGTGGGGTACAGCAGAACCAGAATCTAGGATGATACCAAGAGGCCCAGAAGTGAAGTGAACCGAGAATGACAGACTCACTATCAATCACTGTTGCAGTGAAGACACAGAGAATGACAGACTCACTGTCAATCACTGCTGCAGTGAGGACAGAGAGAATGACAGACTCACTGTCAATCACTGTTGTAGTGAGACACAGAGAATGACAGACTCACTGTCAATCACTGTTGCAGTGAGGACAGAGAATGACAGACTCATTATCACTGTTGCAGTGAGGACAGAGAATGACAGACTCCCTGTCACTGTTGCAATGAGGACAGAGAGAATGACAGACTCACTGTCACTATTGCAGTGAGGACAGAGAATGACAGACTCCCTGTCACTGTTGCAGTGAGGACAGAGAGAATGGCAGACTCACTATCAATCACTGTTGCAGTGAAGACACAGAGAATGACAGACTCATTATCATTGTTGCAATGAGGACAGAGAATGACAGACTCACTGTCACTGTTGCAGTGAGGACAGAGAATGACAGACTCACTGTCACTATTGCAGTGAGGACAGAGAATGACAGACTCACTGTCACTGTTGCAGTGAGGACAGAGAATGACAGACTCACTGTCACTGTTGCAGTGAGGACAGAGAATGACAGACTCACTGTCACTATTGCAGTGAGGACAGAGAATGACAGACTCATTATCACTGTTGCAGTGAGGACACAGAGAATGACAGACTCACTGTCACTATTGCAGTGAGGACAGAGAATGACAGACTCATTATCAATCACTGTTGCAGTGAAGACACAGAGAATGACAGACTCATTATCAATCACTGTTGCAGTGAGGACACAGAGAATGACAGACTCACTGTCACTATTGCAGTGAGGACAGAGAATGACAGACTCATTATCAATCACTGTTGCAGTGAGGACAGAGAATGACAGACTCCCTGTCACTGTTGCAGTGAGGACAAAGAATGACAGACTCACTATCAATCACTGTTGCAGTGAGGACACAGAGAATGACAGACTCACTGTCAGTATTGCAGTGAGGACAGAGAATGACAGACTCATTATCAATCACTGTTGCAGTGAGGACAGTGACCTAGAGAGATTCAATGCAAGAACAGAAGAGTCAAGTAGAAGACAATAAGCAGAAGGTCAACACTGGGACAACAGGGGAGTTTGTGAACTAAAGGGAAGGAGACTGAGATAGGAGGATCATTGTTAGTTCAGGACCAGCCTGAGCTACAACAGTGAGTTTGAAGCAAGCTTGAGTTATACAGTGAGACTCTCTCTCTAAACAACAGTAGCAACAATAACAGGAAAGGAAGGAAGGGAGGGAGGGAGGGAGGGAGGGAGGAAGGAAGGAAGGAAGGAAGGAAGGAAGGAAGGAAGGAAGGAAGAAGACTTTGGGGTGACCTTGCATATTTGGAGGGCTCTGTTGCTACCTCCTAGTGATCTTCAGCAGGAATTGTCTTTAGTAGAAGACGGCACTGCTGAGTGACAGCAATTTGAATCTGTGAGGGGAGATGGGCCAGATGACTTGGGGCAGTGAATCAGTTGAATATAGTTCAGGAGTTGGAGTCACACGGACCTGGGTCATCTCCCCAGCTGTTACCAACTGTGTGGACAAGTTGCCTCACACAGACACACCAAAGAGGGCTGAGCTTCAAGGATCCCACGTAAAGTTAAAATCCCTTGGTCCTGAGAGTGTGGGTTCTGTGCATAGCAGGAAGGGATGAAGAGAGAAGAGGGTCATGCTGTTTGGAGTTGGCTCCTGTACTGTTGGCGATCAAGTATCAACAGCCAGCTTGCTTGTCACGCCCCACGACAGCAAGGAATGATGGAACAGAGCTGACATACACACAAAAGCGCTCTCCTGTGTGGGTAGGAGTGGGAAGTAGTCCCCCTCAGCTGATATCACTAATTTTTAAAGAAAGCCATATGAGCTCGAGAGTTGAGGAGGAGTGTGGGAGCTGAGTCAGCTGCACTCAGTTCACATTAGAAATGACAGTCTCAAAGTTTCCTAGAGACTTTAAAACTTGTACTTTGTCTCCAGAGAGCTCATCTAGAGCCACGAGGAAACATGTTTGGGAGATTCGGCCATACTCTCATTCCAGTGCGTTTTTGAAGCAAACTGTACATTTTGCTATTCTGAATAAAAAACAATCCCCAAGCAATAGTGCAAGCTGAGAGTCACACATGTGACAACAGGCTATTTCTTTCTTTTCTTTTTTTTTTTTTTTTGGTTTTTCAAGACAGGGTTTCTCTGTGTAGCCCTGGCTGTCCTGGAACTCACTCTGTAGACCAGGATGGCCTCGAACTTATTTCTTATATATAAAAAAATGAGACCAACCAAACAACAGCCAGTTATTATCCCAGGAGATACTCTTTCTCCTTTTCAAGTATAGAGTATTGCATGTAAACACCCAGAATTTCCATTAGAAAGGAAATAATCAGGTTTCTGAAAGGATATATATATATATATATATATATATATGTTATTTTATCTTTCTATTATTGTTTTGTATATATTGGTGTTTTGTCTGCATGCATGTCTATATGTCATGTGCATGCCTGGTGCCTGTGGAAGCCAGAAGAGAGTGTCCCTTGGAACTGGAGTTAATGAAGATTGTGAACCACCTTGTGTGTCCTGGGAGTTCAGCTGGGTCTTCAGGAAGAGCAGAGTTCGTAACTGCTAGGCTACCTCTCTAGCTCCCTGTTCTTTAAGCTTTATGCATTATTTTTTCAGTGCTGGGGAACAAACCCAGGCTTAGCACATGCTGAGCAAAGCACTTCACCGTGGAGCTCCAGCCTGCAAATGTCTGGTTCTCAGGTAGTGCACCAGTATAGCTTTCCTCTCTTGTGTCAGACTCAAAGTGACCCTCCAAAGCTCCAGGTAGAAAAATTTAAGTCAGCAGAATGATGGACGTCGCTTATGCCCTCCTGACCACACACCAAAGCAGGAAAGGGCAAACCTGACTGAGGGTTAGAACTGTGGAAGCCAGAGCAATGGCAGCGACCTTGGACCATAGCAAGAGGATAGCATGTAGCACACTGTTACTGTTGAAATGTTATATCCATCTTTAACCTTAGGCAATACTTGAAAATATTCTCTGACACACTTATCCATCCACTAATTATTATCATCAGTCAAATGGGGGTGTCATGGCTTATTTCATAGTAGGGTGGGTGTGAGGCTGAGAAGAGAAGCTAAGTGTGACAAGCCGTTGCTGGTGCTTGTGTTCTGCTCCCGTGGGTCTGTGGGGCAGCTCCTGGCCGTCTTCAGACCCTGGGTCTAATACACAGACAGAGCTTCAGCAAAAAAGCTGAGAGTGGGGTTTGGTGTGAAACGGCAGTGAGGGAGGAAATCTGCTTGGCTGATCCCCACTGCGACAAAAGCGCACCCTATTTCTTGGCACAGACCTCCCACTTGAACTAATTAAAGTTCCACACAGGTGGAAAAGAATCCTGCCTTGAGATCCGCCATGTGGACATAGAGATGGAACCGTTGGCTCCCCCACCCCACACCCCTTTCTTCTTTCTGTTAACAGAAAGCAGCGTTCTGTTTCCAAAAGCAAAGCGAGGGAAGGGAATGTATGTGGGTTTGCTTGAATGCTAGGAGAAGAGGGAGGAGTGGCTGACTCTAGAAGGGTAAGACAAACGCCCAGGAGACAACGGAAAAACGTTCTGGTGACAAGTGACGCGTGCAACGACAAGAAAGCAGACGGTGCTCATACAGAAGAGGCACACAGAAAAAAAAAAAAAAACAGATTTCTTTTCTAAATAGCTTTGCATCGACACCCACTCCCTCCCTTACCTTTGCGACCAGCTCTTCACCTACGACCCCATAGGCAGGTCGTGCAATATGCTAATGAGGCCACAGGGAGTAGGCGGGGCAGAAGCCGGTGCTCCTGGCCACCTAGCGGGAGAGCAGCCCACCACCAGCTTGAGGGATGCAGAGAGCCAGACTTTGTGTGGGTGGAGCCACCTGAGGCCTGAAACTACACTTTTGGTAAGAGAAAGACGATTCCCTGCTTGGATCACCCACTGCCTTGCCTCCTCTGGAATTCCCTGCAGGAATATTCTGGAGAGACTGTTAATTGTGCCCTGGAGTCTGTTCTTTCCCCCTCTCCATAGCGTTTTTTTACAGGATACCTCATAGTGACATTTTCTAGATTTCCTTTTCGTTGGGGTGGGGGAGGGGCAGCGGGCATGAGTGCTTCCTCTTAGGCGGACCCTCCTCCCTTATTCCTCTTTCCTGGCTTGGATCAAGATGCAGCTGCTATGGGTATCTGGACTCTGCCCATGAGGGCTACTCCTCAGAGATGCAGCAGTAAGGCATGAACTGGATTCCTAGTCATCACCAGGGCCCTGGAGTAGGGCCTGGCGTGCAGCCTATTACTCTATCAACCTAAGAAGAGTCGGTTGTCATATTGTTGCCAAGATGTTGGTTTTGCTTCATGCGGCTGAGCCTATAGTCCAAAATATAGACCTTAAGGGGCTAAACGGACCGCTCAGAGGTTAAGAACACTGTCTGCTCTTCAGAGAACTTCAGTTTGATCTCCAGTACCTGAACAACTGCTCACAACTGTAACTCCAGTCCAGGGAATCTAATTCCTTTTTCTGGCCTCCTCGGACACCAGACACACACGTGGTACATGTAGGCAAAACACCCATACACAGAACAAAAATCAGATAGAACTTTTGAAAATCGTCTTATGGTAAATAATTTCTATCTGGAGAGCAAATTTATCTTTGTCTACAACTAACTGACCTGGGAACAATGAAAAGGAATGAAGTTCTATGCTAGATTATCTCAAAAAATAATAATTTCAGAAAAAAACAATGCGATTAGATATGTATCTAGTGAGTAGAGATAAAAATGCCCCCACAGTCAGTCTCCAGCTTCATCTATAGAATCTGCTGTCTCTCTGGCCAATCTGAAGTTGGTGAACTTGACCAGCACGGTTTCAGAACACAGAAGCTGTGTGTGCACAGTGAGCAGGGACCACAGCTGTCCATGGTCTGCTTCAGATCTTGTGACCAGTTAAAGCTGGAAAATCACAGCCAAGGGAGTCCAGGAAACCAGCAAGCCGATGCAGAGTGCCGTGTATTATTTCCTAGCTGTGGGGAGGGGGAAAGGTTTGGAAAGGAATCGTGAGGAGTAGCTGTAGTGGCTGATCCACACCCCAGCATACATTCCTCCCTGGCTAGAGGACAGCACCACTCTGAAAAGATCCACTGTTAAAATTCACTCTCATAAATACAGAGGTCACAGCAACAGCTTGAATGCGTCTCAGAACCAGGCAGGGGGAGCCCCAAGGAGGGCTAACCTCTCTCACTCCAGTGCCAGTGGGATTTGGGGAAGGCTGGCCAAGCAGTTGTGAATTTGCCTAAACAGGATCAATTGAGTTTAGCTCACTCCATCAGATCAGGCAACACTGTTTGGAGGCTCTGGGACAGATGTTAGGACTAGGTAGGAACGGCCTGTTTTTCCTTCTTAAAGTTTCATTCATAAACATTGTTCTTTGTTGCTGTCTTAGCATGCATCCAGGCTGACCTTTAGTCACGTGTTCTTAGGTGGCCTCAAACTTCCGACCCTCCTGTTTCTATCTTCTGGATGCTAGAATGGACAGGAATATACCACCATGTCCAATTACAAACTGCATGCTTAAACTATGCATTTTGTAATTTTTTTTTCAGGAAAGAACTCCTCCAATCTAGTGTGTTACGTTCATTACTCAGTTCCTTTCAGACTCTTCGCTCTCATTTTCCCTAAGCTTTAAAAACATGCAGGTATTCATATAGATCAAAAAATATTTCCAGTTCCCTAACATGATTCCAGGGCCTGGAGACACAAACACATTGTGCACATCTTCTAGGCAGGATGCTCTTTCAAACACATTTGTTCCACCTTTTGTAATTTTGAGAACAAGGTATTTGATGGAGAAGCAGAAAGGGTTACTTGTTCATGTGGAAAAAAAATGGATGTCACATAGGAAAGAGCTTTCAAAAAATGCTACACTTAAAATAATGATTCTCAACTATGGCTACACTGAACCACCTGGAAAGCTTAAAGCAACAGCAGCCAACCACGCCTAGGCCTCAGTAAAGTGACTTAAGTGGTCTGCAGTAAGCTCAGGTATTTGTAGTTTTAATTATTCTCCAGGTGACTCTAGCACGCAGAGCTGAAAATCCACATACCTTGGCATTAGGAAAATATCTGCGGGGGATAGGGTAGGCACACTGGGGATTTAACCCAGGTCCTTGGCATATGCCCTAACTGAGCTATATCCCAGCTCCTAGGTTTTTGGAAGCTTACCTCTACAGAAATCATGTCTGTGTTTGTCACATAAGGTAAGTGCAGCCAAGCTTTAACAAGATGTTCAAGCTGTAGTTCGTATACTCACGGAATCTTAGGCAGCAAGATGCTGTAGCCCAGTGTCGCTAAACTGTATTTTTAAATAGAATCAAATATTTTTGCAGTGCAGAGTCCTGAAGCCACCCCTCTCCCATCCTTGAGTACTCTAAATTGAATACAAAAGGCAGTACGTGACCCAGAATCTGTCCTCTTAGCACCTGGGCAGCCTGTCTGATCACACCGTTAGAGAGGGGTACACTACCCAGCACCTCTCTCTCTCATGCCCCGGCTGCTTTCCTCTTCCACTGGTCATGTGACTGACTAGGACAGAACTGACATTTAAGGTCCCCATCCCTCTTATACCAAATTCACTTTTGCTTTCTGACCATGGAATCACCTACAGCTTTTACAGTCTCCAGTCTAACCTCACTGAAACGGGTTTCTTCATCCAGGAGTCTCCATGTGACCTCAGAATGAGCTCTAGGGCAGCCAAGGGTCCTGCTAGTGCCCAAACATTGTCCTTGCTTTTCTGACTGTTACCACGCCACCTTCCCCGGACAATCTGCATGTCTGTCTATAAGAAATGGGTGAGAGTTAGGTCTGGATAGCATACCTGACTGTTTTCATCTCTCCCTCAAATATGAAATCAGTTAAGAACTTTATCAAATGTACTTTGAGTAGGCAGAACAATCTAGCAAAGGCCCAAAGGGGACAGTACAGTGTTCTATATGTTATCATGACCTATAGCTGCTGGGCAGGCCTGTGGTCCCCGCTTGAACTGCTCCACTATGGTATCAAGTTCTGATTTACCTCCACTGTTGCTCAGACAGTTGTTGGGGATTGCTTTTGGACGGTCTCTGCTTCTCTGTGGCCCTCCAGACCAGAGCTCTAGTGTGCTAGCAGGAGCCTGGTTTCAGGGATACACTTTGTACGTCCACTTCTGTTGGTAACCGTGGAAACGTCTCCTGTTTCCCACTCTGCTCACCCTTCTTCCCCACTGTTCTCCCATGCAAACGAGGGGACTCTTCAGTTGCTTCTCCAGGCTTCTCCAGGCACACCAAGGCTGTGCCTGGCATGGACTGTTTGGTTTAAAGTCTTCCTGGAAAGGTTCTCAATGGCTAACCAGCACATTCTTCCAGGCCTCCCTCAGTGAACTTTGAACTTTGATCCTTGCGAACAACCCATCACCTTGCTCTACCATTTGTCAGGAGGCAAGCAAGAACCTGGGAAACCTTTACAAAATTAATGACAATTGATTTTTTGACCTCTGACATTTTGTGCTGACACCCAGGCTTTCTGCCCGTGACCAGGAAGTCTGACATGGCAGTACACAGTGCTACTGGTTCTCAGAAAGCCCTTGATCCCTGCTTCAGTCTTACTGTCCCCCAAGGCCCTTGCCCTTCTAGAGGTTCCTGTTGTCCTTAGCTGTGGTAGGAAACGCCTCTTCTCCGATATGGCAGGGAGGCGGCTCTTCCATTCTTCTGCCTACAGCGGCCCTGGCTCCAGCTTCAGGGCTGGGTCAGAGGCACACTCAGGACCATGCTCTGGCCCTCTCTTGCCCTCCGGAAGCGAGTCCTGAGCAGACACTAGCTTTTGTGCTGCCTTTCTGTTCTCCAGACAACCTCTTCAGTTCTTTCAGCACGGCATTCTCACAGAGGCTTGTACATGACGGTCTGCCTTCCTACACTGTTTCTTCTACGTCCCACTAAGGTAGCTTCTACCCCCATGCCTCTGTCTGACAGGCACAGTGAGACTTCTTCCCTTAGTCAACCTCATCAGACCTTCTGGGACCCACACCCTCTTCTACTCTGTGTCTTCCTCTGCCTCAGTTCTAAATGCTGGCCTCTTCTTCACTTACAACCTTTTTCTATATTTCAGCAATACCATAGCTGAACTGATGCTAGTAGGTATTGACGACTTTGAATTTATGGCTCCACCCAAACTCTCCCCTGGAGTCAAGTATGTCTCTAGGTGTTGTACTTCAAGTACATGTTGTGTGATGCTGCCACTTGGCTGACTGATGTCCCATCAGGATTCTTGTTCGCACCCCTTCCTGGCCAAGACATCTCCCATCTTCTGTTATTTTTGCAGAGTGTCACCGCCCACACATTGATCTGAGGCAATGTTACCTCCTTTTCGCTCACAGAAGACCTGCTCTCAACAGGTCCAGTAGATCCTAAGGATGACTTCCCACCATCTTTTGGTTTGCTCATCGTCATTAGATAGCTCCCAATCTACTTCTCATGCCCCGTGCCTTCCAGTTGACCCTCCACATCACAGGCAGAGCATTCCTCTCCAATCAGAAGTCAGACCATCTCACTCCCCTGCGTAGGGTGGTTCTATTAGACACTTAAAGTCCAAACTCCTGGCTACTCCATGCTAGCCCTTGTTCTCTTTATTCTGGATCTGGAGGCATGCGAAGCCCAGGTTATCCCAAGGAAGGGATCTGATGAGTCACCTACTTTAGAGCTGACCACACCTGGCTGACAGCACCCTCTGGTCAACATAGTAGACTCTGAGCTGCATGGGGGGCCAGAGATGGGTACCTAGGAGATCAGTTCTGACAGTGGTCCAGAAAGGGATGCAGACAAGAATTTCTGGCCACTCCTAGCCAGCAACTTAGCACAGCAGGCTCCCTAGTGTGGCAGGCTCCCTAGTATGCAAGCTCCTCCCACCAACATGCAGAAAGCAGCCCACAGAACTGTGTTGTTGTCTGGCCTTTCCTGCTCAGTCCTCCTTCACAGGTGAGGGCAGCACCTGGCCTTTCCTGCTCCCTCTGCCTCCATCTTTCTTAGGGTTGCCCCTTACACTTCAGTTTTACTATCAGCTTCCCAGGGGCAACATTAGGAGCTGGACTTTTTTCTTCCTGGGCATAAAACCAGGATCTCAGAAATGCCAGGCAAGCCTGTGTATGCTGCTGGGCTCCAGCCTGAGCAACAAAGACTACTGGCACTGTAAATCATGGCCTGTAAAAATACATAAAAAGCCATCTGCTTAGTCCTCACACCACTTCCAGACATGCTCTTCCACTGGAGGACTGAACACACAAAATAACAAATACTAAAAACTAAAACCAAACCACCTGTGTGCCCCAGGGCCTCGGATTTACCACCTGCACTGCAGAACTGTCTGTGGGATGGTCAGTCACTGACCTGCATAGTAAATTCTGTGACATCTTAAAACTACAGGCGTGCACAGTTATACTCAGGGTCCATAAATCACTTAGCAACTGGTCACCAACAACGTCTGGGCACCACTGGCAGCTTCATTAACTCCGTAGAAAGAACTGTGTTCACAGAATGCTGCTTCTGTGACCTGAGGAGTGGCACTCGTGCCTATTCATCTGAAATCAGAACATGTCACTGAACACATACCAGAACTGTTGTCACCTTCGTCCCATGCAGTGGCCCACAGAGGCCACGGAGTACTGTTTTGTTGATCCCCTTCTACAAGAAGTGCTTTCACAAGATCTCAATTAAGCCTCATAACAATGCCAAAGGTAATCTTCACTGTAAAGACCACATGACTTCCCCCAAGATCACCTGTGTACTCTCCAGAAACTCAGACCTCTGCCAGGGCCAGAAAACTAGGTTTCTTAATTCCAAATGACAAAAATGTTCATTCCCTCCTCAAATGTCCAGAACCTAAAACAAGCCTGTCATCACCATGACCCAGTAAGAACGCCTGCACTACAGTAAGGCACTGACTCCCGTTACCTTCCTTTAGGAAAAAGATCTTTATCTGCCAGCATTTGTATGAAGACTGGAGAACACTTTAGAAAAGTAGACAGCATTGCTTACGCTGCTGGTAACCGACTGAGAGAAAGGGATGGCAGGGAGGGCGCACAGTGCAAGTAGGCTGCTCCTTCCCAGGCTTGGTGTCCCTGCAGTCACTTAAATCCCAGAATGCACTTCTGTGCTCAGTACTAACTGAAACAAATATCTATGAGTGTCTTAGACTCCTGCAGTGCTGGGCTGTACGGCTGCTGTTACTGCACACAAGGGAGAACACTCAAAACTCAGGTAGGTTGTTGTTTTGAAACAGGGTTTCAAAACAAGGAGAACCTTGTAGCCCTGGTTATCCTGGAGCTGTCTCTGTAGACCAGGCTGTCCTGGAACTCAGAGACGCACCTGCCTCTGCCACCTGAGTGCTGGATGTTTCTTAATGCTTTATTTTGATGTGCACCGGTGTCTCACCTGCACGTGAGTCTGTGTGAGGGCACTGAATCCCTTGGAACTGGTGTTACAGACAGTTGTGAACTGCGATACGGGAGCTGGGAAGTGAACCCGGCTCTTCCGGAAGAATAGCTTGAGCTCCTAACCACTGAGCCATCTTTCCAGCTACCAAAACTCAGTAGTTAACATCTCCCAGGTAGGGTTAATCAGGAGTCCTTGGCCTCTTCAGTTGTGTCACCAAGTCTTTATGGACAGAATGACTGAGGCAGTTCCCATCACTTGAAATGGGCAAGGCGGGGGCATTTCATGGTCATTAATTATTAGTGCTGGAAATCAGCTCTGAACACAGAAAGCTTGGACACTACTTTCAACCTTGAAAGGGCAAACATTTACCACTAAGGTTTTTCCTTATTTTAGACAAATTAATGAAGAATGAGTTGAGAACATTAACGAGAGACAAGCCTCTATACTTAGACCTAGGGTCAGCTTCCTCTGTTGATGCACTATTTTCTAGACCATCTGCTCCCTGGAGTCTGATGGGACTCACACTAATCTCAAAAGGTACACTGACGCTCTTAGGTCTTCAGTTAGACTTTCAGTAATCAAAAATACTAGCAAGCCCCACTTTTATGTAACCATGTGAGCCAGTGTCCCTTATGTAAATGGAGCTAGAGAGCTGTGACATCAGGCAGCAGGGCCTCCCTCACACAGGGAGCCTCTGCAGTATCAGTGGGCTATGGCATTTCCTTCAAGTGGCAGGGTCTATTATTAGAGCCTTTCATAACAGAGCTCAGTTAAACAGCGTTCTCCTGAGCTGCTGAGCTCTGCTGTTACAGCTTTTCAGGTACCTCCAGCACAGAGGCCCAAGCTTAGCCAGCAGAAGCTGCTGTGAGCAGGATGGCCACGGTTCCTAAGTCTTCCCTTCAGAAGCTGTGAGCTTGGGGGGAGAAAATTAGTGACACTTTTCATCTGAAAATCAAAACTGAAACTAATCAACCTCCCCCCCCCCCCCAAACCACCCAAACTCAAGAAGCATGCGGACAAGGCTGCCCCAGAAGGCTCTGAACCTTCTCAGCAGCAGGAGCAGCAGCTGCCAGTAGCCTAGGCTAAATAACTTGTCTGTGGTCAGACCAGGCTACAAAATGAGATGGATTCTCGAACCTATCCACAGCAGAACGAAACAAAGGAGAACCAGTGCCAACAGCCGGAGAGGGTATTTCACTACCTGTCATGAAGCATATTATATTACTTCCATAATTAAAAATTATTCCTAACCACACCAGTTAACAAACAGATACTAACAGGAAAAAAAAAAAAAAAAAACCCCAAACTGCTTAAGAGCCAAACTGGAATCTCCCTCAGATATGAATTTAAAACACAAAACCTGACATTTTCAACACTCATACCTAGCCCACCAGACAACCTGGGCCAGCAATGTATTTTCACAGCCAACGTTCCCAGAGAGCTACGCTTTAGACGGCTGACACGCCCATCCTAAAACCACTTACTATGTGTAGCTTCAGTTAAATGCTCACAAGGACTCAACAGAGGCACTGCCCTCATTTCAGGGGTCATGAGTGTGACTCGGGCAGTGTGAAGGTGAGCTTCCCACTCAGGGTCAGACTCGGGACAGCAGTAATGGGCATGAGAGCGGGCACAGCTGGGAGACCCTGTGCCACTTCCTGTTTCAGGGACCCTGTAGATTTTCTCCCAGTCGTGACATCCATGTACCAGACACAGACAAATACATATGGAACCAGACATCAGTTTAGACTTTAATTATGTTTATATTTACTTTGTGCGTAGGTCAGAGGATAAGCTGTGGGATCGGTTCCGTTCTTGCATCATGTGGGTTCCTGGGCATCAGGCTTGGCAGAATGTGCCTTCACCACTGAACCACCCTGCCAGCAGCCGGGGCATCATATTTTGGATCTACTGGCTGTAACTGAGCCCTTTCTTTCTCTAGAAAGTAGCCTGAATCACTAGGGAGTAAGATTCTTAGCAGAATACCCTTATCCACTGGTAAAATGATCACTAGCTAACCACACACCAGCACACAGCACAGTGCCCTGGGGAACCCACGTAGCACCTCTCAGCAGGTCTTATATGTGACACAATTTCCTGGGTTTTGTCTGTTCCTTTTTTTCCCCCCCAGACAGGGAGGGTTTCTTTGTATAGACTTGGTTATCCTGGAATTTGCTCTGTAGAGCAGGCTGGCCTGGAAACCAGAGATCTACCTGCCTTCCATAGGATCAAAGGTCTGTACCATCACACTCAGCAAATTTTCTGTTCTAAAAACCAAACAAAAAATCCTCCTCTTCCTCCTCCTCGGCCTGTGATATAGGAAAGAGATGGCTTCGATGCCAAGAAAGGTGGGCCTCAGAGGCTGGAGTCACTTGCCAACCCAACTCAAGCTGCCTTCTGAACTGCTGGCCCCTCTACCACTTCACTTCCCCATGCAAAACCTGGCTGGTTAACCCTAGCCAAGACAGCCGCTGTGGAAGCCATTATTAGTACTTTTTAACCCAGTACTTTTATTTCCAGGAGGTTTTTCATGAAAATAACCACTACTAATTTCTTGACTGTAAATAAAATGGACTTAGAGGTAGAAAAGGATATCATAGGCCAGGCGTTATTTCCCCTTTCCATCTACCAGTGTGTGGCTCAGATCTTCTTCTCTTGCTAGTCATTAAAATCTAGTGTATTTTATGTATGTACAGGATTTTTATAATCAATAATGCATAAAATAATACAATTTAGATATAGATTTGTTATGAAAATGTACTAAAATATATGTTCAATAAGTTATAAATTAAATATAAGTATATAAAGCATATGTAGGAAGGCTAAAAGCATATATAGTCAAGGCTAAAACACTGAAGAATATAGGCTGAACTACTGTGTATAGCATAACCATTCTATAATCATTCCTAAACATTTCAAGGCAACGTTTGAAAACACAAACTAAGTTTACAATGCTTAAAAAAGTGAGCAGGACACAGCACAGTACATTTTAAGCTGTGAGTACTTTCTGCTAAGTGACAGACAGAAATACAACTCCTCAGAAAGAAGGCCTGGTCACTAGTTTTGGTTATATGCACCTACTTACTTCTCAAGCTGGAGATTAACATCTGCTGGCCTTGTCACTCCTCCATTGTTTGTGAAGCCCTTTCCCTTGACCTTGGAGGAAGGCTGGGAGTACTGGATGCCAGTGTCAATCATGGGGACCATTTATAAGCTGCCCTGCCACTGAGCATAGACAGTCTTGACCTGACTCTCCCTGTCTTTGTTACTTCCAGCTCCTTCCTACCCATCCGTAATAGGCAGTCCAAAATTCTAATCTTAGCTCGTTTGTTCTTTTGACTACATATTGCCTTCAAGATATCATCTGTCTCAAAGATTTCATCTTTATGCATATCTATGCAAATCTCAGTTCAGTCCTGATTTTAAGCTCTAGTATCGTATTCCAAACTACATGCTAAGTGCTCAAGGAATGCCAGTGCCTCGTCCCGGTACCAACGCGCTGTCTCCCAGGCGTACCACGCCTTGGAATTTGACTCTAACGGCAGATGCTTTATACACAGCATGAACCCTTTTTCCTATTAGTTTATAAAGATTGTGTCTGTGAGTTGCTCAAAATGCTTTAGATGGAAAATAAACAGGAAAACAAAGTCCTGTTTGTCGTAGAACAGGACAGAGTGACAGTCCCCAAAGCATGCTGTGTACTAAGATGATCCACGGGGACATTAAGTGTATGAATGTTTATCTGCATATACATATGTTTACCACCCATGTGCCTGGTGCCCCTGGAACTGAAGTTCAACAGTTGTGATCCACCATGAGAGTGCTAGGAACCATAGCCAGGTTCTCTGTAGGAGCAACAAGTACTTTTAACCGCTGAGCCATCTCTCCAGCTTAGTGAAAATTTTGTGTTTGCTGATGGGACCTTTTAACTTCCCTGTTACATTAGCTGACCTGGATAATGGTCTTCCCCTATGATATACACGTTATTACAGTACATGTGCCAGATGATGGGTCTTTCTAAACTAGGCTTGATATCCAAAAGCCTATCTAAATGTGGCCCTGAAAGACCTGGTCAGAATGTACCTTATGGTATAGAACCAACCATGTCAGTGAGCAGTAGTTATTTCAGAAGCTCATAGCTGCTCAGTTTGCTAAGAAGAATGACAGTGAGTGCTTGGCCCCAAATGGGAACATTTATACCACCATGAGCTCAGAGAGCATCAAGGAAGAGAAAGCAAAAGGTAACAATCTGGAGAAGAGCTGACACTTGCTACCTTTAGGGCAGGACACAGCCATTGTAAAGAGGACTCCACAGCAGCTGGGCTCCCCTACACCGGACCTACATAAGACTGAGCCTGTCAACAGCCAATCACAAATCAAGGAGGAGCTCCCTGATGAATTATTGGATTCTGGGGAAGGGACAGTTATCTCCAGTTATGAACCAAATGGTGAGCCCACTAGGCTCCTTTGGACAGAGACAGCCCTGGTTAAAAACAGTGGGTCACCAAACAAAAGCCATGACTGTAGGAAAGGTGTATGTAGGAAGAGGTGACAGGGATGGGAGATGGAGGAGAGGGCGGGTGTGACCGTACTCAGGATGCATTACATATGCAAGTGTGACGCCTCGATTCTGACGGAATATCCTTCCCATTTAAAATTATAAGCAGAGAAGGATGAGGACATAGTCAAAACAGTCAGGAGAAGAACACAGAAGAAACTTGCTCAGAGAGAGACTCTGTGATAGCTCCCAGTGCTGTGGACTGTGGCTTGCACATACCAAGTGAGCCTGTTTACTGACTTCTCAACAAGTACAAAGCCTCGCTGTACTGCACTGCCCCAGCCAGCATTCGGGGACGGCAGAAACTCTAGGGAAAGTTCAAGGTCAGCCATTCTGACGCTGAATGGGAGCAGGTGCAAGTCCACTCACCAGGGCGCTGGGATCAGGCCCTAGGACAATGGAGGACAACTCCCTCGGAAGCAGCACTGCTCTAATGTACAAAGCCCTGCCAAGCAGTACTTCACTGGAAACAACAAAGATTGAGAATCAGGCATCAGTGTCACAGGATAGCTGGCTATCCACAGGAAGAATGGTTTGTGTAACACGTTTTCCACAAATCTAGGCTTGCATTGCTCTTTTAAAACAGGGAAGTCATGCTTGACCACACTGAGCCTGCTAAAAACAATGGCTTCCACGTGAAAAGATGCCAGGACAGACTGCTGCCATATTTTGGGCTCATGGAATATAATTTTCTTAAACCCTAAATGAATTTGCATTTATTCCACTTAATCAGGTACTTATTGGTTCTACTTCAGTGTTTCAATCTTCTGACCTAAAATTTACCTCCATACTTTGTGTAAACTGACCATTTAAAAGCACACTGGAAGGAACTGTTTAGGACACTTAAAAAGTAACATAAAAACCAATGAGAAGTACTTGTTACAGTTTAGGGGACGCTACATGGTTGCATACTCATTCAAGGCACCAGAAATAAGACCACTTCTATTCCAGCCAGCCAGAAAGAACCTTATACAAAATGACAAGAGATCAGTTTACTTCTAGGTTATGCAGGCCATGAGCAATCCCACCAGACTGGATAGGCCTAACAAGTCTCACTAAATGGCAGAAAGGCAGTGCAGACTAAAGGAGTAATTAGTTGCTCCAAGAACGCAAACTAGCTCACCTTGACAAGAACTCGTAACGAATGTCACAAAGAGCTGATGTCCACACTGGGGCTGGACGGAGGAGTGCCTGTCACTGGCGAGCTGCATGCTTCACAAGACAGGACAGGCTGGAATTGTGTTCTAGGAAAATGTCTTCTTATAAGCAAAACAGGCTTGGAGAAGACAAGCAGTAAAACTAAGTGTGAACGCCAAAGCTTATAGCAAAAATCCTTTAAGGCCAAACTGAAGCTGACTCTCCGGCCTTTACCACTTTCTCTGTAAGTCATGACACAGCTGTATGCTTTTTCTGGCCAGCTTCTTGGCATTACCACTTTCCTGGGCTGACAGTGGTTAAAACTTCAAGTGAAATCCTGTAAGCTGTAAAGCCTCGAGCAGCAGTACGCATGAAGGGCACGTGGGAACCAGCAGAAACACGCTCATCACCGGCTCTCTCCTTAAGTGTGTTTGTCTTTGTGTGTAACGTGGCATGCTGTCCTTTTGGATGGAGGTCAGAAGACACCTTTTGGCAGTTGGTTTTTCCTTCCACGGTGGGTTCCCAGGACCATACCCAGGTCACCAGACTTACACAAGTGCGTCTGTCTACCCACCGAGCCATTCCACTGCCCCACCATTCACTTTCACAATGGGACAAGGAGACCAGAGGCAGGATCGCCCAGCCCCAGTCTTGTCACTGCTCCAAGGCTCACCTCTGCCTGCTGTCTTGTTCCCTATGCACTGGCATGTGTTCCTCTCCCCTAACCTCTACTTTCTTCACAGTGCTGAACTTGGAGACCGTGGAGAGTTTTAAGGAACATTTCCACCAGACGAGCCGGCCAGCAGGTGGGAGAAAACAATACAATCCCAAGATGCTAACCAGAAGAGGGCAGGGCACGTGTGACCACACATCAGGTAGCAGCTTCAGCAGCCGGGCAGCAGGAAGCCTGGGAGCACTGAGCCGGAGCAGCTCCATGTGCGCCATGTTTCCTTTACCTGTTGAGGTCTGACATAGGTATCAGTTTCTCCAT
Source organism: Mus musculus (assembly GCF_000001635.26). Lineage (NCBI taxonomy): Eukaryota > Metazoa > Chordata > Mammalia > Rodentia > Muridae > Mus > Mus musculus. The sequence continues at coordinate 36,993,340 of NC_000081.6, forward strand.
CTTCAAAGGCGACCAGAGACTATCTCAGAAGCCAATAGGCCACTCTTCAATGCAATGCCTATTTTGTAACTGTAAGAATCTCTCTCTCTCACACTCACACACACACACACACACACACACACACACACACACACACACACACTTTAATAAAAAGCAGACCAGAAAAAGGTCAAGGAACATACTAAGTTTACACTCCAGTCATGTGGCAGGTAAAACTTGGCACACACCTGTAATCTGAATACTTTGGCTGAGGCAAAAAGTTTGCACTGGAGGCCAGTGGGGCTCTACAGTAAGATGTCTAAAAACTGCGAGTCCATGAAAGTCCTTCAAGCAAGTATGCAGCCACAGCCCACACTTCAGCAGGTTATGGATTACAGCCTGCTCCCTGGGAGCTTCCCGTTCTTTCCAGAGTGCTGTGCACAGCACACCAAGCACACTTACAAGATCCAACAGGAAATGGCAATGGGTAAGTTGTACCTGGGTAACAATTAAAACACAACGTTCCACGGTTCGCCAGACACCAAAGGACTAAACCACATTTAAACAACTTAGCACTCAGAAAGTATTGAAAGGCACCCCAACACCACTGGTCCAGGAAGCCTGGCCTGCAGCCTTGGCTCTCCCTCAACCCCTAATAAGAGCCATCGAGCATCTCAGCATCTGCTTCCCAGCAGGAGCTGTCAATTTAATGAGATGCGATTCTCAATGTGGAAACAAAGCATGCATGAATTAAACAGGCCAAGTTCAACAAGAGAAAACTTACAACCAACCACACAACTACACTTAGGCCACGTTAAGAACATGAAGACAACTCACTTGCTATGTTATAAACAGCATACAAGTTCTCAAATTTGTGTTACTATACAGAATATGTACATGTGTGCACAAGTGTCAAACAGACCAGTGGCTGGTTTTTATAGTTTTAAAAATTCAGTTTTTCTATGTTCTCCAAAACCTATATATACTGAAAAAATTTTAAAATGTATTACTTTTTAATCTAGTAGATGACAAATACCATGTGCAGACTCAACACATCTGGATCTCTTGGTACAGACCAAAACAGCAAGGTCTGGATACTAGCAGCATCACTGTACCAAAGCAGAGCAAAATACTTTTGTTTGTCTTTGAGACAGGGTTTCTGTGTAGTCTTGGCCATTCTAGAACTTGCCCTGTGGTTTATACCTGCCTCTGCCTCTTGAATACTGGCATTAAAGGCACACCACTGCCTGGAAAATTCTTAATCTATATTTGTAACTACCTTAAAAAATAAAGTTAAATTATAAACAGGTTAGCCTGTAACAGGCAAGGGTCAAACAGTGTATCAAGTGATTTCTTTCAAAGAGCATTTCACCCTAACAGAATCTTCCTACCTCAGCTACATTATATCCCCACTGTCAAATAACATTACAGTATATACACACTGCACAACCTGATCTCCACTCTCACCATGGACTCAAGGCTGCCACTCACAGCCTAAAATCATCACCCCACACACTCTCATGCTCCTGCTCACCCGGCCACCCCACCCTGCTTGGCCTTTACTATCTGTTCCTGTCCCTCTCTCCACAATGCTAGACAACTCCCATCCCTCTAGGCATGACTGACCTCAACCCTCTCCTCACAGAGGCTACTCACAATACAGTAAGCACTTAATATCTACCCTAAGATTATGCAATACATGTATTTTCTCTAGAAGGTATCATAATATAATCTTGTTTAGAGCAGAGGCTTTAGACACTTTTTTTTTTTAAAGTTTTCCCAGACAGGGTTTCCCTGTGCAGCCCTGGCTGTCCTGGAACTCACTCTGTAGACCAGGCTGGTCTGGAACTCTGAAATCCGCCTGCCTCTGCCTCCCAAGTACTGGGAATAAAGGCATGCGCCACCACTGCCCAGCTTTGGACACTTCTTTACAAAATGTTGCTTTGCTTTCATGTTAATGCTTTAGAACCAACACAAGAATCTCACAGTACCGTTCACAAGTACAGCAGCAATTTCAATTTGGGCTGGTCTAGCATGTGTAGGCCCTGGCTGGGCTCAGTCTCCCCTCGGCTCAGGGTGTGGTGGGGGCACATCAGGCATACAAAGAAAACTTGGCCAGAGAACCTGTCCCACAAACATGTGGACAGTGAGGTTCTTCCTTCCTCCCCAAAAATGTGCAAGTAAAGACATTAAAAAGAATGCTAAAAGAAAAAAAGTTTTACCTCAAACAAACTCAACATACATATCTGTTATTAGACGCGTTCACGACCGGCCAGGAAGAACACCACAGACCAGAATCTTCTGCGGCAAAGCTTTATTCTTACATCTTCAGGAACAGAGTGCAAGAAGCAAGAGAGCAAGAAGCAAGAGAGAGAGCGAGAAGCAAGAGAGAGAGAAAAGCAAGAGAGAGAAAAAACGAAACCCCGTCCCTCTTAAGGAGCATTCTCCTTCGCCTCGGACGTGTCACTCCCTGATTGGCTGCAGCCCATCGGCCGAGTTGACGTCACGGGGAAGGCAGAGCACAAGTAGTCATAAGATACCCTTGGCACATGCGCAGATTATTTGTTTACCACTTAGAACACAGCTGTCAGCGCCATCTTGTAACGGCGAATGTGGGCGCGGCTCCCAACATCTCCCCCTTTTTCTTTTAATAAGAGCAAATAGGCCACCCATATTAATGAGAGTGGAGATAGAGGTCAAATCCCCAGTGTGTAGGTAAAGGAGCCATGTACAGGATTAGCTCTTAGGCTCACAAGCTTTTACCCAGAGCAACCCTGACCTGCTCCCGTGTCGTTTTGCCTGGGGGAAGGGAACTAGGACACTGAACCTTCTTGAAAGATGACATGTCTCCCTAGAATAGGCTCATATATGCCGCAGAGCCTTTCCATTGCAGTGCTTAGCCTTGCAACTCTCTCGGGCTGCTGAAGCACACTCACTCTATCCCGTGCAATGAGTCTAGCCTCATGGGATATAAGAGCTGAGTGGCCAGCGACCTATTGCCTAAGCATAGATATATCATATATCAGGGGAAGCTCCATGTTCTAGTCCTGCAAGCGCCTGGGCAATAACCACCTTGTCTCTCCTAGTTTGGGCCTTAAGCTTACAGACCAATCAAAGAAGCAACACTAATCCACAGCAAAGTGTATCTCCAAATAATATTAATCCCACCCATTTTTTAAAGAAAGAAAATGCTGAGGAGATCCAATTGGGTAATCCTTTGGTCAGCGACAGGTCCAAGCGCGTGGAGTTGACCTGAAGTCTCAATTCCCGAAGGATCTGTTCAAATTCAGCCATCCAATTCTGTAACATATACTGAAAAAGAGGGTTACCGCCGTTCCCCAGCTGAAAAGTTCTGAATTCATACAGTTGAATCCTTCTTAACAGTCTGCTTTACGGGAACCTTTATCACCGTCGTTCCCCAGCTGATGAGTTCTGAATTCGGCAGTTGAATCCTTCTCAACAGTCTGTTTTATGGGAACACTTTATCACCGTCGTTCCCCAGCTGATGAGTTCTGAATTCGGCAGTTGAATCCTTCTCAACAGTCTGTGTTACGGGAACCTTTATAAACGTGATCCGCAGTTCTGGTTCCGGAATGAGGGATCCTCCTTGCGCCAGTCCCGAGTTTTTTTCTCGTCCCGGGTTTCGGCACCAATTGTTATTAGACGCGTTCTCACGACCGGCCAGGAAGAACACCACAGACCAGAATCTTCTGCGGCAAAGCTTTATTCTTACATCTTCAGGAACAGAGTGCAAGAAGCAAGAGAGCAAGAAGCAAGAGAGAGAGCGAGAAGCAAGAGAGAGAGAAAAGCAAGAGAGAGAAAAAACGAAACCCCGTCCCTCTTAAGGAGCATTCTCCTTCGCCTCGGACGTGTCACTCCCTGATTGGCTGCAGCCCATCGGCCGAGTTGACGTCACGGGGAAGGCAGAGCACAAGTAGTCATAAGATACCCTTGGCACATGCGCAGATTATTTGTTTACCACTTAGAACACAGCTGTCAGCGCCATCTTGTAACGGCGAATGTGGGCGCGGCTCCCAACACATATCTAGATTTCTAATTATTCCCCCAAAAGAACCATTGGAGAAATGCTAGTTCTAGGAATTTTTTCTAAAACCTGGTAGTCTTACAAACTAGAAAATTCTGAAAAACTAAAACAAGGAGTATCTGACACTGGAGCCAGTCTGAAAGCTGATTTCAACAGGACAAATAGCAGTACAATCTAGCAGTACTGGACTCAGAGCCCATATGGACTCACATAAGTGAATGAGCAGCCTCCATAGAACTCCAAGTTAACACAGACCACTTCTCAGCAGCCAGAACTCAGCAAGAGGCAGAGACAGAGCAAGGTCCTTATGGTCCATACAACAGAAGCCATTAGAAATCCCGATGCAGAGCAAGGTTGGTGCATGCCTGTAATCCAAGCAGGTGGAAGCACGAAGATCACAGAACAGGCTGGGCTATATGAGACAGTGTCTCAAAAACAAAACCACAAATAATTATGGAACAGCGTTGCAAATATAAAAATATTTTAAAGAATGACTGTAACATCAACACTGAAGACCACACCCATAGCATGTGACTTAAGTCTATCTCTGTAGCAAAGATTTCAAACTTGGGTCTATTCTATACCCAAGAAATGAAGGTGAAAAGTGGTTGCAAAAATAAAACTCAGCTAATGAAATGAAGGCTTAAAAGGGAAGTGTTTTACTTACTGTTTTTATAAAGCACTCACACTGACTGTAACTGGCAATCTCATTAATGAAGCATGTATTGTGAATCAAACATACAGATGCGTTATTATGCACTGGGAACTCACACTACTTCTAAAGGTTTCACAGTAAACTTAGGCTAGCCTAAGGAATTCACTATGTAGAGTGACATTACATATAGCCCTGCCTTTTGGTTCACCACCGCTGTACACACTAAACAAAAATCCCAAATCAAAAAACTGTAAAAATGAATTCATTCAGTCTTGGTTATTAAGTATGGCATTTTAGCTAGTTTAGAAAATGCTTGATCAATATATTATAGAAAAAGTGATATTATATCCGTCACTAAAGCAAGCAGTGTGCTACATGTGCAAATAATGAAAAACAAAGGTTGGGGCTTTGTGGGGGTAACCAGTTTTAGCTGTTATCTTATGCCATGTCTCAAATTGAAATTACTCTACAATACCTTTGGAATATTTGTAATGTAAATCCCAAAGTCACAGGGCACATGACTGGTGGCACATGACTTTAATCCCTCTACTCAGGGAGTAGAGGAAGGAGATCTCTGAGTTCCAGGACAGCCACAGCTACACAGAGAAACCCTATCTCAAAAACAAACAAACCAAACCCTAAACCACCACCACACCAAAACGCCCCAGGTCTTGCCTCAAGTGTTGCTGGCGTAAGGGGTTAACCACCCTGTCAACTGGCCTAAGTATTTTGTTGTTCTTGTTGGTAACATCATTTTTTTTCCTTCTAGTACACTGTACACTACACACAGCAAGATTTCTGAATGACACTTTGTTTACTCTTAGGCAGTATCTTACAGACAGCTATATATAGGGAAACCAATGGCCAATAAAAGAACTACAAGACTTTACTTGTCAGACTTTGGATTACCAAACTATCAGAGGGGGAGGAGGGGGGAGAGGCGATGTAAAAACCTCTTAAACGGTACAAGAAATTAGACTAGTTTCGTTTTAACATCTTCTTTAATAAGACATTACAGCACACGTGAGGGCTCAAGTGTGTCAGCTAAACATGGGGATGAGAATGGAAACAAGTTTAATGTGAACCCCATTCCTTTTGACAACTAACATACAGAGTACAAACAGATCAGTCCCCTCCTGCTATTTTATATCACCTTTGAAGACAGCAAACAGTTTTTAAACAAACTCGTCTGTTAGGAGACTCTGCACACTAAATTACAGATGCTCGAGTTGTCGTTTCCTCCTCACAGCAGGTTTAACTGCAGCACAGGGTAGGACCGTGCTGGCAATCCCCACGCTCAGAATGAAGAGCCATCACCTACTCCCTATCACTGAGATACAGAGTGAAATACGGTGTCTTCAGCTGCTCAGAAAACAGTTAAGTACAAGACTGAAAATGTTCTATTCTGAATTACAACAGTGAAACAAACAAGAAGATTTAAATCAAAAATTGCGATCAGGCTCTGAATAACCAGTTTGTCACTAAAAGAAACCGTACATCTGCATAAAGCACTTTCAGAAGCTCTAAAATTGCCACTTAACTAGAATGTAAGATCCACAAGAAAACTCTAGTCAGCAACATTGTAACTAACTCTAGTCAGCAACATTGTAGCAAGAGTGGATACCAAGTGTGAGAGGCAGGGAATTAAATAGAGGGACTGTACTTCTGCGAGGGAGGTTGGGGACAGGGCTGTTGTGCAGACTACAAGCACTAGACTGGCCCTTGAATCACCTTCCTTCAAACACAGCTGCACGAGCCAGGTGGTCAGAGTATGCTAAGCTGTCCACTAACTGCCCAGGCTACATCACGAGGGATCCGTTTGTTATCCACAGGTCAGGGCCATAGCTCTAAGCAGCTGTCAGTACGGAATGTTCTTCCCATTACATCACCGTCTAAACTTAAGCTGAGTTCCGGCAGACTTGCTTGTAACCTACACCAGCAGAACTAGTTAGTCTTCCTTCACTGGCAGACTTTACCTTACCCTACAATGTTCTGCTCGTTCAGGTGGAAGTCAGACTAGACAGCCTTTGATTTCAGGAGCCAGCACTAAGGCTCTAAAATTAGAGTTTTATTTGAAAGACAAAGAATGTTCTGCGAATTAATCTGAAACAAATCATTCTATTCTTCTTGTTAAATGTAAAAATTCACTCATAAAATTAGCTAGATAACTTTCAAAAATCTTTCAAAAATTATAGTTCAATTTCAAATGAATTTGAACAATTTGCAAAGACACAGGCCTTTATAGGTCACATTTGTTCCTTCACACATTGTCCAGAAGGGCTCACTGGCAACTCTACCAATTGTATGAATTGAATCTGTCATCTACAATGACTCCCAGATGGACACACAGGAAATGATCAGAAGTGGGGAATGGTGTGTAGCTGTGAATACACGGAAGCAGATCAGCCATTCTTTAACCCGCATCAGCTGCCAATAGAATCAAGTGCACGATTTAATGAATGAGTCTGCTCTGGTTTAACAAACCTGCCACTGAGCTGAGAAAGGGAGAGAACTGCTCTTGCAACACTAGCTGATCAATTCATTGTTATAAGGCAAATAATAAGGAAAGTTAGAACAGAATTTCTAGAACCATTTATCCTGCGGTGTTGTAAAATCAAAGCACTACTTTATTAAATGAGTTATTTTACACAATATGAACATCAATATAATTACAATTGTAAAAAAATTTATAACAAGAATGGACTGATTTTTCAGATTTCCACATCAGAGTCAACTGTACATTTACACAGAGTTGTCTTTGCATGAAGCCCAAAGGGAACAGCGTAAAAACGAGTGTTTCTGTAGCCCCTTTATTGTTTGCTGACCAACAGTTTGTTTAAAAAAGCAGCCGCAGGTTTGTTACCTAAGGTCTGAGACAGTAGAGTCAAAGGTGCCGTGAAGTCACCTGTAAGACATAAGAAAAAGCTTCAGTAACTGTAACGACTGACAAGCATCTCAAATACCTAACATGAAAGACTATCAACATGTCAGTCTCTGCAGGAAGGAAGGAAGGAAGGAAGGAAGGAAGGAAGTCTCAAACACACATGCATATGTACTACACTACTTAGGAGGGCAAGAAATCCATCTATACATGAAATTAAAAATAACTTCAAAGGAGTTCCTATTGAGCATGCCTGTATTTTGCTCTATATTTTAATACAGAAAAAAGCTCTGCCTAGCACTGTAAATAGGAACGTTAAGAACACAGTCACTAAGTTGCTGACTTTCAGGGAGAAGACCCTTGTGCCCTTGAAATGATGGTTTTCTTACAGCTGACAAGTCTTTCATGCTCTGCTCAGAGCTGTCCAGCATTCACTCATCCCCTCCCCCCTATTTTTGGCTATAGTTGCAAAAAACCTGAATGTTTCAAAGGCATAAAAAAAAAAAAAAAAAGAAAAGAAAAGGGCCATTGCCAACTGTAAAGTATTCTAGTACATACAACCCACGACACTATTATTTAACTTTAGTACAAAAGTAAGACATGAAAAGTAAAAGTCTTTGCTAGAGGCAAAAATCCAATCAATAGCTGAGGAGATACAGTTTTGCTCCTATATTCAAAACCAAGAACAAAAACCCCAATAGAAAGACCAATTACGGGCTGGTGAGATGGCTCAGTGGGTAAGAGCACCCGACAGCTCTTCTGAAGGTCCGGAGTTCAAATCCCAGCAACCACATGGTGGCTCACAACCATCTGTAACGAGATATGACTCCCTCTTCTGGAGTGTCTGAAGACAGCTACAGTGTACTTACATATAATAAATATTTAAAGAAAAAGAACAAAATATATATATATAAAAAAAAAGAAAGAAAGACCAATTACCTGTAAACAACTTTATGCCTGAACATCAGCCAATTCTGGAGGAAGTGGAGTCTTAGGGTGCTTGCTCTCAAAGTGCTGCTTGAAGGTCTTGGGGTCTGGCATTTGTGTCTAATTTAGAAAGTGTACAAAAGAAAAGAAGCAGACTTTATGTAGGAGAACAATACATGTAGCCTGCAAAATTGAAAAACTTTGAACTTCCTTATGCTAGACTATTACTGCAAAATGCTTTTAAATTTCTACTTGTGACTGGTAAACGAAAAAGTATCTTACAGAAAGGAAATTAGTTCCTAACACTTCACATATGAAGAGGAACACCACATAAAATCAAGTATTTTATATGTCATTAATAGCACACAGAAAGCTTTTACTCATTAAGCATGTTCTATGAATTCTCACAGAACCTTGCTTCTATCGTGCTCATCTTACCTGCCAGCAACACTGAAGCCCAGAGCTTACTCTGCCTGAGAGCTATGAGAGCTATGTTCCAACTCAATTCTAGGTTCTCCTAGCTGCATGTGACACAGAGTACAACAGTGACTCCCCTCGGGGACTGGGGAGACGATCCAGCAGGTATACGAGGATCTGGATGTGGAGTCTCAGCATCCACATACAAGCCGGGCAAGGGCACACATTTAACGATCCTAGAGCTACTGGAACAGAAACAGGGATCCTCACAGCTTGTGGGTCGGCCAGCCAGCCTAGCCAACTGGTGAGCCGTGGGTTCAGGGTTAGGGTTACAGATGACACCTGATATCTGCAAGTGTGTACACACACACACACACATACACTAATTCATGTACATACACACAGACTCACACCTGACAAAATATACCTTTAAAGGTCAGGGTAAGTCTTTATTAACTAACCTTTAATTTAATTTAATTTCACCTTTCCTCTGTTTAAAAAAAAAAAATCAGAAGCCATTCAATTTCATCATCACCATTACCAAGGCTAGAGATCACCTCTCTTCAAGTGAACCTTCATGTAGTTAGGAATTCCTATTTCATTTGTGAAGATTTCAACAAATGATTAACTTCAGTCTAGCAATCATGTCGTATCATGATCCCTTTCCATCCATACCAACAATCTTTATTCAAGTACAGGGCTTAAAAAGACTATCTATACACCAGACCAACCCTGTTTTTTCCTCTGGCACTTCCTTACCCTCAAGGGTGGTGAACTCACACAGAGGCTATCCTTTAAAGCTAGACTGCCTAGACCCAGGTCCTATCTCTTACTTGCTGAATCACCTGCACACCTTATGCTTGTCACTTTTAACATGTACATCTGCACATCGAGAAGGAAGCAGCACAACTCAGTGGTTGCTGTGTGGATTAAACATGTGACTACAGGTAACACACCTGCCTTGATACTCACACATGGCAAACACTCCCAAACAACTCTTTAAACTTGTTAATTCTACTAAGAGCTCTCAATGTGAATATATGTGGTATCATATATGTCCACACTGCATCTGCTGGAGATGGAGTTAAAAAACTATTATACAGGCACTGTTACTTTTGGCAGCCCTGTACAAGGTTTAGCCTTAGCCACACTAAGAATGCAACCAAAGTGAATTGATTATAAACTCCACAAGGACACCTTTATTCTACAAAGGGCAGGATACTGTTTTACCTACATTTTCCCAGCTAGCAGTTAAGAGAAATGTGCATGGCCAAGGAAAAATGTTTCTTGAATGGGTGACTGTAGATAATATCCTAGGAAAAAAACCACTCTCACATCTACTAGTTCAAATAAGGCATCCATTTTGTTGTAGGGAAACTTTAACCTCTCCATTTTACAGGGTAAGAACTAGCTACAGGAAAGCGCCATCTTGGGCTCCTTACCCTACAGACGGTGCAGGTATATATTAAGGCAGCTTTGGCAGCAGCCTTTTGGTCATGTCCTTGTTTCTTCTTTTGTCCAGCCTGCTTTTTGGCATTTTTCTGCTGAGACTGAATCTTCTGCTGTCCACGAGCCATATCTAAAAACAAAAGATTAGGCACCAGAGTGACTTCTTCATTCTACTACAGAGCAATTTAAGCATAGTAATATGAGTCAATAAGAGTTGACCATGTAAATTTCAGACATGGTCAGGAAGTGGCGTGAATGGATTCTCAAACTCACACACAATGCCGCTAGATGACAAATGAGTATATTCCTCACAATGCATGCTCAACAGTATCAAATGTATGTACATCAATGTATAAAAGGATGTTTACAGAACCTGTTCTAAAACCAGACAGTTCAAATATCATTGGTAAAAACAGATAACACAGTGGAATGCCAGGCAGCATTAGAAAAAAAAAAAAAAGGCATTTCTAGCCAGACGTGGTGGCACGTGCCTTTAACCCCAGGACTGAGCAGGCAGAGGCAGACAGATCTCTGAGTGTCTGAGGTTAGCCCATTCTACGTATAGTTCCAGATCAGCCAGATCTACAAAAAGACACCCAGTCTCAAAAACAAACAGAATAAATTATTTCTATAAAGTTTGTATCTCTATGTCAAGGAAAGAAGCCTTTCCTGTATAAAGTTCAAAACAGGCAAATCCACAGCTAAGGAGGTCACTGTGCTATTTATGGAGTGAACGGGAGGCGGTGACAGAAGCAGCATTCCGAGGGTGCTGACAATATTCTTTATCTTAAACCAGGTAATGATTATAAAGGCGTTTGTTTAATAATAATAAAGATCAACACACAGCCTGAGCAGTTGGGAAGGAAGCAGAGGGAGGAAGACCACATGGCCTGGCCAACCTGGTCCACAGAGCAAGACCACATCTCCCTCAACAGACTCCCATGCCTACTGCATATGTATATATAGTTATGGTTTTACTTCCTTTTACTTTACATGTAACCTTCAAAAGTTTGATAGTCCAAAGTTTAGTCTTCCTTTGTCATTTGATTACAAAGGTAGTTTCTCCCTGCTAGCATCCACTACTGAGACTTACAATTTGCACATTTTAAAATAAGTGCTGTCATCTAATCCTAGAAAAGAGATGTAGGGACACAGCAACTCCTTTTAGTACTGAAGTTTCATTAAACTATTGTACTATCCAGAGTTTTCCTTAAGAAAACTTTCCTGCACAGAAACACAAACGCCTACACTTATTTGTGTGCACGCAGATACACATACTCCACAGAGCATTTGTGAGTGTGTTCTTCTACAACTTGTGTTCTGGGGATCTAACTCAGACCCTCGGGCTTGACAGAAAGCGCCTTCACCAGCTGAGCCACCTCACTGGCCCAGCCGCACACATTGTAAAGACAAATTAGAACCCTGGTGTGAGGGTACCTTTTACAAAGCTGAAAGGTTCTTTCTATTCTTCACTACTAATGGCCTGGAGTAAACAAAAATGAGTTAAAACAATTGTCACTTAAAAGAATTATTTTCCTGTTAAAACCAGACTTCTGGTTAGACAGCACAAATTAAACCTGTTCACCCAGCATCTACCAGAGTAGTGCTTTGAAGCACATTAAAATGAGGTCCAATGCCACTTTGACTAGCACTGTAATTACATTTTAAACTTTGAAATTACTAAAAGACATGAATGTACAAGGGACCGTACTATGAAGAGGGTTGGCCTTTTCTGACTGCAATTCTCTTTAGCTACTGGATATAAAGTCAAAAGTGTTTCAGTGACAATCAAGCTCTCCTCATCATCCCCCACCACAATGGAAACTAAACAAACACACACGTACTGGACACATTCCCACTAGTATTACGTAGCAAACTGGAAGTCCATCCAGTCTTTCACCAACCATGAGAATGTTTAATATGCCAGCCTAATATATGAACTCGATTCCCACCCAAGGCAAATATAAACTGTTTGTCATGAAAATTATATTTCATTTTTGTGTTTTTAAACCAATGCCGTATCAATTCTCTAAGTTTCAATAGTATATTGGGGGGTTGTCTCACTACATATCTCTGGCTGGCCTGGAACTCACAGAGATCTGCCTGCCTCTGCCTCCTAAGGGCTGGGATTTTAAGGCCTGTGTCACTTCACCATGTTCCAATGGCATATTTAAAAGTACATTTTGATGGTGGGTCTTCAATACATGAACACCAATGCTTTGAAAACATTCCTTAAAAAAAAAAATTAATATATATGGGTACACTGTCGCTGTCTTCAGACACACCAGAAGAGGGCATCAGATCCCATTATAGATGGTTGTGAGTCACCATGTGGTTGCTGGGAATGGAACTCAGGACCTCTGGAAGAGAAGACAGTGCTCGTAACCGCTGAGCCATCTCTCCAGTCCTGAAAACACTCTTAATGTCCCCCTGTCTTAGTATCAGATCTTTACTAGATCATTCTGATTGTCTAAAACATCTTAACTCTTCCATAAAGCATGGCTTATGTATGTGAATTACTTGGTGAACAGATCTTAAGGGTTTTATGCTTAAGTTACAGAACCTCACATCAGTAATTCCAGAACTTTCCTTGCCATCTAGAAATTAAAGCAGCTACTTTGATAACCTTTTCATGAAGCGTGCTGTAAAAACAATGCCATCAGATAAGCAAAAACTATTTTTTAACTTTTGCGTTTAGGGCTTCTCCTAAAACACAACAGAACACCTAAGATTTAACCCATTTTCTTTACCACCACCAACGGTTACAAAAAGGCAAACGCTTCAATAAACACAAAATGTAACACTAGGCAAAGGAGATCTGTTCTAACAGGCTAGCTGAGCGGGGCAGGCCCCTAACTTCTGACAGCACAGATTTCCTTTCTGAAAGCAGAAGTGCAAACGATCCAACCACCTGCTTTCGGACAGTTCAACTTACAATTTGCTCTTGACCAGCTCATCGAGTTTTTGACAAAATCTTACGTATAAATCGCTCCCTGATTAAGTGGGACAAACTGAAAGGCAATAAATCGTTTGCAAACAGTTACCAGCTGATTTTTAATAAAAGTTTTAGCTTTCCCAGGAGGCTGCAAATGAGCTACGAACCAGGAAGAGTTCTTGGAATACCAGGACTCTTGAGAAGGAGGCCCTAAGGGGCCGCTTAAAGAGAAACAACTTACTCTGAGGCCGGGGAGCCAGGAAATGGGCTCACACTCTGCAACCAGCCAGAGCAAGGGGCCCAGGTCGGCTCCGCGGCACGATCCCAGCTCTCAACAGCCATTCGTGGGCAGACTCAACCCCACGGTTGCAGCCCGGCCCGCCCGAGGCCTCGGCGGCCCTCAGCCCCGCGCCCGCTCCGCCGGGAGTCCGACGCCCGCCCCGGCCTCCCGCCGCCGCGTGCCTCCCGCCCCGGCTCCCGCGTCCTGCGGCGCCGCTTACCCGGGCCGGGCCGGTCTGGCGTCCGAGAGACCGCGCAGCGCGAGAAGAGCTGGGCAGGACGAGTAGGGAAGGAAGGGTCGAGCCCCGCACCGCTTGGGGCCTCCGCCACCCGCAGAGGAAGGACCGAGCAGAGCCGGGAGCACAACAGCCCGCGCCTCGCACACCCGCCGCAGCGCGCGCCCGCCGCGCCTGAGCCCGAGGCAGGCCCGTCGCTCGTGCCCGCGCACGCCGCGCCGCACTCCCAGTCGCCTCAGCGCCGCCTGCTTGCCCGCGCGGTCCCGCCCCTCACCTTCCTGCGGCGGCTTTGCCCCGCCCCTCTAGCATGCCCGCGTCCTTCCGGTCTGCAGGCCAATGGCAGCTCTCCCCTGTTACATAAGCGCGCGGGGGCGGGGCCTAAGACGGGAACTGCGGGGCCCTCGCCCGCCCCTCTGCTTCCCGCCCGCTCTCTCGGTGTCGTCTCAGCGTGTCCCCCTGCCCTTGCGGTGTGTGACCTCCGGTCTACGGGCGGCTGTCGGCCGAGTGGCTCAGCAGTCACTCTTTCGTGTTTCACTCACCCGGCCTGGCCTTTGCCCCGCCGCCCTCGTTTTTCCCTGGCCAGCCGGGAGCCCTGTAAGGCGCTAGCCGGAGCGGCGGGGGAGTCGCGTCCGGGGCCCCGCGTGGCCGCCGCTCGGCCATGACCCCCTGCCAGACTCGCTGCCATTGTTCCCTCACTGGTTCCGTGCTCAGGGTATTTTGACTTACTAGGGACTTTCACATAGATGGAGACTTGAGCCTGAAAAATCGGCTAAATCCTAACGTGCTCGCTTGGCCTGTGCAGGCTGGCTATTGGATTGCTAATACTTGGGGAAAGAATAAAAGGTCGTTCCCCGCCTCCACTTGATTTAGACCACGTTGTGAACTTCAGATACCTTATTAAGAGCGATTGCAATTCTAACATCTAGTGGTGGTTAGAAATGGCGTTGTAAATCTCTGCATTTGTTGCCCTGTACCTGCAACAAGCTGCTCCCCATTAGATCTAATTAGGTTATAGGTATACTGCTTTTGTGGCCTTAAAACCACTATGTGGTTCAGTCTGTCCTAGAACTGAACCCTTTCACCTCCACAGGAGCTACATGACCATGTGTCGCCATGCCCAGTCAGAATCTCAAACTTGCCTGCCAGTAGCCAGAGAATTCGTTGACTATGAGCATAGTCTACTTTACTTGTACTATGATAACCTTGTCACAGTATTGTTAAAAATAGCCAGAAAGGTGCAACGCAGCTGGGCCATGATTGAAGTGGGCTCATCTTTGATTCATTTCACTTTATGCTCACAAGCCTTTATTAAAATGTAGTTACGTGTTTAAGTTTTGTTACTGTTGCTGATGGTAATCTGTAATCTCCTTTTTATTACTGTATAGCCAGTGACCAACAAAGTGCTGAAAAAACAATATTGAACAGAATGTGTCTAAAGAGACAGGTTTGGAACAGACATGTCAAGAAGCTATAACATAGTTATTAATGGTGGCCACATTTACTGTTGTGTTAATCTGCCTTTTGGGTTGAGAGTCTTGGAGGATCTAGACTTGGGAAATACAAAGAGCTGTTTGTCTAGTCATGAATGACAATGGACACTGCAACTAGACTGTGACATCTGCAGGGGTGAGGTGGTGTCTGAAGTCTTGTGAAGTAGGATTGGTTTGTTGCTTTTTGTCCTGTGGCCTGGGGGAATACTCAAAAGCTAGTATCCCTTGAGTTTTTAATTCATATCTCCTGCAGGAACCTGACAAAAGCTGTAGCTGGAGTTAGTTCTCTCTCTCAGGACAGGACTTTGTTAACCGGGGTCTATGGGGAGTCACTAGGTGTTTAGTGGTAGCTCTGCCTTCTTTCTGGCTGGGGCCAATAGCACCCCATTTTCACTTGAGGAAAAGTAAAAGTCTTTGAGGATACTTACAGATGTTCCCTGGGGGAATCCGAGTTCACAGCAGTAAACTCCACAATGTCTTCCTGCTATGCCTCTTACCCGCACACCTTCTGCTGGAGCTTTTTTCTTTTTTTTGTTTTGTTTTTTAAGACTGCCACTCAGGCCGGGCATGGTGGCACACACCTTTAATCCCAGCACTTGGGAGGCAGAGGCAGGCAGATTTCTGAGTTCGAAGCCAGCTTGGTCTACAGAGTGAGTTCCAGGACAGCCAGGGCTACACAGAGACACCATGCCTTGAAAAACCAAAAACCAAACCAAAACAAAACAAAAAGCCCCAGAACCCTGCCACACAGGTCTCTTGTCTCCTCTATGCTTTTTATCCTTGAAGGAGTCTGGCTCACTCCCTTGTTAAGCACTGTTACCTAGAGAATATGGTGTAATGGTAATTATATGTGGTGCTTAGGACATTTGAAATATACAGGGGAAGTATGAAGCCGGAGTGAGTATGCTTGAGCATGTGTGTGGTGACAGTGGGTAAAAGGCAGGGCCTCTGCTTTGCCACCAGCTGGTGTAGTGTCAGAAAAGTGACAGCAATCTAGACATGAACACTTAGGCTTCTGTGCACATTCCTGCATTTAATTATGAATGCTAACGACACTTGTGGTAACATTTTCCCTTTTCTGCCTATCGGCGGTCACTTTAAGATAGTATGCAACAAGAACTTGCTGATTTGCTATCCAAAATCCACCTCATGAAATGAAACTGCGCCTCTGGAGATGAAAGATGACAGGCTTATTGATGTGTTTGGATGCGTGCTGGGTTCCTGCGATGAGGTGATTGGTGAGTTCCCAGCATATTCATTCTCAATACATAATGTAATCCTAGAACCCAGGAGAGTGAGGCGGGAAGATGGATAGCCAAGGCTATGTAGTGAGTTCAAGGACAGCCTGAGCTATGTATCAGATCCTGCTTTTAAAAGACAAAGCAAACAACACAACCACACCGATAACAACCAAAACAGTCTCCCTGAGGGGCTCCTGTCTCTGTGGTGCTTCCCTTAGAGACAACCGTACAACCGTAGGAAAAGCGAAGGTGGTTGCTCCGCTGCCTCCTCCTTACCTGTGCACCTTCTGCTTGAGGCTTTTTGTTCAGTCTCGTGGCTCTGAATGTCACACTCCCTTGAGACAACGCCTGCATTTCCAGCTCTCATTCCAGCCTCTTTTGTGAGTTTGTATTGACAGTTCCGATGCCCGTTGCTCACTTCTGCCTTGATGTTTTCCAGCTACTTCACATTAGTGCCAGATTGTACTGACTCTGTGAAGCCATTGACTTGAGTGTTTATGTGCAGCGACACTTTAAAACATGCTGCCAGTTGAACTATAATGACTTTTGGTTGTAAGGCAAATCTTGATTTCAGTAAAATTAAAAGAAGTTTAAACAGTAATGTGGGATATTAGAAATGCATCAAAAAGAGTAAAGTACTTAGACAAGGCCTTACCAAGAGAGATTCCAAGCTTGTATTCTGAATACCAAGCAGCATTGATGAAGGACATTGCAGAAAATCTAAGTAAACAGAAAGGCAAAGGTGCCTTCACTTTGTCGGTCAGAAGATTCAGAAATATACCCATGTCAGCAATCTCTGCATTGATCTACAAGTTGATGTACAAATTAAGTGTAGGCCTGACCAAAATCCTGCTGGCATCTTTCCATATGTTGAAGACCCTATCTAAATTATGGGAGCTGAAAATAGACTAAGTACTATTTATTTATTTATTTCAAGATGTATTTACTTATTACATATAATGTACACTGTAGCTGTCTTCAGACACACCAGAAGAGGGCATCAGATCTCATTACAGATGGTTGTGAGCCACCATGTAGTTGCTGGGATTTGAACTCGTGACCTCTGGAAGAGCAATCAATTCTCTTAACCGCTGAGCCATCTCTCCATCCCCGACAAAGTACTCTTAAAACTTGATGAAACATACTTCCCAATTTCAAAACTTACTACAAAGCTATGGTCCTTGGTATACATGGTAGAGGGAGGACGGCTGTACACATCAGTGCATGGAAGTGAGAGTCCTGGGTTAAAGCCTCATAATAGCGCTGTGCTTTGTCCTGTCACCACTGTTGCCACCACTGTGACAGAATACCTGAGGACAGTGACTCTGTTAGAGAACATGATCCATTGAGAAGACTAGGCAGATTCCAGGACAGGCTTCAGATTAGCAGTTCAGGAGATGAGGCCTAAATCTCTGTCTCCAGGAACTGGGCAATTTCAGGCAAGTCCAGGCCTCAGAAGCTGCCCTGCCACCTGACCTGAGGCAAGGATGATTGATTGGTCAGCAGCAGATTCCAGACTTCCTCAGCTACTTCCTCAGTAACAGTTTCCAGACCTCCCCAGCAAGTTTCCAGCCCCCACACCCCAGTAATGGAATGTCCGCTGAGATGGACCCAATAGGTTAACATAGAGGTCACCTGCACCAGGTGGTTCTAGCTCCCGTCAAGTCGACCATTGTAATCATCAAAGCAGCCAAATAAATGTCAACATTAGCATCAGACACAACTCAGTGGGGTAGGAAAAGTCTTTAATAAGTGATCCTGTGGCAACTGGATGTCCATGAGTGAGGATAGACTAAAGTACAAACTGCCCAAGATAACACAGCCTGCTGTGGATTGGAGAACTGAGGTATCTCTCTGTGTGTCCATTTCATTGCTTGTAGGCAGCATTTAATGTAACACTTGGCCTGATGTGGGTGCCCAGTACATGTTTATGGAATGAATGTCTGCCCAGATGTTCCCTCCAGACTAGGTTAGCAGGCCTACAGGACACCTCAGAGCCTTCCTTCCACTGACACCTACAGTTGCCTCACTTGGTGGTTCTAGCTTGATAAACCGGCTACACTCATACAGGCTTTGAGCACCCCGTGTTCCTGATCTATATCTTTATTAACCAGCAAGCACATGGCACGTAGTAGGTACTCAATACGTGTGTGAATGGGTAAATTACAGGCAGTGGATTATGAGAGAAATTAGAAATATCCGTGACTATTGGTGCAGCCATGTTTGGAATGAGTGCCTTTTCTCTTGAGGGCCTACTAAGTGCGATGGTAAAGGAGTTTCAAAAGAAGCCACCAAGACAGAAGACAGAAAGGAAGACCTGTGTCACAAAACTTAAAAATGTTTGAGAAGTAGGCAAGCAGTTTGAGGGTTTCCATGCTTCAGAGTAGATGACACAGCAATTCTAGGCAGAAAAGCGTGGGGTTCAATGAAAGTTTAAGCTGAGTAGGAAAGCCCTCTTCCTCTCCTCCATCCCAGTTGAGCCAGGGAGCAGATAGTCTTCACCTCCAGTCTGACACTGGAAGAATTTTCTTAGGAATTATCTCAACCCAATAGAAATGCCTAAAGCTACTTGAAACTGCAGTTCTCTCAAAGAATCACACGGCCTGTTTAAGTGAGCCCATTTGAGAAGTGCTAGCTCCCCACACAAACCTTGCAGCCAGACGTCCGAAGCCTTGCTTTATTACATGATCTAACAGCCAAGGATCAGAAATTGGAGATCCCAGACAGCAACTAGGGAAGGAAGCGGCCTGAACAACAGTCTGTTGGGAGAGGAAAACTTTGGAGACCCTTTGGAGACGCTGGCCTTAAAAACACATCAGAGAGCCAGGCATGGTGGCACACGCCTTTAATCCCAGTACTTGGGAGGCAGAGGCAGGTGGATTTCTGAGTTCAAGGCCAGCCTGGTCTACAAAATGAGTTCTAGGACAGCCAGGGCTACACAGAGAAACCTTGTCTCGAAAAACAACAACAACAACAAAAACCCACATCAGAGTACTAGCCTGGTGCTACTTTAAAATAAGGAACACTGGGGAGTAGAATGGCAAACCCAATTTTAATGTTGCTCCATCTACCTACTAGTAGAAGTGCTGGCTCAGGAGAAAGGCTGAAAGGTATACTTGAAAAAAATTGTAGAAAGAAGGATAAGAAAGCAAAGAGCCGGGCATGGTAGTGCATACCTTTAATCCCAATACTCGGGAGGCAGAGGCAGGTGGATTTCTGAGTTCGAGGCCAGCCTGGTTTACAAAGTGAGTTCCAGGACAGACAGGGCTACACAGAGAAACCCTGTCTCGACAAACCAAAAAAAAAAAAAAAAAAAAAAAGGACTGGAGAGATGGCTCATCGGTTAAGAGCACTGACTGCTCTTCCAAAGGTCCTGAGTTCAAATTCCAGCAACCACATGGTGGCTCACAACCATCCGTAATGAGATCTAATGCCCTCTTCCGGAGTGTCTGAAGACAGCTACAGTGTACTTACATATAATAAATAAATAGATCTTAAAAAAAAAAAAAGACAAAGAAACTGGTGTCAGGAGGCAGAGGCAGGCAGGTGCACACAATGAGCTCTAGGCTGTTTGGGCTATCCAGTGAGACCCTGTCTAGACAAACAAGGAGACAGGAAAAGACAATCGAGGGATAATCTCAGGACTGTCAGCATCCAAGGACTCCATGGAAGGAGGACGGAGAAAGCAGAGAGGAAGGGACACTGATTATCTCAATGTCTCCATGAGTGAGTGCTGACACAACAGATGGGGAAAACCACACGGAGGCACGAGTGTGACACTGTAGAACACGGGACAAGTGTGACACTGTAGAACATGGGACAAGTGTGACACTGTAGAACATGGGACAGCCAGCGCAGCCTCTGCATGCTGAGGAAGGAAAATGAATTAGTTCATCAAAGGACTAAAAGCTGGTGTCTGAGCAATAGTGAACACTAGAAAACAGTGGAGAAAGACATGAAATGTATTGAAACATTTCCTTTTCTTGTGTTATCCTTTCTAGGCTTATTGGAAGATGGGTTCCATCAAAGTAAGGTAACAAACAAAAAAAGGGGGAGGGGTGTATACTCCAGACAGGGATTTAGCCCAAGAGATGAAGGAAATATGGAAGAGGTGGGTGAGAAGGCCAAGATGACAGCCAGCAGGCCAGTCAGAATCGCAGAGGAAATTTCAAGAGGATGAGATTGATGGTTTTATAATTATGAGTTAGCAGGGAGGTTACATAACTGGGATTTAATTGGTAATAAGGACACTGGGGAGGAAAAAAGCCAAGAATAAGCAAAACAAGTTTCAGCTACTGGGAAGATTAAAAGTTACACAAGGCAACTTGATTATCCCTCATTCTGTGGCTCAGCAGTACATGGCATTTACATACTGCTGATGGTGTGTGTATGGACCAGCTGTGGCACGTGTGTGTGTGTGTGTGTGTGTGTGTGCGCGCGCGCGTGCTTGTGGCACAGTGTACAGGTGGAGTTCAGAGGACAACTTGGAGTCAACTCTCTTCTTTAATCTTATGTGGGTTCTAGGGATCTAACTCTCGTCTTTGTGTGCTCGGGCCTTTATCCACTGAGCCATCTCAGCCTATCTCCTGAAATTTTTTAACCACACATTATAAGTTCCTTGAGATGATTAAGGAATGTAAAATCACTTTCAATATCCACCTTAGTGTGGACAAAATCTGGAAAAAAAAAACAACAAAAAAAAACCAGTGTCTTCTGCCATTGTGGGAGGTTCATATGTAATGCATAAGAGAAGGGAAAATCCCAAGAAATAGTAAATAAGAATATTATTTAAATGTGACAGACCCACAAATGCCAAAAGGCTGAAGTAATTCCAAGGAGCTGCTGCTGGGAAGAAGTTAGCAGGTTAGAAATGACTATTTTTCAGAACTAGTATTAGATTTCTTTAATATGTGCATTTTTGCAAAACAAAATGTAAATTAATAGAATGAAGCCTGGCTTGTGGTATGCTCCTGTGATCTGAGACTCTGGAGGTAGAGGCAGAAGGACCAAGAGTTCAAGGCCATCACTGGCTACATAGCAAGTTTGAAACCAACCTGGGATACATGACACCATATTTGGTCCTAGGCAGTATGCATGTCTCCACAGCTCTGGGCTTCAGGGAGGTGTGTATGTCTAGGCACTATACTAAGGTTCCTGGCATCTCCCTGCAATTACAATTCCTTCCTGTCATCCTAGGGAAGGGTGTGCTTCACCTTGCACCATTCCATTTTTCTGGTTCCTTCCATACCATTCTTATCATTAGATTTCAAGAAGATAAATAAACTTGAGGACAGGCTGTTTAGACGTAACGTGTCCATCCTTGCCTTGCTTTGCTGTTGTTGGGCAATGGGATGGGAAACAATCAAATTTTTCTCCAGGCAGGGATTCGCACAGAGATTCACTGGGGGTGGGGTGGGGTGGGGATGGGGCTTCTGCCCAGAGTTTGAGTCTGTACAGTTGGCTCAGTCTGATGGGTGGTCTTGATGTGTCTGAGTCCTGTTTTCTGTGCTGGTGACAGCAAGATGACACGGTATAGAAAAGTGTGTCCTAAGAACACCTCAATAGGTTTATAACTTCCGGAGGTTTGGGCAGGCTTTAAGCAACCACTTCTCTGGATGGTAACTTTGAAGGAGAGAACTCAATGAGAAGGCTAGTGGCGCCCCAAACATAACTGCTGTTGGGGTGGATGTGGCTCTAGTGCTTTAGTTACATACTCAGTTTGCTATAAATATATGCTCTGGTTTGATTTCAGCAATAGTTCAGCCCTGAAGGCACAGAAGTATGTCTGCTGATGGATTACCAGAAAGACCATGGAGGAGTTGGTCGGAGGGACTCCAAGGCTCCTGCCCTTGAACTTCTCTGACTTGACTTGTCAGGGATTTTGATGGTGGTGGTGGTATTGATGAATTTTACATATAACAGAAAGCAAAAATCACCCATCTATGAAAATTTGAAAAGGAAGACCCTGTATTCCTTATATATAAAGTAAAAATTATATCTGTATCCATGAATGTAGATCCCATGGTTGAAGGAAGAACAGAGGAGAGTATGAATTAAGGAAAACTACTTGTTGAAATTTCTGGGACTTTATTAGTAATATTTTCCTGTATTTTAGACATTTTAGAGGGCTTACAGCCCTAGAGAGAGACTGCCCCTCTCTGGGATGTACTAATTCCTAAAGATAATACAGCTTGCCCAGGAATACACCTTTCATATGCAAACAAGTCCATTCCAAGTCTGTGTCCCCCAAACACTTCCTGTTTCTGCTGCGTCAGATGATCAGTGTCCTCTCTGCCTGGCCATCCCAGGCTCACTACCAGGCAGTATGATAACGTACAGAGAGGGCCTAGCTCAACAACAAAAAGCCCTGCTGAAGTTATGCAACTTAAGTCAACTCTGTCTTGCCTTCTGGAAGGTTACAAAAAGGGCTCTCGGCCGGGCGTGGTGGCGCACGCCTTTAATCCCAGTACTCAGGAGGCAGAGGCAGGCAGATTTCTGAGTTGGAGGTCAGCCTGGTCTACAAAGTGAGTTCCAGGACAGCCAGGACTATACAGAGAAACCCTGTCTCGAAAAACCAAAAAAAAATTTAAAAATTAAAAAAAAAAAGGGCTCTCGCCTCAGCCTTCCCTTCTCTGCTCTTTTTACCTCTGACCAAACCCCAGTACTCCCCACATAGCCCTGAGGTGCTTCGTGGGCCTCCCCTTAAACAATGTAGTTAATGCATTCTCTTCCCATGGTGTTGGTTTTCTGTGTCCTCATAGTCACTGATGAGCCAGCCTGCCTCTATCTGAAGCTTGAAAGCCATCTTGTAGTAACGACAACTAGGTTCATTCCTGTTTATGATGAAACCTCTGTCTCTCAAGGACTGGGTTATGCCCCACCTGTAATCTCATACAAATAGTTCTGTAGTGCCTGTTCCAGGAAATGGCAACTATGTCTTTGTTTCAAAACGTATAATAACCATCTTCAGCCTTACCTTCAAAAGGTTATCTGAGCATGGATGACTGCCTAGTCATGACTTCCTTCTTATGCCCACCTTGCGACGGTGGCTTTGTCACAGGAGGTTGTTAGAACTAGCTTGTTACGCTTGTGTTCTGCTACTCTAACCCTGCCTATTTTGCTTGTCAGATCCCACATTAGGAAAGCTCCTACATATATATATATATATATATATATATATATATATATATATATATATATGTACATATACATGTATATGTTATAAAAACCTTGTCTTCCTCATGCCACTGTTGACTTCTTGAACCCCACCTTAGAGAAAGGTATCATGTGTACATGAATTAAAAAAAAAAAGGCTTGCTTGTTTGTTTTGGTTTTTGGTTTTGTTTTTTGAGACACAGTTTCTCTGTGTAGCCCTGGCTGTCCTGAAACTCACTGTATGGACCAGGCTGGCCTTGAACTCAGAAGTCATCTTGCCTCTGCCTCTCAAGTGCTGGGATTAAAGGTGTGCGCCACCACTGCCCATTTTTTGTTTGTTTGTTTGTTTGTTTGTTTTTTAAGTCTTGTTTTAATCAATTGTTTGCTTTAATTAATTTGGCCATGAAGATTTGGGTTGGTGGTCTTTCTCCTCCCATCCTTGGGACTGACATCACCTCCACACATAAATTCAATGCTTATAGCCGGGCGTGGTGGCACACGCCTTTAATCCAAGCACTTGGGAGGCAGAGGCAGGTGGATTTCTGAGTTTGAGGCCAGCCTGGTCTACAGAGTGAGTTCCAGGACAGCCAGAGCTATACAGAGAAACCCTGTCTCGAAAAAGAAAAAAAAAAAAAAAAAGAAATCAGTGCTTATAGTGAGATGGCGACCTACATTTATTTGTTGTCTGTATAAACTGAGGAATGCTCTACATTCTGATTCTTACACATAAGGCGAATTGGTTCATCAGGACAGAGCATTGTATATATAACCAATGCCTGATCTTACAGCCAGTCACTGGGAGAGCCAGGTAGCTTTCCAGTACTTCATGGCAGTACAGCACACCTGTCAGGATGGATAGACCGTATGGCTCTTGTCTACTTCTTGAGGACAGTTAGCCATGGAGTGTATTATACTTAGCTTAGGTCCCTTGTGCTCTCCCTATGTAAAAGTCAATTTATTATTACCTAAAGCCTCTTGAAGATAGTAGTGAAGGCCGCAGTCTACCCAGCCCCTGCGTTATGTCCCTGCCCTTCACATGCAGCCTTCAGAGCAGGTCTGATCAGCTCTCACATACTTACTGATAAAGAACAGATACCGTGAGCTTTCTCTTGTCACTCAGGTGTGGAGGGCTAGGATAGAGAATTCAGCTTTACCTAATCCCAGAACTGAAATTCAAACCCCTAAGCCATGCTGTGGTGGGATTGAAAGCTTCATTTCCTAAGCCATCAGAGTGCATCGTTGCTGATGCTGTGTGTTGTATGTGTTACACTTAAGAGTAGCCAGTGCTGGAAACCAAATTTGTTCCCTGGCTACTTCTCTGGGTTACACAGGGAAATATTTGTTTCTTGTTTCTCAACCTGAAGAGTGAGAGATTTGGAGTACTCCTTTTGTGCTAACACTTTGAATTCTTGAGATACAATTATAAATTTGCTCTGATATATTTATGTCCTTCTTAATTCCAGAGTTAATCCTGAGTATCTAACTGACATTTTAACTATTTTTCTTTAATTTCAGGAAGTCATTAAAACATGAAACTTAAAGAGAACTATCATTGTCTTCAAATTTAAGATCTGGAAAAAATAGATGAAACACATCTTTGATAAATTATTTGGGGTAAATGAAAATCTGTATGTGGCTTCATCCACAGCTATCAAATGGCCATCACATGGGGTGCACTTGTGATTTTTAAGGTGAGTGTGTATACAAGTTAACCTCAGCTGGACTTTGTTCACACTTGCTGGTGTGTCAGTGGGGAGGAGAGATGCACACAGACCCTTCTGTCACCAAGCCCATGCCTTGATTCATGGCTTACATATGCCAGGTGATTATTCCACTGCAGTCTGTGACCAGAACTGCATATTTCCTGCTCAGAGGATGGGATCCCAAAGCTCTTGCCCCATTGTCTTAGAGTCAGTTCAGTGTTTATAACTAGCTGCTGGGCTCAGGAGTGTGCCCGCTGCCTGTACCTGCTGCTGGGCTCAGGGCCTGACTGTCCCTGCCTTACTTCATTGACTTTGGCGCCCTGGCTTAGTGGGCCTTCAGGAATCTGAAGCTTCTGAAAGAACCCAGCTGGCCAGAGGGAAGGACAGACAGCAGATAATTTAAGACTGTGCTGGTGACTAAAAGATAATCAGAATTGAGTAGAAATTGTCTGTCCAATAAAGCATTGTGAGTTTGGGTGACAGATACGGCAGAGAGCAAGGAAAACAGTAAAAGAAATGGGATGAGATTTGTGTTTTCTTGATTTGAGTCAAAGGTTTTAGGGGAAACATACATATTTACCCCGATTTTTATTTCTGTAGAACACACATTATAATATGAGGAGTCCTGGATTCCTTAATTTCCAACAGGTGATCTTTTGCAGGGATGCTGGAGCTGCAGTTATGGGCTGGTTTGTCCCAGCTGGCTCAGCAGTTCCTTTTGCATGCTGCAGAATGCTTTTTCTGGGTTGTGATCATGAAGCAGCAGAATTAAAACTTCAGATCATAATAGGTATTGGAATGTGAATGAACTTAGCAGGTCTAAATTACTGGAAATACAGCTGAATGAGCATTCAAGGAGGGCGTGCTCCTAAGTGACACCAATACATCTGGCTACTGCCCAGTTAGGAAAAACGATGAGTCAACTCACCAGACAAGTCCAACAGAGACTGAGCTGAAGCCCTGAGGTTGTGAGAGCGCTCTCCTGTCTTGTTCCCACAGATGATATGTTGGGTTCAAAAAAGAATAAGAAAAGAGCTGCCAAGAAACCCACTTATCAGCACCTGCAG
Organism: Mus musculus; assembly: GCF_000001635.26. NCBI lineage: Eukaryota > Metazoa > Chordata > Mammalia > Rodentia > Muridae > Mus > Mus musculus. Next base: position 37,019,799 of record NC_000081.6, read on the forward strand.
GGGCTACAGGGGTGTTCCTGCTGAGCACTTTGGTATTGGAGCAGGTGGCTGCTATAACAGCTGGTACATCAGTGCTCTGCATGCCTTAGACTGGGAATCCCTAGAGTGTCCCAGGCCAGTGAGCAGCCTGCAGAAGGACAGGACAGGCATTTTGAAGTTCTCACTACAATCTTTCTACATAGACACCCTCATATTCATGCAATATCTACCTTTATGAGTCTGGCTTACTCAGCTTAACATGGTGCTCTCTAGCGCAGCCATTTCCCTCCAAACGACATCATTTCATTCTTTAGAGAATGAGTGGCTGACTAAGTTCCACTGTGTGTGTGTGTGTGTGTGTGTGTGTGTGCGCGCGCGCGCGCGCGCGTGCACACACAAAAGAGAAAGAGAGACAGATGAGAGAGAGACCTCACATTTCTTTATCCATCAGTTAAAAGCAAAGCAGTTTTAAAGGTAACAGACCAGTCAAGGATGTAACATTTCCTGGCTTCCATCTGGCTGGTGTGAACAGCACAGTGGCGATCATGGCTATGACTCCGTGTGTTGCAGACTGGGAGTTCATGTTCAATGACCCAAAAATATTTTCTCGTTCGTTTACTTCTTCCGAGAAAAAAAAGCAACACAGACATTTTCTTAAATCCCAGCTTAGTGTCATCCCAAGGATGGGAGGGAAGAGGAAGTGGCTTAATGGAGGAATCATTGAAGATAACGAAGGGCCGCTCGAGCAGAATAATCATGAACTTTGTCTTGTGTACAAACATGTTGATTTCTGTGGGTACATCACATATGTTTGGTCTGCTCACATATTAGCCTCCTAGAAGTTACATTATAGGGTTTTTTCCTTTGCATCATTTTCTCAATTGCTACTTTGAAATCTTCATCACAGCAGGTAAGGCATTGGCTCACTGCAAGAGATATGGTGCACTTTGGCCAGGAGCTTGGCCTCTGACAGGGGGTGGGAGAGCTGAGCTCACTGAAGCTCAGCAGGAGTGATGGGTGCATCTGGTCCAGCACTTGTCAGGGAAAGGCCCTTATGCACATAAATAAAAATAGTCTCTACATAATGCAAAGGAGCACAGCAGACCTTCCACTGCCTCATTTTCCCCAGGTAAGGTCACTCCACACAAAACTGTACTTAGTTGTGTGACCTGTTGTGAATTTTGAGGTAGAGGCCTCCTAGTTTCTCCCCACCTCCCATATTCATTTGAATTAGAAAGGTGACCATCTTCTGTGCCTCCTACCCTCTGCCACCCTGTGGATTTTACTTAATACTGCAGTCATGAGGGACAGGTTGGTTGATGATCACATTGCTTAGAATTATTTCATTTGATTTTTCCTAAAAGATTGACACTTAAAACATGTTTAGAATATGTGGTAGGCTAATCAATCATAAACATCCCAAGGATATCTAGGTCTAAGGCTTTCTCAAAATTTTGTTTTAAAATTATGTTTTGCTTTCATACATTACTACATGCATTTCTATGTGCATACTGATGTCCAGTTCTACCTCTGGACAAGAATTTTAGTCAAGAGTTCTAATTTCTTTTGAACTTTTAAAAACATGTATCTTCTACCAGTATTTAAAAACCACATATCGGGCTAGCGAGATGGATCAGTGGTTAAGAGCGCCGACTGCTCTTCCAAAGGTCCCAAGTTCAAATCCCAGCAACCACATGGTGGCTCACAACCATCCATAACGAAATCTGATGCCCTCTTCTGGAGTGTCTGAAGACAGCTATTGTGTACTTACATATAATAAATAAATAAATCTTAAAAAAAAAAAACAAAAAAAAACACATATCTAGCCGGGCGGTGGTGGCACACGCCTTTAATCCCAGCACTTGGGAAGCAGAGGCAGGTGGATTTTTTTTTTTTAAATATTTATTAAGCTCTTTTATAGTGGGACTGCTATTAGATTCATTTCTTTTTTTTTTTTAAGATTTATTTATTATATGTAAGTACACTGTAGCTGTCTTCAGACACACCAGAAGAGGGAGTCAGATCTCGTTAGGGATGGTTGTGAGCCACCATGTGGTTGCTGGGATTTGAACTCAGGACCTTCGGAAGAGCAGTTGGGTGCTCTTACCTGCTGAGCCATCTCACCAGCCCCGGCAGGTGGATTTCTGAGTTCGAGGCCAGCCTGGTCTACAGAGTGAGTTCCAGGATAGCCAGGGCTACACAGAAAAACCCTGTCTCCGAAAAACAAAACAAAACAAAGACACAACAAAAAGAACCCATGTACTACCTATAATAACTTTACTTGTTTTGTTATTGATCATCCATTACTTCTCTCTACCATTTTATTGTGTGTGTATGTGTGAGTGGAATATGTCCATGTGGGTGTGTATGTGTGTGTGCACATATGAGCATGTGTGTGCAGACCAGAGGTTGATGTAGGGAGGCTTTTTCAATTGCTCTCCACCGCATTTGATGAGCTATAGGGTCTCTCACTGAACCTGGAGCTCTCTGATTGGCTAGGTTGGCTGGCCAGTGACCTCAGTGACCTGCCTGTCTCCTTAACCCCATCCTCCATTTCTGGGTTTCAGATGCCACAGCACTCGACTTGGTGCTAGGAATCCGAACTCTGGTCCTCATGAATGTATTTGTGTCCCTACCAGACTCTGGCAGAGGTATCCACCATTCTCCACCACAGATTATCTGTCTCTTCTTGGACTTGGGTTTTTGGTAAGGGTGTTTGCTTCAGCATAAGGTTTTCACAGTGAAAAGAAGACATTGTTATTGCATGATGTCATTGTTAAGCAGTATTTTCTATCTTTCAGCCTCTTGCCAACTGTTACCTCCTGTTTAAGGGGAGTATTTGTTCCACCCTCATCTTCTCACAAAGTGCTTTCAAGTCTGCAAGTTATGAATGACAAATACCAGGCTGGAGGGATGTGTCCGTGGTGTGCATGCTCCTCCAGGGGACCTGAGTACAGTTCTCAGTACCCATACCAGGCAGCTTGCAACTGCCTCTAACTTCAGCCCCAGGGCATGTGACAGTGTTGGTTTACATGAGCCCCTGTGCACACTCACATGTATAGACATAATTTAAAAATAAACGTTTTCAAAAGAATGACAAATCCAGATAATCTAGATTTAAATTTTTAAATGCAGAAATAAAATCACACCTGTGTACATGAGACGGCAGTATGGAAGTGGCTTGCTTAGGGCTGTGTGTCTGGACAAGAGTCCATGGGGCTCTGCTCCAGCATGCTCAAGTTCCCCTGTTACTCCCCCTCTCCTGGGCTTTGTCAGCATGATGGAGCTGAGATCTACTCATGCTTGGGCCTGTCACTGTTCCCTCATGTTTTCTAATAGAATCCCATCGTATGGAGAGATGCAGGTGAAAGACCCACAACGTGAGGACTCCCGCACGTTCTGACTCAGGAGAGGCGACACCCCAAAATCACCAACGAGAACCAGTCTTGCTGCAAACTGCAAGAGGATTTTTATTCAAGAGCACTCTCAGGCCCACGGTCATACACCACGCAGGGGTAGAGGACTGTGGCGCCCCGAGTAGCTGGATAAGGGGGTATTTAAAGGAAGAAACCACAACTCAAGAAAGTGGGGAGGGCGTTGTTGGAAGATACCAAAGATACCAGTTAAGAGTCACAAGGAAGTGCAAAGTCACAAGTGTCAGGTTATCTCTCAAGACAGTTTCTAAGAGCCCCTAACAATCTAAGAGCCCCTAACAATAGCACATTTGCATTGCTGGTTCCAGTAATGGTCAGGGTGCCATTCTTTGAATTGAACCCAGGAAGCGGGTGGGTGGAGGAAGGAATGTCGCTATCTGTTTTATGATTAGCATACCTTGGAGCACTGAGTTTACTACTCTTTCACAGGTCTAGTGCCCATGCTCCCAATATGGAAATCAAGCTTTTCTGAGCATTAAATTATCACAGTAATGCTGTCTATCCACAAGGCCTTTTTGTTTGTTTGTTTGTTTGTTTTTTGTTTTTGTTTTTGTTTTTCGAGACAGGGTTTCTCTGTGTAGCCCTGGCTGTCCTGGAACTCACTCTGTAGACCAGGCTCGCCTCGAACTCAGAAATCTGCCTCTCGAGTGCTGGGATTAAAGGTGTGAGCCACTACACCCGGCCTCCACAAGGCCTTTTGTGAATGAGTTTTGATTTTGTTTTCTTATCGTTATGCAGGTCAAGATGACATCAAAGTTGGAATTCATCTGCCTCAGCCTTCCAAGTGAAGGTATTTTTTAAAAATTATTTATTTTATGTATGTGAGTACACTGTCACTGTCTTCAGACACACCAGAAGAGGGCATCAGATCCCATTACAGATGGTTGTGAGCCACCATGTTCTTGCTGGGAATTGAACTCAGGACTTCTAGAAGAGCAGCCAGTACTCTTAACTGCTGAGCCATCTCTCCAGTCCCCAGTGTATGCTTTTGTCTATCTTTAAATATATATATATATATATATATATATATATATATTTCTCTTGAGTGAGCAGAAATGAAACACCTAGGCCGCGGGGCATGCTAGGTTCAGGGTTGTAGCCAGTCTTCTTTTCACAGTGGCCAAACCATTTCTATTACTGATAGCCACATGAGAACTGCAGTTGCACTGTCTCTGATGCTGTCTAGGCCTCTCATCTTGATCCAGGGAAGCCAGACCGGTTTTCTTTTTACAGAATAGCCCAGTACATCAGGTTCCTCCATCATTAGCCCAGGGCAAAGAGCTTCTAGGTTATTTTCAGATTACGTAACATAGACTTCTTTGCTGCTTTGTGCTGAATAGTTTATGTCAACGTAACAGAAGCTAATCACCTAAGAGGAGGAGACCTCAATTAAGAAAATGCCTCTGTAAGGTTGGGCTGTAGTCAAGCCTGTAGGACATTTTCCTAATTAGTAATCAATGGGATAGAACTTAGTCCATCATGGGTGGTGCCATCCCAGGGCTGGTGGTCCTGGGATCTGCAAGAAAGCAGATGGAGCAAGTTCTGAGGAGCAAGGCAGTAAGCAGCAGCACCCTCCATGGCCTCTGCATCAGCTCCTGCCTCCAGCTTCCTGCTGTGCTTGAGTTCTTCTCCTGACTTCTTTTGCTGATGGACTGTGATATGAAAGCATAAGCAAACCCTTTCCTCTCCAAGTTGCATTAGAATGGTGTTTCATCATGGCAGTAGTAACCTTCTTCTTGTCAAAAAACAAAATGTTACACAGCTGGCATGATACAGACCGACAAATCCCAGCACTCAGGAGACTGGGACGGAAGGAATCAGAGTTTGAGGAAAGCTTTGGCTATGTACCAAGACCAGTCTTAAAGATTTAAACTTCTTCTTCTTCTTTCTTTTTTTTTTTTAAAGATTTATTTTGCGTGTCTGTGCAGGATATACACATGCATGGTACATGTATGAATGTCAGAGAACAACTTGCAGGGGTTGGCTTTTTCCTTTCACACTGTTGTGTGATGGGGGGGTCAATGTCAGGTAGTCAGACTTGACTTTTAATAACTAAGCTGTCTCACTGCCCCTCTTTAGTTTTATTACGAAATCATCCTTTAATCACACTCTGGAGGCAGAGGCAGGTGGGTCTCTCTGAGTTTGAGGCCAGCTTGGTTTACAAAGAGTCCAGGGTAGCCAGGGCTACACAGAGAAACCTTGTCTCCAAAACCAAACAAAAAAAATCATCCTTGAGAATTTGCTCAATATATGCCATTAGTTTCTGTTAAATCTAAATTTCCTCATTGTGCTCGAGAATGATCTGGCGCCTTCTCCCTGACCACCTCTTCGTAAACTGTCCTTTCTGAATTCTGCGTGTTGCACCTTCTCTCCAACTGAGGTTGGTTCAGGAGTACATTTAGGCTACCTTGGTATGCAGTTTAAGGCATTAATTTGGAGAAGCTGTGACTAATTGAAAATGTTTATGGCAGAGAAGAGATGAGTCATAAGAACAGGTTAAATGCCATTCCTTTATAATTAGGGTAGTTAGAATTGTCACTAGTCATCATGTTGTCATTGACATTAGTCTCAGATCCAAATGAAAGCAATCTAAGTATCCATCAGTAGATGAATGGATAATAAAAATATAGCATATATCTATAATGAAATATTGTCATAAAATGAATGAAATACAGATTACATGTTACAAAATGGCTGAATGTTAAAAACATTATACAAAGTAGAATAAGCAGATCCTAAAAGTAATATTGCATAATTCCATTTATATGTAATCTCTAGAATACATAATTTCATAGAGATGGGTGACAGAACAAAAGTCACCAGCAGGGAGGACAGGGAGGTGTTGCTTAGCAGTGATAGTTTCTGCTGAGGTGATGAAAGAGGTTTTTAAATCAATAGTAGCAATGGCCATAAGGCCACTGAATTGTGCAGCTAGAATGGTAAAGTGATAGATTTCATATGTGAATATTTTCTACAATAAAAAATGTTTAAAAAGAAATTAAAATTTCATTCTGGTGTGATTTAGAAGTTAGAGTTGCTGTGTTAGACCTGTGAGATGGCTCAAGAGAGCCAGCCTGATGGCCTTTGACAGTCCCCAGATCCCATGTAAAGGTGACACAAAGGCTGTTATTCCAGTAAGCCGGCCTTCAGCCTGCACACACAAATGCCTTCCCCACCAATAAGTTAATTAAAAAAAAATGCTAGGTTTCCATTCCAAACAGTTGATTGTAGAGAGCACCATGTTTGGCGAGCGGGACAGAGCTACAATAGAGTTAAAGTTAGGGAAACATGAACACAGAGGCAATGCAGAGTAAATTACAGAGATGGGCAGAAATACACCATAAAGGCCAGGACTTTACAGTGATGTCATGGCTCAGGACTCTTGCACCCAGATTAGTCTTACCCCTGCTTACAGATGGGTTACTGTGTTCTGGAGGAGATCATTGATAAGTAAACCACACATGACTGCGGAGCAGCAATAAACACTGTTAAACGTTAGGCAGGAGAGGGCAAAACTAGGCAGAGGTGCTGTGGGTGGAGTGGTCAGAAGAAGCAGCTCTGAGACTCACATCTGTGAGCAGTCCTTGTGTCTGCAGGCTGGGAAGAAGTGCTGTGTGACTCCTTGTCTATCACACTTTTGATAAATAACAAACTTGCTACATTATCCATGTATAATATGCCCTGTTATACAGAAGAAACTTTGAGTAAGTATGATGCTCGCCTTGTGACTGAGATCAGAAGAGGGTGTCAGGTCTCCTGGAACTGCACTTATTGGTAGTTGTGAGCCACCATGTAGGTGCTGGAAACCAAACCCCAGTCCTTGACAAGAGCAAGTGCTCAAAGCCACTGAGCCATCTATCTCTCCAGCCTGGTCTAGTATCTTCTTACGGTAAACATTCGGAGATGAACTTATTTGTCTGGTTAATTAACAGAATAATATTGTGTGAATGAAGAAAAGGCAGGCATGAGCCTCACAAAGGACCCTGCCCTCCAGATCTGAGTTTGGTCTCTGATCTGTGGACACCAGGGACTCAAGGCAGGACCCTGAGCCAGAAAGCAATATAAGGTGCTCACTCCATCTAAGGTGTTTGGGGAAGAAGTGACAGGCAGAGGCTTTGAGGAGATGCTGCCTGTCTTAATTAGGATTTTACTGCTGTGAACAGACACCATGACCAAGGCAAGTCTTATAAAGGACGGCGTTTAACTGGGGCTTGCTTACAGGTTCAGAGGTTCAGTCCATTATCATCAAGGCAGGAACATGGCAGCATCCAGGCAGGCATGGTGCAGGAGGAGCTGAGAGTTCTACATCTTTAAGTGAAGGCTGCTAGAAGAATACTGGCTTCCAGGCAGCTAGGACGAGGGTCTTAAAGCTCACACCCACACCTACTCCAACAAGGCCATACCTCCAAATAGTGCCACTCCATGGGCTAAGCATGTACAAACCCATCACACTGCCTAAGTGCAGATGGCCAGATTGCAGCTATGAGTGGAGGGTAAGGAGCTAAAAGGCTGGGAAGGGAAGACTGAATAAGAGAGTGTGGACAGTGAGAGAGAACAAAAAGGAATGACGAAGCAGAAGTGCTGACCAGGAAGGGACAGAGTGGGAAGGCCGTATTTTCATACTTCTCTCACTGCTGTGCCAGGAGAATGCCTGCTGAAAGGGGCATTGCCCATTTCCTGCCAGTTCTCTTTGCTTCATGGGTAAAACGCCAGCAGCATGCAAGGAGTGGAAGCTGGTCTCACCAAATAACCCAAGGAGGGGAAGGGAAAAGGAAGGAGAAAGTTAAATAAAATTTGGTGTTTAGGAGAGTATTAGTACCAAGGAGTAGCTGGACAATGCAAGAGTGGATGGGACCCAGATGGGGGCCAGGCTCTGGGATGAAAACCTCCACCCAGCTGGGAACTGGTTCAAGACCAGCTTCTCCCCAGAAGAGCTGGCATGGGAGGAACCATCAGGGCTCTGGGCCAAAGACCACTGTGTCCAGCACCTCTGAAAGATGTCTAAGAGAAGGCCTGGTTCTCAGCCTGCTCACAGATACTGGAGCAAAAGGGGAACCACCCATGCCAAGGCACAAAATGTACCAGGTGTGAGTACACCTGTTGCTCAAACTGTGAACCAAAATAAATCCTTTTTTGAGTATCTTTTGTTAGGTATTTTGTTATAGCAGTGATAAAAGCACTGAGTACATTTCTTTTGTTGTTATGAGCTCTGTTAGAGCCTGAACAAAATGGACGCTTACTCTGTTGACAAGACAGCCTCTAATAAATGATGCCAATGACTTGATCTAGGACCACAGATCTTTGATGCATAGATCCACCAGTTATGTCTTTCTGGGTTGTTTATGATACAGATGGACAAGTTTCTTCCAGACTCTTTTTTTTTTTTTTTGTTTTTTTGTTTTTTTGTTTTTTTGAGACAGAGTTTCTCTGTATAGCCTTGGCTGTCCTGGGACTCACTCTGTAGACCATGCTGGCCTCAAACTCAGAAATCCACCTGCCTCTGCCTCCCGAGTGCTGGGATTAAAGGTGTGTGCCACCATGCCCAGCTCCAGACTCTTTATAGAAACATCTGCACCAAAGGACAAACTAACCTGAATAAACTGAGTTTCAAATCGGTGCATGGTGGACACCATCCATCTCTTAGAGCTTACCAAAAGTTCACCTCACTTTCAGGTGGTGCTGAGGACGGACTCTGCACTTCATCCTGCATGAAGGACAACCTGTCACATTACGGTTTCTGGGGTTTTCAAGCCCTTCTTGGATTGTTTCCTTGTAGATGCTCTGACTATTCACACATCAACCTTACTCCTGGTCTGCACGTCAAGGCTCAAAGCCCCTAATGGGATGATGCAGCCATAGATTGCCATATATCATGGGAGTCCGTTCCAGACCCCCCCAAAAAAATGATTTCCCAGAGATGTAACAGCAATACTCTTAAAATGTGCAGATCACGCCCTTTAAAAAAGGCCATTTTCGACAATATGTGTGCGCCACCGTGCTTCAGGTAACTAGATGGGCTGGGACATGGCCTTGTCTTCTTCTTCTTTTTTTAAGGATTTATTTATTTTATGTATGAGTACACTGTTACTGTCTTCAGACACACCAGAAGAGGGCATCAGATCCCATTACAGATGGTTGTCAGCCACCATGTGGTTGCTGGGAATTGAACTCAGGACCTCTAGAAGAGCAGCCGGTGCTCTTAACCACTGAGCCATCTCTCCAGCCCGGCCTTGTCTTCTGATATGTTAGTTTTGGATTCATATTTAGACAGTTCTCCTAGCATACTATATGTGCCACTGAAGAGTCGTCATAGCATACTGTGTGTGCCATGGAAGAATCGTCACCTGTCTTTCCCACAGATCCAGGAGACTGACCAGCAGATAACTTTGTTCTGCTCCCTCTTCCTGAAGTTAATAGTCTTACTTTTTTACCAGCCTCCCTCTAGTATGCTCTCCTGAACCCTAGATATTCATAGAATGAGCATTTTTAGACTTAGAAGAAAATTGGAGCCTCTGCAGTCTTTGATTGTCAGCTAGGGCAGAACTTCAGGTTACCAAGGAAACAGAATAATCCAATATTGTTGAATTCAGAATTGCTCCCTATGTATTTGGAGGAACAAGGAAGTAAGACTTTGGCTTAGTTGCCCTTGCAGAGGTCCGGCGTTCCTTTTAACTTATTTACATCTTACAAAATACTTTGTTCATCTGAACTAGACACAGAGTAAGAGTTAGTACTGCACTCCAATTTATTTCTATCTCAGTGTTTAGAATCACCAGTATGTATATTTCTGGTCATTTGATGAAGTCAATGTTTGACTCAGCCACAGAGAACCTGAGGGATACCAGAAGGAGCATAAATGATCTGGGTCAAAGGTCGGGAAGCCCCAAGGAGAACTGAGGGAGTCCACATTTGCTGCTTATTTATTGTTACGAGATGACTGACAGATTGACTGAGGTCTGGTTTCTAGAACCAAGGGACAAGGTAGAAAGGAAGTTCCTAGAATTCTGACTCGCTAACTTGGGTAGATACGTGAAGAATCAGAGCTCAAGAGAGCTCTAAACACAGGTAGCAGGCTTGTTGTCCTAAAACTATCCAAGAGCTGAGGCAGCCTTCAGGGAAACAGCCTCCTTGACTTAACAAACGTTTAGATTTCAGCTACCCTGAAGGATGCCTCTTGGATGGCCATGGCCATGAATATCAAGTGGCAGAAAGTGGTTCGTGAGTAGGCTGGTGCTCATAGATAGGCCTTAGGAGGTTCTGCTTTCCTTCTGAAATTAAAACAAGTAAACAGACATAAAGAGTCTGTAAGGCTGGATGTGCTTTCTTCTGCTTTGTCCCTTATGAGAGAGGGCATGGTGTCTACCTGTTTTTCAATTTCCCTTCTGTCTTCCACCATGCAAGAACACTGTACGGTGAAGCTTCCTGTATGCCGGCACCTTGGGCTTCAGCTTATAGCCTCCAGAATGTCAAGAAATTAATTTCTCGTTTTTCATTGTTCTGTTTGTTTGTTTGCTGTTGTTTTGTTGAGATGGGGGTCTTAAATAGCCCAGGCTAGCCTAAAATTCACCGTGTAGTTGAAGCCGACTTTGGATTCTGGATCTTCTCCTCTCTACCTCACAAGTATTGGAATTCCAGGTGTTCCCAGCTTTTGTGGTCCTGGGGACTGAGCCCAAGACAAACATTCTACAAACCAATTACACCTGCAGTCCCTAAATGTCCCTAAATTACACCCCCCCACACACACACAGTAGCTGCTTGGCTAGACATCCCTGCCCCCAGCTACTCACCTATGACAACACTGTGGATGTGGAATCCCAGTCTGAGCCATGCCTCTACTTCCATGCCCACTCAGAGGCTGCCAGTACTAGCCTGAGAGCAGTCCTCAGGCCTGGCACAGCCTGGTGCTCATCGTCATCCTTCCCTCCCAGGCCTGTGCTTATGATTTCCCGGCATCTTTCAGACAGAAGGCAAACATTTACAGTGGGGGGAAGGCTCATATCTATCTTAGTCATATTGTTTGTCAAAAAGAACACAGAACTCAGAAACAGAGTGCCTGAACTCAGAACTCAGATCTGCAGCTTCCCGTGTGGCCTGGACTATCTCTTCCATTGTCTTCTGAGTCTGATTTCCTTGTTTGCAGAATGAGAATTGTCATTATTCCTGATCATTTTCCTTTCAGAGAGCTCAAACTGACTGAAGCCTGATAGGAGCTCAGCAGCTCCCATCTGAGTCACTCAGGATACAGGTCTGCTTGCATCTACATTCCTCAGCATTCCAAATGCAGGCACAGCCCAGGGTCCACAATGAATGGAGTCAGTGGTCGAGGTAATCCACTCTAAGCTCAGCTAGGACAGAGCATATGACAGGAGGAGAAGCAAGTCCCCTCAGTATGTTATGGTCTTGTTCTCTGGTTGTTCATTTGGAGCTCTTTATACTGGACTGAATTTTTTCTACCCAGAAGTCTGGAATGTTCCTTCCCTCCCCCAGTTGCTATTGAGACCAGAACTGCCTGCAAGAGCAGCTGAGCAATCCATCAGGCACTGCAGCTTGGCTGGAGATGTGAGCCCACTCTGAATGAGCCTTTCAGCGACACAAGGCTCCTGTGGGGGTGTTATAACTTCATGGCTACAACATTACAGGCATTGTTCTAAGCTTGCACAAAAGCCTTTGCTCAACCCAGATGCCCTGAGTTCTGCAAACTGCCCATCCCTCTGCCACATTCTTTTCAGACGAGGTTTGCTGAGTAGTTCTCACAGGATTTTCTGGGGTGGGGCTACATGTAGGCAGAGATATCTGGGGCAGGGCTACCTGTAGACAGAGGCATCTGGGGCGGGGCTACCTGTAGACAGAGGCATCTGGGGCGGGGCTACCTGTAGACAGAGGCATCTGGGGCGGGGCTATCTGTAGACAGAGGCATCTGGGGTGGGGCTACCTGTAGACAGAGGCATGTGACAAAGACCAGAAGGATTTTGTTGCTACTAATTAAAACTTGATTTTCTTTAATATAAAATTTACATCTGCTCCTAGGTGTTAAGTGTGACTCCTAATCAGGACGTTGAACATTTCTGTCACCCCACAAAGTTATCCTTTGTCTCTTTCTTTTCAATCCTGCTCCATCTTATAGACAGCAATAGGCCTGACTCCCATCATAATAGGTGAATTTAGCCTTCTTGAAAGTTTCATATAGATGACACTGTACACCATGTATTCTTTTTCTGGATGCTTTTTAAAAAAAGATTTCTCCATGTATCAGTATGTTGTATGTGCGCAAGTGTATGAGTGCTGCAAGTGTATGAGTGCTGCCTGTGAGTATGTGTGAGTGTGTATGTGAGTGTGTATGTGAGTGTGTGTACACCAGTGTCTATGGCTGTCAGAAGGGAGTCTTTGGATCCCTTGGAGCTAGAGTTATAGGTTTGTGAGATGTTCCATGGATGTGCTGGGAGCTAGCTTAGGCCCTCATAAAGGAGCAACATGCTTGACAGTTGAGCCATCTCTCCAGGCCCTGGATCTGAGTTTTTTTTTGCTCTTGTTATTGCTTGGATCCATGGTACATTTAAAAATTTTTTTATTGGGGAGTAATTTCCCATTGCACAAAGTACATTAGGTTATTTCTGTAGTTGAATAGGACATTTGGCTTCTTTTTTCTTTATTTTATTTTTTGGTCTATCATGAGTAGGGTTGCTATGGGGATTTATGTAAGAATTTATGAAGGTGTATTTTCCCTAGCCTTGCTAACTCATATGGCAGGAAACTGCTTAACTCCATAAGACACTGTCACACAGGGCAGTCTCTTTTCTCATAGTCAGTTTCACCAACAGTGTGTGAAACTCCAGTTGTTCCAGTCCTTACACACCTGCCTCCCTTCCCATCAGCTCCATGGGAATAGCACACGTGGTCTCTCCTAGAGTCTATGGAATATTAGTAGAATCACCATTTGCTACACACAGCTCTGGTTGAGACAGATGGGAGTGGTCAGAGGGCTTTGGTAGCACTGAGGAGCTCTGACTCCTCATCTCTCCATCCCTCACCACGTTCTGATGATTTTCCATGATCAAGATCATCACTGTCATTAATGTTCTGGAAGTTTCTGTTTTGGGTCTCAATCCCTGAATCTGGGACAAAGTTAAGCTCTTGTTGCAAGATCAAGAAGATCTTTGCAAGCAAACAACATCGAGAAGGGTGCTTCCTTCTCTGTACCCCTTCACCTCTGCCTGTTGGCCTTCCTCGGAAATAATTTTACTGAAGTATGCAGCTCTGCTCAGACACCAAGTCTTTTTCATCATTTGGGATAGACAGAACTTTGGGTAATGAAAGACGCTCCAGCATCATAAAACACCATCCACTGATGTCAGTTAAGGCCTGCACAACTTTCTCCTCCAATCTTGGCTTCTAGGAGCTCTCCAGGGTTCTGCCTCACATTAAGTCTGCTGCCAGACACTAGGGTTACAGGCTGCATCCATCCAGCCATCATCTCTACATGGTAAACTCTGAGGCAAGCTTATAGTTCCAACCCAAACCCAGATGTCATGACTCCCTGTGTGGTAGCCCTGCCTTCCTTTTTTTAATCTCTCAGTCAAACTCAGTCAAACTGTTTAATCTCTCAGTCAAACTGCCATGTCTTCCCAGCTTAAGTGCATCTAAAATATGGGAATGAATGTCCTTGGGCCTTGTGTAGATTCTTAATCTAGGTTTGAGAGGGACAATGATTTTGCATTTGATATAGCTCCCAAGTGAGCATGATGCCATCAGTCTGTCCTGTCCCTCAGCAACCCTGGGTGTCATTTAAAAACAGCCATTTAGTGCTTTCTAGCAGCATGGAGGATAAGGCCTAGACTCCTTATTGTGGTAGGAAAGCTCTGCCACCTGCATGTCTACCTCTTACTCTTTCTGCTCCAGCCACCTGGATGTTTTACTGCACTTCCGACCCAGGACCAGTTCACACCATTGCTTTTGTCTGGAGCCCCTTCCTAGTTCTTCAGAGTACCACAGAACTGTTCCCTTCTTAGAAATAGTCATCTGGAGAGTTGCTGTGTGTAGGCTTTCGCCACCCAACCCAAGCTCAGGGAATGGGCTGTGCTACCAGCTCCCACAGATAAAAGATATGCACACTGTTGTTAATTTTCAACTTGCTTTCTTGGCACAATTGCTGGGTGCTACTATAGCCCACTTGGAAAAGTGTGCCCTTATCAATTTCTTATCTCCCACCTGCCCTAAACTTCACCTGCTAATTATATCTCGGCCTGCCCACCTGTAGGAGTGACCACAGGCCACCACTCTGCCTGAGACCTCACATGTCTGGTCAACTTTACTCCATCAGAAGCCTAACAAACTCCATCTCTCCCTGCTTGCATCTCCCTACATGCCTGCAGGGACCCAGAAGTCCTGCCTGTACCTTCTGCTAGTAATTGGCCCGCCCACCTGTAGGAGTGACCACAGGCCACCACTCTGCCTGAGACCTCACATGTCTGGTCAACTTTACTCCATCAGAAGCCTAACAAACTCCATCTCTCCTTGCTTGCATCTCCCTACGTGCCTGCAGGGACCCAGAAGTCCTGCCTGTACCTTCTGCTAGTAATTGGCCCATGGCTTTCTTTACTGTCAGATCAAGAACCAATTGGGGAACAGGACCTTAGCATCAGCACCAACCCTACAGAAAGTAAGTTCATGAAGGGAGTTTACTCTACTCACTGCTGCAGTACACACTGTTTGTAGGAATGAATGCAACCTACCAGTGAGCATAAAGCACAAATTGCCAGGGCATTCTTGATATAGCTCTGCCAGCTTCCAAACAGATAAACAGATTTTCTTGCTGGTAGACCACTTATTAATTCCATTGCATTCCCAAGCAATAGCCTATGGCTTCCCAACTGCTTTCTCTTTGGGATTTCCCGTTACTTATACATATCAGTCCATGTTGAATGATTTTGTTAAACATTTTTAAACAGTAACTCTCATTTCCCATTACTTTTGAGTAGTTCCCAAGCATTTAGCAGGACTGGATATGTTCATAATCCCATTAATAATGTGGCTCTATCCTTGCCCATCACAGTGAAAACTTGTGAAATCTCCCATCAAAAGCAGGGCTTTACGTCTCCATCCACGGACATGCCTCGATACCTGCTTTGGCCCGCAGAATGCACTGGAATTCATAGGATGGAGCCTTATCAGTCTAAGCTTCTAGAGGCCTTGCAGTCGCCACTGATTCAGAACTGTCCCTTGAGGAAGCAACACGAGATCTGTGAGGCTGAGGAACCAGTGCAGAGAAGCCTTCTTGTCCATGGAGACTAACCTTTGACCTGCCTTTTCTGTGGTTATGGGTAGAGACCTCTGGCCTCGCTCATGTTTAGTGACTCGCTGAAGGGCTTTAAGGTCTCTGGAACTACATGCATGGTTATTACTTAATCCAAGAAGAAGACGAGTGGGAGGGTCTCCTAGGGAAAACGACAAATCAGGCAGATCTGGAGGAGTCCAGAAATGCAGGCCTCCTGAGTTTCCCTCCGGGGCAATAGGAGAATTGCAAAGAACATGTGTATCCCTCCAACAGTGACATTCAACCACACCTGCTGAAGTTTCTGTCTGGACTACTTACCAGGAAGTCAGAGTCCAGGCTTCTTATTGGGGACGGTCACATAGGCAGGAAGCACTGGCTCATAAGACCAGTTGCTACTAATATTTCAAACCACTGTATATCGCAGTGTTAGCCCAGGGTGGGCAAGCTGGTGGAGCAGGCTTCAGTACTCCGTGCATGCAGTATAGCCATGCCAGAATGCTAGACACCCCCACGAACACCCAAATTCTGGCACCTTACATGCAAAAAGGGATGTTAGACATGCGATTAAGTTGGAGATTTGAAATGGGAGAACTGTTTTGGATCTTATTGGGAGAGAGAAATTGTATGTTTATGATTTTAAAGATAAAAGAGATGGCCATGAGCCAAGAAGGGAAGACTGCCTCTTCAGGTTTAAAAGAGCAAGGGCATAGCTCTTTCTATAGACTCTTAAAAAGAAGAAACTCAGTCCTTCTGACCCTTTTAGATTCTCAATCCATGGAGATGTAAGACAATACATTTGTGCTGTTCTAAGATCATGGCAATTTGTTACACCAACAACAGAGAACTAACACAATTAATGACATTGGAAACGTTCTAGAAGTCAAGTTCATGGCTCTAGCCGTGGGTCAGCTCTACAAGCAAGTCCTTAAAGAGGAGACCATCAGGTCTGTGACGCTAACCCCTCACAATCCTGCAGCCAGCCAACCACCAAACAGGTGAGAAGAAGCTGCCCAAATTACACAGATCCCACCCAGTCCCCCCCCCAGCTCCCTGCTGCACAAAAGCACAAATGAGCTAAACCAGGAGCAGAAGAATAATAATGTCACTGTGGGCAGTGTTACCACGGGCAGAAGCAAATGCATAAGCGGCAGGCTTCTGCCATGATTCTAAAGAGCAATACCAAATGTACGGAGTTCAGCACCTTCAAACAAGGACTGGAATGCAGCCCAGTGGTAGAGCACTAGCTTGGCACATAGGAAGTCTTATGTGTGATCCTGATACCACCAAAGATAATTAAAAAAACCTAAGACAAAGCAAAGCAGAGAGCCCTGAAAGAGGAATGTGGAGCCTTCCTGCTCTGTCTTTCCTCTCTCACACAAGCTCTGTTTCCTCCATGCGGAACTGTTTCCTGTCATCTAAGCAAGCCCTGCTCCAGATCGTCGCTGTATCTGGGATGCTTTTCCACCCATAGCCTTGCCTCCTATTTCAGCCTGTAATTGACAGGCATTTGGCACACATTTCTAGTCAGCTGATGCCATTTGGAATTCAGTTAGGATCAGGCAGTGTGTTACTGAAATTAAACAGGTTTATAAGTCGTTGCCATCTGTAAGCTCTCAAAAGAACAAATACTTTAGAAAACACTTCCCTCTTAGACAAGAAAGGAGAGGTGCTGAGAGGGTCACCCAGGACATTGCTATTCTTTTTTCTGATGTACAGGGGGCGTTTATTGATTGTCTATGAAAGTGTATTTCCTCAGGCCCATCACTGGGCTGAGTGATATTCTTACTGACTGATTTTTCCTGTCTTATAGATGCTAAGAGCTAGTCTGGACCAACATTACAGATCTTTTTGTATTTCAGTTTTGCCTAAGAGGCAGCTAAAAAACCAGCTGCTGTTCTGGGGGGGGGGGGAAATGGCAAATCTTGTACAAAATGGTGACTAGGTAATGTTCCCATGGACTTGTAAAAAGGAAACAGAAAACCAACATTTATAGTGTGCTTGTGTGTGCTAAGCCTTGGGCTCAGTCACAGGATGCAGAACAATGTAGAAAGGGTCATTAGTTTATGGAACTTATAATACACCCTAATAAAACACACCTAAGAAGGATAATAGTTAAAGTCTAGAGGGAAGTAATTTCTCTAGTGCAGCAATGATATATAAACATATTTGAAGGCTTTAAAAAATCTGGCATTTTCACCCCAAGAATGTCCCAGTATCCTTTGAATATTGTAATCTGTTTATTTCCAGTTTTGTGCTAATATGACATAATAATTCTGGTCAATGAACGGCTATTGAGAGTTGCATGAATTTCTTTATTCATGGCTGTGACAAAATCATCTTAAGGGAGGAGAGGTTTATTTGGGTTCACAGTTTGGGGGGCGGTGAGGGAGCTTGAAGCAGCTGGTTACAATGCATCCGGCAGGAAGTGGGGTGGAGTGGGGAGGGCTGGTGCTGGGTCTTTCTTCTGTTTGTTCAGTCTAGAACCTCATTCTATAGACTAGTGGTGCCTACATTTAACATGGACCCTCCTACTTCAACAACCCAATCTAGAACCCCCTCAGAAGTATGGCCATAGGCAAATTTCTGAGTTTGAGGCCAGCCTGGTCTACAGAGTGAGTTCCAGGACAGCTAGGGCTACTCAAAGAAACCCTGTCTCAAAAAAAACAAAAAACCAAAATAAATAAATAAAAGCCGGGTGTGGTGGCACACGCCTTTAATCCCAGCACCTGGGAGGCAGAGGCAGGCGAATTTCTGAGTTCGAGGCCAGCCTGGTCTACAAAGTGAGCTCCAGGACAGCCAGGGCTATACAGAGAAACCCTGTCTCGAAAAACCAAAAATAAATAAATAAATAAATAAATAAATAAATAAATAAAATAAGCATGACCATAATTAATTTCCTGGGTGATGCTACATTTTGTCAAGTTAACAATCTGCACTATCTATCCTACACACTTGACACCAAGGAAAATATGAAAAACAACAATAGATTTGAAATCCCATGAGTTACCTGCCCCTTCGACAGACACTTCAATAGTAAAAGAGAGAAAAGCATAGCAGATCTATTTAATCAATATTGCACATGACACAGGAATTAAAAGAAAAGATCTAGGGAAGATTGTTTTTATGCTTAGACTCAGTGAATAATGGATAGCTGTTCAGAACTGTGATTAGACAAAGAAAGAAAGAATGAGTTCATGTGGCAGGCTGAAGGGAGCCCAGCCAGGTCTGTGTGTCAGGATTCTTCCTGGCCTTTCTGTGTAACATTCCTTTTCCCCAGATGTAGGGCAGAATCCTTCTTAAATGGTTTAGCAGATAAGGAAGGCCAGAGAATTTATTCTTACACAGAAAGGCAGGGGAGGGCCAGGGCAGGCACATTCTTCAGCTTTGTGGCTTTGAGAGAAAAGGAGGACTGGAGAGATATCTCAGTGGTTAAGAGCACTGGCTGCTCTTGCCGAGAACCTGAGTTCAATTCCC
The DNA here is from genome assembly GCF_000001635.26 of Mus musculus. Classification (NCBI taxonomy): domain Eukaryota; kingdom Metazoa; phylum Chordata; class Mammalia; order Rodentia; family Muridae; genus Mus; species Mus musculus. The sequence goes on from NC_000081.6 coordinate 37,038,957, forward strand.
AGCAACTACATGGTGGCTCACAACCATCTGTAACTCCAGTTCCAAGAATGGAAAGAGATAAAGTCTAGAGGGAAGTAATTTCTCTAGTTCAGCAATAATACATTATTCTGACTTTTGTGGGCGTGAGGTACACATACATACATGCAGGCAAAACATTGGCATATGTAAAATATATTTAAAAACAAAAACTGAAGAAGAGGGGGGAGGAAGAGGAAGAAGATGATGATGAAGGAGAAAGTTCTAGTTTCTATGATTCAGTTTGTGTGTGATGGGAGAATTCTACTTTCCATGACTCCCTTTGTGGAGGACTAAGGGACAGGAGGTTACTTCTGAGGCATTTTTAGTGTTCTTAGGTCTTTTCAGTGATATTCAGCTAAGCGAACTCAGGGTACCAAGGTAATAAATATACTTTGGTGTTTTCCTCTATGAAGATGGTCCTTTACATTGGTTCTGTGAGCTATTCTTTCCATGTAATTACTATTCCATCAAGGAGCAGGAGCCATTCACATCTCCTAAGTGGTATCTCAGTATTTTGGGCATAGGGTGGGACCTGGCCCTCCCGACCACCTCTTGTGAGAGTCGATTGCAGTATGAAGAACTATGGCTTCCTCATTTATTCTCTCCCTTACGCATACCCTTGAACCTGGAGTCTGGCTAGCCTGCTTGCTGCAGTCTCTTTCTCTGCCTCAAAAGCACAGGGATTCCAGGGCCAAGGCCACACCCACCTGGCTTCTTTCACAAATGATCTGGAGAGCCAAACACAGAGGCAAGAGCTTTACCCCCTGAGCCATCTCCTCAACCCTTGATTGCTTATGGAATCCTGTGTTCAAAATTCTTGACAGCATGAATTGATGACTTGCCTCTGAAACCCTAAATGAAGAATGATGACCGGGCCAGCTAAGTATCCACCAGGCCATCCAGGGCACTGACAATCATGAAGAAGTGCAAATGCTGACTCCCACCTGGCTGCAGAGGAATCAAAGCCCTTAGCTTTCTGGCCCCTCTCCATTCCGGCAAGGTTCCTTCTCTTTCCACCCAATCGCAGTCATCATTTAAAGAAGCCACTTCCCGTGTTTACAAAAGGTGCATTTGGGTTATCTCTACTTGAATACCTGTTTTCACATCTTCAAGGTAAGTGTTTAATCCAACTGTGAATCTAGAGCCTTTCTCCTTCTTCCTGTCTCTCCCCACCATCTATCAGCCTGATTAGGGCACAATGACTGAGTGCATTTTCACTGTGCAAAGCCTGTAGGTAAACAGATGAGGAAATGGTGGAGGCAGGTGCTAAGACTGATGCGAGATGGGCCTGGGCGTGTGACAGCTCAGCCACCTTTGCACGTTAACCCCATAGATTTTTCATCTCAGAAATGGATGTTGCAGTTCTACTAACACCAGAGTGGGGCTATTAGGAGCGCATGAGCAAAGACAGCAGAAGCCAGCTTTGGCGTATGTGTGACATAGGGTTTACTGGTGTAGGTGTGGCACCCACAGTGCCAACTGCACCATCTTGGGAGAGCTTAACCAAGGCCTGCAGCTTTTCACAAAGGCACATTCAAGGTTAAGGACAAGGAGTACTGCAGGGCTGCTAGCTGTAGTCACGCAGCACATGATGGTATTGGTCAGTGATGGAGCATACATGCTGCCACGGGTGCTGAGGATGATAACAGAGCTGGGAAGTTAACATCCAGTATCCATGACACTGTCCTAACAACACACAAGTGTGTGGTGTTACTGTATTGTAAGACTCTGGTGAGCCTTAACTTACCGGAGACCCTCTTCCCCTCCCCTGCCCCAACCCCCATGAACAACTCGGAACTGGGAATCAATGCAAAAGCAAGAGGAATCTTATTGTTCCAGCATGCTGGGGTTGCCCTGTACATGAAGGAGAGAGAACGACCCCATGCAGCCCGTTCGGCGAGTTTTATACAGTTTTCAGAACAGCAGCCATTAGGCACAATGTGGTTGGCAGAACAGAGTGACTTTCAAGCTGATTGGTCTTAGGGAATGAGGTGGCAAGGACTTCCCTTGTCTGTAGGTGGCCAACAGTCTCGAAATGTGTCTATGTGCTCTGGGCCTCCTCCATCCACAGGTGGCGATGGTTGGTTCCTCACCCCTTCTGGAGGGGAGGGGTGCCTATGTGCTTCTTGACCTTTCTCTAGGGAAGGGTCTGGTGGAATTTTCCAAAGTTCCTGAGCTGACCTCTTCAGTGTAAACAGACCTAGTATTGCTCTGTGTTGCAGTGACCCTGTACACACAGATCTGGCTACCGACAGTAATATTAAACATGGCACATAACAATACATAGCACTTGACTGTTGTGTGTAATTTTATAAAACCACACTTGCTCCTTGCCCAGTGCTGTGGCTCCCTCTATGCTATGAGATCAACCGCTGCCAACAGCCGTCTCACCCAACCCCCATGGCTAGCTTTGCCAAACTGCTCCATTTTCCAAGCTCTGCCAAGCCACCAGCTCTGCCACTTTCCCATGGACTCTGGGAACTGCGATCCCTCTTCACCGGCCAACCACCCTGAGGCTAGCTCTGCCAAACCTCTAACAACCACCCAGGCTGTGCCCTTTCTCCTGCCCACTTGAGTTACCACAGATGGAAAACACTAGACAGCCTTAATATTTTAAAACCAGCCAGATAACTCAACTGCTGGGTGCAGAGTCTGTTGCTCTAAATGCATCGGTTATCCTATCTGGGAATTCCACTGAAGGCCGAGGCTGCCACTGGCTCTGGTTGCTCCCAGGCCATAGTCCTAGTCTTTGCTCCCCGCTCCAAAGCCTGGCTGCAAAGCCCTTTCTCCATCTCTTTCCTTCCTCTTCCTCCTGGGACCCAGAAGTCCCACCTTTTTTCCTCCGTCCAATGATTAGCTTCTGCTGTCTTTATTGACATAATCAAGAAACATTTAGTGAAATTCCAGCACTTGGGAGGCAAAGGCAGGCAGATTTCTGAGTTTGAGGCCAGCCTGGTCTACAGAGTGAGTTCCAGGACAGCCAGGGCTACACAGAGAAACCCTGTCTCGAAAAACAAAAACAAAAACAAAAACAAAAAAGAAGAAACATTTAGTGAACCAGATTTTAGTGTCAGCTCCTCCCCTACACTTGACAATAATAACAGACAATTTTGTTGCTGGCTTATCTGTTTAATATGCCATGCTTTTGTTTGTTTGTTTATTTTGTTTTTATTTTGTTTTTGTTTTTCAAGACAGGGCTTCTATGTATAGCCCTGGCTGTCCTGAAACTTACTTTGTAGACCAGGCTGGCCTCGAACTCAGAAATCCGCCTGCCTCTGCCTCCCAAGTGCTGGGATTAAAGGCGTACGCCACCACTGCCTGGCACTGTGCCATGCTTTTGTTGTTATTTTGAGATGTATGAATGTTAGCTGAATATTGTTACTGGTTTATGTATCTACTATTCTATACTTTTTCTCACTCAGCTATACTAATTTAAGACATTTATTCTCAAACAGGATGCTGTGTCCTGCAGCATCCTCCTAGCTTGCATTTGGTGTTCCTCCTGATGGCAACAGGGGCCACGAGGAGTGACCAGCATATGTGATCAATGTATGTAAATGCAGCCTGGAGAATGCATAACAAGGGAACTGCCCTGGTGTATGCTTCATGGCTGCCTGTGATTAAGTCATACACGACTAGCTGACAGAATGAGTCCTGGACAGGTCAGAGGAGGGAGCACTCCCAGAACCCGGAAAGGGGAGCACTCCCAGAACCCAGGAAGGGGAGCAGTAGCCAGCTGCTAGTCTGACAGGAGCCCACGACCATCTGCCAGAGAGGAACAGCATTCCCAGACACTGGTGCTGCTCCTGCAGCCTCCTCCCCTCCCTCTCCCAGCTCCTCCTAGCACCTCCTTCCACTTGATACCAATTGGAAGGGAATCTGTTTGTACAGTCCGTGTGAGTCAGCCTTCCAAGGCTCACAGTGGGATGAGAAACTCCCCCTCGGAGCTGGGGAGATGCTCAGTGAATCTGAGCACCCTTGTAAAAGTCAGACATGGCCACATGTGCCTATAACCCCTGGGGACACAGACAGGCAGATCCCAGGTCTTAGGTCCTGTGAGAGAATCTGCTCCCAATAAGCAGCAGGCAGGTAGTCTCAGCGTGACGTCCGAGCTGTAGATGAGGCAGCGGACACACAGCTTGACAGTTTCCATACAGACAGCATCTGAAATGGGGGTCCTTGGGGTTTCCATCAGGAAGCAAATAACCACGTCTAATCAGCACTTAACAGTGTGTAAACAGCACTTCCAACCAACTGAAAGCTGCCAAGCGATTTGTTCTCTTACGCAGTTTATGCTTTCTCTGCTATTCACTCAGCAAACAAAGATAACACAGTGATAACACTTGCTTTCCACTGTTCTCAATTCATTATCTTCTCGATCCAACTGAATCTCAATGATACAATTGAATTAAAAGTCTTGTTTGCTTTCAGCATGTCAAGTAACCTATGAAATGATTTGAAACAAGTAAATTTGTTTGTTTTCATTCGCTGAAGATACCGTAACAGAATACCTCACATGGAAATACTTTAAAAAAAAAAAATGTATGTTTTCCCATGGTTTTGGAGACCAGAAGTCCAGGATCAAGAGGAAGGCTGCCCCTTCCCTCTGAAGGTGCAGAAGATAATGAGCTCCTTTGGCCTGAGGTGACACCTCTGAGGTGACACCCCTGGCTTGGAGCAGCATGACTCCAATCTGTACACAGCTCTCTGTATGCATGTTATCTCATCTTTTATAGGAACTCCAGTCATAGTGAACTATGGCATGTGATGGCAAATTCATGGACCAGCCCCACTCCATTTAAGATTAAAAGCCATCTTGTTACAAGTTCATTTCTGTTTTCTGTAGAATTTGGATTTGGATAGGTCTTGACCCATATTCTGGAGTTTGACATGCTCCACCCTGATACCCTGACCGCCACCCTGATAAGATGTTCTGTCAAATAACTTTGCAATGTTCTGCCGAGGTTCTATGTACCCCAAAACCTTAAAAAACTCCCTAGCATTGCAGTTTGGGGGACTATATCAGCTCCACTTTTTCCTATGCTCAATGTTATTTTTCTCAAACCCCACTTTAGGGAGATAGGCCTGTCTGACAGAAAATAAAACTGTGTTTATCTTGACAAAGGAGTATGGGTAATGGCCTTGTCTTAGAGTTTTATTTCTGTGAAGAGACGCCATGACCAAGGCAACTTCTATAAAGGACATTTAATTGGGGCTGGCTTACAGTTTCAGAGGATCAGTCCATTATCATCATGACAGGAAGCATGGCAGGGTCCAAGCAGACATGGTGCTGGAGGAGCTGAGAGTTCTACATCTTGATCTGAAGGCATCCAGGAGAAGACTCTCTTCCAGGTGAGCTAAAAGGAAGCTCTCTTAAATCCCACCCCCACAATGACACACTTCCTCCAACAAGGCCACACTTCCTAATAGTGCTACTCCCTGAGCTGAACATATACAAACCATCAGAGTTTTTCACTTTCATTTGGTGGGTTAACATAATCTTGGTTGTCAACACCTGGGAAGAGGTCTAGTTGCTGTTCTCTCTTTGTATATTTGATCTCTCCAAACCTGTGTCAGACAGAGCAGAGTGTGTGTGTGTGTGTTTGAAATAAGTATGTGGCACATGTCTACCATTCTAGACATCAGGAGGAGAGGCAGGAGGGACACTGCATGTTCCAGGCACCCTGCCTCAATCCTGCATTCCTCCCACCACCACTGCACATGCACATATACTCACATGCACACTCACACACACAAAAGCTTTGACACAATGAGTGTTTCTTGACTCCTCTGATAACTGAGTT